>NC_091828.1:560000-1167500 GCF_038994185.2 Dermacentor albipictus | reverse complement strand
GCCATCAGAGGGACTTTTGACTGCCACACCAGAGTCTGCTTGTCAAAAGTAAAAAATGAAGCTAGGAAGTTGTGCGCCAAATGGAAACTGGATAATCTGAATAAGTCTCTTGATAAAAAGAGAAAATTAAGCTTACAAATGTTCTTCACAGCAAAGACACACAAGGTGGACTGCCCGCTTAGGGTAATTGTCACTGCTAAAGACACCTGGCAGTTGCCGGTAGCCTCGTGTCTGCAGAGCAGGTTACAATTACTGGAAGTTGACGACCCCTTTTTAATAAAGAACTCGGAGCAAGCTATTGCGTTCCTACGAGAAAATTCTAACAAGGGGTATTTGGCTTACTCTTTTGACGTCAAAGACTTATTTTACTCTATTCCTCACAAAGAGCTCTTGCTGTGTATTGAACGATGTATTGACAAATACGGAAACGTTGCTTTTCAAAATGATTCACAGATGCCTGTTGAAGCGTTTTTAGAGTTGTTGTCCATGTATTTAACATCCACCTACGTGTCTTGGAATGGAGACATTTTCCTTCAAAAACAAGGAATATGTATAGGTTCGTCTATTGCACCGATTCTGAGTGACCTGTTCCTAGCCAACATTGACAGATCCCTAGCCGCACGCTTCATGAATTCATGGGTTGCTCGTGTGTTCAGGTTTGTTGATGATTACTTAGTTTTAGTGGACAACATTGATAACAAGAATCAGTCGCTGTTGACAAACCTTGAAAGTATTTTCAGAGAGGGGCTAGAGCCATTGGTGATCACAAGTGAAGAGCCAGGCGGTGGAGCAATTAGGTTTCTTGACTTAAAACTAAGTCTGGGCTCCAGTCATTGTTGTTGGCAATACGAACCGCGTGCAAATAAGCCTCTTTTGCCCTTTGAATCTGCGCATTCCAAAATCGTAAAACGAGGCATAGTTAAGTCATGTTACAGAAACGCGTTGCAAAAATCGTGCCATCATAGCATTGCTGACAGCTTTCGGGAGCAAACGCACAGGCTCACGGAGGCAGGTTATCCTTTACAACTATTAGTATCTGTGGCACAATGTTTGTTCAAGGAAATCGGAACCAGGGCACCGTTATCTGGGAAGGAGCCTTGAGGTCCAAGCACACGTCAAAAAATAGTGGTGATGTCGTACATTCATTCGATCGCGCACCGAGTAAAGAAAATTGGTAAAAGATGCGAGGTAAAAGTGGTGTTTTCCGCACCCGAGAAATTGCTGAGCATGTGTGCAAAGGTTAACCCAGGTGCCACACAGAAACGAGGTTGTGAAACACAACACAGAAAGAAGTTCGTCGACTGCACTGAGGGAGTGGTATATTCCATTCCACTTCAGTGCGGCAGAAAGTACATCGGACAGACTGGACGATGTTTAAACGAAAGATTAAAGGAACATGATTATAACGTTTCAAGAACAGTCGCCGGACACCTTGGGATACATTGTAGAGATTGCGGATGTCGGCCATTATTCAAGAATTGTAAGATTGTGAGCAAAGATGGCAGCCAAATAATGCGGGAGATAATCGAAGCTGCTGAGATTGCGTGTTTGGGTAGTATGCGCGTGAGCACGCCCTCAGTATCCCTTAGTGCAAAGAAATTAGATTTCCTCAAGCGCTAATCGGAAATTTCGTATCCGGGTTTTTTTTGTGATGTTGAGTGCAGTGAAAACGATCACATGACAAAGCCGGCTTGGCATTGGTAGATGGCAATATTTGTCAAAACTATTTTTGTTTTTCGTTTTTTTTTTCGCTACCGCCCTCCCCCCTGAGTATCTTCCTGTATTTATTCCACTGACAAGGGAATAAAACGATAGTTGCAAGTAGCGCTCTGTGATGTGTGTCTCTTTTTTGTGTCTCGTCAAAATGTTGCGCATTCCAACCTTCAATATGCTATACCAACACGCCCAGTTGTCAACCTTGGCTGTGTTCTGCGAGCTTCGAAGCCAATCACGAGGATTACAAAACCGGAGTCGGTGCCATTGCTGACAGCGGCGAATTCTTTCAATGAAAAACATGGCACCGCACGGCAAGAAGCTTAATAGCAAACGTAGAAGCAGCTAGGCCTAACGTTGCCGCGGTGGTGGCTACGGCAGCCAGTGGATCTGCGTGCGAGAGTGCCGGTTCGAAGCGGCGAGATGATCAAAATGGCGGGGGTGGTCGCTTTGACTAATGCTATTTCAGACCTGCAGTCAGGGCAATATACATTGACTATATGGAGTATGTGGTGGTGCCGCAAAGCCGTGCGAATTATCGGGCATGTCCGAAAAATTGGGTGTCTGGAAAATTGGTCATTAACTACTCTGGCAATACATCCACGGCGTCAATGACGATTCGTTGCGATTCCTCTGTTACTGGAGTCAGCATTAACACGACTTTCATTCCCTTTCAATAAAGTTACAGCTAATTTTCCCTGATAGAAGCACAAATTCCCTGAGTTTTCCTTGAGTATTTCCAGACTAGTCAAATTCCCTGAGAATTCCCCGTTTTCCTGGTTGGTAGACACCCTGCCAATCCCTTTGCATCACCTATCTGTTTCAGAGCGCATGGGGCATAGGGCAACTAAAAGCATACTGTGCGCTTTTAATAGGCGATAACCCAGACGTGCCGCCGTTCCCTGCTGCAGGCGGCACGAAGCGAGTATTGTGTTTTGCTGTGGCAGCATTGTATTTTGGCGTTGCCTAAAGCTCGATTTCATTTGGTTTCCCGTCGGCATTTTTGTAACACTACGCAATAGAAAAAGAACAACATTAATTTGGGTCCGGCGCCCTGCCAGCTCGATGCATGTAGGGGTCTAGTGGCGCAAGAATTTGCATCGAGCGAGCACATCAGAATTTCCTACGAAAGTGCCTCACCCGAAGAAGCTGCCAACCCATGCTGGATTCATGGAGCGCAAATGTAAGCGTGTGCAGTAACTGAATCATCAGCAGCTGTTAAGTAGATATTTTATTAATAAACCTCATATCCGAACCTTCATTGAACAGTCAACACCTTGAAAAAATAAAAATTTCTAGTATTTTTCACCAAATCTTTGTATATTTTGGCTTTCAGTGCAGCGTTCTTTCAAATTCTAAGGTCTGTGCTCGCCAAAGCCAGAGTAGAGCTGGCAACAGTGAGCTACCAATCTCCCCGGCACTCACATGAGCAGGTCCTTCTCCAGGATGTCGAGCATGCCCTTCAGCTGGCAGAAGATGAGGGCCCGGTGGGCATGCACCACGCTCTCCTGCTCGGGCTGGGCAGCTGTCCCAATGCCACAGTCCAGCAACAGCTGCCTGCAACACACGGGAGCAACGCAGAAGGACGTGTCACTGGGCCAGAATGGTGCTTACTTAATGGGGGGGGGGCTTTCGACAAACCTGTCAAGCCAAGCATTGCTTCGACTTTTACTGTTTTACCTTTTATTATCACCCCGTTTGTTCACTTGCCTTACTTCAGTTTTTCTTTCTTTTTTTTCATTTGTCAATTATTATGTGGTTGCTCGAGTCGTAAAAATATGATGGAGCACAAGGTGAATTTTCTCACAAGCGAGTGCTGTACTAGAAGTGCGTCGACCACTACGTATACTACCGTCAACCTCGATATGGGCTGCGATCTTGTACGCGTTCCAAAATAGAACGGAGGCGGCTCGTTCCACCGAGCCAAATACGATTCGTCAATTTGAACCGTGCCGAACGCCACGACGTCAATTGTGACGTGATATCTGCTGTCAATCATTCCGTGTCGTCTGCTATCGGACGAACGGAACGGAACATACCGCCTATTTCGTGACGTAAAGAACGAACCGCCTCCGTTCTATTTTGGAACGCGTACAATATTGCACCCATGGTGAACATCTTAATGAAATTTACGACTTGCCAAGTGTGCCGTGGAACTGTGACGATCGAATGGGAAACGTGGGAGTAGGGCTAGTAGTAAAACCAAAGGTGCAGTATGACAACTGTGGCAAACTTGGCTTAGAATGGAGCTTGTGACGAGTTGTCGGTGCCACTAGCAAATGCAACCCGTTCGAGAGTAATGTCCGTGGGGCACGTGCTACGCAGAGCACAAGAAATGAACAAACAAGGACGATAATGAAATCCCATGGCAGAAAAATATTTTCGAATCACTGGCGAGCACCCATAAAAGTTATCATATTTACTCGAATCTAACGTGCACTTTTTTTCCGATAGAACGGGGCCTAAAATTGCATGCACATAAGCATCGAGTACGACCCTAAATTTGCGTTACCTTATTGCAATCAACATTTAAAAATGGCTGCCTCGTACACACTTCAAGCTTAGCTGCCGTCGCTTCCTCCAAGTGTTGCAGTATGTGTGCTTAGGTCAGTCCACCGTCTGTCTTCTCATTTTGTGCATTTACTCTAGCAGCATAGAAGTGCCGAATGCAAAGACACACCGAGTTCATCACAATGCTGCATTAAAAGGAAAGCGATCACGTGTGCGGAGACGGGCGGAAATCGGGCTGCATCACAGGCATTCGGAGTTCACAAAACTTGCGTGTGGGACTGGCATTAACAGAAGTAGAGGCATTCTACTCCCGTAGCTGCTGCATACGGCGCGGCCCCTATCTTGAAAGCGATCTGCAACGGGAACAGAGTCTACTCGTCCAGGTGCACCGTGCTGTGTTCTCGTTGGTTAGCTTGCTTTGAAGCGAGAGGCAGCACGAGGGTGCATTCGCTCGCTCTTACCACCACACTTCCTCACTCCAGCGTTCTGCTAGAGAGTTTCTGCGGTCATCAAGTGAGAAGTGTTCACGTTTGCTTGTGTGCACGTGACACCATGCTTATTAATTCAGTTAATAAGTGAATGTTTACAAGCTTATGCACGGCCAATAAAACTACTATCCTTACTCTTAATAGCTGTCCATTATTTTCCTATTGCAACTGATGCTTCACCTTTTGGGTGAAACTGCGACCTTCTTTATTCATCGCAACTTTAATGCATTGGGAGTAAATCTGTTTTTCCAAATGAGAGAAAGTTGTATTTCTGTACGAAAGAGTGAGGCGCACAGTACCGTAAAGTACTTTTCATTTTTTAGGTTACAGCAAACAGGTGCGCGTTACATACAAGCCCTTGGCAAAGTGAGGGCGTTCCCCCCTCCCCCCTGGGGCAGGCATGATGGCATAGGCTAATGCGGAGCAGAACCAATTGCTGCATAGCCACACGTGAAGACGCTGATGACACTTTGTCAGGTTTTGTGCTTTGTGTACCATGCCCATTATCCCTGTCTTTTCTGTGTCATTCTTGCGCCATTGAAATTCCTGCGAGCGAATTCTTTCACTTTCCCCAGCGATTTTCTTATTGCGGGTTTCAACCATATGGGTGTTTTGCAACAAGACCTCTCAGCCACTCTTCAAAACAAAACGAAATCCAGCAGGAGCAACACGAGCTTGCACTGGATATTTAGCAGAATGTGCCAATGTAGTCAAGACCCTCGACAAAGTTGACAATTATGGTAACCCAGGGAGCAATGCAGTGTCTTTTGATGAAAGCTGGCACACTTGGGGACATACAGCTGCCTGCAATATGAGCTGCAACAGTCATAGGGGACGGCACAGCAGTGCCAACACACGAGAATTTCCTTTAACCCCTTAACCGTTTTGGACGAGCTGTGCTCGTCCTTGCCAGGCCGTCCCCAAACCGTTTTGGACGAGTGTAGCTCGTCCGCGCTGAATACGTTCTTCCCTCCAGCGTTTCGGACGAGCGGCGCACGTTTGTGGCGTAGCTTGCATTTTTACTCGACAGATGGCAGCACTGACCGCTTAATTTCTTTTTCTTCAACCGCGTAAACTTTTTTTTTCGTAGGGCAACCTTGGTTTTAAAATGGCATCCAGTGGAGGCGACACGTGTATTGCTGGCCCGTCTTCTCGGAAACGGCGCTTTTCTTCGTCGTCATCTTCGTCAGACGATGGTGATTCAGACACTGATGTGTACATTGTTTCAGGGAGCGAGGATGACAGTGATGATGTTGTACTCAGCAGCTCTTCTGATGAAGAAGATGATTGCTCGGAAGCGAACTTTGCGAGCGCGCGTCAGTGGATGAAGATCGACGTCACGAACATTCCTACACGACCTCCTCGGTTTCCTTTTCTGGCAGTTCCCGGTAAGACGTTCACTATAAGCTCGCCTGGTGACTTGCTTGAATATATTCAGCGTTTCCTCGATGATGAACTCATTTCAATGGTGGTCGAAGAAACTAACCGCAATGCTGCTGCCCCTCCAATGGCGCGACAAAAAAGTAGTGACTGTCCTGAGCACTGTGCACAGCGCAAACATGGAGACGTTCAAAGACTCGAAAGGGAGGGACGTGACAAAGCCAAGCATCGTGCGGGACTACAACCACACAATGGGCGGTGTCGACAAGTCAGACCAGATGCTGGCGAACTACCCTGTCCCCAGAAAACGGCAGAAAATATATTACAAGAAGATTTTTCGCCACTTGCTTGATGAGTTGACATTTAACTCCTTTGTTTTGTATCAAAAGGAAGGAGGGAAGATGAACCACCTCGACTTCCGCCTCGCCCTTATTGAAGCAATCTTCAATAGGTACCTCGACCCCGCGCGAAAGATAAAGCGTGGCCGGCCTTCTGGCGTACTTGATCCCATACGACTTCAAGAGAGGCACTTTCCAGCTTACATCCCTCCAACCGAAAACAAGGCAACTCCAACCAGGAAATGCTTCATTTGCTGCAAAAAGCAAGGAGACAAAGGCCGGAAAATTAGGAAGGAAACACGATTTTGGTGCAAGAGCTGCAACAAACCGCTATGCGTGATCCCTTGTTTTGAGATTTACCACACCGTCCCAATGCTTCCTCGGTGAAGCAATCAACTTTTTGTCACCACAACTCAGTGAAAGAGTTAAGAAATCGGTGGCTGTGGTCATTCTTTAATTTTTATTGTTCATTACCAGCAGAAAGTTCCTTTTCTTTTTTCTGAGAAACAATAAACTTGAATATGCTACTTTGACTTCGTGTTTGCTTTAAATATTTTTTTAAGATCGAATACATGCTTTTTATTGCAATAATAATCGAAATCAGGAATAAAAAAAATAAGCAGTTTTGTGGAGAAATTCGTTGATATAAAAAAACGGTGAAGGGGTTAATAAGTCCCCATAAGTGATAGGGTGTTTACTTTGCCAGTTTTTCACATGCGGTTGGTTCCATATGCAGTGTTGGGACCACCTCCACCACGGGCAGCGTGTTGCAGCTCATATTGCAGGCGAATGCATATCACAGATAGGCGTGGCATTCGTGCCAAAATCGTGGCAATCGTGCCAAAAAAGGACACCTTGTCCAAGGCTGGCCAGATGGAAGTAGAGGTGGCAATGATTTATTTCAGCGCTCCATTTCACTTCACGGCCTCAGATGTACAGCCATGCTTTGTGGTGGGGACAGCTGATCGCACAACACCATCAATGAAGCAAAAGTGTATGGCTTCATGCATGCAGAAAAAGAGGCCTGTTCAAACCATATACAGAAATGCATGGGGACTGCAGTGGGGAACTTTGTGGAAAAGCACAAAGGGTAGAGTGGAGGGCCTATCAGTGGTAAAAGCCCTCCGACTGGTAACCTTATCTCCAAGCTACTTTGGTTGGGCTCTCAAATGCCATTCTGGAAATGTGGACCACATGCACATTGCAATACAGGCTAAATACTCTCATGTAATCTCTACCGACGAGAACCTCAACCGCAGCCTTTGTCCCCATGGCCCTGATTCGTAATGCAAATATAATGCAGCCATTGCACGGGACAAGCCCCACCAAAGAGCAAGCCCAACTTGCCAGAGGCTGTGACGGACTACGTCCAGTTTACAAGCATCTGTCAGATAAAAAGGTGCTACAGAGAGCAATGACTTGGAACGCCAATGACACACTCCATTCGGTCATCTGGAACATGGCGCAGAAAGACGAATGCGTCGCTGTTTGCTGTTGAGACAGCTACAATGTGTTTCAACCTCAGAAACCATGAGTCTTGTTCACTTACACCACCCGAGCAGCAGCTTCAGCAAACATGCCAAGGCTGCCAGAGAGCAGTCGAGAAAGCCAACTGGACAGCCAGTTCGAGCAGAAAGCCTGCATCCTTAGCAGCATTCCAGGTCGCAGCAAAAGCATGCTTCACATTACTCCCCTTGGGTTTTCCGAGCTATTGTGATTATTAATTTCCTACCTTGAAGCTTTAAATGTACGCCTATACGTATGTTGCCTTCTCGTGTCCTGGTTCCCTGCCTGTGCTACAACTCGATGATTTCTGGTTGAAATGTATATTCCTTTTTCCAGTTATTATTGGTTCTTTGCCTTTTTCTCAAGTATACTGCAATTTCAGGTCTGTAATTTTAGGAGTGGCACTTTTCCCCTGCTAGTCATTCAATTCTCTTCATCTTTTTCTTGCCTGAATACTGTTGAGTCGGAGAGCACACGAAAACTATGACATAGTGTTTTAGGACACTGTAACATTATGAATCTTGTAGAAATTACCAACAAAAATCCACATTTGCAGATTTGGAATTTTAGAATTTCATAACTTTGCCTGAATAAAGATACAAACATTTCAAAAGAGCTCTTTGAACATTTAAAAACATAGATGTTTAATTTTAGCTCTCTTGCAGCATTACAAATCTTGCAATTCACATCCCAAATTTATAACACAAGAACTGCGACATTGTTTCGCATTACCTTGGAAAAAAAAAACTAATTGTACATTTGAAATAAGCACTCATTATTAAATATTTCCTACAAATTTCATGGCCTAGAGTCAGTAATAAAAGTTCATCGAACATTGGTACACTCCTCAATGCAAAATTTGAGCGCAGCTCTGCACGTTTTTGTTGCGCGATACATTGGCTGATGTGGACACTGTCTCGTGTGGCACACTGCAAACGAAACGAAGTGTGGCGTGGCAGCCTCACTAACCTGGAGATCGCAAGAGGCAGCCTGTGGGTGACGCATGGGTGCGATTCACACCTGCCACCGCAGACAGACCTCCCAGACGATTCGCTGTTAAGAACGGCTCAGCTGAGGTGCAAGTGTTGCCAGCCAGTTGCGACGGCGTGAACTCTCAAGCAACGCCACCGTTGTGACTGAATGAGTTTGGCGGGCCAACTATTGTTACTGAACCCACCAACGCAGACCTGATCTGCTATGAGTGGGGGAGTTGCCGCGGGGAACCTCGTCGGAGACCCCGTCCCACGCGCCGACCGAGACGCAAGACAATGGCTACCCGGGTGCACTTCGAGGGTCAGCTCCGAGTTCTACGAAGCCCCTCTGACGTCGGCTCCGGACCGTGCACCTGTGTGTGTGCGCGTGCATGTGTGTGTGTAAGCCGTCCCGGGGAGAGGCGGCGTGTTTACAATGACTGGACGAATGTTTCCGTCCCCTTGGAATCAAGGGGGGACCTAGTGGTTATAAGCCGCTGTTGTGCGGATGCTCGGTACACTTTCTTTAGCAGTCATGTTAGACTGAGACGCTCTCTCAAGCAGTCGTGTTAGACTGACGTACTTTCTCTCGCAGTCATGCTAGACTGCTGAACTGCATGTAAATACTGTAAATAAACCCATATTCCTCGTTCTCGATGAGAAGCAGTCTTTCCCTTCATCAACGTCCTCAACATGGATAAGTTGGACGATGGCATGGGCCAGCTACCTTCTAATTCATGCTGGACTCCAATCTTGACAACGGGTTACGAGCGATGGGATTGAGCCCCAATCCTGACAGCGCACTACTATGGTGCCATCTCATAGCCATTGTCGCCGCACTACGCTTTTCATCTCACGCTTTTGCCAGGCCCTCCCTTTCGTCCCCTGCTGCACTCCGCGTTCATTCTTTCACCCTCCGCTGAGCTCGTTCACTCGGTTACACTGAGGCTCACCACAGGAACGGCCGCCCGAGGGCTGCGCTCCAAATTTTTTTTCCAGGGCCTATGTGCATTCTTAAGCACTATACAGTCAAATCTCTATAAAACAAATTGCGCGGGACTATGGAAAATTGTTATTCTGAAAGGTTGTTAGAGTGAAAGTCCCAAATGAACCCTTCCACCCATCAATTTATCAGTTTGTAAGGTGCTGCCGTGCGAGCTACCCACAAAAACGTCACTGTTGGCTCTCGGCGCGCGCTGTTGCTATTTTCCATAGATTCTGCTGCCACGCACACCAAAGCACCGTGAGTGACGTGTGCAAAGCAGACGCTGGCGCCGAGAAAACTACAAACAAAAAGGAAGCTCTGTGTCACCTCCAAAGCACAATGTCTCTTGCTTTTCGTTTGTTTTTACATTCCTTGCCGTGGACCCTGCAACTGCTTTGGTTCGTTGCATATACTTTTCTTTGTTTCATACCCACATGAGCTATTGTTGTGAAATATGGGGCCTAACATATATAACTTACTTAACACCTATAGTGCAGTTGCAAAAACATGCCCTAAGAATAATAACATTTTCCTCAGTTCATCACCCAAGTAGCGTTCTGTTTACTGACCTTCGTATTCTTTCTTTAATGGCGTTAAGAAATTATAAGATCATTTGCTTAGTTCACAAGATACTCAACACCACTTTCCCTTACCCAACACCATACTTAACTTCCCACGTGCAAACACCAGGCAAGCGACTAAATTTAACTTAAACTTTCCTTATTGCAACAATGTCTACGGTGAACGATTATTAAAGTTCTTTGGCACTATAACTTGGAACACTATGCCTGTGGAAATAAAAGTAACCAGAAATTTTGATCTTGTATGGAAACGCTTCTTCTTGTTTAGCCAAACGTAACAGCTCTTCCTTTAATAAGGTACTTGTTCATGTAAATAATGTTCTTACTCATTGAGCAAATATGTACTTGGTTGACCTGTATATGTACTTCTGTGTATTTGACGAGCTACTAGCCACATAGGCTATTGGTCCGCAAGTTTTCTTGTGCCCCCCCCATTCCTTGAATTGTTTAAATAAAGCTCACTTTTTGATTGATTGTTTAACTGACTGACTGAACTGTCTCACTTGAGGCGGACACATATAACTATTTCAAAGCACAAGTGCCCGTAAACGACACCGTCCGGAATGTGCAACTGTGTGGCAACCCTCGCTAGTACAGAGGTTGCATCTCTCCATGCGCGTGGCTAGTACGGCCGCAAAAAGAAGCGCGAAAAAAAAAGAGGCATGTGCAGAAAGGAGGGTGAAAGAAAGAAGGGGTGCACCCCTGTTACTAGGCGACGCTTGCCTCGGCGGAGCATGCGCTCGCAGAACCCAATGCATTGTTGCCTCCAGAATAGATCTTTTTAAAAGTTCGCTTCTGCGGTTTTTTTTCTTTTTTTATTGAGTGCCATTTCAGGTTTTTGTCTGCTAGACTACTGTTTCAGCTGCCATGAAAGGTGCACGAAAATCTAAGAATACCCAGATTTCATAATATCAGTTCATAGTACTGAGGTGTTGTTAACATGACACAGAAACTGAATAACGATCATTGTTCTGAAATGTTTGGTATTCTGAAGTTTGTAGAACTGAAGTATTTTTACACTGAAACTATAAGAAGTAAGCTGGGGATTTCTGAAAAGTTCGTTATTTTGAAGAGTTCGTTAATGTGGTGTTCAAAGTACCGAGGTTTCAGTGTAGCAAGTGAATTTTACCAGAGAGACAGCCCATCGGCCATCAGTACACAGTGTCCTCACCTGAGTGAGCGCAGCTTAGCGGCATGGTTGATATCCGAGAGGGAAGACTCGGACTGCTGGAGGCCGGCCATGATGCGGCTGTACTCGGGGTGCTGAGGGTTCAACACCAGCTTCGGGTGATTGCACACCTTGCGCAGGTACTGCAGAGCCTGCAACACACACACAAGCGGCTGTTTTGTTCCCCAGACACCCATGCATGCACAACATTTCCTGTTTCTGTTACCCTTTCACAACACATGAAGCACTGAGGATGCTTCATCCTTTTGCAACATGTATACCTATGACTCTTTGCCTGCTTTGTAATAAACTATTTAGTTTCAAATTCCTTTCTGGCTGCTTTCTCTTCTTGAAGTTCTGCCAAATGTGCTGTTGTAAAGGCAACTACAGTTTAATCCTGCTACAACGAAAATGAAGGGGCACTGCGAAAAATTTCGTTGCCATGGAAATTCGTTGCGATATTACCAAATACATAGGCGACATGCGACGAGACTCTTGCATGGCGCTTTTCGTTGCGCACCACGAAGCGGCAATCCTTTGGAGCGCCATAAAGAGGTCCACTTTTGTTTCGCGGGCCAACTGCGTATTCAGAAGCAGCCTTTGAATGAGGCGTTCACGGTAGGCCCGCTTGACGCTCTGGATGACCCCTTGGTCGAGGGGTTGAATGATATAGGTGCAGTTCGGTGGGAAAAATATTAAGTGCACGTTAAGTGCATTAAGTGCACAAAAAAACATTAAGGACACGGGCAGGCAAGGCCTGCCCGTGTCCTTAATGACTTTTTCCTATGACCAAAAGCAGCCGCTTGTCTGAACCGTCCCTATTAGCGCACAGGAGCGTGGTTATTCTCTTCTTGCTGTGCTTGCCCCATGGCACCACAGCCCCTTAAAATCTAGGGTCCTGGTGGGCAGCATCTCGTAGAAGAGTCCGGTCTTCCCGCCATCATAAATATCCCATGGTGCTCAGTCTTGCAGGATACCTGCAACTTTGCCGATGAAGCTATAGAGTGACTTGAATCTGTTTAGCCAACCTACGCTGGCCTCCATCCATTCCTAGCATGCAGGCATAATCCAGAGCTTTTTGCCACACAATATCACTACTAGGGGCAATTTTCTTGGCCCGTGTCTCCACAAACCAGGTGTAAACTGCCTTGTCCAAGGCTTCGTGCACCGGCTGAGCCACTTTCTTGTGCTTCGCTGATGTCCCTGAAGCTAGCGCTTTGGCTATGGCATCCTTCCTCTTCAATATCGCCAAAGAGAGCTCGCCGGAATTCCACATTCTTTCGCGATGACCGATTTTTTTCTTTCCAGCTTCAGCCTGGGCATAACTTGAGCCTTTTGTTGTAGCGACAAAAACTTGCATTTCTTTGTCAGCTGTGACATGCTTTAGGTGACGATTCATCAGCTTCGAGAAACAATGAGCAAATGGCATGCAATCGTTCATTGTCAAGTGAGCGTCACCCGAACGCCTCATCGCACCCTATTGGGATTTGACCTCGTAACCGCTACTTCGTATAGCAATTCTTGTTGTACACCGGAGCCATTTCCACGAAACTTTGTAGAAAATGAATAATTAGAAATAGTACAAAAATTGAATTATTTTGTATATGTTATTTGTAGAAACACTATTTTCCTAACATACATGACCCTAATGTTTCCTTGGAGCTCGAATGCTCCTCCATAAAGAGCGCGTTCCATCGCCATCACCAATGTGGCCTGGCGGCTTTCTGTTTTACTTACATTGCGTCATGGCCCGAACAGCTCCAGTTTCTTTTTCCTCTTTTTTTTTTTAAGCTATCAAGGTGAGTGGTTTGTCAAGGCATGAAAAAACACTTTTAGGGGTTTCGATGAGCTACAGTTTAAATAATTTTACTCATGTCTGCTCTGTAGAAACTTTGCTGAAATTAAAATGTGTCTGCAAAGTAGTCCGTTTTGGACAGAATTTCAATGCATTATGTTCTATGGGACATAGATAGGGAATGAAAATCTTCGTTGTGGGGAAAATTTCGTTGAAGTGGACTTTGTTGTGCTGGGATTTGACTGTATGAGAAAAACATGAACTCTTCGTCATTACGCAGTGGAACCCCGATGGGCAGAACTTCCGTAATTCAAACTGATCAATCATTTGAACATTAACTTTTAACTACACTCGAGTACTGTAGAACAAATAAAACTAAGTAAATATGGACCAACTATGAAAACTCACGGTGTGCAACTACTGAATATCACTAAATTCAATCAAATAGTGAATGTTAGAGTAATTCCATTCGCCAAACGAATATCTACTATTCGAGCTTTAGGATATTCTATATATTCTGGGTAGAGCCACGCGCAGTTCCTCATGTCACATGTGTCACGGAGCACCTCATGCTCGATGCCATCCAAGCAAGCATTTCACTTTGTGGTGCAAAACGAGCACTGAGCGCTCCGAGAACGGGCCGCCCTGTCTGACGCAGTAGTGGGCTTCATCACTGCGAGCATGCCCCAATGTTGGCCCGAAACGGCGATCACACGCAAAGCACCCGACACAATTACACAATTAGCAGAACGGCATGGCGCGGCCATGCCTGGGGCCACCTCTTTTGGTACAAGGTTCCTCTGGGTTGACAGGACCGATCGAAATGATAACACGACAGTGGACAGAGGGAACAACAACAAAAGCACAGCATACTTCGTAAAGTGCGAAAGCATGTACGAAGATTGGGCCAATTAGTGGCTGATAGGCACGTAGATCGTGTTGTATAAGCAGCGACAAACTTCACGCCACTGCAACACCCATCATTCTAACCCGCATGCTTCATCTCAGGACCGATCACAGGACAAGTTACCCATACAAACATACTAGTGGCAAGCATTCTACAGCAGCTTGCAGCAAATTTTCATCGCGGCTACACTGCCAGGCCATTAAGCCTAATCGGCATCAGAGGACGTTGCTGACTGCAGTTACAGCTTGGTGCAGAATTGACGTGTGCACCTGTTTGCATAAGTTGTGCGACATTATGAAACTCGACAAACCATCTTGCAAATGAAAGCGAGTGCTCGGGATGACAATAAAGTGGTTCATGGCCGCCATATTGGTGACACACATATGGTAAGGTGGCCTCTCGTTCCCGACGCTGTTCGCAGATGGCGCACATCGGTCTTTTCCTTATGCGCAGCATACCATAGGATACTATAGCATACCATCTGTGCAATCGGTGAGATTGCACAGATGGTATGCAGCCTTGAAAACAGAAAAATCGCGAAAAAGTCGATTTTTGAAAAACCATATTTTTGGGTTGCATGTCTCAAACTACCTGTTCTGTAATTATCAGCACCTAATTTAACCGTAAAGTACCAAAAGAACGCTACTTTTGAGGCCACCGCGGCCCAAAATACATGTGCAAATGCCGAAATGAAGTCAAACTTCACGCATACGCCATTCCCGGCCCATGCGGCCTGCCCGTGCCATCTTGGTGTCGTTTTGACCGTGAATTCTTTGTCTCTGTTTTGCCGCCTTGCAAAATGGCATCATCGGCGCGGTTAAGGCGCTATTGGCATTTTCCCGCAATGTGATGCGGAGCGCTGATTGGCCGGAGCAGCGCATTCAAATCCCGCGGGCTAAAGCGCGCCTGCCGTTGGCTGCTGCGCGGCAGTGGTGGCTGCTCACTTTGATGCCACGCCCGCCACGCTCGCGTCGTTGTTGCCCCTTGCTCCGTCCGCCTCAACATGAGCTTGCGAGCTGCTCATCGCCTTGCACTATCTTTTAGATTATTTGCTCAGCTTTTTTTCCTTTTTTTTTGCGCTAGTTCTTCGCTGCACGCGATGCCGGCAAAGTCTAAGACAGTGCAGATGTTCGGTGCGTTCGGTGCGTGGGAGTGCGATATGCGTCTTGTACGAGCATCGAACTTTTGTACTGAGTGCCCACTGTGTAGACGCTTTTAAGCGGCGGAACTGTGCTTTCGGCTGTCGCCAGTCGAAAATCCGACACACTGAGTGTGCCTGGAGCCGCAAGAGCTAATTAGAAGCTCTGCAGGAGCTTTCTAATAAAAAAACACATGTGTTCAACTTTAAGGCCTGTTTTCTCGGAATGGATTTTTCGCTAGTAGTGGTGCTGGGGAAGGCGATATCTCAAGAACCGCTCTTCAAAACGGCAGTTCTCTAAAGAACTGCCGTTTTTCTTTATTCTGTTCCTGAATGACTTTGCCAGGGGGTAACAGGCTTCTTTTTTTGAAAGCTGGTGCAGTTAATTTATAATAAGCAATTAATTTTTGATTAATGTGGTCATTACTGGCTACATCAAATTAAAGTTGTCTTAAAATTTTTCGGAGGGGAAATTAAAGAAAAGGGCTCTTTAGCCCCCTGGGATATCTATCAAGGGATCATCACAGTGAATTTCAGCTTCCTACGATGTCCTCGGATTTTTCAGGCTCTTCCTCAGGCATATACACGAATCACCTAGTTAGACCTTAATAACTCTGGAACTAATAAACATATCTTCATGAAACTTTGCAGTTCCTCATAGTTCGGTATCTTCATGAAACTTTGCAGTTGCTCATAGTTCGGTGGTGTGAACCTACCCTGAAAGTTTCATCTGGATATCTTAAAAAATAAAAAAGTTCAGTCTCCAGGGTAGCCTCCCCCTTTAAGTCAGAGGGCACCAAGCTGGCAGAGGGAAGTGAGTGCCGGAGGAGGAGGGTGCCTGGAGGAGGAGGGTACCTGGAGGTGGAGAGGAGGAATGCATGACGGGGAAGGTATGGCTGTGCACGTAGTGTAGGCGGAGAAGGAAGGAGGTGAGCGCCACAGAGAAGGAAGGTAGGCGGTGGTGCACTGGGTTTACCTCCTATGGCAGTTCCTACAGGCTCTGTGTGCACTATCGATGTACCGGGTTTGTCTGGCGATTGACAGGCTGAGCATCGAGCGAGAAGGACAGAGCAGCAATGAAAGTGGCAACAGGCCGAGTGCGACTCGACCGACCCCGAAGTCGTCGGCAAGGGGCATTAGCTGAACAAGACTGGCAAAAGGCGCAGGCTAGGCAAGCCCAGGAGAGGCAGCCTGCAACAATGCTGGTGTGTCATGCAAGACAGCATAACTCTGGAACAACACCCGTATGCCTGCGTATAACCCTCTATGTAATCTGTGTAACCTGTAATTTTTTCATTCTTCTTTCTTTTCTTTTGTAGCTATGTCACAAGACTAGCTTTAGGTTCACAAGGCGGGTGCGAAAGTGTCATGGTCAGCTGCACGCATTTGCATGGACGCTGGTTGAACGTAGAGGGGTGAGGGGGGGGTAGCAAGCTGCGAACCTACAGATTTAAGTCTCTGACAGATGGCAAATCACGCCAAAATTAAGAATACAATGAACCGACACGGACGGTGCCTGCTCTTTACTGTTGGCGAAGGTTACGCGCGGAGCGGTGATCGAGTCACGTGATGCGTGCTCCTTTTGTCTAACGCGCAGATTGACCTTACGAAAGTTGGGATAGCCCTTCTGTATTTCAGAGAATAACTGGAAAGCATAACTTTGTATGAAATAAATAAAAGATTGCTGCAAAACACACGTCCACTATTGTTTAGAGAACTTTGTTGGTATTCACTACAATAGAACGTCACTAATTCATTAGTTTCAGAAGGAAAAAAGCACTTGATTCTGAGCAACATAAATTTTATTGATTAGAAAATATGTTCCCGACCTTCATACACATACTATAACTGAGCTGCAATCAGTGCTGGCGTACTAATTTGATGTTCCCTTTAGTAAGAGTAGACCGTAGTGTACATCTTCATTTCTATATACCTAGGTTATAGCTTGATACATTTTTCTTATGCAATTCTAGGAGCTCGGAAAAACTACGTACTAAACGGTAGTACTGTTTCACTGAAATAGGATGAGATTGGCCACTTACCATTTCCTGCCATTCTGAAGAAGTCTCACGCAATTGTTGGTCATTATAAACACAGTGACTAAGCTGCAGCAAAACTGCAGGATTGCCAGCGAAGGATGGAGCTCTCAGTTTTGGCACTTATTCAAGACGTGGAAACAAGACTGAACAGTGAGCATGACATGCTTTCGCATCTTGCGCAGCTAAAAGAAGCCGTCAGTTTAGAGCTTGCCACCTCTGAGACAACTGTGCCCAACCTGACACCACAGGAGTGGAAAGCAGTGGCTGGGCTCGTGAAAGCTCTTGAACCCATCGCATCAGCGACCAAAGATCTTAGAAGCCAGAAGTATGCATTATGCAAAAAAAAGTGAGGCGTGCAGACAGGACACAAGAGTAGAGAAGTGGACAACAGGAACAAATCTTGATAGGCTTGTCTGTAATGTCAAGAAAGCTAAATCCCTCACCTTAGAACTGTTTTTCTCGGCCAAGACACATAAACAAGAAATTCCTTTTCGTGCTATAGTGTCAGAAAAAGGGACGTGGCAGGTCTGTGTCGCCAGTTACCTACAGAACTGCCAGCTTCACTAGTTTTTTCAGACCCCTTTTGCCTACGTAATTCTCAGGCACTAGTTCAGTATTTGAAAGAGGAAAGTCCTGGTGATTGTACAGCTTTTAGTATGGATATTGAAGACCTGTATTATTCCTTGCCGCATGACGGGTTGCTAAATTCCATAAATGAGTGCATTAAAGAACAAGTGCAAGAGTCAGCTTTTATTGACAGATGCGGTGTTTCCACGGGAGCTTTTCTAGAAATTCTTTCAATGTACTTGAAGTCGACGCTCATTGAATTGAGAGATGGCGTTTTTCTGCAGAAATTGGGCATTTGTATTGGCTCAAAGGTTGCCCCTATGCTTAGCAACATTTACCTGAGTAAGGTTGACAACTGCTTAGAGAAAGCATTAGGTGATAGCGTTATCAAGATACTTCGTTACGTTGATGATTACCTGATTTTCTGCAATAGGGAAGAATTCGATTCCGCTGCTACCTCAGTACGTGAGCAATTTAAACTTTATGGGGGAGGATTAAAGTTTACCAAGGGATTTCCTCAGCGACGCGTAATTCAGTTTCTTGACATTTCCTTGTTCTTTTAACAAAATCATGTTTGTTGGCAGTACTCCCCAAGATCTTCGAAGCCGTTGCTAAACTTTCAATCCAAGCATTCTAAATTAGTAAAAAACGGAATTGCCATGTCGTGCCTTAAGTCTTCCCTCACCAGATCCTGCATGCACAAAATGAGTGCCAGTTTTAATGCGCAGGTCCGGCGCCCATTAGAAGCAGGTTATCCCAGTGCAGCGGTGGCCACTGTGGCTGAGCGCCTAAAAAAGTCGGTTTCGAGAGGGACGGACGTCATTAAAGAAAACAGTAATAGCAAAAAAAGAGTAATGGCTATTCTGTATATTCATTCAGTCTCGCACAGGCTTAAAAAAGTTGCTAGTAGATATGATGTTAATGTTGCTTTCACTGCTCCCAATAAGCTAGGTAAGATATGCGCTGCCATACAGAATAAAGAGGAGCGGGTAAAAGGCAAAAAACAAACAGATATTTGTCCAGTAAAGCACAATAAGAACAACAGTTTTACTGACTGTCGTATGGGTGTGTTTTATAAAATTCCCCTTAGCTGTGGCCAGTTCTACGTAGGGCAAACGGGACGGTGTATCAATCAGAGGCTAATGGAACATAAAAGGTCGTTAACTGGTGGATCGCCTTCTAATCTTTCGCTACATTGCCGAGATTGTAACTGCACGCCAGAGTTAGATGAATGCGCGATACTGTACAAGCATAAGAATGAAGATACGCGTATTATGGTAGAGGCATGGCATATCTATAATGGTGGAAGTGCGTGCGTGAGTCAGCCTTCGATTACTTTACATAAGGAAGAGATTAAGTGCCTTAACAGTTATCTCTCACGTAGACCGGCACGTGTACCCGATTGACACGTGGTGTTACCATTCCTTAGCATGCGCAGATGAGTTTTGTGTCTTCTTTCTTTCTTTCGCCTCAGTGCTCCCTTCAGTTGATAGTAGGCGTTCGTGTTGTCCACTTTTCTACTCTTGTGTCCTGTCTGCACGCCTCACTTGTTTTTTTTTGCATAATGAATCCTTACCAACTAGCTCAGCTTTCTGTCATTCCAGAAGTATGCAACTTTGGCGTCAGTAGTATCATTTCTCTATGGAACACAAACGGTCCTGAAAGACTGCGTTGCAGCCAATGATGACACCTCAGAGTTTGCAAGAAACTTGCTGAAAAGCATGAGGACAAGGTTTCCAGGACAGGACGAGCAAAAGGAGTACGTGTTGGTAACCGCCTGTGACCCAAGGTTTAAGAACCTTCTTTGCGCTCAAATGTTCCAGGAAAAAAGGCTCTTGGAGCTTGCAAGAACTGAGTTGCAGAGCTCTCTAGAAGCATCAAGTGACTGTACTGAAGCGTCAACATGTACAGCTCACAATAACTGCGTCAGCAGTTCAAATCGCCCGCCCTCCAATTGAGGAGTGGCGACGTCATGGTCTCATAGTGACGTTGCGCCGTCGGTGTGTAAAACGGCGCCCGCAGATGGCGCTACGGCTTTTCTGCGCAAAACGCAAATGAGTGGCCAGAAACAGAGCCAAGAGAGAGCCAACAGCAGCGTGAAAGCGGAACTATGGTGGCTAGCGGAAGGGAAAGCATGCGACGATAAGCTGGTTCTTTATTTTATGACGCCAACTTCGACGCTCGTTGCAATGGACGACCCTGACAATGACACATTGGCTCACGATGCTGAGCTTGACTTCAACAATTTAGGCAATGATGAACGTTACCTACTGCTGAACGTGACCTACTGCTGACGTCATTGCGTACTACTACGACTGCGGCCTGCTTTGAAAGGCACTCCACATGACTTCAGAAAGTCGGCGTTGAACTCGTAATCCTCTGGACGAAAGTGCAGCGAGCACACTACGTGATTTTTCGTCTCTTTGCCAGCGGGCTGTGGCAGAGGTACGGCACTTAATCACTTTGAACGGAGAGGTTCACTCGTTGGCACACAGTGATAAGTAATGTTGGATTCGCTGCTGCAACTGCCCTTGGCCAAGTTCCGTGGTCCATTTGTGCATCCCACGACATCACATGGACATGGCATTCTCGCTACTTGTTCCAAACGCAAGTTTTGCGAGCCAGCAGAACCACCGCAGCACGACGCGATAACAAAACAACTGAAACTACAAAGCGTGCGTGGCGCAAGGTCAAGCGCGCAGAGTCGAGCGAAAACGAAACCTTTTAATCACCCATACTACTCAAGGGTAACGTCAAAATGTTATTTTTTCTTAGAATCGAACAGAAGTAGACAAGTAGCGTTTTCTTCCTTCTTATAACCTAATGAAATGACCTTTTTAATAAGAGTAGCTGAGAACTAGTGACAAATTATGATGAGGAGTGCCTTCGTCATCAGGCTAGTACCGGAATGTCGTTGGGGGGTCTCAAATCGTGTTATGCGTTTATCTCAATTTCTCGGTTACTAAAGCTCTGTTTGGGATTATATTGACGCCTTAGACGTTCTAGAGCATTGCTTTATCACTTTAACTTTACTTCGTGGTAATCTTTAGTGTCCCTTTAATAAAGGTTTAACACTTCTGCCAAGATGTGCAGCGACACATAAGGCAATAAGTGCCTAACTTCTCGCAGTCTATGAACAATGGCACAACAACGCCTCAAGCAAACATGCCTCGCTCTGTGTTGTGTGTACTACACAGACAAACACAGGCTGTGCATGCAAGTGACATTTGACATCAGCTCACCAATCTCATATTGTACTAAACGCTAATGAACATAAACATTTGCAATAACCATCACTGCCAATTATCATCAATTAATGGAAACAGCACAGAAAGCTTAGGTTACATAGATTCCCACAGTGCGTGTGATCCGTATGATCATTTTCTAAATGGGATACAGCCCCAAAAAATGATGCCACAGAATGCCGAATTTACCTGTATACATTTCGTAAGGAATCGTATTGCTTACGCCTTTAACTGAGTCGGACGAAAGAGCTTCAAAATTTGTGAACGACCTGCACCCAGGTTTCTGAAGTTCATCTCATAGGGCCGCAGCCATTGCAACTGTGATTGTGCAATATCGAGCGCTGCATCATATAGGCATGACAGGAAATCAATCGCAGTAACAACTGCACTTCGTGTCACAGCTTATTGCTACTTAAAATAAGTAACAATTACGGTTGCCAAACTTTGAAATTCACAGGAGCTACAATTTCTAACAGCCTTACTTTAATGATGCTGTTGTGTCGGCAACCCTGTGTGCTCGAGTGCAGACTGCGGGTAACTGGCAACCAGAACCTGTGTGGCCGGACAGAGCCTTGCCTACACCGCTGGCGAAGTTGTAACCGTTGTAACGCGTAACTATGTAACCCCTCTATGTGCCGCAAGCTAGCAGCTTAGTTAATAAAGATATAACAAATGCAAAATTGCTCCAACTCGTTCCTCACTCTTGAGAACTAAATAATTCAACGCACAATGTTTTGTAGCTTGCTTATTTATTTATTTATTTTTTTCCCTCTCTACCATGTACCGTATAGACTCGTTTAAGGGCCGAACTTTCTTTCTCACAAATCTGATGAGGTTTGGCCCTTACACAGGACCAAACCTTTGGGTCAAGATGGTGTCGGCCCAGCCAGTGACATGATCAATTATGGGGTTTTACGTGCCAAAACCACTTTATGAGGCACGCCGTAGTGGAGGGCTCCGGAAATTTCGACCACCTGGGGTTCTTTAACGTGCACCTAAATCTAAGCACACGGGTGACATGAGCACATCCCAGCTCTCACCACCTAGTAGCAGCATGCAAACACACGCAGTGAACGAAAATTTTCCGATACTCGTGCTCGGCTTTAGGGCACCGAAAGCAATTGCTTCTCCATAGAAAATTTTTCCTCCCCAAATTTTGGACTGCCAAGTTGGGGGTGGCACAGGGAGTGCAGACTGTATAGCCTTTACAAGAGTCTATACAGTATAAGCCAGAAACCACATTGTTAGTTACCCTTCAATGTTTTACGCATTGCTAATTACATATTCATGCATGTCAATAATCTTGATTTTATCAACAACTGTTAAAAAACATCCTTATTTCACTTACCATAAATATCCATGTATAGAACCGAGGTTTCTTTTTTCCAGATATTTAAGAGTGTGCGATAACTGTATAAGAGATTTCAAATCGAATCGAATCAAGAAAAAAAATGGTGAATATCGAATTGAATGGCGAATACTGAAAAACCTTTCACAATATTTATTGCTTACAAACTTAAGGCAAAAAAACATATGGGCCTGCACACACTTAGGAGTCTCCTAGCATTGCACAACAAGAATGTAGCAAGCTATCAGCAACTTAGGTACATAGAAATCAATATATACAGTACAGTCTACTCTTATTAAAGGGAGCACCAAATTAGCATGAAAGCACTGACTACAACTCAGTTATAGTACACGAAGGTCAGAAAAAATATTTTTTTATTAATATAATTTCTGTTGAATAGAATCAAATGCTTTTTTTCCTCTGAAATTAATGCATTAGTGATGTTCTGTGGTGCTGAATACCTATGAGGTTCTCAGTTTAATGTGGGGCTATGTTTTGTGGCAATCTTTTATTCATCCCGTAGAAAGTCTTGCTTTCCAGTTTTTCTCTGGCGTATCGACAGGGTACCCCACTTTATGGCAGGTGGGCTATCATAAGGCCAATCTGTGTGACAGATGATAGGAGCACGCATCACATGACTCGATCATCACTTCACGCATAACCTTTGCAGACTCTAAAGAGCAGGCGCTGCCCCTGCCGCTTCACTGTCGTGTTTGGCGTGATTTGCCACCTGTTTCCGAAATCTGCAGGATCACGGTAAGTTTGCAAGGCGCTCTCCCCCGTCTGCATCTCCTCCTTCAGCCACATTCCACACCTTAATAGTTCCCCACTCATTTTCTCGAACATAAACGTGAACGTAGCATTCGAGACAACCCGTGGAGATGTAAAAGACCGTCACCCACCTGGAACACATGAGCGGTGGCGTGCGAGTTGACCGGCTGGTCCTCGGCAGCCCCTGCAACCGAGTCGTCCACAGACTTCTTGGCACGGCTTTTGGCAAAATCTTCGTACAGTTGCACCTGTGGCAAGAGAAGCCAAACATTGGCAACTTTAACAGGAAATTAACAGGAAATTAACAGGAAACACTACATCATCAGCTTAGACTGATAAAGAAATATTCAAAGGCTCCATTTTTGTCAATTTCTCAGTAAAAGTTTTTCAGAACAAAAGAAAAGCCCAATTTCCATTATTCAAATTTTACAGCACGACACCGGCACTGGTATGTTGGTGCAACGTCACAGTTGTAAGTATTTTTTTTCCTATTTGAGCTCTAGTAGGACAGTATAAACTCTCAGACCTTGCAAAATTCTGTCTTCAGCTCCTTTGGGAACACAATGCAGGTGAACTTTACCCATAAATTTACTACGCTCAAGAAGACATCAAAATAAACGACGTCATGATTGGCTAGTGCAAGATGTTAAAGACAGTGTTGCCCGCCGCCTTTCCTCTTTTGTATCTTTCCTGCATCATCGAGCCTCCACTCATGGCAAGAGCACAAATCAGAGTCTTGTTTTGAGCTAGCTAGTTGTCCATGCACAAGGAAAACAAGCGGTGCAAAACAACAAGGGACATTGATTAACAGCACATACACACTACAAAGGTCCTTGTCATTCTGCACCACCTGTTCACCCCGCCCCTTCTCACTAGGAGTGGCCTCCTTTAGTATTTGTAGATACCTGTCCCGATACAGCTCCCCACTTCAGTGTCTTTTCAGTGTACACACCTGTAGAGGGCTCAGCTCGCAGTAGTAGTCCTGGATGATCTTGGGGGGCAAATCCTGCAGGACATCGTCCTTGACCCTGCGCAGCAGGAATGGCAGGACTTGACGGTGCAGGCTCTCCATGGCCAGCACTCCTGCACGGGCCATGATCCAAAACGGTTTGTCGGTCAAGCAAGTCAAGCTTCGACAAAAAACAATTGGCTCTCACAAAAATAAATGAGCACGAAAAATGATATAAGCAGAAGTCGTAATGTTCTAAAAGAACCAATGCAACAGGACAAGTCATACATACAGCGAACCTCCTTAATTCAATCCCGTTTCATCGAGGTCCCAGATCCACGACTTAAGCTTTCCCCACGTTGCAAAGGAGCTAATTCGCCACATGTGCTGTCTCTTCGAGGAGGGAGCTTAGTGCAACTGATCATGGTGCAGGGCCGCCGCCATCAGTTGCCCAATGTGTGTGTGTGTATATATATATACATATACAGTCAACCCTCGATATATCGAACACGGATATATCGAATTATTGCGTATATCGAACACTTTCTATATTACGTGGAAAATCGCATGCATTTTTAATTTTTTATTTTGAACGGGGCCGGATGTAAAATAAACATATCGAACTCCGCCGCCCCAGACCAAGTGCGCTCTGTTGACAGGAGGCGAGCTCTCCCGCAACACTTTCGAAGATGGCGGCGGCGCGATGGGCGTTCCACACTGCTGCGTACGACAGCTGCCCACATCACTTGCGCTGAGGGCGCCATTTGAACGTAGCGGCGTACGCATGTGGCGGCTTGGCGTGGCCGTGGCTTGG
This sequence comes from Dermacentor albipictus, assembly GCF_038994185.2. NCBI lineage: Eukaryota > Metazoa > Arthropoda > Arachnida > Ixodida > Ixodidae > Dermacentor > Dermacentor albipictus. The sequence continues at coordinate 1,142,286 of NC_091828.1, read as the reverse complement.
CCAGGTTGGCTAGTTTGACGTCAACGACACGTGCGTCTCGGTGCTGCCGCTTGTGCTACGCTAGTCGTTGTTAGTGTGTGTGTGTGGCTTAGGCCTGTGGTGGGTGGTGTGATGGCTGCAAACGTGCGGAAGCGGACGTCCCTGACATTTGCTGCGAAATTGGAAGTGATACAGCGCCTTGAAAATGGAGAAAAGAAGTCGAGCGTCGCCGAAGCTTTTAACATCCCAAGGAGTACTTTCAGCACCCTGCTGAAAAACAAGAGTGACATAAAGGCCAAGGCGGAACAGAACCAGCACTCAGGCGCGCGGCGGGTGCGCAAAGGTGCCTTTTAAGACGTCGAGAAGGCGCTATACAAATGGTTTATCGATGTAAGGGCCCAGAAGAATGCTAGCTCGAAAAAACCTGGAGCCAGTTGGAGTGCTTTGTCGGTGCTGAGCCACACATCATGTGCATTGAGGACTTCGTTGGCGGTGACAACAGCACCGGAACAGTGGCGGAGTTAACAGACATGGAGATCAGGGCAGAAGTGACTACTGAGCGGCCAAACAAAGATGCTGCCGAGGCTAATCCAGCAAGCGCTGATGTTGCCCCGCTCCCGACTGCAACTGAGGCTGTAGCTGCTTTGGCCGCTGTACGCCACTACTGCAGCACAATAGAAGGCACTGGACTGACTCTTGTGGACCGTTTGGACTATGTTGAGGACGCCGTGGTCAAGCACGCGGTTGCCAATATGAAGCAGGCTACGCTGCTTCAGTACTTTCAGTGAACGAAATAAATACTTTGTTTGAAGTTTCATGTGAGTATCTATTGCGCCACGATTGGTTCATTGATTGATTTGTGCTGGTTTTTGACGCGTTTTCGACGTGATTTTATATATCGAATTCTGGCTATATCGAACTATTTTGCGATCATCGCGCTGTTCGATATATCGAGGTTCGACTGTGTATATATATGTGTGTATATATATATATATATGTGTGTGTATGTATATATACAGTCGAACACGGATATATCAAACCCACATATATCGAATTATTGTCTGTATCGAACTCGTAAATTATCCCCTTGAAAATTTTGTGTAAAAGTATAGAAATTCGTACGTTTATATCGAACGATATTTTTACCCGCCATTGGATATATAGAACGCCGCGCGATCTCGGCACTCGCTGCACTCGCGTGCTCCGCGCCTCCCCTGAAAGGCTCGGAAAATGTGAGAGCGAGAGGGAGGAAGGCTCGGACGGTATTCCCGCTGCGCACGCTCTCCGACTTGCGGCAACACCCTGCTTGCGGAACTGCTTTTATTTTTCTCTCTCCCAATGTCTCTCATCCTTCCCCCGCGTAACCATAGTGATCGGCTCGGAAAAGGTAGCCAGGAACGAAGGTGGCGGTGGCCTCCTTCTTTTGCCTTTTTTTTTCTTGTTGCTTTTTCACGAGTTTTGTTCAGCCAACCACAGCTCGTGCCTTTCGTACGTCGCTGTCGCCCTCGGAGGTGGCCATCGCGAGCGCTTTGTTGGCGGTGGCTGCGCACGTGAATTCTTGTGTTTTGTGCGCGTTCTTGTGTTTCGTGTTCATTATTGTTTTGCGTGCGTCTCACGACACGTGTGACTGGATCGTGGTGAGCTGACGCGGAAGCAATGGCCGCAGCAAGCACAAGCAGCGTCAAGAAGCGCAAGAACCTGGACTTTGCGACAAAGCTGAAAGCCATTCAGCACGTTAAGGCGGGCAAGAAAAGTGCGACGGTGGCAGACGACTTCGGGATTCCTCGGATCACTCTAAGCACCTTGTTACAAAACAAGGCGGACATAAAGTCAAAAGCGGCAGAGCAACGAACGTCGGGAGCTTGTCGTGTGCGCGCTCCTGCCCACGAGAAAAGTGGTTTTTAGAGGTGCGGGCGAAGAACATTCCGGTGGATGGCCCAATGCTAATGGCTAAAGCCAAATGGTTTGCCGCTGCACTCGGTGATGACAACTTCGCCGACAACACAGGGTGGCTGCAGTTTTAAGAACCGCCATAAGATAGTTGGCAAAACCATTTCTGGGGAAAGCGGAGCCATCATCAGCCAGGATATCCAGCAGTGGATTTCGACGGTATGGCCAGAAATTTGCGCGAAGTTTTCATCCGCGGAAATCTTCAACGCCGACGAGACCGGGTTGTTTTGGCAGATGCTGCCCAGCAAGACGCTCGACATCCGGGGCAGCACGTGTCACGGGGGCAAGATGAGCAAAGTCCGCGTGAGCGTTCTGCTCGCTGCTTACATGAATGGCTCTCAAAAGCTCCAGCCCTTTGTAATTGGCAAAGCAAGGGCACCGTGCTGCTTCAAAAACTGTAAGCAGCTCCCCGTTCGTTACGCCTTCAATAAGAAGGCATGGATGACGCGTCAGCTGTTCACAGAATGGCTGCAAGCGTGGGACGCCGAACTGGGCAAGTCGGGGCGTCACGCTTGCCTCCTCGTTGATAACTGCTCGGCCCATCACACCCCCTGCGAGCTCGAAAACATCGCGCTCAAGTTTCTGCCGGCGAACACGACAGCAAAGTTGCAGCCGCTCGACCAGGGCATCATTAAGACGTTCAAAGTCGGGTACAGGAGGCGACTCATTGATAGGCTTTTGGTGAACCTCCGCATGGGCACCGAGCTTAAGGTTGACCTGCTGGGGGCCATTGAAATGACAACGGGGGCCTGGAGAGACGTGAAGCAGGATACTGTGGCCAACTGCTTCCGGAAGGCAGGCCTCGTGACGGCCAAACTTCCTGAAACCTGCGAAGACGGCGACGGCGACAACGAGTGCATGAACGACGCGTTTCGCGAGTTGTCGTCCCTTTTCCCGGCTGCCGTTCCAGCCGAAGTGTCTGCTGACGATTACGTGAACGTTGAAAGCAATGTTCAGGCTGTTGCGAGCCTCGCCGACGAGGACATTGTAGCTGCAGTCAGAAGGACCCAGGTTGACAGCTCGAGTGGCGACGAAGATCGTCTGGACGAGGGCGCGGCTACACGCTCGTACTCCGCCGCTGAAGTAGCGGCAGCGTTCAGCTTGATTCGCCGTTGTTGCGGCGACATGGAAGGAACCGGGCTTTCGCACCTGAACAGACTCGATAAGATCGAGGTTGGCGTCTTTAATTTCATTTGCAAGGCGAAGAAGCAGACCAACATAAGCGATTTTTTTTTCACGCAAATAAAGCATTACCGTATTTACACGATTGTAAGTCGACCCCTTTTTTAAAATTTGAGTCTGAAGTTGGGGGGTCGACTTACAATCGAAACCAAAACATGGCGCCGCCAATAAAAACGATACCAACGGGAGCTACAATGTCGTTACAATTTTATGTTTCCTCTATGGCCCTACCCGTATATTTTTGCTATCCCGCGTGTTTGTTCGCTTTTCGGATGGGTTTTTCAACATTTTTGAGAGTTTTACAGTGCATGCAACAATGATGGGTGAGGGGGTGTCGATAGTTGATGGAAGCGCCGCTGTTCCCATTTGCGGCGGCACCCTCAGAACGGCGGCGCTTGCGGGGAGCATCGGTAGTTCATGGAAGAGCAGACAGCGCTTGCGGGTTTCTCTTTTCTGTTTAAAGGCTAGACGCGTTCCACTTGACTGCCGGCTACTTGCTACTTCTATGCTTCCCCAGTAGTCATGAGTGCTCCAGGCCCACTAATCGTTTGGGACTCGTTCACAGCAGCGTTCAAGAGGGCTGCCATCCTTTATGCCGAAGAAACAAATCACTGCGCAGTGGGCCGCAATTTCGGCGTTTCTAAACGGGTGGTGCGAGAGTGGCGACTGCAGCGAAGCGAAATTTTCACCTGTGACGGCAAGTGAGTGAGTGAGTGACAAAACGTTGTTCTGAACGCCTGCAGAACGGTTAGCCTTCCCCTGTTAGGGAGGCGTTACCGTGACGCGGCCATGACGTCTTCGCGGCTTGTGGCGCCTCTACTTCGGCCGCTGCCGCACTATTCCCTTTGATGAAGAAATTACGGCCACTGACCAAGTCAAGGTGAAAAAACACACAGAGACGTTTCGGGACCCGTACGGGTTCCTTGATCACACTGATCACAATGTGTGATCCTTGATCACACAGGGTGTGATCAAGGAACCCATACGGGTCCCTAAACGTCTCTGTGTGTTTGTGTGTGTGTCTGTGTGTTTGTGTGTCTGTGTGTTTGTTTGTGTGTACGGGTTCCTTGATCACACTGATCACCCTGTGTGATCCTTGATCACACAGGGTGTGATCAAGGAACCCGTACGGGTCCCGAAACGTCTCTGTGTGTTTTTTCACCTTGACTTGGTCAGTGGCCGTAATTTCTTCATCATCATGTTACCTGACCAGACGAACTTTCGTCGAACTCTTGACTATACTATTCCCTTTGGTCGACCGCGCCTGCCCCTCCTTTGGGGTGGCAGCCTCCCTCCGGTTTCGCTCGGTCGTTGCCTTTCGAGGGCCGCCGAGATCTGCTGGACGGCCTGGGTTTGGACGTCTTGGTCATAGCATCTCGTTGCGGCCTCGAGCCGCGGCGGGATCGTTGTTATTGTTGCAGCTTCATGCGGATTCTTAGCACAGTCCCAAAGGATGTGAGCTGAGGTGGCTCTTTCCTTTCGGCACACACAACACAGATCACTTTCATAAACACTTGGACACACGTGCCTCATCAGCACCGGGGAGAATAACGACCCCGTTTGAAGTTGTCGGTATAAAACCGCCTCCTTACGGGTCAAGCCCGGATGAGGTGGCGGCATAGTCCTTCGCTCTAGTCAGTACCATTTCACAATTTCATTGTAGGAAGTCATTTTGTCCTTGGTTTCCCACCACCACGACGGGTCGGCTGTAGTAGCAGCGGCACGGTTGGTTAGTCTTCGCGCCGCCGCGTTCGCCGTCTCGTTGTGGTTAGCGTTGCCGCGATCCGACACATCACTGCCCATGTGGGCCGGAAACCACTTTATCACCACACACTGACTTTCACTCGCAAGATCGACCACACGCAACACACGCGCGGCTTCACCACACACCCTTGCTCTGGCGTAATTTTTCACTGCCGTTCTAGAATCACAGAGCACAGTCGTGCACTCGGGGTCGGCGATGGCCAAAGCAATGGCCACCTCCTCGGCTTGATGCGCCCCTCGAGTCCGCACACTCGCCGCTGTTCTAGTTGCACCGGTCGATGCCCCGACGACTGCAGCGGCGAATGCCTTTCTGTCATGAGGATACTCTGCCGCGTCCACAAACACGGCACCCCTGTCTTTGGCATGGAGATCGATGAGCGCCTTGGCCCTCGCCGCCCGCCGCTCTTTGTGGAACTCAGGGTTCATATTTCTTGGTACCGGACATACCCGTAACCGTCTACTAATTGCGTCCGGTACAGGCACCTCTGTATTTTCGGGTCCCATTTCCTTTGGTCCCAGGCCTAGGCCACGCAGCACTTGTCTGCCCGTTCTTGTTTCTGATAGCCGCGCGAGCTGAGCGGGATGGCAAGTGAGAAATTTCCCACGTGCCGAAGTCTGGACGCTTTCCGGAGCTGTATGCTAAGCTCTCGGCATACGTCGCTGAAATGCGTGATCGGTCCCTGCCAGTGAAGTGCGACGTGGTCATGAAACAAGCCCGGACCTTCGGCTTAATTTTAAGGTTCTGCTCCGCCGTGAGTACAACGAGTGGCTGGCGGCAGAAGACTGCGAAATTACGCCAACCGACGTCAAAAGAGCCTCCCTGACGGCTGCGTGTGGTTAGGTGCATTTGGCGTGGGCTGCTGTTCTTATTTTATTTTTTATTTATTACATACTGCCAGCCTGGATGTCAGGCTTTAGGCAGGAGTGGGGTACATAACAATACAGCATGTAGGAATACAATGTACATTTGGTCGAGCAAGTACGGCATGAAAAGAACCCACATAAGCCATACAAAGCGGAGTACAAACAATATGCCACGACAATGTGAAGTAACGTTAGCTATTGCGGAATGCGCTCAAGAAAGAAGACACCGTCGAACACTCAACCACATTGGCAGGTAGGTTATTCCATGTACGAATTGTGCTCGGGAAAAATGAGGCTTTGAATGTATTTGTTCTGCACAAGAACTCGCTCACCTTCTTTGAATGGAAGGAACGGGTTTGTCGCTGGGTAATTGAATGAAAATATGCATTTTTATTTATTCCAAGTTGGTTATGGTAAATTAAGTAGAACATTTTTAGTTTGTCCTGGTGTCGTCTTACCTGTAGGGTCTCTAAATTGGCTGTTTGCAAAAGGGCTGATGGGGATTTTTTCCAACTATAACAATTATATATGAACCTGACGCATTTGCGTTGGACATTTTCAAGTTTGGTAATATTGCACTTTGTGTGTGGATCCCAAACGATTGCTGCATATTCTAGAATTGATCTAATGAAAGTTTTGTACGCGAGTAGTCTAATTTCTGTGGAGGATTTACTAAGGGTTCTTCTTAAATATCCAAGTTGTTGCATTGCCTTATTTACGGTGTACGTTATGTGGTCATTCCATTTCAAATCTGATGTAATTATTACTCCTAAGTATTTGTATTTTGTAACCTGAGACAAGGCGTTGTTATCGATGGTGTAGCGGAACTTCAAAGGATTAACTTTACGTGTCACAGTCATAGCTACTGTTTTTTCATAATTAATGCACATTTGCCAAGTTGAGCACCAGGCTTGAATTTTACGTAAAGACATATTTAACAATTCCTGATCGTCGTTGCACAAAATCTCATGGTAAAGTATACAATCATCGGCAAACAGACGTATTTTAACTGATATATTGGCTGAAATATCATTTATAAATACCAAGAAAAGTAATGGTCCCAGGACGGAGCCCTGAGGAACACCGGACTCTACAGGGGCAGGGTCCGAACTGATTCCATCGATATATACTGTTTGATGCCTGAAAGATAAGTATGCTGCTATCCATGCGAGCAATGTATCATTTTTCAGAATAGGTTTAAGTTTCAAAAGCAGTTTTTGGTGGCACACTCTATCGAAAGCTTTCTCAAAATCCAAAAATATCATGTCTATTTGGCTGCCCCTATCTAATGCTGCTGCGAGGTCATGGACAATCTCTAGTAACTGCGTTACCGTGGAATGTTTGCGACGGAAACCATGCTGTCGGCTATCAATAATGCAGTTTTCCTCAGCAAAAGTGGAAATATGCGCGAAATGCAAGATGTTTGCCAAATTTGAAATTTCGCTGGACCACGACGCGCTGTGGGACCGCAGCAACGATGACGATGGCAGCACTAGTGAAGACGAGTAGTCTAGTGACCATGTCAGCTACTAATAAATTTTCGTTATCGAATGCGCCCTCGGGCATGCACTCTTTTTTTTTTTTTTCAGTCACGCGATATGGGGGGGTCGACTTACATTCGAGTCGACTTACAATCGTGTAAATACGGTACGTTGCGTCGTGTGTGCGGAAATAGTTGTCATTCTTGAATGCGCCGATAGGTAGGTCATCGTCCGCCGCAGGTAAAGTCTCTGGGCCTGTATTTTTTATATCGAATTTTTGATATATCGAATTAATTCGCGATCCCCTTCGAGTTCGATATATCCGTGTTCGACTGTGTATATATATATATATATATATATATATATATATATACATGTGTGTGTATGTATATATATGTGTATATATATGTGTATATAAATGTGTGTATGTATATATATGTGTATATAAATGTGTGTACGTATATATATGTGTATATGTATATTGTGGGGAGCGCTCGCCTCCATTTCCTCCCGCGTACCCGCGGCAACCCATTCGCACGTGGCGACGGGTCGTGCCGGCGTAGACAGGGGAGAGAGGCACTACGCGCCCTCCCTCTCGTCATCACTCTGATGACACGCGTACTCCTCTTCTCCTACGCGGCTCACGGGAAAGGGAAACGTATCCGGCGGGCGAGGAGGACTTCCCCTCGCAAAAAGGTAAAAAGGCATAAAAGCGCGCTACCGAGAGAGACTCGCTCTCTTGGGACGCCGACGCCTTGGACCGCCTGCACAGCACCTGCCGCATCCCGTGAGTGACCTCGTTTGTCTGACCCACCCAGACAACGAGGCAAGCCTTTTACTACTTTTACTGAGAGGACGTCCCTCTGCGAGTGTTTGATATTGCTAATAGCAATAAACGTTGTTACCGTTGACACCACTGGTTGCCTTATTCGTCCGAACCCGGCGTAGCCGCGATTCCCGCGCTACGGGTTGGGAGTACCACGGAGCGACTGCGTAGGGCTAGATCCGGAGCAAGCCTTCAGCCTTAGCCGCATGCAGAGTGGAACCCCCACAATATATATGTGTGTGTATATATACATATATGTGTGTGTGTGTATATATATATATACACATACTATACATGTATATACTGTATATATATATATATATATATATATATATATATATATATATATATATATATATATATATATATATATATATATACAGTAAAAGCTCGTTAATTCGAACCGCTAGGGTAAGCCGCTTCAGTTCGAATTAACGAAAGTTCGAACTAACGAAAGTAAAAGAGAGAAACAGTACACTGCGATTTGGAAGCAGTAGGGCATGTCAGAAATTTGGCGGGTCAGAAAGTGATGGCGTGTGCTGCGGGCACATGCCATCTTCAAGTCGAAGCTCTGGGTCCGACTGTGCCACACCACCGATTTCCACCGAAAGGAAAGTTAGCCGAGGCTTAACACTATCACAATGAATCACGACGGCCGATACCTCCTAAGCTGAAAACAGAGGTGCACCACCGATGAAGGCTGCCGAGACAAAGACGCTGAACATGTGAAGGTGGCGAAGGCCCTGATTCGTTGGTTTTTGATTGCAAGCGCAGCAGCGACGTACTTGATTCGCTGTCTTTGGCGCTTGCCGTGCCATCTCCGCACAACATTAGCAGCTGTACAAGATTTGCTCTTGGAGGTTACGTAGAACAGAGAGGCGGCAGCCGCCGCTGCCTTCTGGCTGACCCCACGTCGGTTAGATTTTTTTCCGATTTTGCCTTCTCTTGCCGTTCTCTCCGTTTCGGAGGCAATACAGCCTTGTGTGTAGGCAGTAGGCACGTTTCTCCGGCCGTGTGCCAGGCGAGTGTAGTTCGAATTATCCGTGAGGGAACCTTCTCGCGTTCGAATTAACGGACTTTTTTATACATAGACTTCTATGGAGCTTGGCCGGACCAAATCGTACAGTTCGAATTATCCATAAATTCGAATTATTGAAGTTCGAATTAACGAGCCTTCACTGTATATATATATATTGACACGTGTACTTATCTTTATCGGGCGACCACGTTTCGCCGCTTAACAAATGTAATTGCACGGCGAGGGACGCGCCTGCATGTATCCGACGTTTCTGGAAAGTTATCGATGCTTCTACCCGGGTGTCTGTTGTCGCCGAACCTTGTGTTATCCGATTTCATCGCGTAACGCGAATGGTGTAGAACTTTGTGGAAGGCACGCGGGTCCGAACGATTAGTCTGGAACATTCGACGACTGCTCTATAAAAGCCGACGCGCTTGACCCACTGATCAGATTTTCGACGATCGCCGAGCGTGTTTGCCGCTATCGTTGTGCTATAAGTGTAGCCTGTTTTGTGAGCACAGGTTCGCCCAATAAAAGTTTGTTTTGTCGTTCACAGTATTGCTACTGTGTTCTTCGATGTCACGACCACGTGACATCTGGTGGAGGTGCTTGTGCGTTCATGTACCGAATGCCCCCGCAAAGCCGCGATCCAAGCCCGAAGCCCGAGGACAAAACCAACATCGCCCAAGACCAGCGTGCTAGCCGCAGACTGCAAGGACTGCCCCCAGAGCACGGACTTCTACCTGAGTCGACAAAGAAGATCATGGTCAAAACAACCGCAATGGCTGCCCCAGCGTCCCCCGTTATCCTACAACAACCTCGGGACCCACCGACCTTCCATGGAGCAGCGACTGAAGACCCAGAATCCTGGCTGGAGACCTATGAGCGAATCGCGAGTTTTAACAACTGGGACTCCGACGACAAGCTGCGGCATGTATACTTTGCCTTAGAAGATGCCGCCAGAACGTGGTTTGAGAACCGGGAGTCGACCTTGACGACATGAAACCTCTTCCGTAGCGGCTTCCTGCGCACCTTTACGAGCGTCGTGCACAAGGAAAGGGCCGAAGCCATGCTGGACGCCCGAGTGCAGCTACCTAACGAGAACGTTGCCATCTTCACGGAAGAAATGAACCGTCTCTTCCGCCACGCCGACCCGGATATGCCCGAGGAGAAGAAAGTCCGCCTTCTCATGCGTGGTGTGAAGGAAGAACTTTTCGGCGAATGGTACGAAGCCCACCGAAGACCGTAGAAGAGTTCCTTCGCGAGGCAACCAGCATCGAGAAGACACTCGAAATGCGGAATTGGCAATTCAATCACCGTACAAGCTCTGCCCACTACGCAGGAATTCAATCACTCGCCACGGACGATCTATGCGAGACCATCAGGGCCATTGTGCGCGAAGAACTGCGCAAGGTCTTGCCATCGTCGCAGCCTCAAGTGGCCTCTATCGCCAACATTGTGAAAGAAGAGGTGCACCGATCGCTAGGAGTTCCTGAGGTGCAACCACAATTACCGCAGCCCCAGCCAGAAGCGATGACTTACGCCGCCGTCGCACGCCGTCAAGCTCCCCCTCCGCGACAACACCAGGGCGGCGTTACAACGGCGCAATTCCGTCGTCTACTGCCGCCGCCACCAGCACGCCCACCCGTCGCCCAGCGCACCTACGCGAGGAAGACGGACATTTGGCACGCCCCTGACCACCGCCCGCTCTGCTACCACTGCGGCGAAGCCGGCCATGTGTACCGCCGATGCCCATACCGCGACCTGAGATTGCGAGGCTTCGCCGTCAACGCACAGCGCCCGAGGGAAGGTGAACGACCTCGTGACATCGCGACTACCTCGCCGCTACTCAGTGGAGCCCTCGGCGACCGTCGCGTTTGCCATCACCAGGCCGCTACCTGTCGCCGCAGCGCCGACCATACACTGGCCCAGCCCGGGGCCGGTCAGCGAGCCCATATCCGGAAAACTAAAAGCAGCAACCGATGGAGGTGCGGTTGCTGTTCGTCGAACTGACGAAGATCCTCCGCCGCCGACGAAGACGAAGAAGAAACGATCTCGATGACATAACGACACGCCGCCGTCCCGACGAAGTCAGGAAGGCAAGACTAGCCCAACGAACGACGACTTGACGCGACGTTGCAGCTTCAGTTCAACGCGACACAGCCGTGATCCGACGCCAAGACCCAACTGCAACGCCAGACAAAGAACCACCGACCTAGACGTACTTCTCGACGGCCACGCAGTCACTGCCTTAGTCGACACAGGGGCCGATTACTCCGTAATGAGTGGACACATTGCCGCCCAGTTGAAGAAGGTTAAGACTGCATGGGAGGGCCCCCAAATTCGTACCGCTGGAGGACACCTCATTACGCCGACTGGAATCTGCACGGCAAGAATTACTGTTCATGACCGGACTTACCCTGCCACCTTCGTTATCCTCCAACAGTGTTCACGAGACGTCATTCTCGGCATGGACTTCCTGAATCAACATGGCGCAGTCATCGACCTGAAGTCGAAATCGATAACGCTGTCACAAGATCAAGCGATACCGCCGGAAAGCTGCCGTAGTCACCACGCCTTGAGTGTGCTCGAAGATCAAGTGAGCATCCCGCCGCATTCCACCATTATTATTTCCGTCGGCACTGAAACACCCGCTGACGTAGAAGGCGTCATCGAGGGCGACCAACATCTACTGCTCGACCGTGAAATTTGCGTTGCAAGAGGGCTCGCTCGACTCCACGGAGGGCAAGTGGAAGTTATGCTAACCAACTTCAGCCAAGAGTTCAAGCACATCAACAAGGGCACGACAATCGCATACATCGAGGAAATTGTGGAAACCAGCAATGCCTTTGTCCTCTCGGATTCAACCGCATCTACCGCGATGAGCATTATCCCCAAACCAGACTTTGACGTGAATCCAAGTCTTCCTATGAGTAAGCAGCAACAGATCAGAAGTCTTCTCCGACGATACAAAGACTGCTTTTCGACGTCATCGAGGATTCGACAAACACCAGTTACAAAGCATCGCATAATAACCGAAGAGAGCGCTCGACCACTCCGCCAGAGCCCTCACCGAGTTTCGACGCGAGAACGTGAAGCTATTAGGCAACAAGTCAACGTAATGCTGCGCAACGACATCATCCAGCCGTCGAAAAGCCCGTGGGCCTCTCCTGTAGTCCTGGTAAAGAAAAAGGACGGAACCCTACGCTTCTGCGTCGATTATCGTCGACTGAACAAGATCACGAAGGATATGTACCCCCTTCCACGGATAGACGACGTATTGGATCGGCTCTGTAACGCTAAATACTTCTCAATGGACCTCAAGTCTGGCTACTGGCAAATAGAAGTCGACGAGAGAGATCGCGAAAAGACTGCCTTCATCACGCCAGACGGCCTCTACGAGTTCAAGGTCATGCCATTCAGACTGTGCTCGGCGCCTGCAACGTTTCAGCGCGTCATGGACACGGTGTTAGCCGGACTGAAGTGGCAGATGTGCCTTGTTTACCTGGATGACGTCGTTGTCTTCGCCGGAAATTTCGACAATCACCTTAGGCGGCTTGCGACAGTGTTAGAAGCCATGAAGTCATCAGGGCTCACTCTGAAGCCGGAAAAGTGCCGTTTTGCTTACGATGAGCTTTTGTTCCTAGGCCACGTGATCCGCAAATCAGGAGTACGCCCCGACCCACAGAAGACAGCTGCCATCGCAAAGTTCCCGCAGCCAACCGACATGAAGGCAGTGCGCAGACGACCACGTGTGTGTGTGTGTGTGTGTGTGTGTGTGCTCCAAATGCCGCACGCCCTAGTCAATAGTGGATCTCTGTTGCGTGCTGGTGCCAACTTCATCGTGCCACGTTCGATAGCGCGAACGACGTCCAATTATTTTTCTATGCTGAGCACCCGGTGTTTTTTATTCGAGCATGACGCGAGTCCTAGCTTGCACGATGCGACAAAACTCTCTTGCATGGTTCTGAAATTATCTTGATGTGACTTCATGTGCAAACGAACAGGGTGCTTGGAAGCCGTTGTTCCTATCTCAGATCCTATCTCAGAATTGTTCTGCCGGGCCACCCGACAGAGATGACGCACCACCGTGATTCACGACGCAACGTGGAAACATGACGTGTTGACTGATACGTACGCAATAAGCTGGTACGGTTTAAGCAGATACAAAACAAATTATTTTCAATGGCTGCTGAGTCAGGGATTTGACTTTACTACTTTTAAAACGAAACTACTGTTTAAGTGGGTATGGTTTAATGAGGTCTTACTGAATACATATCTATATATGTGTGCGTAAGCACATGCACGCGCACACAAACACACACACACACACATTACATATATATATATATATAGTGGTAAAAAGGAATTCTTCAGGCTACCTTTCAAACGTAATGAACTTGAGTGGTGCTACAAGGTAAACAGAACAAGTATTTAATTTCAACAGTTTCGATCAGTGAACCGATCCTCATCAGAGTCTACAAAAAAATAGCAGTTCGGCCCTGATAGTGAAGACACCAGACCAGGTGCCTGGTCATTCTCAGATACATCAAACCGAGAAGGACAGTTGTGACAGTGACTGACTTTCTCTTGGCGCTTTGGCAGATTTACAGCTGCCTTATTGGCAACTATGCAGGGCAAGGGGAAGGCGGAGTCCCGTGTATGTAGAGCAAGGAGGTCAGTGAAAAAAAGGAAAAAAAGAAATAGAAAGCAGAAGAAAAGAAAAAGCACACAGGAGGACAAAGGGAATTTAGCTGCCGCTACTTCCTGCCCCCTTCCACCCTCTGACTTATGTTTCCCTCCTCCTGTACTCTGACGAAGGCTGGTCCACCAGCCGAAAACGTTAAGCAAAGTCTTCCAAAAAGTTTGTCTCTTTCCTGTGTATGTTACGTCGGGTCCTGCGTGCTGAACCTTAAAAAGAAAACCCTACATATATATATATATATATATATATATATATATATTGTGACGCAGCAGTTCTCACGACGTTTATTCCGCGTCAAAGATTGGGCGACCGACCATGCCCACAGCACGAATCACACTTGAGAGCCAGCCCCACACGCGATGATGAAGAAGAACCCCATATGAACCCCACATGATGATGATCATGTACAGATGACAAAGAATAGCTTATAAATTCCCACACTAATGTCCCCTCACGCGAGAGCGGCCATCCTGGCCGCAATTCAAAGGGGCGGTGAACGTCTCGTGAAAGGCTTCATACGCGAAACGTGGACAATCTCAGTGGCACGGCAGCGGCGGTCATTTGGAACAATAACTGATTCCGCGCGGTAGTTAACCGGAGAAGTCTGCTCCAAGACTTTGTAGGGACCGATGAATCGAAGCTGAAACTTGTCACACAAGCCGGGAGTACGAACTGGTGTCCGGAGTAGCACTTCCTCGCCAGGGCGGAAGCACACGACGCGATGAGAGGCGTTGTAATGCTGCTTGCGGTCCTGTCGCCGTGCTTCGATGTTGATGCGGGCGAGCTGGCGACAACGCAAAATGCGGGACACATATTCTTCACAGGAGGATGGACATTGATGGACAGTTGGCGCGAAGAAAGAGACGTCAAGACAGGAAGAGGGCGAACGACCATAGACAAGGTAGAATGGCGAGTAACCGGTCGTGCGTTGAACGGCAGTATTATATGCAAAAGTCACGAATGGCAAAACTGCATCCCAGTTTCTGTGATCCGGGTCGATGTACATGGCTAGCATGTCTGACAGCGTGCGATGAAATCGCTCTGTGAGGCCGTTGGTTTGCGGATGGTAACTGGAGGTAGTCTTGTGGGTGGTTCCGGAGGCTCTGAGCACTTCGTCTAGTAGTTGCGAGAGGAATGCTTTTCCACGGTCGCTCAGGAGGATGCGAGGAGCACTGTGACGCAGTATTAAGGATTGAGGTATGAATGCAGCAACTTCAGAGGCTGAGGCAGAACTCACACAAGTTGTTTCGGCGTAGCGTGTCAAGTGATCAACGGCTGTCACAATCCATTGTTTACCGGTGAGAGTCACAGGAAGAGGACCATACAGGTCAACGTCAACGACCTCAAATGGTTGCGACGGACAAGGAACTGGTTGCAGTTGTCCGCTTGGAGCTGATGTAGGGAGCTTTCGACGCTGACATAGGGCGCAGGAAGCGACATACCTCGCTACACTGGCGGACAATCCAGGCCAGTAGAAGCGACCTTTGATGCGGTCATAGGTTTTCTGGAAACCAAGGTGACCAGCAGTCATGTCGTCATGAGAAGCCTGCAGGACATGAGCACGTAGAGAGTGTGGCAGGACAGGAACCCAGCGTTGACTGTCAGGGTGATAGACATGATGGTATAGGACGCGGTTGTAAATCTTAAATTGAGTCAGCTGCCGACGAAGGCAGGCGTTGGGCGGGCGCGAAGCTCCTTGAAGGTGGTCTATGATGCGCCGACAGTAAGAGTCGGCAAGTTGATGAAATTGGAAAGATTTGTTGTTGTGTGGAGGCATCTCATCGACAGTGGCCAACAAGAAAGCATGTGAGGAGGGATCGTGCGAAAGCCTGTCACAGATGGGAGTTGGAGGTCCATTGCATGGTGTCGTAGGAAGTGGACAGCGAGAAAGCGCGTCTGCATCTTGGCGTTTTTTTTCCGCACTTGTAGGTAATAGTAAAGTCGTATTCTTGCAGACGAAGAATCCACCGACCAAGTCGTCCAGACAAGTTCTTCAGTGTTGAAAGCCAGCATAATGCATGATGGTCTGTAACGATCGTAAAGTGGCGGCCGTGAAGATAAGGTCGAAATTCCTGCTCCATGATGGTGTAATTCTTTTCGGCCTTTGTCAGAACGCGACTTGCATATGCGATGACCCTCTCACCTAAAGTGTCGTCTCGCTGTAGGAGAATGCCACCAATTCCGTGACAACTAGCATCCGTATGCAGGAGGGTAAGAGCAGCTTCATCAAAATGGTGTAGTACTGGTTCAGATGTGAGAGCGCGCTTCAGATGGGTGAACGCAGATTCACATTTGGGAGACCATACAAAGGGAACATTAGAACCCAGTAATTTGTGCAGAGGTGACGCTATTGAGGCGAAGCCTCGTATGAATTGGCGAAAATAGGAAGCGAGGCCTAGGAAACTACGCAAATCTTTGGTCTTTTCGGGACGAGGGAAGTGCTGAACTGCTGAAACCTTCTCAGGATCAGGACGAATGCCATCTTTTCTCACAATGTGACCTAGTACTTTGATCGTCTTACTCGCAAAATGGCATTTCTTGGTGTTTAGCTGAAATCCAGCGTTGGCAAGGCACGTGAGAATTTCATCCAGACATTGCAGGTTTTCAGGTTTTGTTTTCAGGATCAGGACGAATGCCATCTTTTCTCACAATGTGACCTAGTACTTTGATCGTCTTACTCGCAAAATGGCATTTCTTGGTGTTTAGCTGAAGTCCAGCGTTGGCAAGGCACGTGAGAACTTCATCCAGACGTTGCAGGTGCTGAGACAAGGTTGACAAGCAAACAACAATATCGTCCAGATAGCACAGGTAAGTCTTCCACTTCAGGCCACGAAAAATGGTGTCAATCATGTGCTCAAACGTTGCGGGCGCATTGCAGAGGCCGAATGGCATGACATTAAACTCGTAGAGCCCATGTGGAGTTGAAAACGCTGTTTTCTCCTTATCGTCCTCATGCATAGGTAGCCGGAACGCAGATCGATGCTGGAGAAATACTTGGCACCTTGCAGGAAATTCAAGGCATCGTCTATTCGCGGCATAAGGTATACATCCTTGCGCGTGATCTTGTTAAGTGCTCGGTAGTCGACACAAAATCGGACAGAGCCGTCTTTTTTCCGAACCAAAACAACGGGGGAAGACCAAGGGCTAGCAGAGGGGCGTATTATGTTTCGATGTGACATTCTCGTCAATGACTTTCCTCTCGGCTAGCGATACGCGATACGGTCTACGGCGCATGATGGATGTGCCATCTGTCTCTATCCGATGCGTCGTTATTGAAGTCGTTCCCAACGAAGCGGAATGCGCATCAAAGGAAGCTTCATGTTTTTGGAGCAAAGCAAGCAATTGTTGTGACTGCGAAGGTGTCAGATCGGAACTGATGGCAGCTGCAAGAGCTGAAGGAGATCAGCCCGTCCGGTACAAGGATCTTCAGAGGAAGCTGGTTTAAACAAAACAACGGATATAGACTCCGATTCAGTGGCGCAAGCCAATGTAGTGCCTTTAGGGGTGAGAATCTTTTCGGATGTCGGGTTTGTAGCGTAGAGAAGTGCAGAGCCATGATCAAACCTAACGAGCCCTAATGCAAAGGCTATCCCTCTTGCGAGACAGCGTGCAGATGGTAACACGAGCACGTCGCCGCAGTCAATGACGTCAGACGTGATGGTAACGATGCTTCGATGGCGAGGAGGTAGCGCGGTATCTTCTGCAGCAAGCAAGTGAAGGGGTGCGTCATCTGCATGAAGTGAATAGGTCATGTCGGTCATATGGAAAACGCGTTGCCCGCAGCAGATGGAGGCGGAGGCCGTAGAAAGAAAATCCCATCCCAATATGAGCTGCTGGGCACACGAACTTAGCACTGCAAATTGTACGTAATGCAGAAGTCCATCGATGGAAATACGAGCAATGCACATGGCGATAGGTCGAATGGAGGCCCCTTGAGGAGCGAGTAGCGTAGGTCCATCATAGGGGGTCGTAACTTTCCGAAGTCGCGAACACAATTCACGGTGAATGACTGAAACACTAGCACCAGTGTCTATTAAAGCTTCTACTTGTACACCTTCTACTACAACCAATATTACATTGCACGGACGCGATGGAGGAATTTCTGTCCTGTCGTTCGATGCAGCTTTTCCTCCAAAAGCTGCATAATTCAGTTTTCCGGACGAAGCTCGGCGAATTGAGAAGCAGGTCTCAGAGGGGACGTAGAGCGGCGAAGGGGTGACCGCGAGCGGCGTCTCGCAGGACAGTATGTCTGAGCCATCTCGGATGCTACAGTAAGCGATAGAGAGCGTCCGCGCGGTGGACCATAAGGACGGCGTTGGTCATGGAAGCTCCCTAGACGTTGGAAAGTAGCTCCGGGCGAAAAGTCATCCCATTCGTATACGTCATATCCGCGACGCTCGTCTTGCTGGCGCTTGTGGCAAAAACGTGCTATGTGGCGACGATAGCCGCAGTAGTAGCAGATGGGACGAGGAGGACGCCACTGCGGATAGCTGGTTTGGGTAGGTGCGCTGGTAGTCATGGAAGCGATGTGAGCCGGTGTTGGTTTTGGAGGCATCGGTGGAACGATGACTGGAGTAGCTGCGGCTACTTGTGCGTACGTTGATGGGGCCCTAGGGGTTAGAGGGTCCGTGTACGCTGCACCAGCCATGGATGCCAACTCCTCCTTGATGACGTCTCGCAGATTGGTATCGGAGGCATGAGAAGGCGTGGGCCCTGCGGCTAAGCCAAGATACTGGAGCTCTTCTCGAATTATTGCGTGTTCCATTGCTCGTAATGTAGGGTCGTCGGCGGTAGTGTTTGCAGTGGTGTCTGGCTGCAACCGTTCTGATTCGAGTTCGTCAAAGCGCTGGCAAGTAGCGACGATATCAGCGACGGTAATGGGGTTCTGGATGGCTAAAGCATTGAAAGCAATAGCTCCGATGCCTTTGAGGATGTGGCGAACCCTGTCTGATTCGGTCATGGCCGTGTTCACGCGTCGACAAAGAGCAAGCACATCCTCGATGTACGACGTATAAGATTCACCGGATTGTTGCTTGCGAGTGTCGAGCGTCTTTTTTGCGAGGGCAGAATGAACAGCTGGTGTGCCGAAGATTTGGCGGAGCTGCTCTTTGAAAGCGCCCCAGTTCGTGAAATCAACCTCATGGTTGAAAAACCAAGTCTTCGCTACTCCTGTCAAATAAAAGGCGACGTGACGTAGCTTGGACGCATCGTCCGAACGGTTAGCCGAACTCACACGGTCATAGTCGTCCAGCCAATCCTCGACGTCTTCATCGCGAAGTCCAGCAAACAGATGGGGATTACGCTGGTGCCCACTGACAACCCAATACGGAGAGGCTGGGGTAGCCGAGGCCGAGATGGTGGAAGTAGAAGTGCCTGTTGGCTCATCCTGCGACATGCTGGCGGACAGCTGGCACAATCGACGACCCGATCGAAGCTCCAGGAGGTTGAGCGGGGAGTCAAAAGGACGGAGGACCGAAGAGCACACTCCACCACTTGTGACGCAGCAGTTCTCACGACGTTTATTCCGCTTCAAAGATTGGGCGACCGACCACGCCCACAGCACGGATCACACTCGAGAGCCAGCCCCACACGCGATGATGAAGAAGCCCATATGAACCCCACATGATGATGATCATGTGCAGATGACAAAGAATAGCTTATAAATTCCCACTATATATACAGTCACGGACTGATTTTCTGGACTTTAAAAATTTGGACATGCTCGATTATTCGGCCTGCCTCGCAGCACCGCCATTCTCCCCATAGACCATAATGTATAACAACTGCCGAAAGTTCAGACACTTTGCAACTTCTCGTCTGATTTTTCGGACACTCCTTGGGCCGACTCGATTGAGAGCACCATGCACCAACTCTGACCGGCGCATGGTTCGACTTGCTGAACGACATTTTTGTTTTGAACGGAGCCTCCTTGCCGCCCCACGAAGTGGTCCTACTGCAAATCCCCGCTCATCATCATCGTTTCTGTCTGGTTCGATAGAGTGGCTCTACAGCAGTTCCAGTTTCAGCTTAGTAAGCCATGTCAAGACAATCCAGCAGCTGATTTGTTTCTTCACGCACGACGCTGCGAGTAGGCCACATTTTTCGTTTGTGCAACTGGTGTCGGCACGGTGGTGTTTGTTTTGTGTGCTGTGTCGAGGTTCCGGTGATCCAACGCAGCATACGGAAACATCGCGTCAAGTGTCTAATGGTACCGACAGTGCCCGCACAGACTACGCTGAGGTATGCCGGCAAGCTGGTGCCGGGAGGCCTAGGATTTGACACCTTCCGATGTGCTCCCAACTGACGCCGAAAATGTTCTGGCGAGACCTGCGCAGTGGTTGCATTGCGATTCCGGACACCGTCTCCTTTGACAGTTTCATAGGTGCTGACACTGCTGTACTGACATGCGCAGAACTCGAAGACAACGAGATCATTCGTCAGGTTTCTGCTGCACCGCTGGACGATGACGCACCATGTGCTATGCTGCTGTCGCATGCAGAGCGTGTACAAGCAGTGACTGTGCTTTCAGCTGCCTACAGTGACCGTACGACCCTCTCCGAGATTCAGGCTTATCTGATTGCGTGTAAACGGAACAGCGATGCAACGGCGCATTCACAATTTCTTTCTTATTCTGCTTTTTAGGACACTTGTTTATTCAGACATTTACGCAGTCCCCGTGAGGTCCGAATAAACGGTCGGCGACTGTATACATATAAAAAGTGAAGTGATTATATGTTAGTAAGGGCTAGGATTCACCTCAATTCGAAGAGAGAAAGAGTAAAAATTGGTCAAGAAGAAACAGGCCAACCTAGACGCAGTAAGCGTAAAAGCAGACCAAAAATAATGTACAGCGCGAAGGAAAAGGAATGCGAGAGATGACACACACTGCGCTGACTTCCAACAATATTTTATTGCCTTGCCACATCGTGCGTATATACACAAGGGGGGGCATGCGCAGAAAATCAAAGGCAGTCACTAGGGGTGTTCTGACAGCGAGTCACTGTACTGAGAGCATGGTCACTTGAAAAAAAAAAAAAAAAAAACCGAACATTACAATTTATATCTGTTTAGATACGTGGCTTCACCACGGTTCAGCACGATAGAGGGGGCACTAATGCACATACGACTTTCTGACTTTCTAAGTTTTCTGACGAAATCAGCTTCAACAATTTTCCAGGTGAGCTGTGTCTCGCTAAAACTTCAGTATCTTCAAAGAGGGGCACACAGCCGCAGTCCCGACAATGGATGCCCAAGTGGCCTTGCACAGATCTTTCAGAAAGAGCTGGAGCCTCTAGTACTAACGCATGAGGTCCCCATTGATGATTCCTTGCGCTTTCTGTGTCTCAGGCTGTGCCTTGCAAACAAACATGTGTGCTGGTGCTTCGAAACAAGTAAGAAGTCACTCTTGCCCTTTAACTACGCATACTCAAAGCTCGTTAAACGAGGTATTAAAAGTGTTGCCGGATTACCAGCCTCAATAAATCTTGCCCACACGAGATGCAACACAGTCTTGCTGCACAGGTTGATCGCCTTTCTTGGGCTGGCTACCCTTTGGCCTTAATTTAAGCCATAGCGGAACAGCTTCCAAGGCGCACAAAACATGAAGAGCCCGCTCAGTCAAGGAACCAGCCGGTTGAAAGACGCAGGTTTGCAGTGTTACCGTATCTGCATGATGTCTCCCACAGGCTAAAGAAGGTTGGGCAGCGTGCAGGAATCACAGTTGTTTTCTCAGCCCTGGAAAAGTTGGCAAGGCTCTGTAAGTGTGTAAGCTCGCCTAAATCACATCGGAGTTGTTGCTCTGTCGGGCACGGAAAACATTTTGTGACGTGCACAACCAATGTAGTCTACCAAATTCCCCTGTCTTGTGGCAGTAAATACGTTGGACAGACAGGCAGATGCTTAAACGATCGTCTAAGAAAGCACTGTAACAATGTCCACAGCACTGTACAAGGCCACTTGGGCATCCATTGTCGGGACTGCGGCTGCGTGCCCCTCTTTGAAGATACTGAAGCTTTAGCGAGACACAGCTCACCCGGGAAATTGTAGAAGCTGATTTCGTCAGAAAACTTAAGTCGTATGTGCATTAGTGCCCCCTCTATCGTGCTGAACCGTGGTGAAGCCACGTATCTAAACAGATATAAATCGTAATGTTCATTTTTTTTTTTTCAAGTGACCATACTCTTAGTACAGTGACTTGCTGTCAGAACACCCCTAGTGACTGCCTTTCATTTTCTGCGCATGCCCCCTCTTGTGTATATATGCACGATGTGGCAACGCAATAAAATATTGTTGGAAGTCGGCGCAGTGTGTGTCGTCTCTCGCAGTCCTCTTCCTTCGCGCTGTACGTTATTTTTGATCATGAATTACCAACTAGCACAAGCAACCACCCTAAAAGCAGACACATTTAGGTTGGCACTTGTAGACAAATATGCAGCCTTAGAAGAGAGAGATGAAGATGATATAGAGGCAAAGAATGAAATTGTACCGTAAAAACCGGAATATAGGTTGAACTTTTTTTCAAAAAACCATTGCGAAAAGTTGACTCTCGACTTATATACCGGACATTGGCGGAAAAACTACAGAAGTCTTGCAACAATGGGCGGATGAAGTAAACAGCCGCCTTCGCCATCGCCATCATCAGCAGCGCGGCGTTGGTTCTTTGTTCTATGGCGTGGCGACATTGTGGCACCGGCATTTTACGTTTCCACTGTCGCAAAGTTATATTAATTAAAGGCTGCATTTTCATTTCGTTTCAAAATGAGCAAAAGCCGACGTCAATTCACCGTCGCCTTCAAGAAAAAGGCGATTGAGTACGCGGAAGTCCACGGCAACCTGGCGGCACAGCGCGAACTTGGAGTATCCGAAAATAGCATTCGGTAGTGGCGGAGGCAAAAGCAACGTATTACAACTTGCAGCAACCAAAAGAAAACGTGATTTCGTGGCCGGATCGCAGCGGACTGCAGAACTGGAAGGCAAGGTTGCGGAGTACGTCCGAGAGCTGCGTGTAAGATCGCTGCCTGTTGTCGAATGCATTCGTTTGAAAACGGTAGAGATCGCACGCGCCTATGGACTGGACAGCGAGAAGCACTCGTCATCCGACTCTGTTCAAACGTGTTGCTTTGATTCGGAGTAGCGCTTGCGGACTTCGTGCCCTTCTGTGTACTGTACACCCGACGAATTTTTAACAGTATCGCGCGACCGTCGACCCACGTGTTTGTCAGCACCTTTTATCATCATGGCACGGAGCGGCGAAACAGCGAGAGTAAGGGCATGTGAACACATGTGCGTATCTCGTTTGTTTCGCTGCTCAGCAAGCACGCGGGTCGATGGCCGTACGATACCGCTAAAAACTTGGCCAGGTGCACATGCGAGCAGCATTTAAATAAATACTGTCACCATTGTGAAACCCGCTGAGTCGCATTTGTTTCTAGGTAAGGGCGTCATGTCTTTCGGTACTTTTGCCGCTGAAAAAGATTTTTTTTATTTTTAGAATTCGTTAGTTGGGGGATCGACCTATATTCCGGTCCGACCTATAGTCCGGTTTTTACGGTAACTAGGCTGGCTTCAGAAGCAGCAATTGAAGTGAGAGGTAAGAGACCAAGGCAACCAGCTCTCCCTAGTAACAAAAGACCTAATAAAGAAACGACAAAGAGTTAAAGTGTCGAACTCAAGAGATCAGATAGAATTTGCCGCACTGTCAAAACTAATCAACAAGGAGAAAATAAGGGATATTGGAAATTATAACGTGAGAAAGACTGAAGAAGCCGTCAGAAATGGACGCAGCCTGAAATTCAGTGAGAAGGAAACTTGGCATCAGACAGACCAAGATGTAGGTATGCACCGAAAGATAAGCAGGGTTGAATCATCGCCAATCTCGAAGATATAATAAAAGCAGCGGAAGAATCTATAGTGACCTGTACACTACCCAAAGCAGCCATGATACCTCCATTCGGAGTAGTAATGAACAGGTTACATAGGCTCCTTGTATAACTAGTGATGATGTTAGAAGCATGCAATTCTCAGAAGCAATTCTCAAGAAGAAAAGTAGGAAGGTATCTACAGTCGAACCTCGATATAACGAACCTCAATTTAACGAGATTCTCGAATGCACTTTTTATTTTCCCCAATCTCTGCCCCATTGAAAACCATGTATTCTTTTCCGCAATTTAAAGAGGTCACTTTATACTGTACTTCCGATTTAACGAAGTCCTCGCACATCGCACGCATGTACCAGGAGCCTCCTTGACAGGCAGACGAGAACTTTAGCCGGGCATACAGCGATTTGCATGCGCCCTTTAATGCTAAAGTTTTCCCGGCGCGCTTCAATACGAGGAGCAGAACGTGCCGCTGCGCCATCTATCGTGTACGTATGAAACCCGCAGCGGACGCGCTCCTTTAGTGCTAGCCGGAGTGCCTCAGAAGTTCCGGAACGCGTCACGCTATGACGTCACCGGGCTGTTGGAGCGGGAAAGCGCCAACCGGAAGTAAGTTTACGAACAGCGGTCGTTGGGCACGTTTTCTCAGTTGGTTATTTGATCTCGTTGGGCCTAGGTCGTCGTCCTATTCACGATGAGTGGTGCACCTCGCAAGAGAAAAGTTTTGAGCCTTGATGTGAAAGCCAAATTATCACCGAAGTGATGAGCGGCAAAAAGAAGGCGGCTGTTGCTGAAAGGTATGGAATTTCATCCAGCTTGCTTTCAACAATTTTGAAACTGAAGGACAGTGTCATGAGTGCCGTCAGTGCTGGTGGTTCAGGCCAACAAAGAAAGAAGGTAAAGGAAGCAGCTTACGTCGACGTAGAAAAGCTTTTTTCTCATGGTTCCTCAATATGCGCGCAAAAAACATGCCGTTGAGCGGGGCCATTCTTCAACAAAAGGCCCTTAACTTTGCTTGTATTCTTGGGCACAATGACTTCAAAGCCAGCAGCGGGTGGCTGCAATGATTCAAGGAACGGCATAGTATTGTTGGGAAGGTGGCCAGCGGAGAATCAGCCGAGACAAACTCAATTGGAGCAGCGGACTGGTTGCGTGATCGTGTTCCCGACATTCTATCATGTTACAATGTCTCCGACATATATAATGCCGACGAGACCGCATTTTTATACCGGCTGTTGCCAAGGAAGACGTTTGGTTTGAGAAATGAAAAGTGCCATGGTGGAAAACACAGTAAACAGCGTCTCACTGTTTTGTTGTGCATGAACGTGGACGGCAGCGATAAGCGTGTGCCATTTGTAAATTGGCATAAGCGAGAAGCCGCGTTGCTTCAGCAGAAAAAGGAGCATGCCAGTCTAGTACGCCACCAACACAAAGGCGTGGATGACAAGGGATTTGTTCAGCAACTGGCTGAAGGATCTGGATGCTGAAATGCGCAAAAGGGGTCTAAACATTTGCCTCCTTCTGGACAATTGCTCAGCGCATCATGTTCAAGATTGTGCACTTTTCAACATTCAGCTTGAATATTTCCCTGCCAACTGCACCTCCCCGATACAACCACTCGACCAGGGAATAATAAACAGTGTCAAGTGTACATAGTCATCGAAAGGCTTCTGCTGAACATCGAGCTCCGCAGAGAGACAAAAATTGACGTGTTCATGGCCTTGGAGATGCTTTCGCGGTCGTGGGAGGCAACAAATAGGGAGATCATAGCCAAGTGCTTCAGGAAGGCGGGATTGAAGGAGAGAGTTTCTTTGAATGAAGAAGCGGAGTGCAGAGCAAATGACGGTGACGAAAGTATGGCGTGCACAACAGATGTCGTTGACTCATGGCAGCTGCTCTGCGATCCGGGAGGTGCTCCAAGCGACGTGACACTCAAGGACTTTGTCTTCAGCGACGCTTGCGCTGTCACAACTGAAGGGCTGGACGATGACGCAATAATCCAGAGCGTCACAGATGCAGAAATGCAGGATGACGACTCGGACGAAGAACTCCAGGCGGCAAGCAGCAGAGGTACACCGAAGCAAATCATGGATGCGCTGGACCTCTTACGCACGTATGCGGGCGCGCACTCGCAAGAACAAGCCTTAGCAGCCCTGTCCACCTACGAGCGCCTTATAACCCCGACGCTTATTACAAAGTGGCAGATGAAGCTGACGGAGTTCTTCTCTTCCACCTCAGTTGCTTAGAATTGCTCTGCGGGAAGTTAAATAAAATATTCCAGCGTTAATGAATCAACATCGTCATTGCTTTACTGAGCGCGGTATCATCCGATGGATGCGAGCGTTAAGAGCTCTAAAGCGGGAGACACACGGTCCGATTCAGTGTCCGATCCGGCGTCCGACGGGCCGGAATCGAGGTGTTTTGCCGTGCCGAAGCGCCGGATCGGACTACCGACGTGCGACAAACCAGGCAGATTTTCATCGTCCGACGCGTCCGACAACCGCACCGCTGTATGTCCGCAGCCAATGACAGTGCGGCTGGCATGTGACGTTCCCTCCAAGGAGGCGGCGCTGGCTGGCCGGTTTCTCGCAGTATTTCTTTTTTTCCTTGCGTGCTGCAGTTTGTTTCCGACACGAAATAGTTACCTGTTCAGTAAAGTTATCTCGAACGTGTGCTTGTTATGCAAAGCAGCACGTAGTGCACTAGCACTAAGCTACTGGCGAGATCGGGAGCCGCGACGCGAGGGCATTTCGCGGGAAGACATCACACACCGACCGTCGGAGCGAGGCTGCTCGCTTCGCTTGCACGTTTTCTCTTCGCAATGACTGCGGCGAGTAAATCAATTGTATTTAATTATGGCCGACCTAAGTGTAGAGTCTTAGTTGTTTTGGCAAACATAAGCGCTCTTCGACGAGCTCGGGTTGGATCGTAAGCGCTGTCGGCCGCGGCGTCTGCCTAGCTAGGCCTACCGCCCCTATTTCTGGCTGTTAGCGGAGTCTTCAGTGCACAATGCGCCGTCGTGAAGTGTTCTGTCATTCGCAGGGGCATAATTTTATTGACAGTGTTCACTCGCGTAAAGCGAAGCAGTGTTGTGCAGAGTTGTTTATATTGCGTTTCTCGACGTGGATATGAAGTCAAGCTGGGGGCTGGATCTGGGCGGAGCTTACGCGCTGCTTAATCTTTCGGATGCACGCACCGTGTGCCCCGAATCATCGTATGCCGCACGTCGGATCGGACGCCGAATCGTAAGTGGTGGCCTCATGGCTCCACCAATACTACTTCCAATTTTCTTCGAAAGAATATTCAAGTTGATAGCTCTGGTATGTGCATAATTTTTTTTCTTTGCACCACGAGTTGCCATGTCTTCGTGAACGGATTTTTTTTTTTTTAGTGATGACAACTGATGATGTTGATGGCACTGATGGCCACATCTAGTGGCAGCTATGAGCACTAGGCGCGGCCC
Organism: Dermacentor albipictus; assembly: GCF_038994185.2. Lineage (NCBI taxonomy): Eukaryota > Metazoa > Arthropoda > Arachnida > Ixodida > Ixodidae > Dermacentor > Dermacentor albipictus. The sequence goes on along the minus strand of NC_091828.1, from coordinate 1,115,179 downwards.
TTGCTGCAGACCTGCTCTTTACTGTACGCGTAATGGAGAAAAATGTGTTCGTACCCGCTGGCTATCGGGCATAACGCTTTTGGTTGTGTTATTAGTTCCGGGGTTTATTGGTTATCTTTGTAAATTTGCTATCTATAAGGTGCCATATGCCAGGAGTGTTCCAAGAACCTGCATCTTTATTTGGACTGCTGAAACATGCGAACCAACTTAACGAAACTTGCGATATAACTAAATTTTCAGCTGCAAATTGGACATCGTTATATCGAGGTTCGACTGTATAAAGAAAGGGGTCAGGCAAGGAGACACAACCTCTCCGATGCTATTTACTGCATGCTTGGAAGAAGTATTCAAGCTATTAAACTGGGAAGACTTAGGAGTAAGAATCGACGGTGAATATTTCAGCAACCTTTGGTTTTCAGATGACATTGTTCTACTCAGCAACAATGCAGATGAATTACAACAAATGATTGAGGACCTTAACAGAGAGAGTGTGAGTGGGGTTGAAGATTAATATGCACAAGACAAAGATGATGATGAATAACTGGGCAAGGCAACAAGAGTTCAGGATCGCCAGTCAGCCTCTAGAGTAGAAGTATGTTTACCTAGGTCAATTAATCACAGGGAACCTTGATCATGAGAAAAAAATTTATAGAAGAATAAAAATGGGTTGGATCGCATACGGCAAACATTGTCAGCTTCTAACTGGAAGCTAACCATTATCATAGAAAAGCAGCGCATTTTCCCGGTGCTGACATGTGGTGCAGAAACTTGGAGACTGACAAAGAAACTTGAGAAAAAGTTAAGGACCATGCAAAGAGTGATGGTACGTAGATTGCTAGGCATAACATTAAGAGACAGAAAGCGAGCGGTTTGGATCAGAGAGAAAACGGGTATAGCCGATATTCTAATTGATATCGAAAGATAGAAATGGAGCTGGGCAGGTCATGTAATGCGCCGGTTAGATAACCATTGGACCATTAGGGTTACAGAATGAGTACCAAGAGAAGGGAAACGCAGTCGAGGATGGCAGTAGACTAGGTGGAGTGATGAAATTAGGAAATTCACGGGCGCTATTTGCAATTAGTTGGTGCAGGACAGGGGTAATTGGAGATTGCAGGGAGGTGCCTTCGTCCTGCAGTGGACATAGAACAGGCTGCTGCTGTTGCTGATGATGTCACATTGCCGTACCAAGGTTCTGAAATGAAAGTTTGACTCTTCCAGTGATCGAGCTATTGGTACTGCCCAATCAATCTTCTAGGAGTGCTCTGTGCATCTATGCAGCCTGAATCATGCCCCCAGTGCCCCCCCCCTGAAGTGGTCGGAGACGCACCGGCCTCCTGTTCTCGGGAGGAGGACTTGGCGTCACGTGACTGCAGGATGGGCCGGCTGAAGCGCTGCGCAAACTGGCGCTCGGTGCCCAGGAACCCTGGCATGAGGAAGTCGAACAGGGACCACAGGTCGAGCACCTGGTTCTGGATGGGGGTGCCCGTCAGGATGAGCCGGTGGTTGGCCTGCAGCTGCTTCAGGGCACGCGCCAGCTGTGCAGGGGAGGAAAAAAGAATCACACCAAGCCACACTTCACACGTGCATGGACAACACACAAACGGCAGAGGAGTGGCAAGAGTGTGCTTGTTGGACACATGATACTCAGGCACAGGAAGAAATTGTTTGTTCTTCATTAGCTTGGGGACAACGCCACGACTGCACGCTTGCTGGAATGTTGTCAGCGGCGAGCTAGTGCACACTCGCGGCAGGCGCTCGGCACCTTCTTGCACCTAGAGCCCCATGAATAGAGCGTAGCAGCATTCCTCCTCTCCTGGCTTCTCTTTGTGACAAAATTTAACATGAGCAGCATGATCATCCATATTACATTTCCTCAGAGTTGTGCTATTTCAGCTCTACCTTTTTCTTTTTAGCTTTTAAAGTGGAATCTTTTATCGAATTACCGCTTATGCAGTCGCAACCCGCAATAACGAAAACCCGCGACTACAAAATTCTCGCGAAAACGAAACATTTTCGTATTCCTGTAAGCGCCCATAGGACTCGATGCATTTTTTTACCTCTCGACAATGAAACCTTGCTGTACAACAATGCCGCATCAACGAAATTTGCCGGAACATAGCCCTGCATATTACCAACTCGGGCAAGGCTAGCAGACTTCAAAATGTGCTCAAATGCGATTGCTTTGCACTCAAATTCCGTAAAATACTACCACATCACACTTGCGTGAGGAGCCCATTTTTGTTTACAAAAACTACCAAGTGCCAGAAGCGATTGCATGTGCTGGAAACGCGTCATGGCCTCCATCTTGTTTGTTGATCACCCATTTGAAACCGCACGCATGTTGCTACTGACATGTGATGAAGGTTCCTGCATACCCAGTGCAGTGCGTAATGTGCGCCTCGGCGAGAAAAATGCCGCAAAAACGAGGACATCCACGTCCCACCGATGTGGAATTAAAATGGAAGTCGCAGCATCGGACCGTGATTGAACGATCGTCTGGGAATACACATTCCTTACTTCGAGAATGCTGGTTTTGGTGGTACCTGACAGGCACTGCGTGCAAATTCGGTGCCGGATGTAGATTTGTGCGAAGGGGCCGTAACCTGAATCAACTGATTTTATGTATATGTCATATGATCACTTTCGTACGGATGGCACCAGACGCACCAGTGCTTACGGGCAAAGGCATGCGCTGGAGAAATGCTGCTGCCTGCGTGGAGCACTGTTGCTCTGCATCCGGTGTTGAGTTACTTGCAAAAGTGACTGCATCTCCGAAAGCAATTGACCGAGAATACTGCTCCACGGCAGTGCTGCCACTGCTGATCAACGCGTGTGGCGCACTCTGTAGTGTTGGCAGTGCGGTTCTACATCTTCTAGGAAAGCTTGCCAAAGTAGGCAAACGGAATTTTGACAGTAAAGTTTCGTTCTGCGACGCATTGCCTAGTTGCGATGTCTCATTTTGCACCAACGAAATTCCTGCAAAAGTGATTTTTTTTCGCATTCCCCGCCGATTTTGTTATTGCGAGTTTCAATTGTAGAGAATATTTTCGCCATCGCGTTCACTTTATTATAACAAGGATTTACTGAATGCTGGCAATTATTTCAGCACATATAGCGATTTTTCAGGCAATCAATGTTTATCTCCTCAAGCAATTACTGTATACAGTTGGCTCCCTTTAAGACAAACTCGAAGGGACCATGAAAATCTGTTCGTCTTATCAGAAGCTCGTCTTAATTATTTATTTATAAGATACTGTGGCCAAGAAGTCCAAGCAGGGTGAGCAGAATGCACAAGATTATATACACAGAAGAACAAGATGAAACAAGTGTGTAATACATTTTTCACACAAATTATTTGGTCATAAGGTAGACGATTAAGAAAAATTTTTACTCGATTACAATACAACCATAATTAATACACAAAATAACAACATTAGACAGCTTTAGTTTTGCGTACGGTATACCATTGCGTACGCTATAAAATAGTAGGTCGTCGCTGCGCATGCACAGAACGTTAAATGACCCATGGCGTATAGCGCACGCATGCTATTACTCAGATTTAGCGTTACCATCTTTGCATGGTTTGCGGAGTTTGCATGAAACATCGCTGCCCACTTCGAATTGAACTTGGCGTTGTTTTTGTAAAATGCACTTTGTAGCAAATGACTGTGTAAACGGCTTTTGCTTAGTCTCAGGCCGCTTTGACAACAGAGTATTATGAAAAGCCTTGTGGTGTTTTCGAGATCGCTTCTCGTTTCGAACGAGTCGAAGCCTAACGAAAGAAACATTCAAGACGTCAGTGCCACCTATCGCTACAATCGGGAGATAGCCGCAATGATCGCATATGGCATCTGAGATCCGAAGATTTTGCAGGCCAACTAAAACTTTCTACTATCTGCACAATGGTATACAGCTCATGGGCGCTGGGGATATGCTTCAGTTAGTTTATTCCAGTCAGCCATTGTTTATGGAAAAAAAGAGTACTGAAAAGTGTCAGTCTTTGTGAAAATTGGTGTTAGAGAATGAGGGTAGTGGTGTCGAGTGGGTACGTATCAAGGGGGATACGTATTTTGTGGTGTCTAAGGCTAGCCTATGATTAATTAAGTTTGAAAAAAACTCTAGCCAACTTTTCTTTCTTCAAATTTGTAATAGTTCAATGCCGTTTGCGGTTAGTATGCAGTGGGGGAGTCAGTAGCCTTAAATTTACTGTAGATTAATCGTACTGCTTTTTGTTGAATTCTTTTTAGGTTCTTAATGTAAAATTTTGAGTGAGGATCCCGAACTATGGAAGTATACTCAAGTTTTGGCCTAATGAAGGAAAAGTAAGAGAGTAGGTTAACACTAGGCGGAGCAGTCTTGAGTTTGTGGTACAGAAGGCGTAGTTTCCGGAAAGTGGCAGAGCAGATGGTATTTATGTGCAAGTGCCATGATAAGTAACTCGTTAATGTTAAGCCTAAATATTTATAGCAGGCTACTTTCAGTAAAGGTGCTGCAGCCAAATTGTAAGTGTGGCCTAAGGGGACTTTTTGCCCGTTATGGAGAGATAGACACACTTAGTTGCATTAAGAAGCATTCCCGATTGCGCACACCAGAAGAATAATTGGCAACATGACCTGGTGCATCCAAATATCCTATTTCAAAATGGTAAATGAAGTAGACGTAAAATGGGGTAAAAATGACACAAAACGCATTTATTTAGCTCAACTATATAGAAAACTATTTACAATTAGTACTGCTGCTTGGTTTCATCTCGTCCGTGAAGCATGCTTGGCGCTTCTGTGCAAATCAGCATGCAGCCACAAATGACGTCATCTCACCTAACGACCTTCAAAATCCTTCTGTGCCATTGTGCTGCAAGAAAAAGTTCACTAGGGAGTTAAAGCAGGCATCTGCCGTCTCACAGGTCATCGGTGCTATCATCCGAGCTAGTGAAAGTAAGAAGGAGCGCGCTGAGCACGCAGCGAGGCAATGCAACCTAGAGGAAAGTCTAGGTGATGTTGAGCAATGTGAGGAAGGAGAAACAAGGCAAAGCATGGCGGAGGAGGAAGGTAGGCGGAGGCAGGCTGGGTTGACCGCTTCTGGCAATTGCTACAGGTTTAATTTGGAATAGGAACGTGCCGGGTTTGTCTTATGATAACATCACGTGCCGTACACTGTGTGTGCGAGTGAAATTTTGTGACAGTGAGCCGAACCAACGATGGCGGCTGAATCTCACATGCGCAAAGGAGAAAGGGTGGGGGGGTGGGGGGGGGGTGCGCTGTCTTCTGTTGCACGCATGGCACCGGGGAGGGGAAGAAGGGGGTGTGTTCTATTTCAGCCACATGCGGTCGCGCGGGCTTTATAACTTGAATGCGATCTGCTTTGGGGGCCCAGTCTAGGCGGGTCGATGGCTCGCAGCTTGGCGTGCAGTGTTCTCACCACTCAGTTTGCACTAAAGTGATAGACAGCACGAAGGTAACTTTGCTCACTGCTGCTGCCACGATTGCTCACGCCAGCATTTTGACAGTGAGCATTCGTAATCATTGAGTGTGATGTGTTCATGTTTGCCTGTGTGTGCCGACACCATGCTTGTTAATTTAGTTAGTGTGCGAATGTTTACAAAGGGGCGTTCTGCTTTGGCAGCTGCTGCGTATTGCGTGACCATGCAAGCCCTATCTTGAATACGACCTGTGGTGCGGACAGTCTAGGCGCACCGAGCGGCAATAGCTTCGCATGTGCTATAGCACCCATACACTTGCGCATCACCCGCGTTCACAAAGTGAAACACCACTGTCTCTTTTTGTTTCCACCTCTTGTTTTCGCCTCTGTCCCCGGGCGATGTGCACCGCCGGCCTCCAGTAGGGTGCCTTGATGTGAACGCCCCCGGGCACCTCGAAACGAGGCACCCTAGCCTCCAGGATTGGTAGAGATGGCGGTCACTCCGACTGTTCGTCTTAACCGAAGAGCCGGACTGAAGCGGTTCGTCTTAAGCGGATTCTTTTTTTTTTTTGCTACGAGTCTATGAAAAATCAAACAAATGTTCCCGTGTTGTTCGTTATATGCGAGAATTCGGATTGACCGAGTTCATCTTAAAGAGAGTTAACTGTATATACAGCTACGAAGAGAAGGTGCTCATGAAAAGGCAATGATATGAAAGCATGCCACCGCACAACTGACAGCTGTCAAGCACATTACACAAAACGGAAGGTGAGCAAGGCCAAAGCTAAAAAGAAACCTGTGCCATCACACACACCTTAGTTCGTCCATTCTTGATGATGTGCCCCTCGTCAAGGATGCAGTAGTTCCACCGGATGGTGGCAAAAAACTCAATGTCGTTGCGCACTATGTCGTATGAGGCCACCACCAGGTTGTGCTTGCGTGCCTTTTCCTGCAGCCTAAGAGGGAACATGATGCAAAGCGTTACTGCCAATTGCCGAAGCATACCGTTGTTCATATACAGTCGCCGACCGATTTTCTGGACTCCAAAAATTCGGACATGCCCGATTATTCGGTCAGCTTCGCGGCACCGCCATTCTCCCCATAGACCATAACGTATAACAACTGTCGAAAGTTCGGACACCTTGCGACCTCTCGGCTGATTTTTCGGACACTCCTTGAGCCAACTCGATCGAGAGCACCATGCCCCGACTCTGACCGGCGCATGGTTCGACTTAGTGAACGCCATTTTTGTTTTGACTGGAGCCTTCTTGCTGCCCCACGAAGTGGCGCTACTGGAAATCCCTGCTCATCATCATCGTTTCTACTGGTTCGATAGGGTGGCTCTACAGCAGTTCCGGTTTCAGCTTAGTAAGTCATGTCAAGACAATCCAGCAGCTGCTTCGTTTTTTCGCGCACGATGCTGCGAGTAGGACGCGTTTTTCGTTTGTGCGACTGGTGTCGGCACGGTGGTGTTTGCTTTGTGCGCTGTGTCGAGGTTTCGGTGATCCAACGCGGCATACGGAAACATGGCGTCAAGTGTCTAGTGGCGCCGATAGTGCCTGCACAGACTGCGCTGGGGAATGCCGGCAAGCGGGTGCCGGGAGGCCTAAGATTTGTCGCCTTCCAATGTGCTCCCTAATGACGCGGAAAATGTTCTGCCGAGACCTGCGCAGTGGTTGCACTGCGATTCCAGACACCGTCTCATTTGACAGTTTTACAGGTGCTGATATTGCTGTACCAACATGCGCAGAACTCGACGACGGCGAGATCATTCGTCAGGTTTCTGCAGCACCGCCAGACGATGACTTTGAATGGGAAGATGGCGCACCATGTGCTACGCTGCCGTCGCATGCGGAGCGTGTACAAGCAGACTGTGCTTTCAGCCGCCTATAGTGACCGTACGACTCTTACCGAGATTCAGGCTTATCTGATTGCGCGTAAACAGAACAGCGTGCACCGGCGCACTCATGATTTCTTCAAGCCGACTGCCGAGCCCGAATAAGTGCGTGGAAATAAAGGATTTCATTTTTTTCCCCTTAATCTGCTTTTTCGGACACCTGTTTATTCGGACATTTTCGCAGTCCCCGTGAGGTCCGAATAAACGGTCGGCGACTGTAGCCTCGAGCTCCAACTTTCAGATTTACACAGGGATCCATTAAGTGCCCCATAAAATTTCGTGCCCAATGCACACCACTAGGGATGATGATGATCGGAGTTTATTGGCGCAAGGGCATCTAAGGCCAAAGAGCGCCAGGACATGTGTTTTTGTTTAGTAAAATTGTGGGTTTGGCGCTGTGACTTAAAACAGAGGCTGTATAGAGGCCTACACGTAAGACAAATCTATAAATACTAGTGAATGAATTCTAAAATTATGAGGAGAAATATAAAGTCTTAAATGCATTCGTTATAGGTTTTTTGCTGTGGCAAATTGTTGCGGATTGACCGAGTCCCTTGCTGTACAATTCTTGCTCACGCAAGAAGTGCAAGAGAGCTCAGACATACTCTTGTGCATCAGATTGTACTTCACCTGTGAGGCACAATCTGATGGTTAGCATGGAATGGGATGATACCTAGTAAGTTAGCTTGTGCAAGATAATTAAGCACTCTTTTAAAGTTAAAAAGTGCATCTTCTGATAAGAACATCGAGGGATGGGGTGGTATATGGTGTGTGTAGAGTTCCTTAAAATGAGCTACTCACTCTCGGTGAAGTTCCGGACATTAAATGAGGACATGTAGGACGGTTAAGTTCTCACCGCAGCGTGTGCACGTCAGTGGGTCATTTGCAGTCAATAGGTGTTTGTGTGTGCCATAAGTGTGTCCTATTCTGAGTCATGCTAGGGTGACTTCGGTGTGCCTATCAAGCTTCAGTGGGAAAGGTTTGGTTAATCGTGGTTTAAGCAGGTACAGCTTATTTTCCACTTGCTTGTCCCACTCAGCTTGCAAATGGTTATGAAGCACCTTCCGTACCGCAGGTTTCATATCTACACCAGGTACCCAGCTTAGGTACATCAATAATATCCCGATGAGCCGCTTGTCCAGCATTCTTGTCTGCCATTTCATTGCCTGCGATCCCAGAGTGTCCTGGCACCCAGTATACAAGAGCAAGGTTTTGTTTATATGCTACGTGAATGCGTTTAAGGAGCACGTTTAATACAAGGTTTCGGCTTGTTTTGCCACAGGACAGGGCTGTGACAACACTTAAGGAATCTGTGTATATTATGGACTTTTGTATCTTGTGCTGCACTATGTACTCAACAGTGATCAGGATACCGTACGCTTCGGTTGTAAAAATGCTGCTATGGTTATGTAAGGTTTTAGTGCTGGAGAAGTTTGGGCCACGGGCTGCACATGATACCGAAGTTGCCGATTTCGAAGCATGAGTGAAAAATGCCGTCGATCTATACTTGTCTTCAAGGACTAAGAAATGTTGCTGAATGAGGGCACTTGGACAACTCTTTTTGTTCAGTTCTCTAAAGGACAAGTCACAGGTAACTGTTAATTGCTCTCAAGGTGGGATAGGTTCAGCATTGTCGCTTTCCTGTAGTTCTGTGAAAAGTACTCCGAGTTTTTCCGCAACAGATTTTACTGCCAACGGGAACGGCGGGGCGTGTGAAGGCCTGTTTAAGTACAACTGGTTTGTGGACTGATCACTTATGAGTGCTTTGCATGGGTGTTGTTTTAGTGACATGATTCTTATTGCATAGGTGACTCCCAGATATGTACGTTGATAATGCAGCGGCCACTGATCCGATTCTGCATATAGACTTTGGGCGGGGCTCGTCCGAAAGGCACCAAGTGCTAGGCGGATACCTAAGTGATAGACAGGATCGAGTTGCTTAAGTGTTGTCTTTGAAGCCGACTGGTATACAACACATCCATAGTCTATGCGTGACAATACAAGGCTTTTAAAAAGAGATAGGAGGCAATACCTATCTGTTCCCCCCGACTGATGAGAAAAAATCTTTAAGAGGTTCATGGTTTTAAGACATTTCAGCTTCAACTGTTTTATATGCTGCGTGAAGGTTAGCTTACTATCGAAGGTTATACCCAGAAATTTTTGTTCTTTCCTATTTACCAGGCTTCTCCCATGCATTGTAATGCAAGGGTCAGGACATAGCCCTCTACGTCTGGAAAACAGCACACAGGAAGTCTTTTCTGCATTGAATCTAAACCCGTTTTCGTCTGCCCATTTCGTGAGCCGATTAACACTCAACTGTATCTGGCGTTCACATATAGACAGGCTGCAAGATTTAAAGCTGATTTGGATGTCGTCCACATAGACAGAATAAGACACCATTGATGGTATAACAGAGCGGAGAGAGTTGATTTTGATTATAAAAAGTGTGCAACTTAGCACTCCTCCCTGTGGTACACCGTTTTCTTGAATAAAAGTGCGCGATAGTACATTGCCAATTCTAACGCGGAACTTTCTTTCAGATAAGTAATTTTGCAAGATATTTAGCATACTACCACAAATTCCATACGAAGACAGGTCTTGCAGAATACCGTGTCGCTAGGCAGTATCATATGCCTTCTCAAGATCAAAGAATACAGACAGACAGTATTGGCCATGTACAAATGCATCACGTATATATGATTCAAGGAGAACTAGGTTATCAATAGTAGACCTCGCTCTTCGGAAGCCAGATTGGCGAGCGTCCAATACACCATTATATTCCAAAAAGAAGACAAGGCGTCGGTTAATCATCTTTTCAAATACTTTAAGTAAGCAGCTAGTGAGTGTAATTGGTCTGTAACTGTTAACTAAGGAAGGGTCTTTGCCGTGTTTGAGTATTGGTGAGACTATTGCTTCTTTCCAAGATGAAGCTATATGACCAGTAGCAAATATCTTATTGTAAAGGCCTAAAAGGCAGTTTAGGGTCTCATAAGGCAGATTGTTGATTATTTCATAAGTTATTGCGTCAGAACCTGGAGCCGAGCTACCAGAAGAGCGTAGGGCAAGCTAGAGTTCATGGAATGTTAACGGTCTATTGTACCCTTCTGATGACTTGTTTGGACGCAGAGGAATATTTTCAGCTATTTTTTTATGCTTTAAGAATGTTTCGGAATAGTTTTCCGAACTTGATACTCTCTCAAAGTGCTCGCCAAGAGTGTTTGCTTAGTTTTCTATTGACTCACCAGAGTCATTGACGAGAGGGAAAGGATTTGGACGTTGTCCTTTTAGTTTACGTACCCTGTTATACACTTTGCTAACATCCGTGTATGAGTTTATTGAGGATATGTAGCGCGTCCAGCTTTCTCTTTTGGATATTCGGCGGATACGGCGTCGATTTGCTTTGCACCGCTTAAATTCAATTAGGTTTTCTGTGGTTGGATAGCGTGAAAATCTACTCCATGCTTTGTTCTGGCGTTTCTTTGCAGTTTCACAGTCTTTGTTCCACCACGGCTTTGGATTGACTTTATCTGTGCAGGACTGAGGTATGCAGTTTTTAGCAGAACAGAGGATATGTTCAGTGATGTAGCTGGCCGGACAGGCCGCCATTGGAATATGAACCTGGCAACGTTTAACGCTAGAACGTTATCTAGTGAAGCAAGTCTAGCAGTGCTATTGGAGGAATTAGAGGGCAGTAAATGGGATATAATAGGGCTCAGTGAAGTTAGGAGGCCAAAAGAAGCATATACAGTGCTAAAAAGCGGGCACGTCCTGTGCTACCGGGGCTTAGCGGAGAGAAGAGAACTAGGAGTCGGATTCCTGATTAATAAAAATATAGCTGGTAACATACAGGAATTCTATAGCATTAATGAGAGGGTGGCAGGTCTTGTTGTGAAACTTAATAAGAGGTACAAAATGAAGATTGTACAGGTCTACGCCCCTACATCCAGTCATGATGACCAGGAAGTCGAAAGCTTCTATGAACACGTGGAATCGGCGATGGGTAGAGTGAAAACCAAATACACTATACTAATGGGCGACTTTAATGCCAAGGTAGGCAAGAAGCAGGCTGGAGACAAAGCAGTGGGTGAATATGGCATAGGCACTAGGAATAGCAGGGGAGAGTTATTAGTAGAGTTTGCGGAACAGAATAATATGAGGATAATGAATACCTTCTTCCGCAAGCGGGATAGCCGAAAGTGGACGTGGAGGAGCCCGAACGGCGAGACTAGAAATGAAATAGACCTCATACTCTGCGCTAACCCTGGCATCATACAAGATGTGGACGTGCTCGGCAAGGTGCGCTGCAGTGACCACAGGATGGTAAGAACTCGAATTAGCCTAGACATGGGAAGGGAACGGAAGAAACTGGTACACAAGAAGCCAATCAATGAGTTAGCGGTAAGAGGAAAACTAGAGGAATTCCGCATCAAGCTACAGAACAGGTATTCGGCTTTAACTCAGGAAGAGGACCTTAGTGTTGAAGCAATGAACGACAATCTCATGGGCATCATTAAGGAGTGCGCAATAGAAGTCGGTGGTAACGCCGTTAGACAGGAAACCAGTAAGTTATCGCAGGAGACAAAAGATCTGATCAAGAAACGCCAATGTATGAAAGCCTCTAACCCTACAGCTAGAATAGAACTGGCAGAACTTTCGAAGTTAATCAACAAGCGTAAGACAGCTGACACAAGGAAGTATAATATGGATAGCATTGAACATGCTCTCAGGAACGGAGGAAGCCTAAAAACAGTGAAGAAACTAGGAATTGGCAAGAATAAGATGTATGCGTTAAGAGACAAAGCCGGCAATATCATAACTAATATGGATGAGATAGTTCAAGTGGCTGAGGAGTTCTATAGAGATTTATACAGTACCAGTGGCACCCACGACGATAATGGAAGAGAAAATAGTCTAGAGGAATTCGAAATCCCAAAGGTAACGCTGGAAGAAGTAAAGAAAGCCTTAGGAGATATGCAAAGCGGGAAGGCAGCTGGGGAAGATCAGGTAACAGCAGATTTGTTGAAGGATGGTGGGCAGATTGTTCTAGAGAAACTGGCCACCCTGTATACGCAATGCCTCATAACCTCGAGCGTACCGGAATCTTGGAAGAACGCTAACATAATCCTAATCCATAAGAAAGGGGACGCCAAAGACTTGAAAAATTATAGACCGATCAGCTTACTGTCCGTTGCCTACAAACTATTTACTAAGGTAATCGCAAATAGAATCAGGAACACCTTAGACTTCTGTCAACCAAAGGACCAGGCAGGATTCCGTAAAGGCTACTCAACAATAGATCATATTCACACTATCAATCAGGTGATAGAGAAATGTGCGGAATATAACCAACCCTTATATATAGCTTTCATTGATTACGAGAAAGCGTTTGATTCTGTCGAAACCTCAGCAGTCATGGAGGCATTACGGAATCAGGGTGTAGACGAGCCGTATGTAAAAATACTGAAGGATATCTATAGCGGCTCCACAGCCACCGTAGTCCTCCATAAAGAAAGCAACAAAATCCCAATAAAGAAAGGCGTCAGACAGGGAGATACGATCTCTCCAATGCTATTCACAGCCTGTTTACAGGAGGTATTCAGAGACCTGGATTGGGAAGAATTGGGGGTAAAAGGTAATGGAGAATACCTTAGTAACTTGCGATTCGCTGATGATATTGCCTTGCTTAGTAACTCAGGGGACCAATTGCAATGCATGCTCACTGACCTGGAGATGCAAAGCAGAAGAGTGGGTTTAAAAATTAATCTGCAGAAAACTAAAGTAATGTTTAACAGTCTCGGAAGAGAACAGCACTTTACAATAGGCAGCGAGACACTGGAAGTAGTAAGGGAATACATCTACTTAGGGCAGGTAGTGACGGCAGATCCGGATCATGAGACAGAAATAATCAGAAGAATAAGAATGGGCTGGGGTGCGTTTGGCAGGCATTCTCAGATCATGAACAGCAGGTTGCCATTATCCCTCAAGAGGAAAGTGTATAATAGCTGTGTCTTGCCAGTACTCACCTTAGGGGCAGAAACCTGGAGGCTTACGAAAAGGATAAAAAATAACGTACAGCGCAAAGGACAAGGACAGCGATAGACGACATACACAGCGCTGTGTATGTCGTCTATCGCTGTCCTTGCCCTTTGCGCTGTACGTTATTTTTGATCATGAATTACCAACTAGCCCAAGCAACCACCCTAGCTTACGAAAAGGGTTCTACTCAAATTGAGGACGACGCAACGAGCTATGGAAAGAAGAATGATAGGTGTAACGTTAAGGGATAAGAAAAGAGCAGATTGGGTGAGGGAACAAACGAGAGTTAATGACATCTTAGTTGAAATCAAGAAAAAGAAATGGGCATGGGCAGGGCATGTAATGAGGAGGGAGGATAACCGATGGTCATTAAGGGTTACGCACTGGATCCCAAGGGAAGGAAAGCGTAGCAGGGGGCGGCAGAAAGTTAGGTGGGCGGATGAGATTAAGAAGTTTGCAGGGACGGCATGGCCACAATTAGTACATGACCGGGGTTGTTGGAGAAGTATGGGAGAGGCCTTTGCCCAGCAGTGGGCGTAACCAGGCTGCTGCTGCTGATGATGATGTAGCTGGCCAGTTCCTCTACACCTAGGTGGTCCACATCTTCCAGGCACAGTTTACATGTGTTTCTAAATTTTGACCAGTCGGCACTATGAATTTTCCACTTTTTGGGGTAAGCTGGTCCATCGCGCCACTTTGTTGTTTCTAGGAGTGTAGAGAAATGATCGCTCCCATATGGATTACTGATAACTCTCCATTCCAGGTATGGAAGAAGTGACGCTGAACCTATTGCTAAATCTATATATGTACATGAATACGTGTTGTGTGTGGAACTGTAAAAGGTTGGCCCTGCCTTGTTAAATAGGCAGGCTCCAGAAGAAAGAAGGAAGTTCTCTATTGCCCGTCCTCTCGCATCACATCTTGAGTCACCCCAGAATGTGCTGTGAGCATTGAAGTCTCCGATTATTATATAGGGTTCGGGAAGCTGGTCAATCAGTTTTTCAAATTCTGCAATGTCAGACCTTTCATCAGGCGATAAATATATAGAGCAAATAGTTATAAGTTGGTTGAAAAATATAGCCCGAACAGCCACTGCTTCAAATGAGTTTTGGAGTGATACATGCTGGCATGCAACTGACTTTTGGGCTATGATTGCCACACCACCTGAAGAAGAATTGCCATTATTTCTATCTTTACGGAAAATTATGCACTGTTTTAAAAAGTTCTGGTGTGTAGACTTTAAATGTGTTTCTTGAACACAGAACACTCGTGGCTGATATTCCTCTAGTACATCTTTGACATCATCTAGATTGCGAAATAGGCCCCTGGCATTCCACTGAATTATTTGTGTAGCCATATTGAGGAAGATTTTTGTTGTCTGTGTTCAAGAGCACGTGGTAAAGATAGATGGATATGTATACAAGGGCGGTAACCTAAACGGTTACCGGTCCCTTTCTTTGAGCAGTTACAGGTATTTTATCTCTTTTAGCGTGCTCTTGCGAGCGCTGATCTTTCAGCGTCAATGACGCCAAGGATTTCTGATCAACCTCCATAACCTTCTCGGAGGCGCTGGAGGATCGTGAACTAGGCGCTGAAACTCGCATCCCAGGCCGTGGAGTTCGGTTTAGCTTTGGAGCCTGCGGAACCGAAGTCTGCAGGCCCACCTTCGATGTTGATGGAGCAGCGTCTGCTGCTGCCACCAAAGGGGTAGGCGGAGTGATTACCGGACCACTTACAGTGACCACGGTAGACTCCCGAGGTATTTGTGACGCTGCCCCCCGTCGCGCCACCTCGGAAAAGCTTGTGTGATCTAAGTACGAAAGACGTTTCCTTGCTTCGTGAAATGTAATATTTTCTTTGACCTTTAATGCAATGATTTCTTTTTCTTTCTTCCATTTAGGGCACGTTCTAGAGTAGGCTGGATGGCTTCCATCACAGTTCACGCAATGTGGAGATGAGTCGCAAGTGTCTGTTGGATGATCGTTTGAGCTGCATTTCGCGCAAGTCTGCTTTCCTCGGCATGTCTGGGATCCATGTCCATACCTCTGGCACTTGAAGTGCCGTCGAGGATTTGGGATGTACGGCCTAACACATACTTTGATATAGCCTGCATCCACTGTACTAGGCAACACACTGGTACCAAAGGTTAGTACAATGTGCTTTGTTCGAAGTTGTTCGTTATTCCTGCGGATTAGAATTCGTTCTACCTTGATGACATTTTGGTCCTGAAAACCTTCAAGCAGCTCTTCATTACTAAGATCCATGAAGTCGTCTTCAGAGATTACTCCACGGCTCGTGTTCATGGTTCGATGTGCGGATACAGTGACCGCTACATCGCCTATGTATTTCAAGTCATTCATTTTCTCATATTGGATTTTATCTTTCAATTCAAGGAGCAGATCTCCATTGGACATTTTTGTTGCTTTGTAGCCAGGTCCTATCGTGTTGCGAAGGCATTTCGCCACCAAGAAGGGGGAGAATTTACATATGCTTGTGTTGCTTTCACTATGGATTACGTGGTACTTAGGGAAATTTTCTTCATTGTTTTTCAAAAAGAATTGAAAGGTTGCATCGGTGCGCCCTCTTTTTAGAGGGCGATCAAGGGAAAGTGGTTTACTAGAAGCCATATTGAGGTCATGATTTCGGCAGCAGCGCCAACTGCCTACCACCGAGCCCAACATGGGGACGGAGCAGGTCTTACGAGTAAGACAAGCCCTCGCCAGTACTACGGTGCCACTATAACCCAATCTGGAGTACCCAAGGTTGGCCACCTACACAAGGTTAACCCACGCTGCCAGGAAAGTCGGAAGTAAATAGAAGAGACGAGAAGACAGGAAAGATTGAAAGGAAGAGAAAAAGACGCAGAATGGAGAGGACAGGAAAAGGCGAGTGCCGATTTCCCCCGGGTGGGTCAGTCCGGGGGTGCCGTCTACGTGAAGCCGAGGCCAAAGGGCTGTGTTGCCGCCGCCGGGGGGCCTTAAAGGTCCAAACGCCCGGCATTGGCTCAACCCCCAGGATTCCCTTTTCCCCGGACACGGCTACGGCTACGCGCGGGAGGGTTTAACCCTCGTGTGCTCGGGTACGCGGTGTCGCAACACACCAAACGCCTGCTGACACAGACGCCCCTGCGGGGTAACACCACTAGGGCACAAAAGTTTATGTGACACTTAATGGATCCCTGTGTAGGTCTGAAACTTGGAGCTTGAGCTTTGCAAGAATTCAGCATTCTTTACAAATCTTTGCCCCATAGACTTTTGTGGATAACTGTACACATAAAAAAAAAGAAGGAATCCTGTTAGCTTTTTTTTCTGAGCTCCCTTAATACTTCTATGGAGAAAAGGTTGCTTATCAGTAGGAATGTGTGAATATTCGAACTTCAAAGTATTTGCGAATAGTGTTCGTTATTCGATTCGAATCGCACCAGATTTTTAGTATTTGAAGTATTTCGAAGATCCGGAAAAAAAGCATAACAGTATCATTTGCTAAAAATCAAACTGCAGCGCTTCTAAATGATGCATGCGAACTCAATTCTCCTCGCAAACATTGTCCTATCGGATAGGTTTAACCGCCACCAACTACACCCTGATGCTATTTTAGACAAGGTAGCTCGATCAGTGCCCACAGACTTGAAAGAGTGCAGCGCAAGAGAGTGAAGCGCAGAATCTGCTTATGCCACATTTAATCAAATGCAATGCCCACCCAATTTTCGAGAGTGCAAGATAAAAATGCACCTGAACGTAATGTTAGAAGATTTTTTAAAGCTATGGCATGTCCCTATGTTGACGATCAGAAAAAAAAAGGAAAGGGCAAGCACAATACATCCACATAGAATGTGAAATTTATTCTGCTGACAGTTCTTTTCCTTCAGTGATCCAGTTTTACTGGCTTTAAGGTCACTTCAGGATGCAGCCCGATTGCGTGCCGCTTCAAGGGCCATTATCTTGACAAGATCGGTCTACATGGGACTGCTTCAGAACGTCTGCAAGCTGGTCAGCAAGGTCTGGAAATTTTCCAGTTTTCGGCTTGCAAAAACTGTTTCTGGTAAACGTGCAGCCGAAGATCTCCTTCCTTTATTTTCACACTCACGGACACAGGTTTCGGGCATGCAAAAAAGATGCGGCATAGCTATCTACAGCATGCGAAATCAAAATAACTGATACGAATTTTCAGCATCCTAAAAATGGCGAAATATCAAGTTACCCGGCCTCACACCAATACCATACGTTGTGTCACCCGTGGCACTGCGCGGCACAGTTTTGTTTTCACGATACTCGGCCGTACCAGCTACAAGCATGTCTAGTGCATGCCTCTTCTCAGTGTAAGGCGCAGCTGTTACTAGAAGGAGAGCATGTCTACTTCTGGGACATGTTGAGCAGCTCTCTTTCCTCCGTGACAACATTCAGTGATTCAACTTGTAGCTATTTATTCTGTCGAACAGCTGTATTGAACTGTTCTTTTCTCTAGGAACAACAATCGGGGAGTATACTAGCTGTGCAATAAACGTGCTTTTTGGCCATGTCTTGCAGTACATTTTTTCAGTAATTTCACTTGAAATTATTCGAAAAACATTCAATTCGATTCGCACTCAAACTTTAAGCAGGATCACATCAACGAAGTTTCACTGTATATGCATCAAGTTAGGATTCTGGGCACAACCTTCTGGCGGTACGTGCATAGACTAGACGCCTCTCTGGCCTATTTGCCGCAGCGTTCCTGGCCAGCCAGGGGCCGGCGTACCTGGCACGCTCCATGGGGGGACCCGTGTAGTGCAGTGGCTGCAGGTACCTGCTGGCGACAAACTTCTCCACCTCGTACACCCAGTGACCTGTCAGCGTTGGTGGGCACACCACCAGCGAGGGCAGCGGCCTGGCATCCGCACGCTGCGTCTCCTGCAACGACAACAGGTGGCCACAACTGGGCTGCAGCACTGGCGGTAGGTGTGGCTCCTTCAAGGGACACTAAAGGAAAATTTTAAGAGGAAGCTCAGGCCAAACTTTGATGGCAGCTACTCAAATTTAAAACTGCAGGAATGCAGTTCCGAGATATCCCCTGGACCAGTTTTAGCACAATTTGTTGTATTTGAGAGGAGTACTTAAATTTCATCAACTGTAAGAAGCAGAATTTTGACTTAGGGCCTCGATAGCTTTATTAAAAATTGCAAAAAACTGGCAAGTTTGAAAATGTAGGCACACAGCGTTTACAAATTTTTAGCTCTGCACCAAAAAGCGATGTCGCAGTTTTCTGTAAACTGCACCCGTTAGAGCACCTAAAATGGACAAATTTGGTATGAAAATTTGCAGCTTACGTAGATTTGTTAAAATGCTTGCAAAAGTTTTGCAAAAGTCCTATTCATAAATTAGTAATATATTTCTCAACAGTCCGATTTTTGTCTACTTAGATGTATAGCACAGACAACTTATGACATAACTGCCTATAGCACGGAACCAGTTATGGTGTAAGCTTTCCCGACTATCAGTATTGCTCCCATAGAACTCAGTGTACAGTAGAACCCCATTGATACATTTCTTGTTCATACATTTTTGTGGCTATAATGTCGCTAAAACCTTGCAGTAATTACCATGCATTATTACAAACGTATCAAGATTATCAAAAACAGGAAAGCTTTAGCCTGCAGTTGAGTTGTTATTGAAAACAATGGTACCAAGTTTCTTTAACCCTTTGAAGGTTTTTGCCGTACATGTACGGCGGCGGTTTTCTGTCCCGCAAGGTCTTCGCCGTACGGGTACGGTTTCGACCCTCCGTTTGAAATTTCGCGCCATAATGACGATGCACGCTTACTGGGAGGTGCTGCCACCTCTTAGGTCTTACAAGAAGCGTTTGAAATGTGTGCTACCTTCTTGGGGAGATAAACAGAACTGACTTCAAGCTTCAGCGCGTCGCGCAGACTGCGGCCACACCCCTTTTGCGGTTTCGGTTTCGCCGCGTGATCGCAACGGAGGCGCGCGAAACGTCATTTTTCTCTTTGTCGGCACTCTTGCAAATGCTGTGGAAGTTGATTTCTATCTTGATTGGCGCTGCTCTTAGCTTGTTTATAACCGCCGCTCGCGAGGTATTCTCGCTCTCAGCGGCAACGCGCTTTCGCGGTTTCGGTTCCGCCGCAACGGAGGCGCGCGAAACGTGATTTTTATCTTTGTCGGCACGCTATCGCAGGGGCGGCGGAAGTTGATTTCTATCTTGATTGGCACGGCTCTTAGCTCATTTATCACCGCCGCTCATGACGTATTGTCGCTCTCTGCGGCTGCGCGGAGACTCGTGTTTCAAGGAGTACCACACTCTAAAATACTATTGAACATATTGCAGTTCTGAGTGATGCCGACACCAAAATACTGTTCCCTAATTTTTTTTACTATTTATTCCCGACTTTATACATCTTGTACATTCAATATCCGCAATAAAATAATTTGACCACCCGGGAAAGTTTTTTTCAAAATAATTCGACCCTCAAAGGGTTAAATCCATTCGTGGAAACACCCTCCAAACTTCTGCATGGCAGAGGCACCTCTCTCTCTCTCACAAACACACTCGTGCGCACATGCATGCACATATGCACATACACACACGTACAGACAAAAAGCTGAGAAAATCCCAATGTTCTGCAAATGTTGCAAATTCCATCTATTGAGCATGATAAAAAGGAAGGCTTTAGACTGAAGCTCAGCTTTTCTACAAAGAAGGAATTCATTGCACAAAGAATTTTGCACAAAGAAACCAAAATTATTGAAATAGCTTCAGAGAAAGATGAGACTCCATTATTTTCTTTTACTGCGACAGTGTAAAGGGCGCCATTTCGCAGAAAATCTGGTGTCTGTGTCGGCTGTTGGGAAAGTTGTTGGAAAGTTGGAAAAATTATCGATCACATGCCCTGGTCAGCCAATCGGATAGCTCACCCCACTGACGTCATATAGCTGATTCAGGTGATATAGGTGATTTGCGTCACATGGGTAAGGGGCGGCTTAAAATTCCGCTGCGCAGTGTGCTGCGATCGGCAGCGATGTGCATTTTTAAAACCTTGTAACAAATTACACGCTTTACGCAAAGCACTTAGATGCGTCAATGATCAGAAGGACCTACTCTAACGACTCAGTATGTTTGTAGAAAATCGCCAAATCGTTTCAGAGTCCATTTAAAGGCGAAGCTTAAGCCTCCTCCAAATCCTTTTTTTTTTTTACACGGGGAAAATTTTTTGCTCGGGTGTCATTTTTATTTTCAAGGTGCAAAAATGCCATTTACGCCACAAAACTTGCCACGGTTGACGGTATGCTCAGGAGGCCCACGTCCCGTTCAACACGATTTGTAAGCCAAGCACACAGTCCCGCATTGCTCGTGTTTCCAAGTGCTGTGAATGTGCTGCCCCCGCTAATGATGAGATTAAAGATGTACCTAGTCTCAAAACGAGGTCTAGACTACAAGAGCCCACAGCTGCGCAAAGTCGTGGAAGCAAGCGCCGGTGCACCACCTACAGTCCTGTACGGTTCACTAAGTAAAACAGCATGCTCGCGACGTCTGCGTTGTGGCACGTAGCCCACGACTCCACGACACAGGGCTTTGCTTTGCTAGAGCTGAACTGTCGACACGATATGGGATTGCACTATGCACTGATGACCTTTATGGTCCAGCACAATCCAATCACTGGCTCACGTGCCGGCTTGTTTGATCCATGCAACAAGTGCTTCCTCTGTCTCGCCGTATGATCAGATGACGGTTGCACTCTGCTCTCTGTATGCAAGTCCGATTTGAAGCTTCTTGCAAGCATTGAAAAAATGCTGCTTGCGATCACGGTGTAATCAACACAAAACAAAGGAATGACGGATCAACTTCGAACCATGCCTAGTAGGCGAGCACAGCAGCCGCAGCACCACTGTCGTAGCAACAGCCAATCTCCGTGTGCTGTTGCAATGAGTCAAGAGCAGGGCCACTTGCAAGGCAAGCTTCGTCAGACCGGCCCCCGAGTTCTTTACGTTTGCACTTTTCTTATGCGGCCACTGTTGGCGAGGAGGGCAGGAACGAAAAGGCAGAACTTGGAGCTTTCGAGCGATACCAAGATGGCGGTGGAAAGACACGACACCAGGTGGAGGGAAAGACAAAAAATGGTTCTGTGAACTCTGGTGTTTCCACGCAATTATGGGCTCCTTTCTTGCCATTTGTGATGACAAAACTTTTTCTGCCCCTGTGAGTGCGCCTTCGGCTAGATCATTTTCATACAGCGTACATTAGGCATTATAGATGCCAAAAAATGATTTCCAAAAATCTATTTTTTACGCCCTATTCAACTTCTTAAAGGGGCACTAGAGGCAAATATTAAGTGAAGCTAAAGTGATAGATTGATGCTCGAGGACGCGCGAGGCATCAATATTGTCGCAAACAAAGATTTTGTAGTTGGAGAAATTTAGGTAAATGCAGGAAACGACTTGCGACTCGCCAGGGTCACGTAAGTGCTAGCCCGATGACGGAGGCACTCCTCATTGTAATTCTGTCACTAGTACTCAACCTTTTGTAATACAGAGATAATTGCACTGCTTCATGAAAGGGAAGAAAATGCTATTTGTCAAGTTCTATTCAATGTTTGAAAAGAAGGGGTACAATCACTGCCTTCTACCAGTGCTAACATATGGGGCAGAAACTTGGAGGTTGGCAAAGAAGCTCGAGATTGAGTTAACCCTTTTACTGTCGGACCTTTCTGTGAGGATAGCAATAGGGGCTTGTTGGTACGGCATATCTTATTTTGTTATAGCCCAAGCTTGACAAGGACAAAAGAAGGCACATCAGACACACACGACGAGAATTATAGCGACGAGAACGAGAAATAAACCCGTTGTTGAAAGTAGCGCTGTGTGTGTCTGATGTGCCTTCTTTTGTCCTTGTCAAGCTTGCGCTATAACAAAATAAGAGGACCTTTCTGGCTGTGACGCACCCCCAGTGTCGGCTTGGTTTCAGGGAACGAACATAGCAATTTATTTTTGATTATGAGTGGTATACAAATAACATAGTCAATGCAATATGCCCATTTCAGTGTTCTGCAGCTGTTGTTTAGTAAACATCATCATCATCATCAGCCTGACTATAACATTCGTTCAACATCCGAATCTGACGATGCAGAACTCATCTCTTCGTCGCATGGCGCTGTCCGAGTCCAAATCCGAGTTCGGCTCGAATTTTGAATCGGAACAACCACCGCTCCAATGAGCAGACGAAGGTCTCGCATCGCTCAGCCATCCGAAAGTAACCGCGCGCAGGGAGGATGCGCTTTCAGTTGCCCGCACAACGGAGAGAAATGGGACGTTGTGTGATCAAAAGACAGAGGGAGATGGAAAAAGGCTAAAACAAAGTTCGAAGGGCTTTACGTTTACTGCTGCAAGTCGAAAGCGAGGGTGCGGCGAGAGAGCAAATGCAGCAATCGAGTCACTCTTTTCAGAGAGGCAACGGCGAATGCGCTTGAACTTGACGTGCCGTAGCAGACACACCAACAGAAGAAAAATAAAAAGCTTCAAACCAGCAGCGATGGCAGAACAACACTTGAACACATAATCACATGCGCGCGACGCATGATCCAGCAAACGCAGAGCCACCGCGCCACTTAGCAAAGAGAGAGGGGGAAGTGGCAGTCGCACCGTGCTCTTCAATACATGTATTAACACAGGTCGGGGCTAAAATACGAACTTATAGAAAGAGTCAACAGATGGCGTGGCCAGTCCAGGAGCGCCAGCTTTGCGCTCAGGCGCGAAATTTTGAACGCACAATAAAAGAACGTACCGGTATGTGAGTGACACTGGGGGGGGGAACGCGATGATGTACCGGTACGTCCTTGACAGCGAAAGGGTTAGGGACCGCACGAAGAGAAAAATATTAAGTGTAATGTTAAGAGACAGGAAGACAGTGGTGTCGATCAGAGGGCCAATATTCTGACATTAAGCAGGCCATATAATGCGTAGGATGGATAACCGGTGGACCATTAGGGTTACAGAATGGGTGCCAAGAGAAGCAAAGCGCAGTGATGTGAGGAACACGATGATGTACCGGTACGTCCTTGACAGCAAAAGGGTTAGGGACCGCACGAAGAGAAAAATATTAAGTGTAATGTTAAGAGACAGGAAGACAGTGGTGTGGATCAGAGGGCCAATATTCTGACATTAAGCAGGCCATATAATGCGCAGGATGGATAACCGGTGGACCATTAGGGTTACAGAATGGGTGCCAAGAGAAGCAAAGCGCAGTGATGTGAGGAACACGATGATGTACCGGTACGTCCTTGACAGCAAAAGGGTTAGGGACCGCACGAAGAGAAAAATATTAAGTGTAATGTTAAGAGACAGGAAGACAGTGGTGTGGATCAGAGGGCCAATATTCTGACATTAAGCAGGCCATATAATGCGCAGGATGGATAACCGGTGGACCATTAGGGTTACAGAATGGGTGCCAAGAGAAGCAAAGCGCAGTGATGTGAGGAACACGATGATGTACCGGTACGTCCTTGACAGCAAAAGGGTTAGGGACCGCACGAAGAGAAAAATATTAAGTGTAATGTTAAGAGACAGGAAGACAGTGGTGTGGATCAGAGGGCCAATATTCTGACATTAAGCAGGCCATATAATGCGCAGGATGGATAACCGGTGGACCATTAGGGTTACAGAATGGGTGCCAAGAGAAGCAAAGCGCAGTGATGTGAGGAACACGATGATGTACCGGTACGTCCTTGACAGCAAAAGGGTTAGGGACCGCACGAAGAGAAAAATATTAAGTGTAATGTTAAGAGACAGGAAGACAGTGGTGTGGATCAGAGGGCCAATATTCTGACATTAAGCAGGCCATATAATGCGCAGGATGGATAACCGGTGGACCATTAGGGTTACAGAATGGGTGCCAAGAGAAGCAAAGCGCAGTGATGTGAGGAACACGATGATGTACCGGTACGTCCTTGACAGCAAAAGGGTTAGGGACCGCATGAAGAGAAAAATATTAAGTGTAATGTTAAGAGACAGGAAGACAGTGGTGTGGATCAGAGGGCCAATATTCTGACATTAAGCAGGCCATATAATGCGCAGGATGGATAACCGGTGGACCATTAGGGTTACAGAATGGGTGCCAAGAGAAGCAAAGCGCAGTGATGTGAGGAACACGATGATGTACCGGTACGTCCTTGACAGCA
Source organism: Dermacentor albipictus (assembly GCF_038994185.2). NCBI lineage: Eukaryota > Metazoa > Arthropoda > Arachnida > Ixodida > Ixodidae > Dermacentor > Dermacentor albipictus. The sequence continues at coordinate 1,090,661 of NC_091828.1, read as the reverse complement.
AAAGGGTTAGGGACCGCACGAAGAGAAAAATATTAAGTGTAATGTTAAGAGACAGGAAGACAGTGGTGTGGATCAGAGGGCCAATATTCTGACATTAAGCAGGCCATATAATGCGTAGGATGGATAACCGGTGGACCATTAGGGTTACAGAATGGGTGCCAAGAGAAGCAAAGCGCAGTGATGTGAGGAACACGATGATGTACCGGTACGTCCTTGACAGCAAAAGGGTTAGGGACCGCACGAAGAGAAAAATATTAAGTGTAATGTTAAGAGACAGGAAGACAGTGGTGTGGATCAGAGGGCCAATATTCTGACATTAAGCAGGCCATATAATGCGCAGGATGGATAACCGGTGGACCATTAGGGTTACAGAATGGGTGCCAAGAGAAGCAAAGCGCAGTGATGTGAGGAACACGATGATGTACCGGTATGTCCTTGACAGCAAAAGGGTTAGGGACCGCACGAAGAGAAAAATATTAAGTGTAATGTTAAGAGACAGGAAGACAGTGGTGTGGATCAGAGGGCCAATATTCTGACATTAAGCAGGCCATATAATGAGCAGGATGGATAACCGGTGGACCATTAGGGTTACAGAATGGGTGCCAAGAGAAGCAAAGCGCAGTGATGTGAGGAATACGATGATGTACCGGTACGTCCTTGACAGCAAAAGGGTTAGGGACCGCACGAAGAGAAAAATATTAAGTGTAATGTTAAGAGACAGGAAGACAGTGGTGTGGATCAGAGGGCCAATATTCTGACATTAAGCAGGCCATATAATGCGTAGGATGGATAACCGGTGGACCATTAGGGTTACAGAATGGGTGCCAAGAGAAGAAAAGCGCAGTGATGTGAGGAACACGATGATGTACCGGTACGTCCTTGACAGCAAAAGGGTTAGGGACCGCACGAAGAGAAAAATATTAAGTGTAATGTTAAGAGACAGGAAGACAGTGGTGTGGATCAGAGGGCCAATATTCTGACATTAAGCAGGCCATATAATGCGTAGGATGGATAACCGGTGGACCATTAGGGTTGCAGAATGGGTGCCAAGAGAAGCAAAGCGCAGTCAAGGACGACAGAAAACTAGGTGAGGTGATGAAATTAGCAAATTTGCAGGCGCAAGTTGTAATCGGTTGGCGCAGCACAGGGGTAATTGGAGATCGCAGAGAGAGGCCTTCGTCCTGCAGTGGACATAAAATGGGCTGATGATGATGATGATTCAATGGTTAAAAAAACAAATAACTCGTTCAACATTACCCTTCAGAAAGGCGCAGGCAGTTGAAAGGTTTCGTTTTTGCTCAACTTTGCGGTGTATGCGCCTTTGTGTTTCGCTAGTTTCATTACCGTGTAGAGCAGTGATGGTTGTGCTGGCTCCCACAAAATGCAGGTAGCAGAGAGTTCATCTATGTGATGTCGCAGGCAAAAGCAGCTCCAGAGGCAAATGCAACACTATGTCTTGGGTCGGTTTCTCCATGGCTGTGCGTTTGCATTTTGCACAGGCGCCGTTTTACTTACAGGTGGCTATAAAGGGTGGAGATGGCGTATGCCACGTCACCAGTCCCCCCCCCCCTCAGAGGCAGGCTATTTGAATTGCGCTAAAGGTATCTGCACCCTTCAGACACACTATTTTCTCTTAAACAAAGTCTCTTCTTCGCACAAAACAAGCACTGCGAGGTTTCCAGAATGGTATTTTAACAATCAATGTTGACTTATTTGCCTTTAGTGTCCCTTTAAGACTGCTACCCGCATTCCCTCTTAATTAGTTTACCAATAGCTTGCAACATTCTTGTTAAACAATGCTAGGAGACTCCCAAGCAAGTGCAGTGCCATGCATTCTTGCCCAAAATTTGTGGGTATTAAATATTAACAATTTTCTAGTATTCAATACACTGCTTCTTTCTTTCTTGATTCGATAAAATAATCATTAGAAAACTGCTATTCAGTACATGCACACCTCTAGCAACTGCAAATTTGTCATTTGCAACGAAAACAGACCTTTTGTAAGTGAGAAGTCATGATGAGGTTCATCACACTACACAAAACAAGGGACAAAAGAAAAAAAAAGGGAATGTAATGAGAACACAGCGCTGTTACATTCTGCGTAACATTCTTGGTTTTCTGTCCCTAGTTTTGCATAATGCCCTAACCGAAGTGATATACTGATATACAGAAAATGACAATAGACTTCTGGACAATTATTCTATCAATGTTGTTCAACTTAATATTTTCCCTCAGTGTCCCTTTCAACATACGGATACTAAACTGTAAAATCCAAATGGACTGTTTTTAATACTTATCCCCCTTCAATGTATACAAAATTTAAACACAGTCCACACATTTTCCAAACTGAGGGTTGAAATAATGAGTAGGGGTGTGCAAATACTCATATATCGCTAAATCGAATCGAATAGCGGACGTTCAAATAATTCAATTCACAAACAAAATGTCTACTATTCGATCTTTAGAATATTCAATGCGTTAGGTCCAGAGACCCCGCGCAGTGCCACATGTGCCACGGAGCCCCTCGTGCTCGTGCTCGATGTCACTCAAGCGAGCGTGTCACTTCGTTTTCGGTGCAAAAAAGGGCGCCGAGCGCGCCGCTGACGGGCCGCGCCGGCTGATGCGGCAGCGGACTTTGTCACTGCAAGCGCTCCCCGATGTCGGCCCGATGCGGGGACATCGCACGCACGGCACCCGAATACCACAACTCTCGCATTCTCAAAACGGCGCTGCGTCAATCGGGTGTGCCTCTGTCAGTACAAGGTTTGTCCGGGTAAACAGCACTGATCAAAAATGATAACGCGATGTGCACAGAGGGAAGAGCAACAAAAGCTGCACGCATTTCGAAAACTGCGAAAGCATATCCGATGACTGGGCTGATAAACACACCAAGCCAGTTGAACACGCAGTGACGAACTTCATGCTACATAAACATGTGTCAATCTAACCTGCATGAGTGAACTCGGGACTGATCACTGCCGAGCTTTCTGTACGAAGATATCGGCGACAAGCATTCCGTGACGGCTTGCGGCCCATTACCACGTCGGCCAGCAGTGCATATTTGTCACGTTAGGCCTAACAGCGCAGCTTCATCGGACGTCAACAACTAAAGTTGCAGTTTGATGCTGAGTCAACACACGTCTATACGCAGCAGCTGTGCGACACTTGGCAAGCGAAAGAAACTGCCTCGCAAATGAAAGCGAGTGCATGGGTTGGAAACAAAGCTGTTCACGGCCCCCTCTCATTCCAGACACTGTTCGTAGACACACATCGGTCTGTTTCTTTAAAACTATCTTTGGAATTACACAGAGCGCGTTACAGAGTCCGTTGCCGGTTGCGTGCATTTGTGTGGATGGGGGATGAACAAGAGGACTTGCCGTGACATTCTAGATTTCAGAATCTTTGACTGGTGGCAAATTGCGCTGCACCTAACAATGAAATGGCACAGACGGCCCCTGCTCTTTGCTGTCGGCGCCAGCTACACACGGAGCGGTCATTGAGTCAGGTGATGCGTGAGGGCCTTTTCAGTGTCGCATACATTGGCATTACGATAACGCAAAAGCCTTAAAGTTGGAATTGCCCTACTGTAGCTTGGAGAAAAGCTGGAAAGCAAAACCTTGTATGCCACAAATAAAACATTGCTACAGAAAACAGGTCCACTATTAAACTGAGAACCTTGTTGGTATTAACAACAGAACATCACTAATTCATTACTTTGAGAGCGAAAAAACAAACAAGAAACACTTTATTTAATTCAACATAAGTTCTAATAAAAAAATAAAAGAACTGAGCTGTAACCAGTGCTGGCATGCTAATTTGGGGGTCCCTTTAATAAGAGTAGATCATTCTGTCCATCTTGATTTCTGTGTACCTAGGTTACTGATAGCTTGCCAGATTCTTGTGCAATGCTAGGAGATTCCCAAACATGTGCAGCACCATATTTACTTGACCAAAATTTGCAAGCAATAAATATTATGAAACGTTTACTGATATTCTATATTCGGCATATATTTCCTTTTATTTGAATCAATATTCAATTCGAAATCTAGCGTTTGGTATTTCCACACCTCTAATAATAAGGTTTTACTGCACCAGAAAACTACTAGTGCCCACAACTGTTGGGCCACTACATTACTTCAGCTGCACAAAGTTGCCAAGTGACATGTCCAGCAGCCAGCAGAGTGCGCAGCCCTCCATACCTTGTACAACTGCTCCCTCTTGTGGTGGTCCGAGGCAAGTATGCAGATTGACTGTAGCGTTTTGCCCAGGCCCATGTCATCGCACAGAATTCCGTGCAGACTGTACTTGTTAAGGAATGCCAACCAGTTCACGCCCTCCTGGAAAAGAGACGATCAGCTGAAGAGAGGCCAAGGGCTTAGCACTCCAAGAACAGGACTACACAGGGTAATAGCAACCACTAGAAATGCTTTAGTAGACAGCATTTTCCTTTTTGTAACTTCTCCCCCCTTTTTTTCGCCAGCCTTCCAGCAACAGCAACCTCAGAGAAATGAAAAGCTATTGGACATAACATCACAAATGAACATTGTTATAATGAACTCTCATCTAACAAAAAAGCACAACCTTCGTTATATTTTATGTTTGTCCTAAGTATTTATTTGTTACATGGTAACATTCGTGACAAACACTTTATATTTGCTTTGTTATAGCATTCATAAGGTTCCGTGACGAAAAATAATTTACTCGAGTTCTTATGCAAAACATGAACACAGTGCTACTTATTTATTTATTTATTGTCACATATCCACACCGCACCACTACGTGATGGCATTACAGTGGGAGTCGACGACACTGTACAAGATGGCATTCACAACCGAGTCAATACTGCCTGCGCATGTTTCATCTAGTGCAGTAGTGATCAAAGCTCACGGCACAAATGTGTACAGTACACATCAGGTGCACACAGCGCTACAAATGTGTACAGTGCGCTCCGTGCGTAATGTACACATTTGTGCTGTACGTGTATGCATAGGGCTACAAAACAATCCACTGGGTGCCAGGATACAAATTTTGCCAGTGCTCTGTCGACGACTGCAGGGACAACAAGAGAGGAGATTACACTCCATGACACATGCTTCCACGCACTGCACCAATATTACGCTGCTCAATGGTAAAGTTCTTGGTTGCAGGCTTGGACTATCCACCATAATTAAGGTTACTCAGGGAAGAGCTCTAGAAGGTTCTTGCGGTAAACGTGAATTAAATCTTGCCGTCAGGGCAATGACGCATACACAAAACACACGAAGCTGCGTGTGGGTGCCATGCACGCGCGGCCATTGCAGCAGCAGCCGTCCACGAAAGGTGGTGCGGCCGAAAGGTGCGACTGCACAAACCGCAGGTGCGCGGGAACGAACCTCATAACGACATTGAAGAAAAAGAGCTCATGACCAAAAGATTATCAATTGCAACCAAAGAGGAGAATGACACGCATCTGTGAACTGTGTCGATGTTACTCGGAGCCCCACAGCGGCGCGGCTGTCGCGGACGAGCTGCAGGTATTGGGCCAAACAGTACACGAATAATTTTTTCTTTCTTTTTGTACTTCCAGGCCAGAATTTGGGGACTGCCACCCTTACACATGAATGTAGAGTACTGCAACATTGCCACATATCCTCAGACGAGTGGAATGCATTGTGCAAGAGCTTAAAGATACCGGGAAATCTGTAGTCATTCTAATGAATTTAATTTAGAGTCATAATATGGCCAGCCAAGAGTTAACTTCCAAAAACACCTACCACGTCCCGAAAGTTCCAATATGAAACAGGAGGACAAACTATCTAATGGACATTTAAGTGTCCAATCTGTTTTGGACACCTTTCAAGCATAAACGAATTGATAGGCTCTAGTTTAAAAGCAACCCGTTAGACATAGAGCCTTTTTTTGGGCTAGTTCGTTCACCTTTGACAACTACTGATGATAAGAGGCACATGGAAATTGATGCGAACACAAACTTTGAGCTGTTGTATTCTAAGACCAGTTTATGGAGGTGTGTGAATTCCTTCGTATTCGATTTCAAATTGAATAGTGAACATTTAAATAATTCGACTCGCAAATTGAATATCTAATATTTCTGAAATTTCTGAAATATCTAACTTTTTGAATATTAGAACCTTCGGTGAATGACCAGGCCGTGGTTGCTCGCGCGGTAACTTTTTGTCACAACCGCACTGTCTGATCACACCCATCGCTGTTGCTTCGTTAGTTCAACCTTCTTTGTTTAGACTGATCCAGGGATCGGGAAAGGGATTCCGTTTGTAGTCAGCTGGTCTGTATGCTCGTGGAATGAGTTGTGATCGAAGAAAATGCCAGTTGCGTTTAGCTTTTCCTCTTGTTTCATTATTTCCTCGAGTGATGGCTCACCGCGATGCTGGCAGATCCTTGGAACCATATACCCGTGATATGGGTTAGATAAGGTGGAAAATAAAGTAATGTGAAACAGCGTCCATCTGACCCTGCAATAACCGTTATTGGCCGCACTGTCTAGCCTGTTAGGCCTAATTAGAGCAGTGGCGCTGGTGGGCGTCGGCATAGAGTTTCCTACAAAATTACTAGAGGGAACTCTGGCGTTGCAGTCGTTGTCCTACCATGGGAATGATGGGAAGTACATGGATTTGTCTGATCTTCGTGCTTATGGATTCAGACGTTCTTGTGGCTTTGTATATTACGCTATATAAATCTTATTGTCGTATATTTCAGCGCAATCTATATTCTTCGAAGTGCAGAAGACGCCGGGAACGCGCACAATTGCTATGAATTGCAACGATTGAGCTTGTCTATGATGTGCCCAAATCGAAACGCGCCAAGCGTCTCAAAGCACTGGCATGCCCGCGATAAGTTCATAAGTGCGTTTCATTCGCTTGTCGATACATGCATCCTTGGCTTAATGGTTTTAATATCAGGCTTCTGTACTAGAGTCCCTGTGTTCGAATCCTGCCGTCGGGCAATATTATTGATGTTTATTTAATTATTTATTACGCAATAAACTGTTGAAAATGACGAGTTTACAAAGTCACAAAGCCGTTTGAAGCCAAAAGGACGAAGTTTAGGCAAATCCATGTACTTCCCATAATTCCCATGCTGGGACAACCGCTCCCATTGTAGCTCACGTAGACACTAGCGCCAGAGTTCCCTCTAGTAATTTTGTAAGAAACTCTATGGGTGTCAGCGGGTATCTATTCATCTATTCACATCTATTCAGTTCATCTATTCACAGCGGTCACGCAACCCTCAGAAAGTCGACAAACCGCCTCGCCAATGAAAGTGAGTGTAAGGGATGACCATTGCATGTTCACAGTCACCATCTTTGCAAAATACCGTACGGTGGCCCTCATTTCGAACGCCGCTCTCAGGTTATTTGTAGGCACAAAACGGCCTAGTTTCAAAAGTTCGAGCGAACGGTCACAAGACAAGCTTTGCATTTAGATGGCAAACTTACTGGCCTTGGCTGCATGCGGACGGAAAGAAGGGGGGGGGGGGGGGAGGGATGTTACACAAACTTGCCAAAGGCCTCCCGATTGAACAGCTCTTTACTGGCAGCGCCGATGACCATGCGGAGCAGTGCCGAGTGACATGATGCGCATTCTCCGCTTTTGTGTCGCGCAGATTGGCCTTAACTCACTGAAACAACCTGTCATAAAAATGGAAATAACCTTCCATTTTTTTTTTGAAGAAAACTGGAAAGCAGTACCTTCTACGGGATAGATGACAGCCCTTAAGCACATTATGGCCCACTATTAAATTGAAAACTCCAATGGTATTTAGGACAACTTTGCTTTAGCTTAGGGGGGGGGGGACCTTAATTCTATTTGACCGATATCCCATGGATAAAAAATATTTTCCAGACCTTCGTATACGAATCGAGTGGTCATCAGTTCAGACAAACTAATTTGGTGTTCCATTTATTAAGAGTACAGCATAATATGCATCTTGATTCATAGGTACTTAAATTACTGACAGCTAGCATGATTCTTATTAAGTACAGTGGAATCTCGATGATACGATCACGGCAAATACGAATTTCTGGATGACACAAATTTTTCTGTGGTTCCGGTCGAGCCCCATTACTTTCCAACGTGCTAGAGAACGGTTGTTATTAATCAATTTTCGACCCGCATCGGTTGATACGAATATTACCGAATACAGTCGCCGACCGATTTTCCGGACTCCAAAAATTCGGACATGCCCGATTATTCGGTCAGCTTCGCGGCACCGCCATTCTCCCCATAGACCATAATGTATAACAACTGCCGAAAGTTCGGACACCTCGCAACCTCTCGTCTGATTTTTCGGACACTCTTTGACCCAACTCGGTCGAAAGCACCATGCACCGACTCAACCCGGTACATGGTTCGACTGGCTGAACGCCATTTTTGTTTTGAACGTAGCTTCCTTGGTGCCCCACGAAGTGGCGCTACTGGAAATTCCCGCTCATCATCATCGTTTCTGCCTAGTTCGATAGGGTGGCTCTGCAGCAGTTCCGGTTTCAGCTTAGTAAGCCATGTCAAGACAATCCAGCAGCTGTTTGTTTCTTCGCGCGCGACGCTGCGAGCAGGCCGCGTTTTTTCGTTTGTGTGACTGGTGTCGGCGCGGTGGTGTTTGCTTTGCGTGCTGTGTCGAGGTTTCGGTGATTAACGCGGCATACGGAAACATCGCGTCAAGTCTCCAATGGCGCCGACAGTGCCCGCGCAGACTGCGCTGCGGAATGCTGGCAAGCGGGTGCCGGGAGGCCTAAAAGATTTGTCGCCTTCCGATGTGCTCCCTACCGACGCGGAAAATGTTCTGCCGAGACTTGCGCAGTGGTTGCATTGCGATTCCGGACACCGTCTCATTGACAGTTTCACAGGTGCCGACACTGCTGTACTGACATGCGCAGAACTCGACGACGGCTATATCATTCGTCAGGTTTCTGCTGCACCGCCGGACGATGACCGAGTCGGAAGTTGACGCACCATGTGCTACGCTGCTGTCGCCTGCGGAGCGTGTACAAGCAGTGACTGTGCTTTCAGCCGCCTATAGTGACCGTACGACCCTCTCCGAGATTCAGGCTTGTCTGACTGCGCGTAAACGGAACAGCGTGCAACGGCGCATTCACGATTTCTTCAAGCCTACTGCCGAGCCCGAATAAGTGCGTGGAAATAAAGGATTTCATTTTTTTCCCTTAATCTGCTTTTTCGGACACCTGTTTATTCGGACATTTCCGCAGTCCCCGTGAGGTCCGAATAAACGGTCGGCGACTGTACACTTTGGAAATTAGAAAGTGTGCTTGGCGAAGGCCAGACGCTGCTGCCGTCTGCGCTCCGCTTCCCTGGCTTTACTGTTCGGTGAAATGACCGGTCGCTGCTGCCGTCTGCGCTCCAATTCATTCGCTTTGGTGTTCGGCGATATCGCCTGTCGCTGTTGCCGCTTGCGTTCTGCTTCCCTGCCTTTAGTACCCGGCGATCTAATCAGTCGCCGTTGGCGTTTTCGTTCTGCCTCCCTTGCTTTCGCATCTGGTGACATGTTCATTCGTCGCACGCGCATTCGCTTTTTGTTCTTCTGGCGTTTGATGTTGGGGGAATCCGGCGTCCGCTGCCGCTTCCAGAACCACTTGGCGCGCAATCACTGGGCCGCATCGGAGCTACGGGTCTCACTCGACTGCAACGAGACGTCTGACGAGGGAGCGGCGGTGCAGCTGCCACCCTGCCACCGCCGATGCCCGCGCGCTCATTTTACCGCTACTGTGTGACGTCACAGTTGCTATGCGCAGCTGCGCCCCCGACCGGCGCACCGGTTGCTAAGGAGGGGAGGAGGTTGCGCCGCTGCGCGGAGAAGAGGCCACAGTTGGCACCATTCCAGCGCAAGGATGGAGACGACCGCGAGCCCCACCGACGGCAGTGAAAGAGAACAGTGCACAGTTACGCTATTTCTCCCTCTCTCTTTTGGTGCGGAGGCGCGGAAGTGGCGCCGGACAGCGCGGAGGCCGCGACTGGGTGCGAAGAGTTTGAAGCGGTGGCACTTTTGTTGCTTTTCCTCCTTTTCTGCGTGCCATCGGACGGAGTGGATGATGTGCTTCTAGCCGCGTTATTGTCTTTGACGTGGGCGACTGCGAAGGACCACCACCGGCGGCCGAGACGCTGCATGCGCTCGAAGTTCTGAGGCGTGCTATTTCATCACGCCGTGAATGAAATCAGCGACGACACGTGCACGCGTTTTTATGGATTTGAACAAAGTCTGCTAATTGACCTGACAAAAAAAAAGAAGCAGAAGGACATCGGAGACTTTTCCTTCAAGAAATAAATGCTTTTTACGTACGTGTGCCCGAGTGCATTCACCTCTCACTCTTTAATTTAGCTACATTTAACTGTTTGGATGATACGAATTTCGGCTAATACGAATATCTTTTGTGACCCCGTGAGATTCATATCATCGAGATTCCACTGTAATGTGATTAGCCTTCCGAGAATGCGCAGCACTGTTTCTTGCACAAAATTTTAAAGCATGTAACTATGTTAAATTTTCTGACATTTGATATGCGGCTTTTTTTTTTCTTGCTTCCATTTTATATTCGATTCGAAACGCACTATTCCATATTCACACACCCCTACCAGTTTACTGGAAGTTCTCGCCCATGTATGTCGATTCTTTGGGGGCTATGCTCACATTATGCTGCAACATTTCAAAGCTAGTGTCGCTAAACAATTACAGCATGCAAATCACCAGTTCTACTGATGTTCATAGCACGGCCTTCTTGACCTCACGGAGGCCATAGAAGCTTTCAGTGAATGTCATTCATGAAATCCCCTAGCCCATCAGACAAGCATGCAAAAAAAAATATCGATGAAAGTACAGTATAACACACTATTAATGGGAACACTCAGGCACATACCCAGGATTTATTTTCCGGGCGGAGGGACCAAGGTAACTTCTCCATGCAAATAAGGGGGGGGGGGGGGGTACTTTTACTAGTACAAATGTGAATAATGCCCACCATTCACCATAAAGATGAGTAAACCCACAAAAGAGAATTGAAATAAGGTGTACCTCAAGTGTACGCCTGTGAAATGCACCTACCTCTACTTGACAAACAAGGAACCACATCAAACGGACTCACACATGACAGAAGCACAGGAAGAACACTGCCAAGAACAAGTAAACAAGCGAAAGTGTAGAATAAACATTTCTAGTAGCATTTTTTTTAATGAGCTCAAAGAATTATATATATATATACATATATATTTGTGGAACAATCACAGTTCTTTCAGCTACGTCGTTTGCTGCTCTACCAATTTAAATTTAAGTGCCAAAACTGACTCGTGTTGTTATTCTGGAAGTTGCGCAACGATGCGTGGTCTCCAGCCTTGTACACCTGCGTAGAGCGCAGGACGCTCCGGTTCCAGACATACTGCGCCCACCGCGGAAGATTATAAAAACACCCACATTAGCACAGCAGAGAAGTGGCTACGTCAGGCGGCTTGACTGTTAACTGTAGAAGCATCATTCCAAACATGAAATTATTCTCCACTTCCGGCTGTGTTTTCTCTACTAACTTTTTACATAAAAATATGTTGATCAATAAATATTTTCACAAACAACAGTTAAATTTGTTAATTATCACTTTTCCTTCCTGTTTGGCTGTTGCCGTGGCTATTTCCCTTCAGTAGACTGCTTAATTTCTCAACTCCTTGCGACTCTTGTTTCCAGCTGCCAATTTTGCACGAAAATTGCTGTACAATTAGGGAAAAGCCACACAAGGAAATGGGTGATAGTCATATTGCTTCTGGGTTTAACGGTTATTGCAGGGTCTGATGGACGCTGTTTCACATTACTTTATTTTCCACCTTATCTAACCCATATCACGGGTATATGGTTCCAGGGATCTGCCAGCATCGCGGTGAGCCATCACTCGAGAAAATAATGAAACAAGAGGAAGAGCTAAACGCAACTGGCATTTTCTCCGATCACAACTCATTCCACGAGCATACAGACCAGCTGACTACAAACGGAATCCCTTTCCTGATCCCTGGATCAGTCTAAACAAAGAAGGTTGAACTAACGAAGCAACAGCGATGGGTGTGATTGATAGATGGCGACAACTGAACTCATCTGGAGTTAATCGCATGGGCCTTCACAAACTGACCTTCACAGCCCAGGAGATGCCGATAACTACCGCCATCCAAAAAGACTGAAAAAGTTGACAACCATTCCATTCAGTCGAGATGGAATGGCAGCGAGAGCTGACAAAAGTCAAAGCTCTCAAATGAAAAGCAAAGTGCTTCACCTCTGCCGTGGATCGGCCCAAAGGTAGTGCAATGCCAAGCCAACCCGCGGCAAGGTGAAGCAGGCGTTAAGCACTCCCCATATGTGGGTCGATCCTGAAGATTTCGAAGGGCGCGTTACAGGTTCCCAAGCCCACCAGAAGTATGTGCCACTGAGCTTGAACATTTTCTGCGCTATCACCAGGATCAGCCCACATGACGATTTTCTTCTGTTGACTGCCGACAGACGCCTAAAAAAGTACGGAAGGTTAGTCGTATACAGCTTTCGCTGTAAAAGGTACCAAAATAACCGCCGATAAGACTGATTTGCCAGCGCTTTAGGAATGTGTGTGAGGAGTGGTAGCATGGGCAGGGAAGAGGGTATGCCGCTTAATTTCAAGGGCGGCGAGGCCCGGGAACACTACACAGGGTGTCTACAAAGTTAACATCTCCAAATTCACAGAGTTTTTTAGGTTTTTTCCCCCGAGTGCCTTTGCAAAATTCCCTGAGTGATGCAGAACTATGTTTTACATCACGACGGGGTGAAACCATATTGCCCAATGCTGTGACTTTCTAGTAAGCATATGAAAAAAATTTAAAAAGAAAACTACTTAATCCAATTTGTATACTAAGGAGTAGTGCTTATTTTAATTCAAAAAGAGAATAGAAGGGAGGGGTTAGTAAAATGCACAGCAAATAAAATGTTTTTGAAAAACATTGCAAATCGAGTCGGACATTCTAAAATACGAATAAGCCAATCACAAGGACCACAGGGCAGAGTCGGTGGCATTGCTGACAGTAGCAAATTTTTTCAAAGAAAAACATGGCACCTAACAGCAAGAAGCTCAATAGCGAACATAGAAGCAGCTAGGTCTAGCAGTGGTGGCTATGGCTGCCAGCGGATCTGCGTGCGAGAGCGCCGGTTCGACGCAGCGAGGCAATCAAAATGGCAGTGGTGGTGGCTTCGATTAATGCCGTTTTGGACTTGCGGTCATGGCAAAAAGTCAGGAAAATCAGACGGCGAAGGGTTCTTGCGTCCAAAGTTCCAGATGTTCTGATTCTATGGGGTACGTGGTGGTGCCGCGAAGCCATCTAAATTGTCAGGCATCCGGAAAGTCGGTCATTGACTATACACTGGCAACTCCTCCAGTCGACGACAGGGCGTCAAAGAGGATTCGTTAAGATTCCTGTCAGTTACTCGAGCCAGCATTAACCGTGACATTCGACCGTTTCAATAAAATTACAGCTAATTTTCCCTGATAGAGGCACAAATTCCCCGAGTTTTCCCCGAGTTTTCCCAGACTACTCAATATCCCTGAGAATTCTTGGTTTTCCCAGTTGGTAGACACCCTGACTACATTAGTATTTTAAGACTGATCACAACTGACACAAAAGGTTCTGACACAAAAGGCTTGAACAATATTATTTTAAGATTACGGCTAGGTAACGTGTCACTTCAAGCATTTCTGTTGAACCTATCTTGGTTTGAATACTGATCACTGTAATGGTGCGAAATATTTAAAACTTTGAATATTCTACTCGAATATAGTAGTCAGTTAAAGCTTGATATAACGAACTTCAATGTAACGAATTCTCCATATAACAAAGTATTTACCTTTTCATATCCTCTTGTCTATAGAGCACTATGTATTTAGAACATCAATATAACGAAGTCTGTTTATATAACACAATATAATGAGATTTCACTGCTGCCACAAATGAATCCCGGCACTAAAATGGAAACTTCCGAGGACGCAGATGGTCAACTGATTGAATTACAAGTGGCTGCTTGGAAGCCCACCTTGACCTTTGTAGGTCAGCATGGAAAGAATTGTAGGCATTACCTCTTCAGCAGTAATATCCAAAAATACAAACGAGTTTGCTGTAGTCGAAGGCGTGGGGAAAGTGCGGGATTGGGTACACAGCAATGATAGGTTGTGTACCTTCGCAAAAAATTCATCAAATTCAGTTGCCAATTGTTCTTTCGAGTCACCGTATAGATCAATGTCAGGAAGCCTGGATTGCCGAGTGGTCCCTTTAATGACCAAATTAACCATTTTCCATAGTTTCATATACAATATCGTAAGTGTGCTAATTTGTTCCTGGAGTACTTGTATTGAGTTCTGTAGTAACCGTTTTCTTTATTTCCTTTCTGCTTTCTATAACAATAATCCTTGACATGGGATAGTGCTAAGGCACTTTGCGTCATCCAAGGGCTTATTGGTGTTTGTAGTATTTTTTTTTATCTGGTCTTGATTTAGCACTATGCATTGTGATATCGCATTATTCAAGCATTCATACATTTTGTTTGTATCTATGCCTTCCAATTAGAGGTGATCTGCTGCGTGTGCAAAGAGCGGGTGCGGCACCATGTCAGCTGTCTTCCCGCGCATTTAGTGCTGGAGGTTGCGTAATCTCGAGTGTCGGTGACCCGTTGATGCGAGAGGCTGACGAAGCATTCGCCCCCCACTGCGAGTGCTTTTCACGATAGCGTCGTCACAGGGTGGGCGATGCTATCAGTCGCTGAGGCAGAGTGTACATAAAGCGGCCTGCTTAATTCGTACTGCTGATGTGAAGATATCGTCAACGTGGCATGAAACCGTATCACTCATTGCCGACTCCCAAATGCAACAAAGTGAATTGTTTTCTTATTTAAATTTGCTTTTTTCCATTCCCGATAATTTGGAAAACTTTGCAGCCCCTTTTTGTGTAAACAAAATGAATCCGCGACTGTACTTATTTGCTTCAGAGGCTGAATGTTAACACAACGAAATTTTGATATAACGAAGTAAATTGCCGATTTTACCGACTTTGATATGTCAAGGTTTAACTGTATTCGATTCAATTTGAAAAACACTTTTACTATATGAAATACAGTAAAACATCAGTATAATAAACTTTGATGTAACAAAAGTCTCGATACAATTAAGTATTTAACTTTTCATAACCTCCTGTCCACAGAAAACCATGTATTTAAAACCTCAATAGAGTCAACTCTCATTACAATGGACCGTGATAATCCGACAAGACAAGTCCATTTTATCCAAAGTCTATACTAATATACTAATATCCTAAAGAGCTCACTTCCAAAACTTTGGTCACGATGTGTAAAAAAATTAAATTAAATTCTGGCGTTTTACATGCCAAAACCACTTCTCGATTACAAGGCACGGCATAGTGGAGGAATCCGGAAATTTCCACCACCTGGAGTTCTTTAACGTGCATTTAAATCTAAGTACCACAGGTGTTTTCGCATTTTGCCCCCATCGAAAGGCAGCCGCTGTGGCCAGGATTCGATCCCGCGACCTCGTACTTAGCAGCCTAAGGTCGCAGTATGTAATGTTATTGCAAAGAGTGAGTAATGCACATCCAAACTAAAAAGCAAACAAAAAATTTCGCAGTTTATCCCAAAAGGCGAAGCATCGATTTTGACAGCAAATTACCGTACTTACTGGCATAATGATCATACTTTTTTGTCAAACAAATTTCTGCAAATTCTGGGGTGTGATCATTACACAGGTTAAATTTTCTGCGAAAAGAAACTTGATTTTTTCATCCCGCGTTCGCTGCGGGATGCCGTCGCAACAGTGCGGGACACCAAAACAAAAATGGCGGCCGGCGGAGTAAGCCGAACACACACAACGCGATTTTTTTCTTCTTATGAGTACATTTCGTGCATTGAAACAGTTTCTTCCGTATCAGTAACGAATAATATCGTTAATATCGGCATGCTTGTGGCAATAACGTAGCCATGTCCACTTTGAGGGGACAGAAACTCAGCTGCCAGTGACAGAAGCTACTGGCACTGGGCGCACTTCGTCCGCATCACAGATCCCTTTCAAGATGCGGCTAACACGGCGGCCATGCCGTAAGCAGCCGCTGCCAGAGTAGAACCCCCTCTCGCTCGCCTCCCCCGTGCGAAAGAAGACTGTGCACTTTTGCCCCGCCTTCTTCTCTAGCGCACGATATTGAGCCACGATCGTTGGCTGACTCTCGCAAGTCAGGTGTCAGATTCTGTCGACAAGTCCGTTTTATACACCCGATTTTGACAAAAATTGCCATTACTTTCGTCCGCTGTAGCCGACAGTTCATTTTAAAGCAGGCTCTTAAAAGCGAACTTCGTTGCATTAATAAAATTGTTAGAACGAACTAAGGCTGAAATATGGTCCGTTATAGCCGAAAGTCTGTTGTACACGGGTCCACTGTAATGAGCGTATATTGTATAACGAAATGTGCTCACACCCGATTTCAATCTAACAGAATGCCACTGCTGCTGCAAAGAAATGCTAAGATAATAAATGGAAACTTCCATGGACACAGACGGTCAATTGGTCGAATTACAAGGGGCCGCTTGCGAACACTTTTCTCAAATAGTGCGCCATCGTGCTACCAAGAGCGTTCAGCGAAGCGGAGCAGTGTCACATTCCGTATAAACTTCAAGTGCAGTAAGACCCTATCATGCCCCATGCACTGTAGGCCCTGGGTGCGAGTGAAACCGTGCAAGGGTGAGCCGTCAAGGCTCGACCAGTGCTGTCTTCCTACACGAGCAAGGGGGGTAGGTTGGTGCGCATATCCTTTTCTAGTAAAGCCGTGGCTGCGCATGGCTTTTGGCGTAGCTCAGCCCATATGCAGCCGGCATGCCTACTTTTAGAGGTCGCCTGCCACGGGTGCGAAGACTGGGCATGTCGAGGTGGTATGGCATCGCATGCACCGTCTTCCCATGTGTTTAGCGCTGGACGTTGTGTAATCTGTTTCTGAGAGGCATTGGAGCGAGAGGCAGAGGAAGCATTCCCTGCTGGCGCTTTTCAAAATGGCGTCATCGCAAGGCGGCGACACTATCAGCCGAGGGGACGCAAAAGCGTGGCTGGCTTTGCTTAATTCGTGCTGCTTATGCGAAGATATTGTCGACATGGCACGAAACCGTATCTCTCGTTGCCAACTCTCAAACTCAACGAAATGAACATTTCGCATTCACATTTGCTTTTTATGATTGCCCGATAATTGGAAAATTTTGCAGCCCTTTCTTGTAAGAAAAATCAATTCGTGACTGTACTTGCTTGCAGAAAATGTCAAATTTCAATATACTATGAAAATTTTGAGATAAAGCGAATTGCCAATTTTACCAACTTCGTTTATCGAGGTTTAACTGTATTCCAACTCCTGAAAACTGCTGTTAAGTCTTTAAGCCAACTTCACTGCAGTACAGTCAGTTATGTGGCAAGACATACAGAATGTATTGTGGTGAAGCACATCAAAAGTAACAAGGGGTTCCCGTCATGGGGCTCTTGCTGGTTGTCACGGCACCCCAACACTTGTCAGCGCGAGTAGCCACACTGTGCTGCCTCTCCATGCACCTGGACAACACCAGCCGCCATGTGGAAACCTCTGTGTCTGCTACTCATTTGGGTAAGTGTCTGCAAATGCGGTTTTCAAAACTACAAATTTGACCAAACAGTAAGTTTGGCAATGTTTTTAGACCCTCATGCTAATAAAGAAATCGAGTACCACCAGGATGCTTCAATGGCAAACTTGATTATAAACCTGACTTTAGAAGAATGGAAAACCTCAAAACCCAGATATATCCTCAACAACGGAAGCTTCTGAGGAGGCTCCTTACACGGCAGCGCTGCTGAACAACTGTGAAGCTCATCAACCAGCAGCAATCTTCATTTGCTTGTGGAAGCAATTTTAACTGCCAGAAGCACAGGATGAAAAATACGTGTATGTTGAAATTTTGAACCAAAAAGAAAATCCGTGCGAGTGGTAATGTAAGCATGGCGCAGACTGTTGGTTGGACTTGCAAAGAAATACCTGCCAATAGCATGCTCAGTGAGCAGCTCTTTTCGTTGTCTGAAGGAACTGTGACATTCAGTACAGTGAAACCTTATTAAACGGCAGTTGGCCGGAGCTTGGGAAAAGTATGTACCGAACGGTAGTACTGCTTAACCAAAATAGTGTGAGATCACCCACTTACCAGTCACAAAAGGAACTCGGAGAGAGTGTGATGAAAGGGCAAAAATATGCAGTATTTATTTATGTTGCGCGACAAAAGTCTGATTTTAGTATGATGCCGCGGCATCCTAGCAGCGACAACAGTGGCCTCAAACTCCCTTAAGCTGCGAACCAGCCTTTAAGCCAGCCCCCTGTTCTCGGCATACACTCACACAAGGCCGACACAACGCGCAGCATCTGCTACTATCGGGCCTGAATTGCCCGTGCTGTCGCCTTCCGTGTCGTCCTCATCACTGTCGCTAGGCGACACTCTGGCAATAACAGAGGCAACAATGGCGAAAAGTCGAACCTCGTAGCCGACATCTCTTCGCAGTTGCAGCAGCGATGCCGTGCAACTTGCTCTCATTCCAAATGCCACACACTGTAGTCAACAGTAGAACCCTGTCGCGTGCCAGCACTGACTTCCGCATGCCACATTCGATAGCACGGACGCCCAGTTTTTCTTCCATGCAGAGCACCCGGTTTTTGTCCAGCTTGCACGAAGCCACAACACAGGCCATCATGAGCCAGCCACAACGCTCTCTGGCTCGGCGCCGAAAGGATGTTGATGTTAATGTGGCTTCACCCTTCCAAGCACCGTCTGCGTTTGGGCTTGGAGGCCAGTCTGATCTCTGAGGCTCATTATTCTGCCTGGCCGACCTAACGCCGTGATTGCTCTACGAAAAGTACAAACACTATGTGTTAACCGATACTTACGCAATAAGTTGGTACAGTTTATGTTCATAACGCATTATTGTTTATAACGCATTATGTTCAATGGTCGCTGAGTCGGGGATATGACTTTACTACTTTTAAAACGAAATCATTGTTTAAGCAGTTAGGGCTTAAAGAGGTTTTACTGCATTCATATTCGAAAAGTATTCAATTTGATTTGCACTTGGTTTTTATTATTCGGATTGGCTTCGAAATTGAAAATATTAAATTTGCA
This sequence comes from Dermacentor albipictus, assembly GCF_038994185.2. Classification (NCBI taxonomy): domain Eukaryota; kingdom Metazoa; phylum Arthropoda; class Arachnida; order Ixodida; family Ixodidae; genus Dermacentor; species Dermacentor albipictus. The sequence continues at coordinate 1,071,470 of NC_091828.1, read as the reverse complement.
CACCCCTACCATAAGGTTTTCCTTCCAGAGTGGACAGTAATTAACATCAATTCTGTGGTTTTTCAAATGCACAAATAGACGTGCCAAAGCACGGTTTGAAACCTTGCAGTACCTTTGGAGGAAACATTTTACCCATGAGTAAATTCATTCCATGGTTGAAAGAGCTTTGCACTGTTGACAGTAAGTGGTTGAGCGGGAAGGAAGAAATTACCACTGTTGCTTTGGGAAAGCTTTAGACGCACCCGCAAATTTACCCCGGATACTATGCGCAAGCCATCACTGCTATGCAGCAATAAACAGCAATATTCAATGCTTCCTACACATCTTCACACATTTTAACAAGGGCTCTCTGCCGCCAAAAATTGGCTGTTCCTTTGCTCCGTCCGGGTGGGCGTGGAGCATTTATTTTCGCTCGACTGGACCACTGCATTGTTCTCGATTTCTCGAAATGGCATTTCTCATGGCGTCACAGTATTCGAGGTATGATATTCCTGGTTCTACTTTATGCTATCCTATCCTATCACAATATTCACTTATTTTTCATCAAAAAGCTATAGAGAGAAGTTGGCCTAAAATATAAACAAATATTATTAGAGAAATTTACTAAAATTAATCATTTGCATTTGGATCCCACCATTCATTCTTCTAGCATTGCAATACTGATCATTATGCATTATTTTTAGATGCCAGTGTCCCTTGTAAGAGCCATCCCTTCAGAAAGCCCAATTCCAAAAACTAGACCACACGAAAATACATCTTAAAAACTACCTGTTGCAGACAAACCATTTGCACATTTGAAATCACCATTTAAAAATTGTACTTAAGTAATGCAAGAATGAGAAGAAAGGGGGTTAACTGAGGGGCCCGATTATTATTCATCGTATTATGAGAAGCCAACAAACAAAGACACCAATGACAGCATAGCGGAAATTACTTGTACTTGCTAATTGAATTAACGAAATGATAAATTAATGGCAATGGAAGTGGATTAAAAAACAACTCGCCGCAGGCGGGGAACGATCCCACGTCTCTGCATTTCTTAGGCACTGCACACGTAATGCGAAGACATGGGATCGTTCCCCACCTGGGGCAAGTTGTTTTTTCATCCACTTCCGTTGCCATTAATTTATCATTTCTTTAATTCAATTAGCAAGTGCAAGTAATTTCCCCTATGCTGTCGTTGGTGTCTTTGTTGGCTTCCCATGATCCCCAATTAATGCAAGCTAGATAACCTGTTTCTCTCACTTCAGGTGAGAGGAATGCAAACTGGCCTTGCCTGCTGGTAGGAGCGCAGCTGTGCCCTGATGGGCACGCTCAGCTCGTAGTTATCCGCATGCCGCGCATTCATGAGCTGCTCCAGGAAATGGCGCTCACTCGCTCGGCGCTCGCGCAGGTCAGCTGACAAGGACCCGCCTGCCTCGTCAATGGCCCCGCTCTGCAAGCAATGCCAAGCGCTACAGTTAACCAAACTGTTACTGCCACTTTACCCGAGGATTTCAATGAGGGCATGCGAAGGTTTCGAATTTCTAATATAAATCGACAGTTCTCGCCCTTTTATTCATATTCGATTCGAGTGCAGAAAGAGCTTTCGCAGCCTACGGGAGGAAAGAGCGAAGCAAGCGAACAACAGCGGGAGAGCCGCTGTTGTTGTGCTGACCCATGAGTTCGTGAGCGAACGGGAAGAAATCAATTATACACAATAGTGTCCAGTTGTTCAACACACACGTCTCGCCTCAAGCAGCCTATAAATTTTCTATCCAGAATTAGGCAAATTTATTCGCTGTATGGGCAATGCCACCATTAAAACGAGGTGTGGTACTGTACGTTTATGCACTTCACTCTATCAAAGAGCACTATAGCTCTTCGTGCATCGGCTGAGGCACTTTTTGTTTGTTGAATTACTGTCATTGTTGTAGTGCGCAAAGTACAGACACATTTCCTTTGTTGTCATTAACAAACTTTTTAAATGAGCTCCCCAAATAAAACAAATATGCATTTTGTTGGAAAACATGGGAGTTTGTATATTTTACTTTGTTTGGGCATTTTTATGCCGCTCAGACTTTTCATACTGAAGGACACTTGTAAATAACTTTTGCCCCGGCCAACATTTTAATGTATTTTTTTTCTGCTACATTTACCAGCCATACGTACAACCATACAGTATATGCTCGAAATGACTGAAAACTTTGTGAAACTGAAACCCTGTCATGAAATTGCTTCATTATATTGCAAAATGAAATATACACTGTTTTTTGGTGAAACTAAGATTGGGAAATGAAAACAGTTCCCACAGAGTAAATTTCGTTACATCGAGGTATGATTGTACAACTATCTGTTCATCCCAAGAGCCCCCAATAATTAGAACTGCCTCCCCATCTGCTATAACAAGTCTTAAACGCTTCAAGTTGGCTGTCCACACACATATTGTTCTCGCCCCTTTCTCTGTAAAGCCTTCGGGTGACTGAGAGTAAGAAAATAAACAAATATACATATAAATAAATAAATAAATTGCTTTTTTTGCACTAATAGACCTGAACGCATTACAATTTGAAAAAAAAAAATAAGGATACGACAGTGGAAGCAAAAGAACACTGAGAGCTCGGTGAAAAATGCTAGATTATTTCATTATCCAATATGAAGACTTTAATATTTGACTTAATACATTTAATGTATATGAATTTAATATATTGACTTCAATCTTTATTAAGATTCACAAACTTTGTTTTGACTATTATTTCCCCACCATTTGCACAATCATTTGTGCACCGTGGATGCCATCCCCTTGCAGCTCGCCTTAGCATTCACCGCACACGTGTGGAGTACTCACGTCGAGGGGCATCAGGCGAACCAGGGCGGCAAAGCAGTGGGTGGCCATGAGCCGGACAGCCTCGTTCTGGTCACTCATGCGCCCCAACACAGGCACCACCAGGAATACCATGTACGGCACAATGCCCAGGGAGAGGCCCTCAATGACACCTGGCGGGTTTGTGGGTCAAGGACAACAGCCCGCGAGCTAGACAGTTTTAGCGTCTCGTGCACTCCAGCACAACGTTTGCATAAAACTACAACCTGGTTGCTGGACACTAGAAGGGACATCTCGTGATGCTTCGTCTAGGTGCAATGCCTCGTAGACACACTTATGGGTTCCATGAGCATTTTTGCTGAAAAAAAAAAAAAACATTTATAAAGGCAACGTGTTCACAATTATGCCGCTGCCAAACATTTATGCCAGCAGTGAAGTAGAGAACACTTGGCTGCTGCAGTGGCACCTCCGTGTTTGTCTGGCTGAGCTCCGCGACACAAAGTGGCACCACCAATCAGTAATCCGCAAATGGCAAGAAGATTGTGGATGAACTCCCTAATGTGGTATCAGTCAGAATGGCAATTGGAGTGGCAAAACTGGCTGGTTCAAAAACTCCTAACCACAAGATTTGACAGCATCAACAAAAGTTCTGGCATTTATCTATTCTCTTCCACATTGCACCCAGGCCTCATTAAACACTACTACCTGTATGTACCGAGTACCATATACCGTATTCACACGATTGTAAGTCGACTCGAATGTAAGTCAACCCCCCCCTCCCATATCGCGTTACAGGAAAAAAAAAAAAAGAAGAGCATACCCGAGGGCGCATTCGATAACGAAAATTTATTAGTAGCTGGCATGGTCACTGGACTACTCATCTTCACTAGTGCTGCCATCGTTATTGTTGCTACGGTCCCACAGCGCATCGCCGTCCTGCGAAATTTCACAATTGGCAAACGACCGCACCACGGTATCTTGTGGAACAGAAGCCCACGACGAATGCACCCAACCACACGCAGCCATCAGGGAGGCTCTTTGGACAGGTCCGGTTGGCGCAATTTCGCGGTCTTCTGCCGCCAGCCACTCATTGTACTCACGGCGGAGCAGGTCCTTCAAAGGCGAAGATCCAGGCTTGTTTCATGACCATGTCGCACTTCACTGGAAGGGACCGATTACAAACTTCAGCGACGCACGACACAAGCTTAGCCTACAGCTTCGGAAAGCGTTCAGACTTCTGCACGTGGGAAATTCCTCACTTGCCGTCAAAGGTGAAAATTTCGCTTCGCTGCAATCGCCACTCTCACACCACCCGTTCAGAAACATCGAACTTGCGGCCCACTGCGCAGTGATTTGTTTCTTCGACGTAAAGGATGGCAGCCCTCTTGAACGTTGCTGTGAACGAGTGCCAAATGTTTAGTGGGCCTGCAGCACTCATGACGACTGAGGAAGCATAGAAATAGCACGTAGCCGGCAGTCAAGTGGAACGCGTCAAACCAATGCCTTTCGTCAAACTATAGAGAAAGCTAAGGGCAACAGGGAAAGAGAAACCCGTGAGCGGTGTCTGCTCTTCCATGAACTACCGATGCTCCCCGCAAGCGCCGCCATTCTGAGGGTGATGCCACGAATGGAACAGCGGCGCTTCCATTAACTATCGACACCCCCTCACGAGTGTTGTGTGCACTGTAAAACTCTCAAAAATGTTGAAAAACCCTTCCGAAAAGCCAACAAACACGCGGGATAGTGAAAAGCTGTGGGTAGGACCACAGAGCAAACATAAAATTGTAACTATGTTGTAGCTCTCATTGGTCTCGCTTTTTTGGCAGTGCCATGTTATGGTTTAGATTGTAAGTCGACCCCCCACTTCAGATTTCCAAATTTAAAAAAAGTGGTTGACTTACAATTGTGTGAATACGGTAAATAGGAGTGTCCACATGTGCAGTGCAAGACTTTTCATGCCAAACCACCACTGGCCGATCTCAAACTTCTGACAACAATATCATTTTGCGTGAAGTTTACGACCTTGCTTGCAAGCATTACTCACCAGCAGCGCCCACGATGAATGTCAAGCGGCTTTCATCCGACAGTAATGCTACAAAACGCTTTTCAATTCTGCTGCAACGAAACGGCGGCACCATCCGAGCTATGGCGGAACCAGAGTTCACGCCGTAGCCCCGACAGATGGCACCGCCATTCTGTTGCACTAGAATCTACAAGTTTTGAGTGGTATTACCACAGACAACGCCTGCTATGGATTTACCGTGGATGAAGATGGTAAGTAACGCCCACAAATGTGTGAATAAACTTCACGCAAAATGGTATCAGTCTGAAATTTTAGAAAAGACCAGCCAGCATGTAGCAAAAAAAGCCATGCACACCTGGCACTTCTATGTATGCAAAACTCAGTACAGTCGAACCTCGATATATTGAACAGCACGGTGATCGCAAAATAGTTCGATATAGCCAGAATTCGATATATAAAATCACGTAGAAAACGTGTCAAAAACTAGCACAAATCAATCAATGAACCAATCGTGGCGCAATAGATACTCGAATGAAGCTTCAAACAAAGTATTTATTTCGTTCGCTGAAAGTACTGAAGCAGCGTAGCCTGCTTCATATTGGCAACCGCGTGCTTGACCACGGCGTCCTCAACATAGTCCAAACGGTCCACAAGAGACGGTCCAGTGCCTTCTACTGCGCCGCAGTAGCGGCGTACAACGGCCAAAGCAGCTACAGCCCCAGTTGCAGTCGGGAGCGGGGTGTAAAGAACGGCGAGTTGCGCAACAAGACTGCCACCTTGCCACCCGATTACGACAAGGGGTGCAAGACGCGCACCTCCCGCTCTCCGCCGCTGCAGCTGCGAGGCGTTCAAAGAAGCGACCTTTGCGCTGGAATCCGCCGCCTTCCTCCAGCCCCTTCGACATTGTGACGGGACGAGTTTGGTGTGGGGACAATGATTCCAGAGTTCCTCAACGCGGAGCTGATCTGACACGCCTGAAGAAGCTACCGCGGGAACGTCTTATTTTTGCGCTCTCACGGTTCTGCATGTTGCAAAACAACGAGCGACCCTCGAGCGGCGTCGATTTTCCGGAACGGCACCACCTTCAACGCCGTCGCTTGGGCTTCGGAATGTGTGTGCCTTTGTGTCTGTAAACTGGTCTTCAGAGCAGCTGCGAGTTGGTGATGTGTAAACGAACAGCCGCCGCGTCGTAGGACCGGCGGATCGAGTGTATAAAAACTGTGGTTGTGCGAATGTTGGACACACTTCTCTTGAGCAGTCATGTTAGACTGAGTCACTTCTCTCATGCAGTCATGTTGGACTGTTACTCTTTTTCTCAAACAGTCATGTTAGACTGAGTTAATTTCTGTAAATAAACCCCTTTTTCCTCGTTCTCGATGAGAAGCAGTTCTTCACTTCATCAACGATCTCAGCGTAAATAAGTTGGACGACGGCATGGGCCAGCTACCTTCGAATTCATGCCGTACTCCAATCTTGGCAAAGGACCACGGACGAAGGGATTGAGCCCCCAATCCTGACAACTGGCTGACAGCGGTGAGATGGACTTTGCGACATGGTGCTGTATCTGCGGTGAGTGCTTGGTTTTTGCTTTGACTCTCTAGGCTTCATTTTGTGGTTGTTCTGTTTAGAACAGTAGGGAAGCTAGATTGTTGTGTGTTAGCTAGGTTGTGTTTTCCTAGCTAGATTTAGAGAGCAGAATCAAGGCAGTAAAGCAGCAGTCATGGAGTTAAGGACATTGCTGAGAGACGAGTTGTTGATTGTTGGTGAGGAACTGGGCCTAGATGTACGCAAGGAAATGCTCAAATCGGAATTATTGGAGCTAATTTCCAATCAGGCCAGTGAGGAAGATATTGAAATGGGAATGGAACTTCTCAAAAAGAGAGAGAAACGGGAAAGAGAAAGAGAAGAACGGGACAGAGAAAACCGCGAGTTTCAGTTAAGGAAAATGCAACTTGAACTTGAAAGCAAACGTTTGGAGTTGCCTCAAGGAAGTGAAGGCGCTCTGGGTCGATCAAGTGAGGCAGAATCATACCGCATGGACAGGCTATTAAAGCCATTTGAGGTCGGGACCGACATAGGCTTGTTCCTAAGCAATTTTGAAAGGACTTGCGAGAAGATGAACTTCGGCCCGAGTACATGGCCACAGCGGTTGCTGTCTATGTTGCCGTGTGAGGCGGCGGAAGTAATCGCCAGACTAAGTGTGCAGGATGCATATGATTATGCGAAAGTTAAGGCTAGTCTCCTGAAGAAATACCGCCTTTCAGCCGAAGCTTTTCGGCAAAGGTTTAGGAGCACAGGCAAGAAAGATAGCGAGGGCTATCCGGAGTTTGCGTATAGCTTAAAGGCCAACCTAGTCGAGTGGCTTAAAAGCGCGGAAGCGTACGACAGCAGAGACATGATCATTGAATGCATGTGTCTAGAGCAGTTTTACAAAACCATCCCCCAAGCTGTGAAACTGTGGGTGCAAGACAGAGGTAATGTAAACACTGTGGAAAGGGCGGCTGAATTAGCCGAAGAGTACGCAACCCGTAGAAAATTGAACGCCGAGGAGGGAAACTGGGACGGTCGAAATGGACCGCGGAAACCATTTCCGTTCAAAAAGGGTGCGCAAACTAGACGATCCGAGCCTGTAGACATGGCGGAAAAGCCCGCAGAAAAGAGCGAGGAGAAACTTAACGGAGAAACCGCACAAAAAGAACAGAAAAGAAAATTCGAATCTGTTAGACCAATTCGCTGTTACAAATGCCACAAATTGGGACATATAGCTGTAAACTGCGAGAAGTCTAGCGTAGTTTTTTCCTACGTGGAGGAAAAAGATGAGAATATGGAACTTTTAAGTCCATATCTCCACGACCTGCAAGTTAATGGAAAACCATGCCGAGTGCTAAGAGACAGTGCCGCCACGCTGGACATTGTCCATCCGTCCTACGTGATGGTAGATGACTTCACCGGAGAAGTAGCATGGATAAAACAGGTTGTAGAAGAACACAGCGTGTGTCTGCCCATGGCCAAAGTCAAAATCAGTGGACCATTCGGGGAGCTAGAGACTGAGGCTGCAGTTTCCAAATTTTTGTCACTGCAGTATCCCTACATCTTTTCGAATCGCTCGAATCAGTTACTGCGTGACAGAGGGCTCAAACTGGGAGAGGGCATAGTACAGGCATTGACCCGAGGCCAAGCTCGTAAGATCGCGGCGCTTTCGGCTGAAAATGCTCAAGCTCCTCCAGCTGAAGCAGAAAAGGGGATAGCTTCAATACCCGAATCCGAGCTAGGCCCGAGGGACAAAAGAACAGTTGAGGAGAGCCTGCCAGTTGACCAGCTCAATGAGAGCGTAGCACTAGAGTGTCAGAGTTCTAGCCTGCAGGAAGAGCAAGCAGACGCGCTCACAAGCGAGACAGGGTCGTTGTTATCACCGGCCTCAAAGAACTTTGATCAACTCTTACGCGTGGATAGAGAGTCACTGGCAGCTGAGCAAAAGAATGATGAGAGCTTAGCTAAATTACGTGACACAGCTAAAGAAGGCATTGCTAGGCGCAACGTAACGATACATGAGAGAGGAGGATTGTTGTATCGGCATTACAGAGATCGAAAGGGTAAGATTTTAGATCAGTTAGTCATACCTACTAAGTATAGGGAGGACCTTTTGAGTCTTTGTCATGGAAATGGGTGGTCCGGCCACCTAGGCATAAACAAATCAAAGGAAAGATTGCTTATGGAATACTACTGGCCTGGCTGTTTCAAAGATGTAGAAAACTTTGTAAGATCATGCGACGCCTGCCAGCGTTCTGGTAAACCAGGAGAGACTTGGAAAGCCCCACTGAAGGTAGTGCCCTTAATAACAGAGCCTTTCAGACGACTTGTAATAGACACGGTAGGGCCTCTTCCAAAAACAAAATCAGGCTACAGGTACTTGTTTACCATGCTGTGTCCGGCCACCAAGTTTCCAGAAGCAATCCCTTTGAAAGAGCTCAGCTCCACCGAAGTAGTAGACGCGCTTTTGACAGTGTTTGCACGAGTTGGGTTTCCAGCCGAAATTCAGGCAGATCAAGGGTCAGTATTCACGAGCGCACTGACTTCCACATTCTTGCAAAAGTGCGGGGTAAAGTTAATACACAGTTCTGTCTATCACCCTCAGTCAAACAGTGTAGAGAGGTGGCATTCGGTGCTTAAGCGAGTTTTGCGTGCGCTCTGTTACGAGCACAAGGAGGACTGGGAGAACTGTCTGCCGGCAACTTTGTTTGCTTTGCGAACGGTTCCACATGAGGCAACAGGGTTCTCACCAGCAGAACTAGTGTATGGGAGGACACTCCGGTCTCCACTGAGAATGTTAAGGGGGGACGCGGGTCTTGAAACGGCAAAAAATCACAAAAAAGTCGATTTTCGGAAAAGTGCATTTTCGCTACGTTTATACATTCAAGAATCCCTCCGCGAAATCTAGAAGCTAAATTTAATCGGAAAATAATAAAAAATCGCGCTTAAAGGGGCCAGGGTGAACGCGAAATCAGCAAAATTTGGTCAAAAATGTTCAAACTTCGCGCCGTCACCATTTGCGAACGCGGTGGCCGATGGCCGCCATCTTGCGCTTGTTTTGAAGCTGTTTTCTTTGTGCGCATTTTGCACCAGTTCAAAATGGCGTCGGTGAAGGGAAACCAACGCTATCACGTCATTTCTGGAGGATGCGTCCGTGCCGCCGATTGGCCAAAGCGCGCACACCCCCGCGCGCCTCGCTCCTATTGGTCCGGTGCTCGTCGGCGCGCGCTCGACCGCTCTCGCGTCTCGCTACGTTTATCTCTGGTTTCATCGCGCCGCTGTCTACGTTTGTTCAGCCGCTTGCTTCGCGACGTTTGATAAGATGCTCATTTCGCTGCCCGGATGGCTGGAAAAGATTGTCGTCTCAACGCTGCTGCGCGTCAAGCGGCTGTGCAATGCGCGACGGAAGGCGGCTAGGCCTGTCATACTCGCGGAGTTGCCGGTTGCTGGTCTGCCTGGACATTCTACCGGATCGAGTTCCGAGCTGCAAACTGGCGCGTCTAGCGTCAACACTTCGTCCGCCCACGCCACGCGTGTTGGCACAGATCGTGCAGGCACCGTTTCCTTCACGACTGAAGAAAGTAGCGAGCGCGCAGTGAGCGCCGGAAAACGTCCGGAGCGCCGGACCTTCGAAGTGCTAACTCCAGCAAGAAGCGAGAAGCCTCTTTGAGCGCAAGGAAGCCGGCGAAAAAGCGGCAAAAAGATAGGGTGTATCCAGATTATGCCCCTAGTGAATTTCCTTGAGATTTTATTGGTATGTTCTCAATAAAGATGTTGCAGAACGTTTTTCCTTGATTTCTCAAAACAACAATTCCGACAGACTTCCAATTTTGGAGGTAAAATAGCTTCTGTCCTATTTCAGCTATCAACATAATTTTTTTTTTTGCCAGAAAGATAAATGTATGCAGTAAGCAATATGCACCTTTTCAAAGCAGCACTCTTCTCAAAAAGTTTTTGAAATGGGTCAAATGCTTGACGTGTCAAGATGGCACTTTTTTCTCACAATTTTGATGAGCTCTAACTCTTGCTCAGATTAGCCTAGAACATTGAATAATACCTTATGGCACTCCCTGAACATCCTAGATAGTCTTTATACTCAAATTACTGTGTTAGGGTTTTCTGTTTAGAAGCTAATTTTCCTCCAAACAAAGGACTCAGCTTATACAATGCATTTGGAGTATATCAGAAACTACTTATCCTATGGCAAAATTAATTATATTTTTAGAATCTGCATATTAAAATACACAATGTGTGAAAATTTCGTTGAGATCTGTCCACAAATAAAAAAGTTGTATTTCAAGTGCAGCCTCCCCCCTTAAGAGAGATGTGGGAGGAAAGAGGGGAGAGTCCAACCGTGGTTGAATACGTGCTAAATTTACTGGAACGGCTAAGCGCAACCCAAGAACTAGTCGGAAAGAACATGGCACTAGCTCAAAAGAACGCCAAATTCTATTACGACAGGAATGCGAGGCTTCGTACGTTTAACGCCGGAGACCAGGTAATGATCCTCAAACCTTCAAGAAAGAACAAGCTTGAAGTTCACTGGGACGGGCCCGTTAAAGTGTTGCACAAACTTTCAGAAACTAACTATGCTTTGAGAATGCCCGGTCGCAGGAAGGAAGCGAGGATATATCACTGTAATTTGATGAAGCCGTATGTAGAGCGGAGCGGAGTCGTTAACTATACTGTCAAAGAGCCGGATGGCATTGGTACCAAGTTTAAGGAGTATAGGGCAACCTCCAACTCTGAAATCGGCCTAGAAGAAGTAGTGGAACACTCGGTAAGCTCTCATGCTCTAAGTCCCGAGCAGCTAGATGAGCTAAAAGGGGTGTTAGGGGAATATCTCGACAGATTCAGCGATCGGCCGGGTAGAACCGAACTGATAACGCATGAAATTGAGCTGACCTCTACCGAACCAGTAAGATCAAAACCTTACAGGGTGTCTCCAAGACAGAGAGAGATTATGGAGGCAGAGATACAGCGCATGCTAGAGTTGGGAGTTATTGAGCCCGCTGAGAGTGACTACACGTCACCGCTAATACTCGTAGAAACCCCTAACAAGGACCCTCGTCCGTGTGTTGACTACAGGAAGTTAAATGCGATCACTAGGGATCAGCTGTACCCGATACCCAACATTGAGGAACGAATTGAAAGAGTTAGCGCTGCTAAATACATTTCAACTATAGATCTCGTGCGGGGGTACTGGCAAGTTCCCCTTTCAGAAAGTGCCAGCCGCTATGCCGCATTCATCTCGCCTGTAGGCACTTTTCGCCCTCTCGCACTCAGCTTCGGGCTGAAGAACGCGCCGTTTAGCTTCTCTAAGTTAATGGATATTGTCCTAAAAGACTTGCAGGAGTTCGCCTTACCTTATCTTGATGATGTAGCCATTTTTTCGGACAGCTGGGAACAACACGTATCGCACCTCAAACAGGTGTTCTCACGGTTGAGGGAAGCCGGCTTAACGATGAAAGCGGAAAAGTGTAGGTTTGGTTGTTCGCAGGTTACTTATCTGGGCCATGTTGTTGGTCAGGGCATGAGACGGCCGGCTGAGCTGAAAATAGCTACGATTGGAGATTTTTCTCAGCCGCGCACGAAAACGGACGTTCGTTCATTTTTGGGACTTGTGGGGTACTATCAACGGTACATTCCGAATTACTCGCAATTGGCAAGCCCATTAACAGACGCCCTCCGAAAGGGAGCTCCGAGTAACGTACACTGGGATAAGGACAAAGAGAACGCTTTCCAAAGTTTGAAAACGCTATTGGTTTCTCGCCCTGTGCTTCGCGCGCCAGACTACACTAAGGAATTCATAGTTCAATGCGACGCAAGCGACAGAGGTATGGGCGTGGTACTTAGTCAAGTCGGCGACGATAACGAGGAGCATCCTATCCTCTACGCCAGCCGTAAACTAAATGTAAGAGAGGAAGCCTACAGCGCTTCAGAGAAGGAATGCGCTTGTTTGGTTTGGGCCGCCCAGAAGTTGTCGTGTTATTTGTACGGAGCGAAGTTCATCTTCGAGACCGACCACTGTCCTCTGACGTGGCTCAATCAAATGTCACACAAAAACGGCCGCTTGCTCCGATGGAGCCTCACTCTCCAAGAGTACAACTTCTCCGTTAGATATAAGAAGGGAAAGTTGCATAGCAATGCGGATGGTTTGAGCAGGCTAATTTGAATTCTGCGTTTGAGGGTCCCGCCTAAATTTTAGGGTTACTAGTGTTAATTTTATTAAGCGAAGAAGATCCCCTCTCATTTAGCAGGATTCCCTCCATGATTGCTGAATTTGTCAGCAGGAATTTGCTTCAGAAATTGGCATAGTGAAATGCAGCAATTTTTTTTTTGTTTCTGCACTTATGTTGTTGTTGTTTTTTTTGAAGCCTAGCGAGTCTAAAGTGAGAGCCAATGCACGTCATCTCGGCGCAGAGCCGTGTTGTGGGGTTCATTTTGCAGTTGCCTGTCCTTGTTGGATGTTTTGGGGCGGTGACATCAATGCACAAGTGGTCGCTGCGAGCCAAGACATCAATCCCCCCTCTGACCAGCAGCCGTTCTCTTCCTGCCTAGCGGTTGTCAGCGCTAGACAGTCGAGACTTTTCGGGCCATGGAGGCGCTGTAAAGAACGGCGAGTTGCGCAACAAGACTGCCACCTTGCCACCCGATTACGACAAGGGGTGCAAGACGCGCACCTCCCGCTCTCCGCCGCTGCAGCTGCGAGGCGTTCAAAGAAGCGACCTTTGCGCTGGAATCCGCCGCCTTCCTCCAGCCCCTTCGACATTGTGACGGGACGAGTTTGGTGTGGGGACAATGATTCCAGAGTTCCTCAACGCGGAGCTGATCTGACACGCCTGAAGAAGCTACCGCGGGAACGTCTTATTTTTGCGCTCTCACGGTTCTGCATGTTGCAAAACAACGAGCGACCCTCGAGCGGCGTCGATTTTCCGGAACGGCACCACCTTCAACGCCGTCGCTTGGGCTTCGGAATGTGTGTGCCTTTGTGTCTGTAAACTGGTCTTCAGAGCAGCTGCGAGTTGGTGATGTGTAAACGAACAGCCGCCGCGTCGTAGGACCGGCGGATCGAGTGTATAAAAACTGTGGTTGTGCGAATGTTGGACACACTTCTCTTGAGCAGTCATGTTAGACTGAGTCACTTCTCTCATGCAGTCATGTTGGACTGTTACTCTTTTTCTCAAACAGTCATGTTAGACTGAGTTAATTTCTGTAAATAAACCCCTTTTTCCTCGTTCTCGATGAGAAGCAGTTCTTCACTTCATCAACGATCTCAGCGTAAATAAGTTGGACGACGGCATGGGCCAGCTACCTTCGAATTCATGCCGTACTCCAATCTTGGCAAAGGACCACGGACGAAGGGATTGAGCCCCCAATCCTGACAGGGGCAACATCAGCGCTTGCTGGATCAGCCTCGGCAGCATCTTCGTTTGGCCGCTCAGCAGTCACTTCTGCCGCGATCTCCACGTCTGTTGACTCCGCCACTGTTCCGGTGCTGTTGTCACCGCCAACGAAGTCCTCAATGCACATGATGTGTGGCTCAGCACCGACAAAGCGCTCCAACTGGCTCCACGGCCGCCTCGATCACGCGCGCACGGCGGGGGCGCAGGCGCGCGTGATTGAGGCGGCCGGGCTGGCTTACGGGCGGGGAGCGCGCGCTTTAGAGAAGCGCGCGAAGCGCGCGCTCCCCTCGAGATCGGCCATGGCTGGCTCCAAGCCACCGCGTGTGTACGCTGCTACGTTCAAATGGCGCCCTCGGTGCAAGCGATGTGGGCAGCTGTCGTACGCAGCAGTCTGGAACGCCCATCGCGCCGCCGCTATCTTCGAGAGTGTTGCGGGAAAGCTCGCCTCCTGTCAACAGAGCGCACTTGGTCTGGGGCGGCGGAGTTCGATATATCCATTTTACATCCGGCGCCGTTCGAAATAAAAAATTAAAAATGCATGCGATTTTCCACGTGATATAGAAAGTGTTCGATATACGCAATAATTCGATATATCCGTGTTCGATATATCGAGGTTTGAGTGTATGTAGGTCGTATTCAAGCGACTGCTACAAAAAGAAAGGCTAATGTATAGTCAAGAAAACTTGGCAGCAACAAGTAGACCTACTGCAGGTACTAGTGGTAACCTAAGAACTACTACAGTTGAACCCGGTTTTATCGAACTCGCAAAAACACGCCTATCAGTTCGATATAGGGCATAATTCGATATCGGCCTGCTAAAGAACTGGACGTTATAAAAGCTCATACCATTCATAAAAGCACTTTACTGATGAAACTAGCTAAGCTTTGCATGAAATAGTCCTGCATCTTCTTCTGCTTGGGCAACTTCACTGCCTGCGACAGCACGCGCTTCTCCACATTGTCTAAAGAGTTGGTGCAGCAGAGGTCGCAACCTTCGACATTCGCGCAGGAGAACCACACTAGTACGAGTGCACCAATCACCTTTGAGGATGTGGCTGAAGGATTGTTGTTGCTTTCCTCATTGTGCCCACTTTCACTAGTGCTCAGTACGATGTTGGCAATGTAGTCTTCGTTTTTGGGCTCTCCTGTTGTCGTAACACCATCATCCGCACCCGCAAACTCGTCGAGCGTTGATCCGTCAACAGCTTCTGAAAATCCTGACAGCTTGCTCCAAACTTCAGCAACACTGCTAATGGCTTCGTCGCACTCATCAGAATTTTCCGTCATCACTGGGTACACATGTCACGATCGACGACACGCCACACGTGGTCCCGAACTACCGCTTTATTTCCCGAACGCCAACCTTCCGCACCACACAACCACACTCCGAGTTCTCCCCTTTGCCACTCTCCCCCCGCACGCTCGCACGCTCGCGCCGCTGTCCTCTCCGCACTCACGCCACCTGTTCGTCGCTCAGTCAACTACCGTCGATCCCGCGCCTGGCCGCACTCACGCCACCTGTTCATCGCTCAGTCAACTACCGTCGATCCCGCGCCTGGCCTCCGAGAACCGCGGCTCCTCGTCATGGGTCTTGGGCTGGCTTGCCGCGGGTCTTGCGCGTCACAACTCTCCCCCCCCTCGAATCGTGAAGCTGTGCTGGTAGGGAGGGGCCATGGCTCATGGTAGAGCATCAACTGATCAGCATGGGCAGTAGTTCGATGACGTCCTGTAGCAGGATCGCTCAAAACAAAGTTATTGTCACCTAATCGTTTGATTACACAATAAGGTCCACTTCGCCGCGGTGCCAATTTCGCCGAAACGCCCTTGGCCGCATCACTCAAGGTATGGGAATCCAGGAGCACAAGGTCACCCTCTTTGATGGTTGTTGCCTGACGATGACGGTCGTAACAGGATTTCTGCACCTTCCAAGCAGCTGCCTGATGTGACCGAGCATACTGGAGGGCCTCTCCAAGGCACCGCTGGAGTTCCGCAGCAAGTGCATGGTGTGCTGCTTTTGGAGGCTCTGTGTCTTCCTTGTCGCTTGTAGGTTCCCATGGGGTGCGCAACTCGCGGCCGTAACACAACAATGCTGGAGTATATCCGGTGACAACACTCTCGGCAGTACGCATGGCAAGGGCGATCTCAGGTATGTGCCGGTCCCAGTCTTTGTGGTTGGAGCAGTATGCCCGTAGACACTGCTTGATTGTGCCATTGTGACGCTCCACCATTTGGCCAGCCGGCCGGTAAGGCACTGTGTGGCGATCTTTGATGCCCCAGTGTTTCAAGAGGTTGCGCCATAGTGTGCTAACAAAGGGCTTGCCATTGTCACTGGTGATGGCCACAGGTGTGCCATGGCGGCAGAAGACTTGCACCATGCACTCCAGTATTTTCGCACTTGTTGCTGCTCGTAGAGGGAAAAGCTCTGGGAACTTCGTAAATTTGTCAATAACTACCAGCAAGTATTTGTGGCCCCGGGGTGTAGATGGCAAGGGCCCGATAATGTCAACACTGAGCTCCTCCATGGGTGATGTTGCCCACTGACTGCTCATGAGGCCCTCTGGTTTCTTGCGCCGAGCTTTTGTGCGCTGACAGACAGTACAGCACTGCACATACTTTGATATATCTGCTCGCATGCCCAGCCAGACGAATCGTGCAGCCACACGCCTCAGAGTTTTGAAAAATCCAGCATGGCCTGCAGTGGGATGGTCGTGGGCCACCTTCAGTGCCAGCTGCCGCAAGTGACTAGGTAACCACGCTACCTTCTGGTTGCCTCTTTGCTGAACCAGCAATCCGCTTGGCTGCAGTTCCGTTGTTTCGGCCAGATCACGAAAGAGGCGATGATCAGGGTCCGAACTTGGGAGCTGAGTCCCTTGGACCACTGCCTTCAGCTTTAAGAGGCGGTCATCACGAGCCTGTTCTTGTACCAGCTGTGTTGTGTCACTCAGCAGCGAAGAGTCAACCTCCGAGGCCACAGCTACTTCATCAAATGTAATTTTGCCTTCAGGTTCTGGAGCAGCAATGGGGAACAGCGTCTCATGTAGGTTGTCACTTGGGTTGTCTTCACACTGGAGAGGGGCTCTACTCAAGGCATCAGCGGGTATGTTTGCCAGCCCTCGTCTGTGCTTGATTCGGCAGTTGAAGCCCTGCAGCCGAAGAACCCAACGCTTGACCCTGGGTGAAGCTTGGTCGGTACGAAACATCCATGCCAGGGAGGAGTGGTCACAGTGTATTTCAAACTCTGTAAATTCAAGATATGCCCTGAACTTGTCCACTGCTCAGACTACTGCCAGGCATTCCCACTCCTGGACAGTATAATGGCTCTCGGCTGCTGTAAGGACTCTGCTAATGAAGGAAACAGGCTGCAGACCATCAGGGCCAGCCTGCAGCAGCACAGCTGCAATGCCAATGCCACTTGCATCTGTCTCCACCACAAAGGGTCGATTTAGATCTGGGAGGCTTATAACAGCATCCTGAGCTAAGGCCTGCTTGAGTGCAGTGAAAGCCTGTTCTTGGCACTCCTCCCACTGCCATGGCTCGTTCTTCTTCAAAAGGTTGGTCAGTGAATGTGCCGTCAGTGAAAAGTGAGGGATGAAGCTTCTATAGTAGCCGGCAAGTCCCAGGAAGGCTTGCAGCTGCTTAACTGTACTGGGTCTAGGGTAATCCAGCACTGCACGCACCTTGTCCTCATCTGGTCTGCACTGCCCAGGGGAGATGATGTGACCTAAAAACTTGAGGGACTGACGGCAGACCTGTACTTTATCTGGATTAATCGTAAGGCCAGCACCCTCAATGCGTTGTAGCACTTCCCTTACATGTTCAACATGTTTCTCCAGTGTCTCTGAGTATACAAGGACATCATCTAAAAATGCCATAGCAAAGTGGTGATTGATTCCCTGCAGCACCCGGTCCATTAGGGTTTGAAAAGTTGCTGGACCACCTGCCACCCCGAAGGGCATCCTCGTAAATTCAAATGTACCTTGATGGCAAATGAAGGCCGTTTTAGCTATGTCAGCCTTGCAAACAGGAATTTGGAAAAACCCTTGGGAGAGATCAAAGCTGGAAAACCACATTGCTCGGCCCAACTGCGCTAGCAGCCAGTCAGTTCGAGGCATTGGGTAGGCAGGTACTCGGGTGCGTGCATTTAACGGACGGTAGTCCACAGTGAGCTGGTAGCCTCCAGACTTCTTTGCAACGAGCACTGGGGCGCTAGTCCATGGGCTGGTGCTTCGTCTTATAAGGCCCTGTTGTAGGAGGTCATCCACACAGCCCTCAATGATCTTCTGCTTCTTCGCATTCACTGGACGTAGCTTGCATCTCACGGGCGCACTGTCCCCCGTGTCAATGAGGTGCTGAGCCAGGGTGGTACATCCCGCAACTGTAGTAAACAGATGGCTAAAGTCATCGAGAACTTTACTCATGCTTGGGTGTAGTTCCTTGGTGCCAGCCTGATGCATGTTCTCTATGCCTGGAACTACAAGCACTTCTTCAAAGAGGCTGTGCAAGTGGTACGACTCTCCATCTTCTATTGCAAGTGCTGTCGCTGGGTCCTTTTCACGCTTAGCAAATGGCACCATGCACTGTGGATCGGTTCCAATCGTCCACCCACCCAGCGATACATGTAAAGAGATGCCTGTTGCTGTTAAAAAATCTCTGCCCAGCACAATGTCCCGACACAAGTCTGGCACACACAGGAAGCGTTGATTGCGGCTGCTTGTGGCCCACTTTATTTTGCACTTGAGGGAAGTCGTCGACTGAGACCAACCTGTTGCCAGGCGGAGTGCTTGTTCCTGTGTCTTGGGTTTGGCGCCCGCCTCGACCGCTACCCTTGCCGCCGGCAATCCAAGCAAGCTCACACTCGAGCCTGTGTCCAGTAGGGCCTGGAACGTCGTCCTCCCGATCTGCACTTCCAGGAGAGGCTCCTTGTTGCCGGCCAAGGCCGCTACTTGCAGCGCAGTCTCGTAGGTGCTTGCCGGTGTAGCACCTACCGTCCCCCGTTTCCCGTACACTGAGAGCGGATATGTCCGATCCCGTTGCATTGGTAGCAGCGGGGTGGGCCGCCACGCCGACCTGTAGGGCACTCGCGGGCCATGTGACCGACGCCTCCGCAGCGATGGCAGTTGAATTCTCTTTGGTCACGCGGCTGGTACCTTTGGTGCTGTGACGGCGTTGAGAGATGTGGCGTCCTTGAGGCGAATGCGGCCAATCCGTGCAATTGGTCTCGGTGGTAGGAGGGCTGTATCGCCGCGGGGTGCAACGGCCAGGGGGATGCCGCCGGCGGATACTGGAACGGCGCGGCAGCCGCTGTGATCAACCCTCCGGGTTGTGTTCCCGGCACGCCGGCCACGTTTATAGTCGATTGGAAGGCCAAGTCTCTCGCGACTTGGTCAGTCGGGGGTGGTGGTGGCTTGTACTGCATGCGCCTCCAGAAACGCTCCATGAGACCGTCAGCGGCCTTCGCCAACTCCGCGAGACTGCTGAACTGTCTTCCCTCCACCAGATCCTGGAGTTGCGGGTGCATCTGCCGCAGCACGCGGTCAACCTTTTCCGACTCGGGCACTTCGCCGCCAATCCGGTCGTAGTAGGCCGCGATGGTATAAATAAATTCCTTTAAATTTTCTTGGGGATGTTGCGTCCGGTGCTCCAGCTCTTGTTTCAAGCGGCGCTTCGCGTCAATGGAGGAGAATTCCGCAATAAACGCCGCAGTGAACTCCTCCCACGACACAAACGAGTTCACGAATCGCCACCACAACTTCGCGCTACCTTCCAGCGCAGCAGGCACAATGTGCGTAAGCCTCTTGTCAGCTGCGACACCGCTGACCAAACAAAACGTTTCAAGCCGGTCCAAAAATTCCTCGGGGGACTGATGGTCGTTGAACCCCTTAAACCTTGGAGGCTGACCTGGCTGACCTCCTGTGGAGCGCGGAGCGCAGTCGCTCACCGGTTGAACCGCCGCCGCCGTTGTCGTAGAACCCATAGGCACTGCCTCGGCCGCCATCAGTCTTTGTCTGACAGCTGCCGCGATTTGCTCGCGTTCCATGGTAGATCCGCTCGTCTGCCCCAGCAGATGCTGTACCAATTGTTCGGGAACGTCCACTGTCTCCATGTCCACGTAGATCCCGGACGAGCCCCCACTTGTCACGATCGACGACACGCCACACGTGGTCCCGAACTACCGCTTTATTTCCCGAACGCCAACCTTCCGCACCACACAACCACACTCCGAGTTCTCCCCTTTGCCACTCTCCCCCCGCACGCTCGCACGCTCGCGCCGCTGTCCTCTCCGCACTCACGCCACCTGTTCGTCGCTCAGTCAACTACCGTCGATCCCGCGCCTGGCCGCACTCACGCCACCTGTTTGTCGCTCAGTCAACTACCGTCGATCCCGCGCCTGGCCTCCGAGAACCGCGGCTCCTCGTCATGGGTCTTGGGCTGGCTTGCCGCGGGTCTTGCGCGTCACACACAGAAGCCTGCATGTCTGAAGC
Organism: Dermacentor albipictus; assembly: GCF_038994185.2. Classification (NCBI taxonomy): domain Eukaryota; kingdom Metazoa; phylum Arthropoda; class Arachnida; order Ixodida; family Ixodidae; genus Dermacentor; species Dermacentor albipictus. The sequence continues at coordinate 1,051,226 of NC_091828.1, read as the reverse complement.
AGTTTCGGATGAACCACTTGCACACGGTCACTTCGACATTGGCCATGCGTACATGTCGGGTGCCACGAGCATCCGGTCGTTGTGTCCGCTTTAGCCCTAATCTCCCCATTACTCTTCAAGATCGTGCTGAGAGTGCTCCTCGGAATCTTGTACGCTGTGGCAACATTCGCGTTCATCTCGATTTACGATTTCGAGCTTCACAGCGAAAGTCAAATTTTGCCACTTCACGCTGGCCATCACAGCAACTCTGTGGGACAAAGCCCACAAGACGCAAATACAACAAACGAGAAAAGCAGCGAGCCAACTCGGACTTGCACCATCTTGCGCTATGAGGGCACAAGAGCCTCCAAGTGGCTGTCTGAGCAAGCACTGTGGGCGGGCCAGTATCATTTTTTGCAGGGGGGGGGGGGGGGGGGGTTGTTGACAGCTTGCACGACGCAGCCTGGTCATGGTAGGGAGAGTGAGTGGATGGAATCGCGCCACCAGACTAAACCACTTCTGGGATGTGTCGCCGCGTTATCCCACTGCTGCAAGGAAAATATAACTTCTAAGGGCACTTTTGTGGCATTCGACGTTCAATATAACGGGAGTCGATGCTATTTTTGTTCGATGTAAGTGCAATTTTTGCTATATATACTCAGTGTAACTATACTATGTTCAGAAATTGTTCAATATACAGGACGATTCAATGTAAACCGGTTCAATATACTCAAGCTCAAGTGTATAATTTATTATAAAAGCTACCATTACTGTACTTACCCCCTACTAAGGCCCACTTTTCTTTCAAGAGAAACAGGGTCCACAAACTTTATGCCTTACAAGAGAGTGTGAAAACGACACTGCATTTGCAGCACTGGCCGGTTTTTAGGGCATCTCAGAGTCAGGGAAATGCGATGCACCCATAGACACTACTGCACTTTAAAGAAAGGATACAGGCAATGGCTTCAACGGCTCCCAGTCGTTGGACGTCGTCGTCCGAAGCCCCGAGTTTGGCCAAGACTCTGTCGACCACAGTGCCCATGGTTGGCGCTGTCCGCACTCGGGCCATCATGCCAAAGCAGCGGGAAGCAAGGTGGCGCACCACCGGAGCCGGGTGGTCCAGGGCATCACACAGTGGTGGCAGTGCTGCATCCAGCTGCAGAAGGAAAGCACCTGCTGCATGACGCTGCAACCTTTCCTCCAGCAACATGTGCATAACCATGCTGATTCATACACCCAATTGTTGCTTCTCTGCTGCATTTCACTTGCATATCATGCCCCTGCTGTTGAGGTTCCTTTAACAACACAATCATTCATACAATAGCCTGGCTTCATTGATCCCATCATGAAAGCAACACAGCATTTTTCACTGTAACTTCACACAATTTATTGCACACTCGTATATTCTAAAGGGACTGTACAAGTTCATGTGGAAAAACATTTGAGGGTTCACACAAACGGAAAATGTGCAATACACATAAGCATGCAATTAAATGTAATAATAATAATAATAATATTTGGGGTTTTACGTGCCAAAACCACTTTCTGATTATGAGGCACGCCGTAGTGGAGGACTCCGGAAATTTTGACCACCTGGGGTTCTTTAACGTGCACCTAAATCTAAGCACACGGGTGTTTTCGCATTTCGCCCCCATCGAAATGCGGCCGCCGTGGCCGGGATTCGATCCCGCGACCTCGTGCTCAGCAGCCCAACACCATAGCCACTGAGCAACCACGGCGGGTGCAATTAAATGTCTAAACATGTTAAACACAATGGTTCCAGGGATTCAAGCACAAGTATTTTCTTTTCCAGACAAAAGAAAGTTCTGCTTGCATTTTAAGTGACTAAGTATTGCTCTTTCAGAAGGAAAGGCATGTCATTCAGGTGCGTGTGCCCACCTTGGAGTAAAGCCCTGGGTGTAGGTGTGGCCCAATCACTTCCAGGGCCTGCAGAGCTGTGGTCAGCTCCTGTGTCTTGGCCTGTGCGGCCTCACTCGAGGGTTCAGCTTCACCGTTGTGCACAACATCACCTGGGAAGGCATTGGGTGCACAAAACCCACACAAGTGGCTGTTAGCCTGGCTTCTTGGCACAACAGCATGATATGGCAAAACAGCGCGATAACAGAACAGGTGAAGGAAGCAGACAAGTCCGTGGGCTGTAGCGTACGTCAACTCGGCCGCCATTATTTCCTCTGGCAAACTTGACGATACATCAAGTATGGCCTCAGAGATTACTCTCCAGATGGTAATCTCTGAGGCATTGCCTTGGTCGCCACTCTGCACCTCTGAGATTTAACTGCAACTGCCAATCTTGGAGGCTTTGCCTGAATTGTGAGGTCGCATACATCGTGATCATGATATTCTTTTCCAGCACCCCCGTGCATGGCCCACTATCACCATTCTGTTTGTTGAGTTTGCCTTACGGACAGCATTCCGCCATGCTGTGCTTGTTTGCTTAGTTTGTGTTCCAGACAGCGCTCTGCTGAGCGCATGAAGTTTTCTCTTGTGAAGTTATTGATAGGCTGGGTCAAATGGCCCCAATGGCCTTTGCAGTCCGAATTAGTCCCGAATCCGCAAATGAAGCGGCTGCACTGCCGGCTATCACAACGAGCTCAAATGTGTGCCGATTCCTGCCGGCGTTAGATTTGAAGGCTTTGCAGATGTCGACAGTGTGGTTTCGTCGTGTGCCGAACTGAACAATGACGAAATAATTGAGCAAGTTCTCCCACCGTCAAACAGCGACTGACTCGGCGTGATGATGTGCCGTGTGCTCCGAGCCTTCCACATGCTGAGCTGAGTCGAGCCTCTGCAGTCCTTGCATCGTTGTACAGCGAAACTCAAAACTCGCAGAAATAGAGACGTACTTGGTTGCATGTAAGCGGAAGTGCGTGCAGCAACGCATTGACCACTTGTTCTGTGCACAGGCACCTTAAAACTTAAATAAAGTGATCTTTTTTTGGATACATTAGTCTTTTAGGACGTTCAATAATTCGGACTTATTTACATTCCCCCTGGAGTAGGAATTACCGGTCATCAACTGTAGTGTGTCTGTCCTGTAGAGTGAAGCAGCTGCTGCCCCGATTAAGACAGACCTGCTGGTCGAAAAGATGGCTCTAGGCTAAGGCTCTATGTGCTTGTCAACTAAGGATGCCTGAGAATGTTGCAAAGTTGAAGATAATTTCTTTATTGAATGAGCAAATTTTGTTGCAAAGGCTAGGATAGAATTTCAAAAAACATGCCATTGACCTTGAATATATAGCATATAAAGAGCATATAAAGAGAGGCAGATTATTTCCTTGGAGACTGGACATTTTCTGGGCACCCGTTTTTGAAGAATGGTTAAAAATGCCTCTCACTGAAATGTTGGCTCTAGACTTAGTGCTCTATGTGTTTGTCTGCTCAAGCCCTCCTTGAAGGGGAAGAAAAAAAAAAGTCACCATGTTCTGTGACTTGTACGTATGAGAGGCTACCAGAAATAATCAGAATGTATTTCACACAAAAGTGCTTCATAATGCTTAGAGCATGTGTGACGAGTCACCAGAACAGAACGTAAAATTAGTCAGTTATCGTTCTACATTTTATCTACATATGCAAGTGACATCTGCTATACTTGCGGACAACTTTCTGTGGCTATGAAGGGAAAGCTACGGAGGCAAAGCGTGCACGAGTGGAAGCGCTTCTGAAAAGAGTCCTGCGCTTTATTCCATGTTTGTTTTGGCTGGGAAAAAAAAACATGAACACCTTATTAGCAACCGTTCAATAAGACAGAAAAAACCATTGAGTGTAAAAGTTCACTTATTTTGCAGTTTTTCCCTTCCGTGTCTGGGCAAATGCGAAACCGTCACACGTGGAAGCTCTGCCGATTCAGTGTCTGTTCCCAACAACCAAAAGCGCTGTCAAACGCTGCCGGACTACTTGATGCGGTAACACATGTGCAGCAGCCATGTGCCCGTAGCTTTCCCTTCATAGCCACAGAAAGGTGTCTGTGAGTATAATTTCCTAATACGAGTATAATTTCCTAATTGATTAGAATACAGTCATGTTAAAAAAAGAAAAGAAAAACTAAAACGAGGCTCTTAGATTTGGGTACTCCACACACTTGCGGCACGAGAGTGTCACTGCCCTGCAAATGCAAGCAGGTACCTCTACTTTAATTTCACAGTGGCACAGTGCTTCACTGAAATTCTTGTACCTGCTTTTTCAAAACCATATCAAAATTGCTAAAAGCAATGCAACTTACAGCCAATGCGTTTTCTGGGTGCCTGTTTCAGAGAATGGTGAAAGTAATAGTGTCACGTGGTAGTGACGTTAAAGAACACAGTAGCAGTACGGTGAAAGACAAAACTAGCTTTTATTGGGCGAACCTGTGCCCACAAAACAGGCTACACTTAAAGCGCAACGATAGCGGCGAACACAGTCGGCGATCGTCGAAAATCTGATCAGCGGGTCAAGCGCGTCGGCTTTTATACAGTAGTCATCGAATGTTCTAGACTAATCGTTGGGACCCGCATGCCTTTTACAAAGTTCGACACGATTCGTGTCAAGCGATGAAATCAGATAACACAAGGTTCGACGACAACAGACAGCGCATAGAAGTATCGATAACTTTCCAGCAACTTCAGTTACATGCAGGTGCGTCCCGCGCTGTGCAATAACATTTGTTAGTCGGCAAAACGTGTCGCCCGATAAAGACAAGTACACGTGTCAATAGCAAACCTTTTCACACAAAATGTGCACCTAGCCATTACTTTTACGCATTAATATAGTGGCCACAAAAACAACTACCAGAGTAATAAGAATAATGATGAAGGCTTTGCTAGGCAGTCTCCTTGTAACATGCATTTATAATGTTGACACCAAATACCAAGATTTTTCTTCCATGTGAAATGCAAGTCTCTCATAGTTAACTATTAAGGAAATGTTTAGCATTTAGAGGAGCATCATACATAATTTCCCGTGTTGAATTTGCAGACATTCTTATTAAGCAAATTTATGGACAGACACAGTGGGAAATATGCATTGCAACAGCCGTAGACTCCTTCAATGCTACATAGCTTGCTATATCCAAGTTGCAAATTTTCCCGACTTGCACGGTTTTGAAGAAGTACTGTAAAAACAGAATTATAGGTCGAACTTTTAAAAAAAAAAACATTGCGAAATGTCGACCCTCGACTTATATACCAGACATTGGCGGAAAAACTATGGAAGTCTTGCAACAATGGGCGGATGAAGTAAACAGCCGCCTTCGCCATCAGCAGCAGCGCGGCGTCTATGGCGGCGTGGCGACGCTGTGGCGCCGGCATTTTGCGTTTCCATTGTCACAAAGTTATGTTAATTAAAGGCTGCACTTTCATTTTGTTTCAAAATGAGCGGGAGCGGAAGCCTACGCTAATTCACCGTCGCCTTCAAGAAAAAGGCGATTGAGTACGTGGAAGCCCACGGCAACCTGGCGGCACAGCGCGAACTTGGAAGTATCCGAAAAGAACATTCGGTAGTGGCGGAGGCAAAAGCAACGTATTACAACTTGCAGCAACCAAAAGAAAACGTCATTTCGTGCCGGATCGCAGCGGACTGCAGAACTGGAAGGCAAGGTTGCGGAGTCCGTCCGCGAGCTGCGTGTAAGATCGCTGCCTGTGACTGCCGAATGCATCCGTTTGAAAGCGGTAGAGATCGCACGCGCCTATGGACTGGACAGCGAGAAGCACTTGTCATCCGACTCTGATCAAAGGCGCTGCTCTGATACGGAGTAGCGCTTGCGCGCTTCGTGCCCTCCTGTGTGCTGTAAACCCGACGAATTTTTAACAGTATCGCGCGACCACCGACCCGCGTGTTTGTCAGCACCTTATCTCGACATGGAGCGGCGAAATAGCGAAAGTAAGGGCATGTGTACACATGCGCGTATCTCGTTTGTTTCGCTGCTCAGCGCCGTTAATAAGGTGTTGACAAGCACGCGTGTCGATGGTCGCGCGATACCGCTAAAAACTTGGCCGGGTGCACATGCGAGCAGCATTTAAATAAATACTGTCACCATTGTGCAACCCCCTGAGTCGCATTTGTTTCAAGGTAAGGGTGTCATGTCTTTTGGTACTTTTGCCATTGAAAAAGATTTCTTTTCATTTTGAGAATTCGTTAGTTGGGGGATCGACCTATATTCCGGTCCGACCTATAGTCCGGTTTTTGCGGTAAGTGCGGTTCAGGCACGAAAGCAGAAATAAGCCGAAATATCCTTCAGCAAGTATGGCTTAAGCCGCCCGTACACCAGCGTCCCGGCCATGGCGCCACTCCAACACCTCGCTGCTAATAGGCCGCACTACGGCGTTCATCGCCGTTTCTCACCCGCCGAGGCCAGACTGCACCCTGGCTCCCGTCCCTCTTGTAGCGGCTTGCGGCCGAGCTACACCCCAGCTGCCGCTACCAAACCGCTGGGGTTTGTAACCAACTGCTATGGTTGGAACTGTGAGCGCTGCAGAACCTGAACTGAGGTAAGCGATTAGAGCAGCAAATCTGTTAAATGCACTATCTGTATTTAGTTTGTGTGTAATTCCATGTCTGCTGTCCATGTATAAATTTGTTCCTCTCTGCCTTGAGCAATTCTTTAGTGCGTCTGGCTGACCTGCACACACACATTTGCCCACAGTGTGCCGTATTCTTTGATCGTAATATGTGGAGTTACCTTTGATTTCACGCGATCACAGCACAATATGCATCGGTCTCTAGGAGCAACGTCATTCTGAACAAAGTGCCAAGCACACTATTTTATCACTAGGAGTAAGTGCTGCCTTCTGTCAATGCGTCCAATTCACGCGAAATATCACGAAAATATCTTTCGAAAGTGATGGTTCAAGGATAAGGCGCAAGTTTGTCAATGCATGCCACTGCGTGCACATACACTTGCCTTTGGCCTTGACATTCCGTGGCCGCGATTTTCTAGCAATGTCGTTTATACTATTTTTATTCATGCTTTTCATGCTTCATCACAAGTCAGAGCAACGCTTTTGCGCGTTATCAACCGGATCAGCCAGCCATGAAGAGTGTATGATAGGAGTGGCATAAAATTGAGTGGAAAGCATTGCTACAAAATCGCGACACCCTATCTCAGAAATTGTCATGCCGTTGCTACAGAAGTACAATCAAGGCATGCACCAAATTTTCATCGATGACAACTACATCAACCAGGCTTCACTCGTATCAGCTTCGCGGAGAGATGGCCAACGACACCTGCCGGTGTCGCTATTCATCGCCATTCCTGCTTGATTGGTTGGGCACATAGTATACGGTCGTGCAGTGGGAGCCCATTATCACAGGACGCGCTATTTCTTAAACATTAAGTCTACGAGTCTAGTGGCGGTGCCACAGGGCCATCCAAGTGACCAAGCACGTTTGCATTATCGGTGTCCGAATAATGGGTTGTTAGCTGTGTCTGAGTTTGACAAACTAAGCTCAATCAAGATTTTGGAACCTTTAACAGACGTTTTAACACAAAGTCCAAACCCACCAATCGTGTTGTGCACCCTGCACTTTTGCACTTGGTTGTCGCCTGCTTCACATGCTGTGGATAAAGTCTAAAATGCCAGCGAACTGCTGCCGCTGTTTGCTTTTAAGTGCTCAGGGCACAAGCATGATGGGCCCCCGGTTCACATAATAAGGTTCAGCTGCAATGAACAGTGGTTGAACAAAAAGTCTCCCATGCTGGTACTACCGACATTTGAACAAGTTGACTTGACCTGAGGAAGACAAGTTGGCTGGACGTTGGCTCTAGACCAACACATCCCTTTTTCTACCACTGTTGCATAATTTGTCTCCATTTTCAACTTAAAGGGGGATGCGGCCCTTGAAAATCGAAAAATCGCGAAAAAGTCGACTTTTGAAAAACCATATTTTTGGGTTGTATGTATCATAAACTACCTGTTCTGTAATTATCAGCACCTAATTCAACCGTAAAGTACAGAAAACACGCTACTCTTGAGGCCACCGCGGCCCACAAAACACGCGCAAATGCCGAAATGAAGTCAAACTTCGCGCACGCGCCATTCCCGGACCATGCGGCCTGCCCTCGCCATCTTGGTGTCGTTTTGACCGTGGTTTCTTTGTCTCTATTTTGCCGCCTTGCAAAATGGCATTGTCGGCGCGGTTGAGGCGCTACTGGCGTTTTCCCGCGATGTGATGCGGAGCGCTGATTGGCCGGAGCAGCGCGTTCAAATCCCGCGGGGTAAAGCGCGCCTACCATTGGCTGCTGCGCGGGCGGCGGCAGCTGCTCAAATCCCGCGGGCTAAAGCGCGCCTGCCATTGGCTGCTGCGCGGGCGGCGGCTGCTGCTCCCTTTGATGCCGCGCTTGCGTCCCTTGCTCGCCCGCTTTCGAGCTGTTCATCGCCTAGCGCTATCTTTTAGATTATTTGCTCAGCTTTTTTTTTTTTTTTCGCTAGTTCTTCGCTGCACGCGATGCCGGCAAAGCCCAAGACAGTGCAGATGCTCGGTGCACGGGAGCGCGATATGCGTCTTGTACGAGCATCGAACTTCCGATCTTCCGCAGCGAGTGTCGACTGCGTAGACGCTTTTCAGCGGCGAAACTGTGCTTTCGGCTGTCGCCAGTCGAAAATCCGACACACTGAGTGTGCTTGGAGCCGCAAGAGCTAATTAGAAGCTCCGCAGGAACTTTCTAATAAAAAAAACACGTGTTCAACTTTAAGGCTTGTTTTCTCGGAATGTATTTTTTCGCTGGTAGTGGTGCTGGGGAAGGCGATATCTCAAGAACCGCTTTTCATATTTGTGTGCCGTTTTTTTTTATTCTGTTCCTGAGTGACTTTGCCAGGGGGTAACAGGCTTCTTTTTTTGAAAGTTGGTGCAGTTAATTTATAATAAGCAATTAATTTTTGATGAATGTGGTCATTACTGGCTACATCAAATTCAAAGTTGTCTTAAAATTTTTTGGAGGGGAAATTAAAGAAAAGGGCTCTTTAGCCACCTGGGATATCTATCAAGGGATCATCACAGTGAATTTCAGCTTCCTACGATGTCCTGGCATTTCTCCAGGCTCTTCCTCAGGCATATACATGAATCACCTAGTTAGACCTCAATAACTCTGGAACTAATAAACATATCTTCATGAAACTTTGCGGTTCCTCATAGATCGGTGGTGTGAACATACCCTGAAAGTTTCATCTGGATATCTTAAAAAATAAGAAAGTTCGGTCTCCAGGGTAGCCTCCCCCCTTAATGTGATACACGCACAAAGAGAATGCAAGTGATCAGAAGCCACGCGTACGAAAATTAAAACAAATACCAGAAAAAAAACTAACAAATCTAGGATGGCCATTCTTTTAAGCCATTTGTTTTTCTGTCATGTGACGTTTAGGTTTGATGCTGCCAACCCGTCGCCCGAAAGTGTGTGCTGTGCCCAGGTCTCACCCGCAGACACTGCCACATCAGCAGTGCTGCCCCTCCGGAGTAGTGGCTCCACGGTGGCCTCCCACAGGCTGGGTAGTCGTCTGGGCAGGGACGCCCCAAAGTGCTCGGTTGCCAAGGACAGAACCTGGGCAGCCCCTTTCCGCTGTATCTCGTTCTGCCGCTGAACATTCTGTGTCCGCAAAAGAAAGAAGGGCGCAGCGGTCTGGCATCTCGTGAAAACTAAGCACACAACAGGGAGAAGAACAAGCACCAAGAGAGGCACGGCACGTTAAAACTAGGTCTAGGCAGGCAGTTTCCAATGAAAATGGAATGTTGTACATAAACTACTCGTATTCGAAAATGAGCTACATTCATTATTTTCAAATATCAAAACTAACTAAACAGTTCACAACAACGGACTGTTCACGGCTGGTTACTGTTCTGCATCTGCTAAACAAAGTATCGATAAATTGTCGGAAGTGAAGCAACGACAAAAGGTTCCAAAGAAACAAAATGGGCAGTGCAATATCTCTGTTTTCTGGCTTGCGAAGGAAGCCAACATGACAACCTGTGATTTTCAGTTGTCTGTATTTAGTGGTTCTAGAAGCTAGTCATCTAGTAGTTTTATTTTTTAAGCTACAACCACTGATGTTTTTCTTGCGACAAGCTTGTTTGCATGAGTCTGTGGCCCATGTGTCCTTTTTAGCAGGGTTTCATTTCTTTCCCTCCAACTTCCGATCTTTTTTCAACAGTTATTCATTTGGCATTTAAGGAAAGCTAGTAATAGAGCAGCCCCTCATTCTTAGAAAGCTTATTTGCATTCAGGCTCTAGAGATGTTGAGATGTTATTCGTGCAGTTCTATAATGTCAATTAGTGATCTTGTGCTTAAAAGTGGTCTTAATTGTGAAATAGCTGTCTTTTTTTCACTAGCCAGTACAAGCGTGGTACCTAATTAAACTGAAATAAATATTCCTGCTGAAAATATGGCAGCTGCATTTGATTATTCGACACGCAATTCTATACTTCCTATTCATATTCAATTCGTATTCAAGAAAGCTTATTTGCCGTTGCATAGTTACAAACAATGAAAAATGATAGGAAGATTGAGCCATTCTGGACTACAGGGCCTCAAGGGAGACACTACAACAGAGGAAATGTTCTTGCCAACACATGAAAGTTGTGGGGATGCACGACTCTCGCGCATCCCCTGATGTTTTTCTCGCATAGCGCGTCGTCTCCTGTTCTCCGGCTTCACCGCGTGGCCTGCGTGATGCCCGCGGCGGTCAATGTGGTTGGGGCACAGTGCGGGAGAGGGCGCGAGTGTTGCGCTGCTAACGCCGCCGACAGGCGGGGTTACTTGGGCACTGGGAGACAAAGCGCTTCCCCTTTGCGCGCGCACGCGGGACGTCCTCGTGTGGCCGCCTTCGAACGCGCCACCGTTGGTGTGACCGTACACGGGAACGACCAGGCGTTGGGATCCAGCATGGGGCGAACATATTCGCTCGATATCCGGTCGCCGGTGAGTCGGACTTCTAGATTTGTCGCGCGCCCATCGGCATGTTTTGTGGATAGCAACTCGGCTAGCAGGCATTGATCTATGAAAGGTGCAATAAATGCCCGTGTGATTGTTTGCACTACTGTGTTGTCGTTCCTTTGTCCCAAGAGCACGGAGGAGAACCCCATATACCCCACATCTGGCTGCCCAACGTGGGTCTCTTGGGGCATCAGACGATAGTTTTAACAGTTTTGCTTCGTTCGAGACCTTTGTTTGAACCGAAGCGTAGGGCTAGCGCGAATTTTGATCGCTAGCGTTGGCGGCGTGCTTTCTTGAGCGAGGCGACGGTGGCTTGTAGTGTGTTTGAACATGTAAACATGCTAAGCCTTTTCGCAAGTGTTTTTTTAGTGGCATTCGTCGGTACGCGAGCCACGTGGTCTGCATCCTGGGAGAGCGAGACTTAGCGCCCGCGAAGCATTGGCAAGCCTGAAGCGAGTAAGTACGGAAGCCTCGTGGGTGGTCCGAATTTCTTATGTAAATAACTGCTTCTATCTCTTTGACTCTGATGAAGTCGCGCGGCTCTGGGAGCAGGGTGGCCGCGGGCCACGGGTGCCACTACGGGCTGACTGGTATTGCGGCCTGGCACCGGCCGCTCCGACACCGTCTGGGACGGTGGGTGCCGTCAACACAGATGCTGTGTGCACCGAGCGGAGTAGGATCACCTCACAGAGCTGATGTCTCCTCGCGGCTGCCTGTTTTGCGCCCATTCTGGGTGTTGTTTGTTGGATGCCGGTTGTTGTCAGAGTAGCGACGCTTTAGGCCTAAGGCTTTACGAAGCTGCCTATCGCACGCGGAGGGACACAACCTGGTGGACCATGGCGTTGAGGTGTTGCACTTTGCGTCCCTCATTCTAGTTAGCCTCGCACGAATTGAAATTACTCGTTCGACTCAAGAAAGCGAGCTTCGTTCACGTGAACTTAGCATCTGAGTAGCTGCCTGATCTTTTGCAAGCCGAGTTGAACATCATACCACGTGGGCGATGCGCATGCAGAATTCCTCTCCCTTGCACTACTTTAGTGTTTGCCGAGTGTGTTGAGTGTACGCAGCGTGATTGGAGTCACCCCTGGCTTGCTGTCACCTGCACATCGTCTGCGCTGCTGCCCCGGACTACGATCGAGTCACCCCGGGCGATGGTGATGCTGTGGCCAGTTCGGCGCGGCAACTTCGGCGGCCTCCTGCATCCAGCTCGCAACCCTCGGCGGCAGACAAAAGAGCCGGCGGTCACCGACAGCTACGGCGGCTCTTCCCAGCAGAAGCGTCGGCGCAAGCAACGCTTGCTCGTACCGACTACTGCGTCGTCGTTTCCGGAGTCCTGGCCTGGCATCGTGCCGTCAAGCCTGCAAAGCTGCTGCCGTGACCGGCGGATGCCAGCGGTGTACCCAAGGACAGTTGGCGCCCATGCTATGGACAGCGTGTGGACATTTCCTCAGTGCTGCCACTGTTGCATGTACTATCTTGTTCACGAAACACGGGTTAATGTTAGACCATGTCACATGTTTCGCCGGAATAAGAAGTGATTTAAGGTTCGGGGGATGTGGGGATGTGCGACTCTCGCGCGTCCCCTGATGTTTTTCCCGCATAGCGCGTCTCCTGTAATCCGGCTTCGCCGCAAGGCCTGTATGATGCCTGCAGCGGTTGGTGTGGTTGGGGCGCAGTGCGGGAGAGGGCGTGAATGTTGCGCTGCTAACGTCGCCGACAGGCGGGGTTACTTGGGTGCCGGGAGACAAGGCGCTTCCTCTTTCCCGGCGGATCGGCGAACAGCGAGGACGTCCCACACGCGCGCGCCGACCCATGCTTCTGCGAGACCATCTCGCGTGACCGCCTTCGAACACGCCACCGTTGGCGTGACCGTACACGCGAGCGATCAGGCGTTGGGATCCAGCATGGGGCGAACATATTTGCTCGCTATCCAGTCGCTGGTGAGTCGGACTTCCATCGGCATGTTTTGTGGATAACAACTCGGCTAGCAGGCATTGATCTATGGAAGGTGCAATAAATGCCCTTGTGATTGTTTGCACTACTGTGTTGTCGTTCCTTTGTCCCAAGAGCACGGAGGAGACCCCATATACCCAACAAAGTGCAAAGAACCTTAGAAACACAACCTACACACACATACAGTGAAATCTCCATATATCAAGTCTCTTAGGAGAGCCAGAAATCACTGGTCACATTTAAATGTTGCCACGTCAGAAACATGCAAATTTGTATCAAGAACTGAATCTGACAAGAGGTATCACCAACACTTGAAAGCAGCACATCCGCAAATGCATATATTCCAAGGACAAGGACCCCACGAAATAGAACGAGAGCACGCCCCCATACGTGAAGCAGTCGTCTCCGCCTCATGCATGCACAGCTCGCACAGAGGTTACATCTGCAACACTAAGTGAGTGTGTGCCCGGCTGCACGTCCGCGCATCACGCCAAGACAACAGTGAGTAAACATGCACAGTTCTGTGCACATTCCACCTGGGGTAGCATGAAACACAATTCTCCAGGGCTACCCCGACACAGCGATTCTTCGACAAGTGCCCACCGTGCGGCAACGTGCTTCTTCAGAGTGCAGATAATGCGCCTGGAATGGTCACACCTAAGCGCACCAATACCGCCAGTGGCTGTCAATAAAGTGCGCAGCGAGCAGTGACACTGTTCGCATATCCGAGATCGATATAGGCTTCAGGTGGCGTTCAAGTGAGCCTGCCTTTCACTGGCAATCTTTCTTTTAAATCCTTCACTACAGTGCAGTCCCCTTATAATGATACCACATAGGTATAAGAACATATCAGTTATAACGACGAGTCAACTTAACAGTATCGAAGTCATGCAGTGGGTCTACGATAAAAAAAAACACATATATAATGACATTCTACTCACCGCATATCAGATATAATGATAGAAATTTTGTGTTCCAGACGGCGTTTTCCATGCAGGATAATTGTGACGTTTGCGTTGCTAAGTTCCCCTTAAACGTACGATGCTGAGACGGGGCAAAAAGTTTGGCTGCGCACGTTCGCATCTGCTGCCATTACTGCACAGCACATTCCGCCCGCCTGCCGATTGCAAAAGCCACAGAAAGCATTGCGAGTTGGTGCAGCACGCCACCAGTTCGTGCCAGCTGCTTCGCCTCCCCGTCACCCGTGATCGTGCTCCATGCATCCAGAGAAGAGGGAGAATAACAATAAAGAAAGAAAATGACTCCCAAATGACTCGTTTGATTAACCAATGGCCCTCAGTCCCCAACAGCTGTGGAGCACCTGACCAAGGCGGCAGTCAGAGCTGTACCACAGCAGAGGGTGCTAAGAATCTCTGGACAAAGACAGGCTACTGATGGAAACTGACCCTGGCAATGTTTACACCCGAACCTTCGCAAGTAAGGCTAGCTTAGCAGGACTCTTTGAGGAACTATCAGGCATTGTTTGGGATATCAATTGCCTTAGTAAGTTTAGAATTGCTGAGGCTTATACAGTGCTGACAAATGGCCACGTCTTCTGCTATAGAGGACTACCAGATAAGAAGCAGTTTGGAGTAGGATTCCTAATCCATAAGAACATAGTGAGCAGCATTGATGAATTCTACAGCCTTAATGACACGGTAGCAGTAGTCGTAATAAAGCTGAATAGAAGGTATGAAATAAAGGCAGTACAAACCTACGCTCCAACCTCCAGTCCCCATGATGAAGAAATAGAACAGCTTTATGAAGATGTTGAATTAGCGATGCGAAAACTGCAAACTCCGTACAGTGTAGTCACGGGCGACTTCAATGCAAAAGTGAGAAAAAAGCAGGCTGGTGAACAAGCAATTGGTAACTATGCCATCGGATAGCATGAAAAAAGAGAATATGTGCCAAAAGCGATGTGCCAAGACAAGGCGGCAGACACGGAATGCCCTTTAAACCGCAGGCATCGGCTAGTACATGTGCCGTTTCTGTCTCCTGTCTTCTGTCTCCTACTGTGGATAAAAGTGCACCGTTTATATTTATCTTCGTGCCTAAGTTATGTATGTTAATTTTATTATTATGTAGTCTCACAACATGTGGGGCCGTAATGTCAAAATGTTTTAAGGCCCAGGTCTTTCGTGAATGTCCCAACGAAGTCGGCACCGAACTTGAATCACCACAACCTCTATTACCACGCAGCAATGCTTTGCTGCATTACCTAACCTGCTGATCTGAAATCACCTTAACGCTTCTCGAATGTCTTAGTCTGGACGAGACGGTCTGATACGGACGTACACGTGCCTTTCTGTGCACACGTCTGGCACGTTCAAGAAAGAGAATATATAACACAAATTCAACACACATCTTGGAATCTATGTGAAGTGATGCTTTCGTGAAGCGGTTAACCAAATGCTAGAACACTGGCCCCAATTCATTCTAAGGGAACAGGCGTGCACTCGTGCTACGTAACGTGACATACGTGGCGATCGTCTCCACGAGCTAGCTGGCACTGGTTCGATGGAGGCACTCGTGCATCGGGCTGCTGTGCGGGGGGAGCGAGCTTTGGTCACATTGACGCAATGCAAGAGGTTCCTTTTTTTTAAACTGTGACATAATGGAACACAGGCCGAAGCCACGGCAACACGCCCGGCCACAGCAAACACATCGTACCCGGCACTCAAGGCGCAGGGCCAATAGGAAACGAACACAAACCTCGTCCTCGGCACTGTTGGAGTCGTCCGCGCTCTCGACCGACTGCGCAGCCTGCAGGGATCCCTTGCGACCGCCCGACACCGAGCCTGAGCGCCGCACCGGGGCCCTCTCCGCAGACTGAACATGCATGTATGAATTGAAAATTGCCGAGGTCATTCATGGTATTATTGAAACCAATGATCCACTTCCTGTTACTTTGTTTAAAATCCTACTACAAAATACAAGAGCTGCAACTAACCAGTGTTTCTATCTGCCCCCATGTCATAATCTGTATGGGAAAAGACTCGTGTAATTTAATGGTGCACTTGCTTGGAATTCTCTGCCAATACATTTAAAACAAGCCAGTAACATTAGGTCTGCTGTAAGAACACTTTTTGAAAAATACTGTGGATAAAAGTGCACCGTTTATATTTATCTTCGTGCCTAAGTTATGTATGTTAATTTTATTATTATGTATAATGTATGCTGTTTTGTTTGTTCGCATGCTGCCTTTTTGTACGCTAAGTTGACTATGGACCTGGGACTAGCAAATGGCTATGGGTCCAGCAATGCTTTTGTATTTTGTAAAATATGTTTAAAATAAATAAAAAATGAATGAATGATTGAATGAATGAATGAGGCGTCTGTTACACATACCAGGGGCTTTCACAACAAAAGAAGAGGCAAAAAAAAAGGCCTCGTCGAATCTCTTCACTTGCATCACTGATTAGGCTTACAGTGGTGGTCCAGCCAGTTTAGGATTTGGAGCAATTTTTGGAGCAGGAAAAATGTCATTCTGGAGCAGTTATGGAGCAGAAAAATTTGTCTTTTTATTTATGTATTTATTTACAGAGTACCTACATCGCCAGAAAGGCATTACGTAGGGGGGAACAAAATATAACCAGTAATACAGAGAAGCTTTCGGACAGATATACTGACAAACAGAATCACTACAATAGCTGTTAGAGAAAGGCATACAAGTAACGTGAAACAAGCAGGTTCCAAGATATATAACACATACATTTGTTTTACAAGAGCGCCGTCACAGCATTGAATAGAATAGTTCGTTATTTGACACATTTACTATATCATTTGATAAACTGTTCCATTGTCCAATTGTTTTGGGGAAAAAACAGTAGTAAAAAGTGTTTGCTCTGCAGTTATAGGCTGAGATCTTCTTGTTCTTATCACAGCGAGTCGATATATAATCTGGTTTCAGGGGATAGTTATAGCGATTAATACCTGTCTGATTATTGTATATTCGGGGCAATAGTTTAAGCCTTAGCTTCTGCCTACGCATATGTAGTAGATCCCATCCTAAAGTGGCCTTCATTTCGGAAACGCTAGAGTACGGGTTGTAATTATTGCAAACAAACCTTGCTGCTTGGTTCTGTAGTTTTTCCAGTCTATTAAAGAGGTAATCTTGATAGGGATCCCATATTACACAAGCATAATCAAGTATTGTCCTAACATGTAAGAAGTATAAAGTTTCTTTAACTTCGCGTGTTGCCTGTTTAAAATTTCTGCGAATAAAATGTAACGTCCTGCTAGCTTTTGCTATGACAGTGTCAATCTGTTTATGCCAAGTGAGTGATTCGGTAAAATGGACTCCTAAATACTTATATTCCGACTGTATGTCGATAAGCGTGCCATTGATGTTATATCGGTGCTGAAATTTGGATAATTTCCTGGAAAAACTTACGCTACTGCACTTTTTTATATTTAAATTCATGTTCCATTTTTTACACCAGATCGCTACCTTATCTATATCTGTTTGTAATGTATCTATGTGATCTTCAGTGGTAATTTCTCTGTAAATCACACAGTCATCAGTAAATAGTTTTATGGGTGATGTAATTAGTTCAACAATGTCATTTATGTAGATTAAAAATAGCAAGGGCCCCAGTACGCTTCCCTGAGGAATGCCCGAAGAAACAGTTATTGGTGAAGATGCAACGTTGTTTGGGACAACAGACTGGGTTCTTCTGTTTAGGTAGTTTCGTATCCAATTTTGAACGTTTTCGTTTATAATTAATGCAGCGAGCTTTACATCTAGGAGCTTATGGGACACAATATCGAAAGCTTTTTGAAAATCAATAAAAACCGCGTCTACCTGACTATTGTTATCAATGGTTTTAGATAAGAAGTGCTCGAATTTTATTAGTTGTGTGTTACAGGAACAACCTTTTCGGAATCCATGCTGGGAAGGTGTAAAACAAGCATTTGAGTCAAGGAATGCAGATATGTTACTATATAAAATGTGTTCGAATATTTTGCAACATATTGACGTTAGTGAAATCGGCCTATAGTTTTCTACGAGTTTTCTATCGCCCGATTTAAAAACGGGTGTCACGCTTGCCGTTTTCCAATCTTGGGGAATGAGGCCTGTTTCAAGGGAAAGCTTATAAATGATCGTTAAATACGGAGAAATGATGCCATGACACTCTTTAAGGACTACTGGGGATATTCCATCAGGTCCAATTGCTTTTGTGTCATCTAAATGCCGTAATAAAGAGTCGACGCCACTAACATCAAATTCAATATCTGGCATCATATTGCCTTGATTGGCGTTGTTCAAAAGCAAAGTCTCCCCAGCAGGTAAAAGCGAAAACACAGATTGGAAGTACTTGTTGAAGCATTCCGCCCTCTGATAGTCCGACGTCACGGTTTTGCCGTCAACAGTTAAAGATGGTATCGATATGTATTCTTTTCGATCCATATTTCCAAAAAGATTTTGGGTTTTCTCTCAAGTCCTTGTTTAATTTAACAAAGAAGGTATCTTTGGTAGCTTTAATTGTATTTGTAGCATTTGGAGTAGTACGGCAGTAATCTGTAGCCAATTGGCAAAGCTTGTTATTACTGTGCAATCAGTAAGTGAAGAGTGACGCAAGACACAAAGCCAACGGCAGCACAAAATTACGAATGCGCCAAAACGATTTGCGCCGTTATGCGTGCACAAGACAAAAAGTGATGGCCAATGCCCTATGTGCACTCCAAATGACCGATGTGCTTTGGTTGACTTTACCGCACCGGACAAAATGTGCATTAGTATATCTAAAACAATGCTAGAAGCTTGACAAGACTATGCGTCTATGAACAGTGCCAAAATGAGTGCCGTTGTGCGCTATGTCGCAAAGATGGTACACTCGCTTTCGTTGCGAGGCAGATAGTCGCCTTCCCGTGTGTCGTGTGGCATCCACGAATAGGTATCAGTCGATTCGGCGCAAAACCGTAATTTTTCTCACCTATACCCGACTGACCATTCGTAGTGGTACCGATTAGGCCTAACTAGGCGGAGGCAGTGTGCCGAGGCGAAAATTGGCTGTTAGCCGATTTGACCGGCAAGCTTTCCACAAGTCATCACGGAAAGCTTGCCGCTAATATGTTTGCATGAGTGGCTAACCGGCGATCGGTTCCGAGATCATGTATACATGTTTTTGACAACTGTGGAAGCCGACAGCTACTGCAATTGCGCATAGAAGCTTGCAGATTGGCAGAAGGTTCCGAACTGCATGTCCAAACGCATGAGTCCGCGTGCATGAACACGTATATGATACGATCTCTGTGCCTTCCAGTGGCTAATTGGCCCTATACTTTCGCACATGAGCACTGCTTTCGTCGCCGTTCCCTTTGTCGGCGTCGGGTATAAGAACTGTTTCGATTAGAGTTGATGACCAGGATGACCCTTGTACCAATACAGGCGTGCCTCATAATCAGATTGTGGTTCAGCCAGGTAACTGTTTCTGTCCCGGACGTTCCTGTCCCGAAACCATCTGAGTGCCCCGGTTAGGCTACGTGATATGCATCGGCCTCAACCGAATATTTCATTTAATACGCAAAAACAGAGTAGCAAATAATTGAGTTGCGAAATGAATTATTTGAATGTTAAATTTATTCGTATAGTTGATTCATAACGTCCGATTTTCGCACTCCCTAGAGGCCGCGAAGACGTCCGAAAAAACGAATCTGCCTTTTACTGCCCCCAAGGGCTCAAATCACTACATAAACGTTCGAAATAGCTCTGAAGGCCTGCAAGTACACTTACTAGGCTTATCGGTGCTCGCACTGTGACAGGGAAGCGAGTGCACGGATGTGTAATTAAGGAATACAGTACATACTGTGTGCCGTGATAATTGCTTCTTCCACTTTTGCAATGCTTCACCGCAACAATGCTTCGCGTACGCTTCACCGCATAACACTGCTGTATTAAGGAGAAGCTGACTTTCAAAAGCCGGCATTATTTAAACGCGTCGTGCTTTCCGAGCTTCGAAGCCATGGGGGAGGATTACAAAGACAGAGTCGGTGCGATTGCTAACAGCGACGAATTGCTTTAATGAAAAACAAGGCACCGAACAGTAAGAAGCTTGGATGCGGACGTCGAAGTAGCTGTAGCTAACCGGCGATCGGTTCCTAGATCATGTATACATGTTTTTGACAACTGTCGAAGCCGGCTGCGGTGGCCTAGCGCAGCGTTGCCGCGGCAGTGGGCGGCGGCCAGTGGATCTGCGTGCGAGAGCGCCAGTTTTAAACGGCGAGATAATAAAAATGGTGGCGGAGGTGGCTTCGATTAATGCCGTTTCGGATCTACGATCATGGAAAAAGGTCGGGAAAATGGGACGGCGAAGAGTTTTTGCATCAGAAATTTCAGACATTCCTATACATTGACTATGCGGTACCATGGCAGTGGCGCGAAGGCGTCCGATCACTGGGCATGTCCGAAAAGTCGGGCTTCCGGAAAATCGTTCGTTGACTGTAGTTGCAAACCCCACTGAAAACATTGCTTTGCCCCAAAACTGAGAAAATACCGCGCTTTTGCGCAGTTCGCGCAAATGGCACTTGAGCGGGCGCAGCCAGGAGCAGGCAAGTCGAATTGTAGCAGAATGGCGCAAATCGCGCAGTTGGACAACCACTGGATCTGGGATCATTCCTCTCTTTCTTGTAAAAAGAACGCAAGAGCTTTTGTTAGGATTGATCTTAAATCCATTCTTGTCTGCCCACATCGACACTTTGTTCAGGCCATGCTGTACCTGTCTCTCGCACACTGCGAGGTTGCAGGATTTGAAAGCTATTTGTATGTCGTCCCCGTAGACAGAGTAAAAGATTGCCGGTGGTAATGAAGCGCGAAGCGTGTTCATCTTCACGATGAAGAGTGTGCAGCTGAGCACGCCTCCTTGGGGTACACCCGTTTCTTGCGTAAAAGGACGCGAAAGTATGTTACCGACTTTTACGCGGAAGGTACGACTGGACAGATAGCTTTCTATTAGGTTTAGCATATTACCATGGATGCCCATTTCTGACAAGTCTCTTAGGATTCCGTAACGCTACGTTGTATCATACGCCTTTTCCATATCGAGAAATATCGATAGGAAGAACTGTTTATGCATAAATGCGTCCCGGATATTTCCTTCAACACGTACGAGATGATCGGTTGTGGACCGCCCTTCTCGGAAGCCGCACTGATACGGATCAAGCATTTTGCTCATTTCAAGGAAATGGATGAGTCGCCGATTAATCATTTTTTCAAATACCTTACAAAGGCAACTCGTGAGGGCGCTTGGGCAGTAACTTGCCACTAAGGAAGGATCTTTGCCTTGTTTCAAAACAGGAACCACAATGGCTTCTTTCCATGCAGTTGGGAGGTATCCTGCAGCCCAAATGGTGTTGGAAAGTGTGAGTAGTGTAACTTGGGTGTCATTGTGTAGGTTTTTGATCATTTCATACATGATTCTGTCAGATCCTGGTGCAGAGCTCTTGCATGAGCTCAAGGCAGCTCTCAACTCGGCAATACTGAAAGGGCAGTTGTACAATTCATTCTGTAGACATTTTCTTTTGAGTGGCTTACATTCTTCTATTTGCTTATACTTCAGGAAGGATTTCGAATAATGTTTTGAACTTGACACACTTTCAAAGTGCTCCCCAAGTGAGTCTGCCTGATGCAGGGTGTCTACCAAGTTGACATTTCCAAATTCCCCGAGTTTTCCAGGTTTTCCCTGAGTGCTTTTGCAAAATTCCCTGAGTGATGCAGAACTATGTTTTATGTCAAGTCGCGCTGAAACCATATCGCCCTATGCTGTCACTCTCTAGTAAGCATATGAAAAATTTTTTAAAGAAAACCGACTGAATCCAATTTGAATACTAAGGAGTAGTGTTTATGTTATTCAAAAAAAGAATATAAGGGAGGGGTTATTAAAATGCACAGCAAATAAAATGTCTTCGAAAACATTTTCAAATCGAGTTGGACATTCTCTAGTACAAATAAAAAGGAGGTGCATACAGAAGCAAATATTTTCGAATATGAATATTTTCGAATATGAGCTATTTCTATCAACTGATAGCATGCTCAGTGTCATGCAACTGTCCTGACATATTCTCAGCTCATGCAAGACGCCTCAGTGTTGTGTTTCACTGCTTTAAAGAGTTTACTTTGGTTTGGATGAGGGACACCTGCATCTCAGTATCAGCCAAGAATTTGTTTTTTGAGCGCAGGCTCCTTCAAAGAAGCGGTCGCATACTTAATTCCCCGTTCATTCCTCAGTGCGTCAATCCCTTCTGTTCTCGTCCTCCTTTCGCCGCGCGTTCGCCCCACGGACCATTTGAAGAATACTCTTGGTCAATTTACAGTCAACGTCCAATTTTTCGGACCCCCTACGGGCCGCGAAAACTTCCGAAAAGTCAGGCAGTCCGAAAAAATAAATTCATGTCTTTTACTGCCCTTAAGGGCTAAAATCGACACATGTACCTCTGAAAAAGCTCTGAATGCCTGTCAGTGCACTTATTAGGCATATCGGTGCTCCTACTGTGAGAGATGAGGGCGCATGCACACGTGTAAAATTAAGGAATACATAGTGTCCCGCGACAATTGCCCCTTCCTACGCTTGTTACGCTTCACCGCATTACATGACTGTAATGAGGCGAAGCAGACTTTCGGGAAAGAGCATTATGCAATGCGCCGTGCTTGGCGAGCTTCGAAGACAAAATTATTGCTGTCAGCGGAGAAATGAAGAAACACGGCACCGAACGACAAGAAGCTTAACAGCGAACGTCGAAGCAGCTAGGCCTAGCGTTGCCGCAGTGGTGGCTACGGCTGTCAGCGGATCTGCGTGCGAGAGCACCGGTTCAAGGCGGCGAGCTAATCAAAATAGCAGCGGTGGTGGTTTTCATTTATGCCGTCTCGGACCTGCGATCACGCAAAACGTTTAGAAAATCGGACGGAAGAGTTCCTGCGTCTGAAATTTCAGACGCTATGATACATTGACTCTTTGGGGTACGTGGTGGTGCCGCGAAGACGTCCGAGTTATCGGGAATCCGGAAAGTCGGTCGTTGACTGTACACTGGCAACTCCTCCAGCCAACGACGATTCGTTACGAGTCCTGTTTGTTTCTCGAGCCAGCATTACCGCGACTTTTTACCCTCTAAAAAAATTACAGCTAATTTTCCCTGATAGAAGCACAAATTCCCTGAGATTTCCCTGAGTTTTTCCAGACTACTCAACATCCCTGAGAATTCCCGGTTTTCCCGGTTGGTAGACACCCTGCTGATGTTGCAGCGTATCACCCTGTGTGTTTACCAGAGGGAGTGAATATGTTTGTCTCCCTCTAATTCTATTTACGCGGTTCCAGACTTTCGCCTCATCTGTAAACGAGTTGATGTTCGATAAAAACTTTTGCCAACTCTCTCTTCTGGCCTGTCGGCAGGTTCTCCTGCCTTGAGACTTAACTTTCTTAAAGTTAACAAGATTCTCTGCAGTGGGCGAAGCACGTAGCAACCCCCACGCTTTGTTTATGTTTGTGGATTATGTTTGTGGATGAGTTCTTGCAAATCATCAAGGTTTCTAGGAAGACCTCAGACGTTCCACTGAATTATTTGTGTATCCATTTTTAAAGTAAATTGGTGCTGTGTTTACGGAAACGGAAGTGATGCCTTAGATTACACCGCTCTTTCGAGGCTTTCGAGCTTGGTTGCGGACGTCGAAGTAGCTGTAGGCCTAGCTGCGGTGGCCTAGCGCAGCGCTCCCGCGGCAGTGGGCGGCGGCCAGTGGATCTGCGTGCGAGAGTGCCTGTTCTAAACGGCGACATCATAAAAATGGCGGCGGAGGTGGCTTCGATTAATGCCGTTTCGGATCTACGATCATGGAAAAATGTCTGGAAAATGAGACGGCGAAGAGTTTTTGCATCAGAAATTTCAGACATTCTTCATTGACTATGCGGTACCATGGCAGTGGCGCGAAGGCGTCCGATCACTGGGCATGTCCGAAAAGTCGGGCGTCCGGAAAATTATTCATTTACTCTAGTTGCAAACCCCACTGAAAACATTGCATTGCCGCAAAAATGAGAAAATACCGCGCTTTTGCACAGTTGGCGCAAATGGCACTTGAGTGGGCGCAGCCAGGAGGAGGCAAGTCGAATTGTAGCAGAATGGCGCAAATGGCGCAGTTGGACTACCACTGGGCTTACCACAACACCCGTTTTCATTTTTGACAAGAGAACTCAATGTCACTGCTGTCCCAACGTCTGGTGCAATCATCTCCTCTAGCTGCCATCCTGTCAGTGTCACAGTTTCTGAGCCCATGCTTTCAATTTGTTTCTTGCTTCCAATTTCTTCGGCTTTCTTAACGAAGCACCTTTTCGTCAGATAGGTTCCAATCCTTTTGCGATCCCACAAGGTTCACCCAATCACGTGCCAATGCTGAAAGCATAGCCTGGCCAGTACAGTATGGCCACTGGTTTCAGAGATCCCACTCCAATCAATGTGAACCACTTTTTTGAGTGGCGAGTGGTGGTGCAACACAGTACTTTGACAAATGAACAAAATTATCCATGGACTGACTGACGAGCAAATGATAAAACTTGGTGGCAAGCACACGATAAATTGCTAGACAAATGAGCTGAGTTGCGCTACACTGACATGGATTATTCTTATCTGCGCCATTTGTAAACGGCACAGATCCAGTCTAGCCCGTTCAAGAATTTTGTACACATCACCGAGCACCCTGCAATTTTTCAACTTGATTTGGTGATTTGATCTGCTGTTACACATGTGACATGAATGTTGCTTCTGTTTGTTTACAGTGTTTTCTTTGTTGGGTCCTTTACTTGTTCCTACTTTCACTGTGTGAGCCAGCGTACATGATTTTATTGCGAGAAATGAATTTTCTCGGAGCTTAACGCGGACCCTGTCCATTTCATCCTTGTCTTTGCTTGGCTCCACAAGTCTGGGTCCGAAACCCAAAAGCAAAAATTGGCTAGCACTTTAAACTTTCAACAAACATACCTGCCAACCTGTAAACTTTGAAATTTGTAAAATCCTGCAGTTGCAACATTGGGAGAAAGGTCGCGTGATTTCTTTCTTTCTTTTTTTAATAAAACTTCCTCTAAACGCGCCCTGTGTTTGACGGACACATAGACACTCTATTAATGATCATTTAGCTTTAGACGCGTTCAGGATCGCCAGTTTACTTGTAGAGTCTGTGAAGGAGCATGTTTACCTAAGTAAATTACACACAGGGGACCCTGATCATGAGAAGGAAAGTTGCATAAGAATAAAGATGGGTTGTAGCACATTCTGCAGACATTGTCACATCCTGACTGGAAGCTTACCATTATCATTAAAAAGAAAGGTGTACAATCAATATATGCTACCGGTGATGACATATGGGGCAGAAACTTGGAGACTGACAAAGAAGCTCAAAAACAAGTTAAGGACCATGCAAAGAGTGATACCAGTCCTTTGCCAAACAAGGCTGAGCAGATTCTGCTGCAGGAATGCGGCACCTGCTTAGTGCATCCGCTAGGATGTTGGCCTGTCCTTTACGATGCCTTATGGTACACCTGAACCCTTGTAATCTCAACACCCAACGTCACACTCTGCACGATGTCTGCCCAGTTGTGAACATCCAAGCCAATGATGCATGGTCACAATGCACCTCAAATGATGTGAATTCTACATCCAGTCAGAATCTATCGACAGCCCACACCACAGCGAGGCATTCCAATTCTTGGACAGTATACAGTAAATCCTTATTGAACCGTACTCGCTTAAACAGTAGTTTTGTTTTAAAAATAGTAAAGTTAAATCCCCGACTCAGCGTGCATTGAACATAATGTGTTGTGTATCCTCATAAACCGTACCAGCTTATTGCGTACGTGTCAGTTAACACGTAGTGTTTCCGCTTTTCGTCGCGCAAACATGGCGGCGCATCGTCTTCATCAGGCGGCCCGATAGAACAACAAGCCTCAAAGATCGGAACAACAGCCTCCAAGCGCCCTGTGCGTTTGTGTATGAAGCCCCATCAACATCAACATCATTATGGCTCCGTGCCAGAGAGCGTTGTGGCATCATGCAAGCGAGGACTCGCGTCATGACAAAGCTCGGGTAAAAAAGACACCGGGTGCGCAGCATAGAAGAAAAATTAGACATCGTTCGTGCTGTTGAATGTGACACAAAGAAGTCGGGGCTGGCAGACGGCAGGGATGTGCTGTTGACTACGGTGTGTGCCATTTGGAATGCGAAGACATTGCTCGGCAGCGCTGCTGCAACTGCGAAGAGATGTTCTCTACAAGGTTCAATTTTTCACCATCGTTGCCTCTGTTGTCGCCGAAGTGAGGACTAGCAACAGCCTGGGTGATTCAGGCCCGACAGTGGAAGAAGCTGCGCGTTACGTCAGCCTCATGAATGCGATCGTTGCAACGAGAACAGCACCCCGCAATTTTAAAAGGCGCCCCACGACTTCTGCAGCACTACCGCACGCGCGCACGAAGAATGCGTAACGCCAATGAGAAATCTGCCATGCAAGTGTTTGCCGAGAAGAGGGGATGGCTGAAAAGCTAGCACGTAGCTTCAGTAAGTTTGGGGCCGCTGTCATCGCCGCTAGGCCGCGAAGGCATTAAACGAAAATAACACTTTTGTCAGGCGAAGTGAATAAATACTGCATGTTTTTTCACCCTTTCATCGCACTCTCTCCGAGTTCCGTTTTTAACAGGTGTGTGGGTGATCTTGTGCTATTTTGGTTAAACAGTACTACCATTTAGTATGTACTTTTTCCGAGCTCCAGCTAACTAAGGTTTAACGAGGTTTCACTGTAGTTCTTTTCAGCAGCACTGAGGGTGCTGCTTATAAATGACACAGGCCTGTGTTCACCTTCGCCTTCCTTCAACAACACTGCCGATATGCCAGTGCCACTGGCATCTGTTTCAATCACAAAGGGCCTGTTCAGGTCAGGCAATACCACAGCCACCTCTCCTGCCAGCATTAGCCTCAGTCTCGAATGCTGTCGAACGCTCGGCAACCTGAACCCGATGGGCTCCTTTCTTGAGGAGAGCTGTCAGGGGTCTGGCTTTGTTAGAAAACCAGGAGTAAGATTTCTGTAGTATCCCAAAAGGCCCAAAAACATTTGGACCTCCTTGACTGTTTTAGGGCATGGGAACCCTAAAACCGCTCGCAACTCGTCCGGGTCAGGCTGACATTTGCCTGCAGAGATTACATGTCCAAGGAACTTTAATGCCTGTTCACAGCATGTAACTTTGCTGGGTTTGATTGTCAGACCTGCAGAGCCAATTCTTCACGGTACCTCATCGATATGTTCTAGGTGGTCCTCAATTGTTTCTTATAAATGAGCACATTGTTAGGAAATGCCATGCAGTAGCTGTGTTTTATGCCTTCTAACACTTTGTCCATGAGAGACTGCAATCTTGCCGGCCCACCTGCTAGCCCAAATGGCATTTGCTTAAATCGAAACACTCCTCTGTGGCAAAGGAATGCAGTCTTCAGTACATCTTCGGGAGCAACCAACACTTGAAAGAAGCCCTGAGCAAGGTTGAGGCTCGTGAACCCCCTAGTGCGGCCGAGCTGACCCAGTACCCAGTCTGTGCGGGGCATGGGATATATTGACACAATTCTGATTGCACTTAAGGGCCTACAGTCGACCGCAAGGCAATATCCTCCAGATTTCTTCTTTGCTAATACAGGGGCACTGGCCCAAGAACAGGAGCAGGGCTCAATGAGGTCTTGGTCCAGCAAATCTTGGATACACCAATCAAGAATTTCTCTCTTTAACCGGGCAAAGCTTGCATCTAACTGGTGGGTGGCTACCTGTGTCTATATTGTGAACCACCAGGGACTTGCAACCTGATACAGTGGTAAAAATGTGGTTATGGTCTGCAAGGACGTTATCACGTTTCTGCTTCTGCTCCTCCCGAAGGTTCTCTAGACTACACTCGCCACTGTCAGTGGTACTGTGGCGTAGACCATGCACATCTGCAAAAAGTGCCTGTAGGGAGCTGGCCACATTTTCATTGGGCTCTTGACCTTGCTTGTTGTATTGGAACGCTGTCTTACAGACTGACAGGGGTCGGTGTCCAGCATCCGACGCACATGGCCGCTTCGGTGCCTTTTTAAATTTGACGAGCCCATATGAGTCAAAGGGTAGTGACCATCCACCCAAGGCCTCTGTGGAGAGAAACACCTGCATCCCCACGAAAATCCCGCCCAAGGACAATGTCGTGACACAGCTCTGGCAAGAGAAGAAAACGCTGCTTCGTGGACCCTACTGGACTCTAACAAACCGATTGTGCAGTTTGTGACCAGCCCTGAGCAAGCCTGAGGGTTCGTCCTTCTTCCCTGAAGGTGGTTCCCACGCACTTGGCTGCTGCGAGGGCACGGCTACGTATTAAGCTCACGCTTGCCCCAGTGTCCATGAGTGCATAAAGGACACTGTCGCCAATTAACAGTACAAGCAGTGATTCTTTATTCCTGGCTGTTGAGAGCACTTGCAGGGATGCCGCGTAGCCGTCGGCTGGAGAAACGGCTACGCTCATCCATTTCCCAGGCAATCTGCTTGTAGGCATCCCAGCGTTCGGCGTGCGAGCGAACGGCACAGGTGAGGGGTTCCACTCCGAGTCTCCAGCGTGAAACGTCGTTGACCGCGGACACTCAGAAGCCGAAACTACCGCAGGCTGCAGCTGCCACTCTTGTTGCTGGGCCGGGAGGGTTTGGTTGGGCGTTGCAGTGGTGTGCGGAGATGAATCGACTAAGGCCAAATCAGCTGCTGCTTGTGCAATACGTGGTGGTGGCGGAGGCACATAGCGCAGGCGATGCCAAGCGCATTCCATGATAGGGCCGGCCGCCTTCGCCATTTCTTGCAGGCTTGCAAAGCTCATGCTGGCTGTTAGGTCTTGGAATGTCGGATGCATTTGTCTCCGCACGCGTTCCACCTTTTTTGGCATCTCAAACAGGCTCCGCTATACGGTCATACTATTCAGCAATGACGTGACATGCGCTGATCTGGCTCTGCTTTTAGTTTAAACTTGCAGTCAACAGTGGTAAATTCCGCCACAAATTCGGACGCGAAGGACTGCCAGTCGGGGTTGCGCACCTGAGAAGCGGCACCATTGTTTGGCTGACCCCTCCAACGCTGCTGGAAGCAACTGCAAATGGCAATCGGGAGGGGGGGGGCGCACACACTGTTGCGTACCGTCCCGTGCCTGCGACTCTACGCCGCCTGGCGTTGGCCCGGTACCCTCCCAAGTGGCCTCGCCTGTTTGGTGCCATTACGATAACGACACGCTATGGGCCACGCTGCACGCCGATACGACACAGGTTAAAGTAGCAACGTCACTCGTGTACTTCAGTTGGCTACTGCCGCGGTTAGTAACAGCTGCGATACTGACTTTTCTAGATGGCGCTAGCTATCCACCATATCTCATTTTAAATTACAACCTGGCGCGTTCTTTAATATCCTCGAATCCAAGCCGACCCTAGAGTTTGGCATATGATTATTTGAAAAAAAAAAAAAAGACTATTGGCGTAGATTTGAATAAATACGGCAAGCGAGAGGTGCAGACAACCTAGGCACTTGTTCTCTACATTCTGCATAGTACGTCACTTTCGGCGACTGGTAATGGAGTTTTTTCGGTTTTGGTATGAAAGAGATCAATTTGTGCGAGCGTTTTGTGAAGCACCCACTTGTATTTAAGGCGTAAAATTTTCCACAGAGGGTACAGTACGGCCAAATTATCTGAAACTGGGCTTTATATGTGGTCAAAAATTTAATTACAGTTGGCTTTTAAATTACCTTTTCAAAAAGATGTGGCAGCTATGAGTGAAATGGGGGCAAGTAAATAAAACAACAACGAATGCCAATTTCAGCTTTTTGAATGGCATTCAGATGATGTCGCGAGTATATATTTCTTAAAACATTTCGCGGTATGAACACATGGCTATATGACGTGGTAACCAGTTCCAGTAGATGAAAAACAATCTGACCGGTCCCACCAAATCCCGCCACTTGCCTTCTGCATGTTGGCCAGGGTAAGAATGGGTGCCGTCGACGGTGCCACCGACGGGGTGCCCGGTGCCGCAGCAGGTAGCGCCACACTTGGGTCTAAGCAGAGGTACGTGAGCAGGTTGCGCACAATCTTGCCGGTCGGGCATGGGGTACGATCCACACAGCTGCTCATCAGGTGCACCAGGCTGTCTGCCGACTCCCCCTGCACCACAACCGGGGTGGCAGAACGTTGGTCTACACCATCGCAACAAACTGTGGACTACGTAGAAAAGCCTAATTACAGATTACGCAGACATAGATCAGCCTTTGTGCAAGTACGTCCAGCTTGAGCAGTTGGAGACGGAGCAAGGAATGAGAAATCGCTGCAATGCCCATCTCGTTACCTGCTCTGTCTGCTCGCGTCATACGCACCTGCAATTTGCGCAAACTAGCCCATAAAAAAACATTTCAGCTGTGTGCAACAGTTTACACTTAACATACGGAGTGAACATGTCACAAAAGCTAGCGAAAATTGACATTTCCGACAGTGGAAGAAGCGTTGCCATTACCACACGCCCGACAGAATCTAGAATCTTGAGAACCACTATGGCTCTTTGACAGGATCCTCAAGATCCAACGGCCTTTGCAGACCTGGAGTTTCCTAAAAAAGTTATTGCAAGGAAGAATGGTGCATACTTAATGAAGGGAATTGCGCTAAAAAAGACACGGACGAGTAAGGACATATTCTGAATAAAATCAGTCGCGAGTTTGCGCCCGTCCATGTCCTTACTCGTCCGTGTCTTTTTTAGCGCAATTCCCTTCATTAAGTATGTACGACCGACTCGCCCAACAACGTGCTCTCCTGAAGAATGGTGCAGCAGTCATTCGGCTTCCATGGATTGATGTGTGACATAAGGATTATCTTTGTGCCTGTAGCTTGAGACTTCTAAATTTTCAAGAAATCATAGATTTATAAATTCAACAAGGCATTTCAGTCGCTGCACACATACATAATTATTGTGATCTGTTGCAACTGCAACATCTTACTGAAAATTACTAATGTGCAAAGTGCACAGCCACTTCAAGCCAGAAGAAATGGGTTTGGGAGCATGCTTGACCTGCCCATCATAAAGACCGAACACTGCCGCGCACTGTTTACATTATGCTGCAATAAAACTTGACGTGCACGTAAAATCCATGTGCAGTCGCCGACCGATACATCAGACACCGATAATCCGGACGTGCTCGGTAATACGGACGGCTTTGCGGCACCACCAATGGCCCCATAGACTTCACGTGTAAAGACGACCATTATTTCAGACAGCTACCAGCTCTACATTCGATTATCCAGACTCCGTCCTTGGCTGCAGCGTCCGCCAACTCTGCCGCTGTTATGTCTATTGGCAGTCTCGACGAGACGTCAAGCATGGCGCCTCAGAGGCGTGAGACACCAAGTATGGCCTCAGAGATTACCCATTAGGTGGCAAGCCTAGAGTCCTTGTCTTGGTCGCAGCACTATGCCTCAGAGATCTAAATGCAAATGCCAATCTTGAAGGCTTTGCCTGAATTATAGGTCGCATCAACATCACAATTATCACATCCTATTCTGGCAACTCTGCATATGACCTGCTTTCGCCATTCTGGTTGTTGAGTTTGCCTTTCGGAGAGCGTTCCACCATTCTGTGCTTGTTTGTTTAGTGTGCGTTCCAGACGGCGCTCTGTTTGCTACAAGAAGCATTTCTCCTGACGTTATGGACAGTGAACGTCAAATAGCATCAAGGGTGCCCTCGCAGTCTGACTGAGTCTTGAGTCGCAGTCCAAATGAGCCCGACTGTGCAACTGAAGTGCCTGAACTGCCCCCCCCCCCCCCCCCCCCCATAATGAGTTCAAAGGCGGACATCATTGATGACCTGCTAGGCTGCGGTGTGCCGATTTTTGCCGCTGTTAGATTTGAAGACTTCGCAGGCATCAACAGCGCAGTGTTGTTGTGTGCCGAACTGCATTATGACAAAATAATTGAGCAAGTTCTCGCAGTCTCAAGCAGCGATGACTCGGACGATGATGTGTCGTGTGCCTTTCCATGCAGATCTGACTCGAGCCTTTGCAGTCCTTGCATTGGCGTACAGCGACCGCACAAGTCTGGCAGGAATAGAGGCGTACTTTGTCACACGTAAGTGGAAGTGCGTGCAGCAACGAATTGACCACTTATTCCTTGCACAGGGGCCTTAAAACGTAAATAAAATCATCTTTTTTCGGATATATTCATTTTTTCA
Source organism: Dermacentor albipictus (assembly GCF_038994185.2). Taxonomy (NCBI): domain Eukaryota; kingdom Metazoa; phylum Arthropoda; class Arachnida; order Ixodida; family Ixodidae; genus Dermacentor; species Dermacentor albipictus. Next base: position 1,019,148 of record NC_091828.1, on the reverse strand, counting down.
GACATTCAATAGTTCGAACTTATTTACGTTCCCCGTGGATTCCGAATTATCGGTCATCAACTGTACTCACATGGAACATAGTACACATACACGACTGCTCTGTAATTTGAGCCAGTTTGACAGGCTAGAATAATCTTCCGAGTATTTTAGCCCGAGTCCCAGAAATTTCTAAAGATTTCCCTAGTAGAAAAAGTGAAGCACACTGTGTGTATCTGTTAACAAGCAACTACAATCTCGTCACTACGAACACCACATTAACAAACTTTTCAGATTAATGAACTTTCTAAAACCCCCTGCTGACTTTTATAGTTTCAATGTAAAGATATTTCAGTACTACGAGCTTCACAATTTGAACTTTTCAGAATAACAATAGTTATTGGGTTTCCGTGTCGTGTGAGCAACACCTCAGTAGTACAAACTAATATTCCGAAATCTGGTGATTATTTCAGCTTTATTATCTGACTCTCTTCATGTCGTCGTCACACCTTTTATGCAAACTGAATGGACCAAGTTGTCTAGTGGGTGTCTAAGTATGTGCTCGTGGTCATAATGCCTGTGCATGATTGCATCATTTTCATCCTAGTTCTGTTATCCAGCTCTCGTCATGCTGTCATCATCATAGTCACCATGCATTCATTGTCACACTGCCATCGTAATACCATCGTGATCCTCCAAATGTAATCGTTCCAGCTTTGTCATCTTACTCTAGTCAGGCCACCATTCTTGCATTGCGAGGACCATTGACGCAATGCGATTTCTGCCCAGTGCTCTGAATGTCAACGTAAAGAAATTAAGAGAAGTGCAGGTAAACGGCAAGAGTACCTATGACTCTCTTCCACCCCATGATGAGGGAGCATGCTGAGGTCATCATGCTGAGCATGATGAGGTCGAGGCGGCTATCCCGCCTCGACCATCATGGGGTGGAAATGAGACGTAATAGCCAGGGCTGACTCTCTTGTGCCAAGGCTGGTCCATGCCGGAGACTTGTGGCGAGTCTCTGTAACCTATCGCCTGGGGGCAAGGCGTTGATCATTTCACTCACAAATTAAGTCGGCTGTTTCCATTGCAACCGACTTACAATCAAGCGCATTCACCAGGGCAAAGTTCACCAGGGTATTCCAGGGCGGTGAACTCAGACCAAAGTTTGAAATGGCCGGGAGTTGTAGCGGACCCTTGTAATCCAGCCATGGAGGCCTCAGCATGGAATGATGTCCCCGAACTCAGACTATTGTGAAGTGGCCGGGGGTCGTGGTGGACCCTCGTAATCCTGCGTCAGGGAGGCCTTAGCATGGAATGAGTGAATTAACCAGACCAGCCTGAAGTGGCCGGGGGGCTTGGCGGACCCCTGTGATCTAGCTGCACGGAGGCCTCAGCATGGAATGGCGTCCTTGAGAGAGTTCATAAGCGTACTGTTAGGGCCGGGGGAGGGTTGTGCGCCCCTGTAATCCAGCCTATTGGAGGCCACAGTGCGGAAGGCGGTCCATCTCGTAAGTCGGTCAGGGGAAAGGCCGGCGACCATTCATGGTCCAGAGGTGCCTGAACGATGCGGATTGTGGTGTGTCCGTGTAATCCAGCCTGGGTGGAGTCGCGGCCTCTGGATCTGAGCTCTCCTCACCTCCTAGGGGTGCATCACGGGCAACGTGCGAGTGGAGTCGGATGCTCGCACGGCTAATTGGGGGAGCTCTTGCCGCTGCCTGGAGTTGGAGGGCTGCGGTCACAGAGAGGGGGAAAATACGGAGCCCTGATATGTTTCGGCACCCGGCAAAACGCGCGGGATGTCTACCCCCTCCTGCTATCCCGGTGCAGCGAATGTTCACTGAGGAATGTTAATTGTGCAGCAAACTTGGTTCACTGGGTCAGCATGAAAGGTGTGAACCTTTCATGCTGACCCAGTGAACCAAGTTGCCTAACGGCTTGGGCTACTAGGTATTCGGTAGCAGTCATGCCGTCATGGTAGTTTCAGAGTTGTCCTTCCAGCTTCGCCATCCGACCCTGTTCATGCCGTCATTGTCATCCCACTGTCCTCATACCACTGCGATAACATGGTCGTCATTGCATTTTTATTCTAGCTTCGTCATCAGACCCTCGTCATGCCATCATTGTCATAAAGTGATCGCCGCGCCTACAGTCATCGCTGCGCCTTCATTGTCATACCATCGCCATGTTGCCGTTGTGTTTGTTCAATCGTCCACATTTTAGCTTTGTCATCTGGCTCTTGTCATGGCCCCTTCGCTGTCACGCCATCATCGTCATACCATCTTTAGTGATCTTTCGATGACATTCCTCCTTTGTCGTTCTATCCTTGTCACTGAGCTGTCGTCATGCTCTTTGCCAACCTTGGCAAGTGAGTGCGAAAGCAAAGTGGGCCAATACTGAGGAACAGTGCATGTGCACATAACTGAAGCAATGGAAGTCTCAAAATGACCACTTGAGACAGGTCTTTATCAATACAGTGAAATCTTTATGATACGAATCTCACAGGGTCACGAAAAATATTTGCATTAGCCGAAATTCGTATCATCGAAGCAATTCAATCTAGCTAAATTAGAGTCAGAGGTGAACTCACTCAGGCACGTGTATGTAAAAAGCATTTATTTCTTGAAGAAAAAGTCTCTAATGTCCTTCTGCTTCTTTTTCTTTGTCAGGTCAATTAGCAGACTTTGTTCAAATCCATAAAAATGCGTGCACGTGTTGTCGCTGATTTCATCCGCGGCCATAGCACGCCTCAGAACTTCAAGCACATCCAGTGTTTTAGCCGGCAGTGCTGGTCCTTCGCCGTCGCCCACGTCTAAGAGAAGCACAAAAGCAACAAAAGTGCCACCGCTTCAAACTCCTCGCGCCCAGTCGTGGCCTCTGCGCTGTCCGGTGCCGCGTCTGTGCCTCCGCACCAAAAGAAAGAGGGAGAAATGGCGTGACTGCGCACTGTTCTCTTTCACTGCCGTCAGTGGGGCTCATGCTCGCGGTCGCGCCTGTATGTGCGCTGAAATCTCTCCTCCGAGCAGCGACGCAACTTCCTCCCCTCCTTAGCAACCGGCGCGCCGGTGGGGGGCACTGCTGTGCATAGCAACCGTGACATCATGTTGCAGTCGAGTGGCATAGCTCCGAAGCGGCCCAGTGATTGCGCACCAAGCAGTTCGGGGAAGCGGCAGCGGGCGCCGGATTCCCCCAACAATAAATGCCAGAAGAACAAGGAGCGAATGCGCATGCGACGACTGAACATGTCACCAGATGCAAAAGCAAGGGAGGCAGAACGGAAACGCCAACAGCGACTGATTAGATCGCCGGGTACCAAAGGCAGGGAAGCAGAACGAAAGCGGCAGCAGCGACAGGCGATATCGCCGAACACCAAAGCGAATGAATTGTAGCGCAGACGGCAGCAGCGACTGGCTCTGTCACCGAACAGCAAAGCAAGGGAAGCGGAGCACAGACGGCAGCAGCGTCTGGCTTTCGCCAAGCACACTTTAGAATTTCCAAAGTGACTTCGGTAATTTTCGTATCAACCGACGCGGGTCGAATATTGATTCGTAACAACCGTTCTCTAGCACGTTGCTAAGTAATGGGGCAGGCCAGGACCAAAGAAAAATTCGTATCATCCAGAAATTCGTATTAGCCGTAATTGTATCATCGAGATTCCACTGTACGATGTGTTGCTACATTGCGTCAATGCTAATTGCATTACCATTGACAGTCATTATAAGATGGCTTTCTTTTTTCTCTTCCAACTCTTAATCTCAACACTGTTTCCACGATCGCCTCCTGGTTACAATAATAAAACACTAGACAGCAATGCAGCAGCATGTCGCAATGCCCTAATATTTATTACAGTAAAACCTCGTTAAACCGTACCCGCTTACACAGTACTTTCGTTTTAGAAGTAGTGAAGTCAAATCCCCGACTCAGCGGCCATTGAACATAATGTTTTTTGTAACCGCATAAACCGTACCAGCTTCCTGCGTATGTATCGGTTAGCACATAGCGTTTCCACTTTTCGTTGTGCAAACACGGCGGTGCGTTGTCTTCATCAGGCGGCCCGGCAGAACAACAAGCATCAGAGATCAGCACAACAGCTTCTAAGCACCCTGTGCATTTGTGCGACAAGTCTCATCAACATGAACATCATTCGGCGCCGTGCCAGACAGCATTGTGGGGTTGTGCAAGCGAGAACTTGCATCATGCTGAAACTCGTAAAAAAAAAAAGACGCTGGGTGCTCAGCATAGAAGAAAAATTAGACGACGTTCGTGCTATCGGACGTGACCCGAAAAGTCGGCGCTGGCACGCGACATGGGTCTACTGTCGACTTCGGTGTGTGGCATTTAGAATGCGAAGAAGTTGCTTGGCAGCGCTGCTGCAACCACGAAGAGATGTCGGCTATGAGGTTGGACTTTTCGCCTTCGTTGCCTCTGTAGTTGCCGAAGTGTCGACTAGCAACAGTGATGAGGACGGCACAGAAAGCAACAGCACGGGCGATTCAGGCCTGACAGTGGCAGAAGCGGTACGTCAGCCATATGAATGCAATCGTCGCGACGAGAACAGCACCCATCAATAAAAAAGGCGCCCCGTGACTTCTGCAGCGCTACCGCGTGCGTGCACGGAGAATACGTAACACCAATGAGGAATCTGCCATGCGAGTGTTTGCCGAGAAGAGGGGGCTGGCTGAAAAGCTGGCTCGCAGCTTCAGCAAGTTTGAGGCCGCTGTCGTCTCTGCTGGGCCGCCGCAGCATCAAACAAAAATAGCATGTTTGTTGCGCGAAGTGAATAAATACTAAAAAAGAAGGATGGCTCATGGCGCTTTTGCGTGGATTATCGGCACCTTAACAGGGTTACCAAAAAGGACGTGTATCCCTTACCTCGGATTGATGACACCCTTTGACTGCCTCCACGGTGCTGGCTACTTCTCCTCTATTGACCTTCGCTCCGGCTACTGGCAGATTGCCGTGGACGATCTCAACCGCGAGAAGACTACCTTTGTAACACACAACAGTCTTTATCAATTCGATGTAATGCCGTTCGGTCTATGCAACATTCCTGCCACTATTAAACACATGATGGACTCCCTTCTTCCCGGTTTCAAATGGTCCACATGCCTGTGCTACTTGGACGACATTAGAGTATTCTCCCCAACGTTCGCTACGCACCTCGAGTGTCTCCCACCAGTCCTGGACGTTTTTCGTCGAGCCGGTCTGCAATTCAATGCTTCGAAGTACCAATTCGGCCGTCGCCAGATTACCATCCTTGGGCATCTGGTTGACGCGAACGGAGTGCAACTGCACCCAGGCAAGATCCATGCTGTTACGCACTTCCATGTTCTGAAGTGTGTCAAGGATGTGCGCAGCTTCATCGGCCTTTGTTCGTACTTCCGCCGTGTCATGAAAAATTTTGCGGCCATAGCAAGACCACTAACCGAGCTTTTGAAAAAAAGACGCCCCTTTCCAGTGGGGTGATAACGAGGCCTCTGCATTCTCGCTTCAAATCGACCTTCTCATAACGCCTCCCGTTCTGGCCCATTTCGATCCTTCTGCATCTACCGAAGTCCGTACTGATGCCAGCGGTCACGAAATAGGCGCAGTACTGGCACAACGCCAGCGCGGCAACGACTGTGTTATCGCTTACGCCAACAGGCTCCTCTCACCCTCGGAGCGCAACTATTTCATCACTGAGCGTGAGTGTCTGGCCCTAGTTTGGGCGGTTGCAAAGTTCCGCCCATACTTATATGGCCGACCCTTTTCCGTTGTCACAGACCATCACGCACTTTGCTGGTTATGCTCACTGAAAGATCCTACAGGAAGACTTGGTCGCTGGGCCTTACGCCTCCAAGAATATTCGTATTCTGTCACCTACAAATCTGGCCGCCTACACAAGGACGCTGACTGCCTGTCTCGCTACCCGGTAGACGAGCCTGACGACGCCGACAGTAGTACCGCCGACGGCATTTTCTCTGAGTCTGCCTTCGCTAACATAGCTGATGAGCAGTACCGAGACCTATCGCTGCGAGCACTCATCGAGCGTCTGCGCTCCACACCTACCGACGCATCCGTTCGCCAATATGTTCTCCAGGGTGGCATTCTGTACCGAAGGAACTTCCTCCCCGACGGCTCTGGTCTTCTTCTTGTCGTGCCAAAATTATCTACGACAGACTGTGCTCTTTGAGATGCATGACGCACCCACTGCCGGACACCTTGAGGTAACCCGCACATATGACAGCGTCCGCTGCTGCTTCTATTGGCCTGGTCTCGCTCGCTCCGTTCGACGCTATGTTGCTGCCTGTGATCCCTGCCAGCATTGGAAAAGACCTCAGGTGCTACCTGCCGGTCATCTCCAGCCGATCACCATCCCTGTGGAACCGTTTTTCCGTGTTGAATTAGACCTCCTCGGTCCCTTCCCCACGTCATCCACTGGAAACAAATGGCTAGCCGTCGCAACTGATTACGCCACCTGATACACTATCACTCAGGCTCTCCCTACCAGCTGTGCCACTGACGTCGCGGACTTTCTCTTGCGTGACATCAGACAGTTTTAGTATAGCGTACGCTATACCATTGCATACGCTAAAAAATAGCGAGTCATCACTGCGCATGCGCTGAACGCTAAACAAAATAGCGGGTATAGCGGGCGTACGCAACGCAAACGAGTTAGCGTTTTTGCGGGGTTTGCGGAGTTTGCGGGAAACATGGCGGCGGTCCCGGCTGCCCGCTTCGAATTGAATCTGGCATTGCTTTTGTAAAATGCACTTCGTTCATAGCAAATGACTGTGTAAACGGCTTTCGCTTAGTCTCAGGCCGCTTCGACGACACAGTATTATGGATAACCTCGTGGTGTTTTCGAGATTGCTTCTCGTTTCGAACGAGTCGAAGCCTAACGAAAGAAACGTTCGAGATATCAGCGCCACCTATAGCTACAGGCGCGAAATAGCCGCAACGACGGCATATGGCCTCTGAGGTCCGAAGATATCGCCGGCCAACTACAATTGTAGAAAACGTGCGCTGCTTAGCGTACGCTATATGTTAGCGTATAGCGCACGCTATAGTTACGTACGCTAAACTAAAACTGTCCATTATTTTGCTTCATGGCGCCCCGCAACAGCTGATTCCTGACCGTGGTCGTAACTTTCTCTCTGAAGTTATCGCCGACATTGTGCGTTCCTGCTCCATTCAACACAAGCTGACTACCTCACATCATCCTCAAACCAATGGCCTGACAGAGCGGTTAAACCGTACTCTTACCGACATGCTGTCTAAGTACGTTTCCAAGGACCACCATGACTGGGACATTGCCCTTCCTTAAGTCACATTTGCATATAATTCTTCCTGGCATGACACCGCCGGATTTTCTCCATTTTACCTACTGTATGGTCACAAACCGACCTTGCCCCTTGACAAAGCACTTTCTCCTGCTGCGATCTCAACAAGCGAGTATGTGCACGCTGCCATCGCCCTCGCCGACCATGCACGCCAGCTTGCCAGTGCTCGACTGACGGCCTCGCAAACCACTCAGCAGCGTCAGTACAACACCCGCCTCCGTGACGTACAGTTTTCACCTGGTGCGCTCGTGCTCCTGTGGTCGCCCTCTCGTCACGTCGGACTTTCAGAAAAGCTCCTTTTGCGATACACAGGGCCCTACCACGTGCTGCGCCAGGTGACGCCTGTGACCTACCAAATTGCTCCTGTGAGTTCAACCTCGTCCTCTACTCTGGCATCTAGTGATGTCGTGCACGTCAGTAGGCTCAAGGTCTACTACACTGCTTCCGAGTCCAGCCTTTAGTCGGTCCGGGACGGCGCTTTTGCCGCCGGGGGTAGTGCTACGGAACAGTGTTTACAATCACGAAGAGGCGAGCAGTGTGAAGACGACGATTTTGAGGCTAGCACAAGCTGTTGCCTCATGGCCAAGTGGGGCATATTTCTTTGTAATTATACTTGTATATAGCTTTTCGTCTGCGTCTTTCGATGTAACAATATTGTCCTGATAGGTCGTACCAATATCTATCATACCACCCCTTCATAAAGAGAACCTCCTCATGAGATTTGTTCACTAGGCCCCTTGGGCTGGCACAGACACCTGGTTGCAGAAGTGATTGAGGCATGATACAACAGTACAATTCTGGAAAGCATCTAGCAGTTGCATCTGCATCACTGGCTCTCTGATCCTAAGTTCTACAGCCAATGTCAGGTGAATATGACTTGAAAGGCTACTGACAATCAGAGCATTCATTCATTAAAATGGTCAATTCTACCAAAAGAAAAAAAAAATGGCTGTGGCTTAGGTAAGGTTAATCCCAGGATGCGAAGCATACTAGCCTTTATTTTAGTTGTTGAACCACTGTTCTTGGTGAACTGCTGTTGCTTGGCTATATTTGGTTCGGCTAGACGAAGAAACAACTCATGCGTTACTCTGCTTCGCCTTGGACGCCCCGCCCCGCATTGGACGCGGTGAGCGTCGAGCAACGCAGCGTTCGGCGCAGCAACGAAATGTGCGCCTGAGCAAGCGACGCACGCCTGAGCCTTAGAAACAGCTCGTTTCTAAGGCAACACCGCATTCACTAGAGGCGCTTTTGTACCGCTTTGAAGCATCGTACTCGTGGCTCAGTGGTAGCGTCTCCGTCTCACACTCCGGAGACCCTGGTTCGATTCCCACCCAGCCCATCTTGCAAGAGTTGAGCCAAAGCCACTTCTCCTCTGTCGTGACGTCACGGTGTCACGTGGTATTCAAGGCGACACCGCCGCGCCTGAGGAGCTGGGTTGAGCCCTCGTAATATGCTTCGCATAAAATTCCTCACTGATTGTATTGGAGACTGCTATCAATAGGCAGCCTGCAGGTACAACACTGGAACTATATTCATGGCCACACAGAGTTATGCACCTCACCTGGTTTGAAACCCGGGCACCATGCTCTTTGTAGAGCAGCAGCACCAAAAAATGCTATAAAAATAAAAGTGTGTGTCTGTGTGTGTGTAGGCGGGGGGGGGGGCACTACACACCACACGCTGTAAAACAGATAGGTGAAGATGCTTATGCAATAGGTTTGACTGCGATAGCTGTGAATGTGTAGTATAGTGTCGTCCCTTGTCAGATCTCTGTGTTACCATACATTTATGTTTTGAAGTTGTTTAGCTAGATGGCGCACCCCCCTTCTGTCATGTGACGAGCTTGGACCAATCAGGAGGTGTCATCTGGCGTGTGAGGTCTTTATTAGTAATAAACGGTTGCGGGCCGGCTCAGTCCTTGTCCGGTTTTCATCAGGAGCAGTTGGCTCCGTGTCATCCTTCTCTGCGTCGGACGCTCTCGCGCATTCACTGGCCGGGGGCCCCCACTTGCCTGCCGCTGCCGACACAACATCTTTTGGCGACGAGGATGGGATTCCCGCAGTGGTTCCAACCGAAGCCCCGGGAAACCAACGAGCTTCGTAAGTAGCGTCCCTTCCTGTGTCTGCACGGCGAGCAAACTCCGCCGACGCACTTGGCGTTGCGAGGCTTCCGAGCCTAGGCCTTCTCTTCCCCTTTGTTCTTCCTTGCCCCATTCCTGCTGCGAGCTCTGGCTTGTTTTTTGCACTGTCTCCTGCACGCTACCGGGCATGGCATCTTTTACGGCGAACCCTCCCGTTTTTCTTGAAGTGCCCGGGCCACCGTTAATTCCATGGTATCGATGGAAAACAATTTTTCAGGCCCACCTCGAAGCAGCCGGCGGTGGCGACTGGACGGACGCGCGACGAGCGTCCGCGCTCGTCAGCGCTCTCGGGCGTGAGGGACAACGGAAGTACTTTGCAGACGAGGAGCAGGAAGCAGCAAGGCAGTTAACCAGCGCAGCGTCAAGCGAAGCAGCAAGGCAGTCGACCGGCGCAATGTCAAAGTCAAGTGATGCGGTCCCGCCAGCATCAGAGTTCCAGAGACTCTTGCAGCGGCTTGACCAGCTGTTCGCCGTGTCAACAAATGTTCTGGCGGAAAGGCACGAATTCACCAGTCGAAAGCTGTTCGAGGGAGAAGGATTCCTGGAATTCGTGACCGCATTGAAGGAGAAGGCGGTACAGTGCAACATCGGCACAACTTACAACGAGCGCGTCCGAGACCAAATAATACATGGGGTAGCGAAAGCCAGCGTTCGCGAAAAGTTATTGGCTCATGGCGAAACCCTGTCTCTGGACAAGGCAGAAGAAATTGGACGCTCGTTAGAAGCCTTGCATCGAGCGAACCATGCGTTCGGCTCCGAAAATGTACGAAGAATCGAGGCATCTCGACTTGTCGTTCCGTCGACGGGCCAAGATGGCCGACTTCTTCCAGGAGCCGCCAAGATGGCCGACTTCTTCCAGGAGCCGCCAAGATGGCCGACGTAGTCCGGGAGGCCGCCAAGATGTCCGACTTCTTCCGAGGAGCCGCCAGGATGTCCGACTTTTTCCGAGGAGCCGCCAAGATGTCCGACTTCTTCTGAGAAGCCGCCAAGACGACCGACTTCTTCCGAGAAGCCGCCAAGACGACTGACTTCTTCTGAGAAGCCGCCAAGACGACCGACTTCTTCCGAGAAGCCGCCAAGATGACCGACTTCTTCCGAGAAGCTGCCAAGACGACCGACTTCTTCCGAGAAGCCGCCAAGAGGGCCGACATTTCGCACATGGCTCCTCCGGGAACAGTGGTGCATGCGATCGGTGTGGCAGCACGAAACATATTGCATCGTACAGGAATTGTCCAGCAAGGAACTGGCGGTGCAACGCCTGCCACACGTTGGGCCATTTTGCATAAGTATGCCAAAAAACCAGTACTGTTCAACAGGTCTCTTCCGCAGAGACGCTGTCTTCAACTTCCGCAGGGCAGCCGTCCGCGTCTGTTTTGACGGTTAGCGCTTTTGAAACTAAAAAGATTTGGAAGTTCCGGTCGTAGTTAACGGCGTCTCCATGCGACTGCCGGTGGATACGGGAGCATCGGTGTCATTCATGACGGCCGCAGATTTTAGAAATAACTTTGGTCGACAGCACAGGCTGTCACAAACAACAGTGGACTTGAGAAATTTCTCGAAGCAATGCATCGACATTCAAGGCCTGTTTCAAGCCACTGTCCAGTTTTTCCAAAGGTCATGCTCCGTCACGCTCCACGTAACGACTACAGAAACATCACTGCTGGGTTTAGACGCCATTCAACGCTTGGGCATACAGATCGACGGTATGTCGCTGACATGTCGTCTACCATCGCTTCCTTCAGTACAGAGCCCCACAGGTGTGCCTCCGGGTTTTGATCACCTCTTCAGTGACGAGTTGGGTCTCGTCAACAACTTTGTGCACCGAATTCATCGGCAGCAAGATGCGAAACCAGTATCTTCAAAGTTGCGCCGACTACCCCTGGCTCTCCGAAACCAGGTAACAAATGAATTGCGACGTCTCGAGGACTGTGACGTCATCGAGCGCGTCGAGGCTTCTGAGTGGGTGTCTCCACTCGTGGTGGTGCACAAGAAGGATGGAACCATGCGGCTCTGTGTAGATCTACGGGAACAGGACAGTCTTGTGTCTCACGTTCAAGAAAGGGTCTTGCAGAAACAGTGACAAACTAAGCAGTGTGTAGACAAACGTAGAGGTGCTCAGGCAACTCGTGTCAAGGTGGGAGACACCGTCGGAATAAGATTTAAGAGGAAAGGATTCTTTAAGTACAGTAAACCTCGTAAAGTCAAGGCCCACATAGGACCATCAACTTTTCTACTCAGTGATGGGAAGACCTGGCATGTGTCTAAGTTAACCCTAGTGATAAAGGATTCAGCAAGTAGTACACTGTGTACAAGTGATAGAGACTTTTTGTACTCGTATTCAAACTTGGATAGTCATTCCGATGGCTCGTCTCTAGTGACATCGTCTTCTCATAGTTATAAGCATCAGTTAAGTAGTCCGTCTGACTGTATCACTTCCGAGTCTACACAGTCAGCAGTCGTCTCTGATTCCGTGGGGGAATTGGTAGCCTCCCAGGACTTGTTGGGACGTCGAGAGGAGCTTCCTGGGCAACCCTCTCCAGCTTTGAGCGACAACCACATTCAATTTTCCAACCAGGGGGAGGGAAATAGTAGTGGGACGACTAGGTCTTTAAAGTCGACTGATACGCGTCGCAACCCCCAATGTTCTTCTGAGGTACGCACGCGTCCTCATGGTGACAAAAAACGGCCTCCGTGCCTCGACGATTTTGTTTCTATAGTGTAGAGCGTATTGCCGTCTTCGAAATGCCACGGCTAGGAGCCTCGCTGTGACGTTTAGGAGACAGTCCACATGTTTCATTAACACAGGTATAAAGTGCTCCTTGTTGCGGTGCAGTGAGTCTTGTGCCGTGTTCCTTGTCAGACTTTGTTTGAGTGACTGCCTGTGTTTTGGTGCTTTGCGTGCGACTGGTGCGCGTGTGTGAACATGGGGGAGAACGAACTGAAAATGCCTTTGGACTTAAGTGCGCGTCTTGTGTGCGCGTTTCACTGTATGCTTGCTTTGTTTCCAGGGGGGGATGATGTAGTATAGTGTCGCCCCCTGTCAGATCTCTGTGTTTTCATACATTTATGTTTTGTAGTTGTTTAGCTAGATGGCGCACCCCCCTTCTGTCATGTGACGAGCTTGGACCAATCAGGAGGTGTCATCTGGCATGTGAAGTCTTTATTAGTAATAAACGGCCGCAGGTCGGCTCAGTCCTTGTCCGGTCTTTATCAGGAGCAGTTGGCTCCGTGTCATCCTTCTCTGCGTTGGACGCTCGCGCGCGTTCGCTGGCCGGGGGCCCCCACTTGCCTGCCGCTGCCGACACAACAGAATGCAATGTGCAACAACCTGAGCAGAGATTGGCTGGTACCACAATAAGAAGTTGCGCGCGACGTTGTTTTCATGCGAGGCGAGTGGTGTAGGATTCGTCGGACGATCTCGCCACTGCCACCATTTGCTATAGTTGTCGGACGATCTACGAGCTGTAGGCCGATCTCACCGCTGCCATTCAGTTGTCAGATTTGACAGTCGTAGCTGTAGGAAGGAGCTTGATTCTTCATCGGGACTTAGGACAGCAGGATTTATTTGCAGTATTTACATTTTAAGCAAGATACATTGGCAGTCTAGCGCGACTCCCATATGGAGCCCGCAAGACTAACATACAGCAAACAGCTTACGAGCACACAGCTCACTAGTACATTTTTAGCATGACAATGAGCACTCCACTCCCGACGACGAGCACACTCTAGCAGCCGGCAATTGCTGCTTATAAGCTCTTGATTCCAAGCAAACGGAAACGTTCGTCCAGTCATCGTTCGACGTCACCGTTCGACGTCACCGTTCGACGTCACCGAAGATGACCCGCCCTTTTGGGGGATGAGGGCTGTCGACTTGGAGGAGGATGATGACTCACATACACGTGCCGCACATACACACAGGTGAAAAGGGCCGGAGCCGACAGAGGGCTTCGTAGAACTCTGCTTTGTTCCGGGCGGCGCGGCTGAGTACCACATTCCTGAGCTGACTGCGCGCCACGTGGCTGCCGGTCATCCGCAGTTCTCTGAAGTGCGCCCAGTCTGGCAGGATTGGGACACGTGCAGTGGGCTGAAAGCTGGCACATTGCCACTCCGTACGGCCATTCCTAACAGTGGCTATATAGTGTTCTCAATTGCGTGCACCTCGCACCTTTGCTTGTTCACATGGGACCTAGTGGCCGGAAAAGATGTACGATCGCAGTCTGCAGCACGGAAAGGCAGCGTGTTTCGGTTATGGCCTATTAAAAGCGTGCACTACGCTTCCAACAGCGCCATGCGCTTTGAAACAGATATGTGAAGATGCTTATCGCAATAAGATTGGTGGTGATAGCTGTGAATCCCGCGTACCATGAACCCAGAGAAGATTTGATCGTACTGAAATGATGAACTGAGTGTGCGCCCACGTTCTAACGCGAGACAGGCGGGCGAGTATTGCGGTGAAGCTGCCACAGTGGGCAGCTATATACTGTTCTCGATCACGTGCACGTCACGCATTTTCTTGTTTACATGGGATCTAGCAGCCGTAAAACGTATAGCACGATTACAGTATGGCAATATACTGAACGTTGGTGCCGAGAAATTTCGTTTTCGGGAATGTATCAACCGGCAAAACATCACCGTTGGGTCATTCTTCGTGCTCTTGATTGCAAATGTTGGCGCTGAGAAAACGTGACGGGAATGTATCAATGAAGTTCCACTGCATTGCAATGGACACTCACTGTCGAAATGCTGGTACAATGAAGAGTGACAGGTGCAGCGAGCCAATTCATCTTTGTGCTGCTTCTCGCTTGAACTTGAACTAGGTGCACGAGAACAGAGTGCGCACAAAGCCATCAGGCTTCTCGGGGCGCCTAGCCTCTGAGCCCAACGCAGATTACATTCCAGATAGGGCACGAGCAGCCACACTCAGCTGCACCCCATGCATAACAGTGGCCGTCTATAATTACTATCACAATAAAAAAGAAAGAAGAAAAAGAAGAGCTCGCAACCTAGACCTAAACCGGCCCCTCTGCTCCAGCATGGGAGATGACATGGAAGAAATTAGCTTGTGGATTCTAGTCGAGCCGGAAGGAGAGAGTGTCAACGCTACCAGCATGGACGAAGGAAAGCATAGGAGAAGCCTAAGTTAGCCCGCACCAGCTGGAGAGAGTGTGGCGGAAATCTCGTGGTGTTTTTCGCAAGGGAGTACTGGGCCTGGTACCCTAAACAACAACGCTGTCATGGCAACTGCGCTCCTAGCGTTCTCACTGTTGCTCTAGGTGTCTGAAAAGTGAGGTAAGATTTTTTTTGGCCCATGTCTTTCTCACAGCACACGCTGTTCGCGAGACAAGCCGAGTTTGGAGCGTGGTGTGTAAGCTTGAAAGCAGTGTTCAGGGTGTACGAGTGCAAGCGTCAGCCAGCAACGGAGACACTGAAGTAATCACGGCGCGGGTCTTCATTTTCTTCTTCAACGTACCATGGAAAAGCACAGGAGCGCTAAAACTGTTCCAGAAGTTTTGTAGGCTTTGTTCTGATGCACGTCAGCAGCACACACTTCCGGCGGCTCGTAGCAATGCATATTCAAAGCTTGCACCTGTCCACTCCGGCAAGCTGATTGGAGGCGCAAAGGGAGAGGGCACACCAACGTAGCTGCGCTTCTGGCTTCAAAAAGGTGACTTCAAAAACGGGAAACTCACCTTTTGTCCCCCTCGAATAATAACCAACATGAAAATTTCTTGCAGTAATATGGCCTCTACAACTTGCAGTGTAAAACAAAAATTTGGAATGGGACCTGGTGAGGCGGGGCCCTTTAGTATACTAGTAACCCACAGAGAGCAAACTAAGGCAGCACATGAGGTGCCAGCAGCTGGCCCTGCCCACCTGCAGCAGGGGGCTCTCCTCCCGGCGGATGGACTCCATCAGGGGACGGATGACCGGGTTCAGCTTCTCCGGCAACTGGTTTAGCCGCACCAAGAAAGTGGCCAGCGAAGACTGCACCCTGGAACACAAGGAGACCCGACGCTGTATGGGCACACTTCACAATATCTAAGCACACTCTTTGCAGAAGATTCAAAGTACGAGTCTTCGCAGCGGTGCTACAGTGCATGCAAAGTGTACCAAAAAAGCAAGGGATGGGACAGGATGCTGACTTTCAACTAAGCTCCCACTAAACTAGCTCCCTAGTGGCACATTCATATGTTCGTTTTTGAGTAATCTATAGCACTAACAAACATTGTTCAGATGCTCAAAAATAGGCGCTCTGACTACATTCGGATGGTCCTGTTTTGTCACCTAATTCCAGACTAGAGCATCAAGCACTCTCAGTAGTGCTTTTGGAAGAGCCAAGAAATTTGGTTGCCTTATGGTCACATGACCCCGCCCTTTCCTGCGACCGCAATGGCAAAGGGGGACTCTAGCTGCTTTCTCTGCAACCACGACCATCACTGGCAACAATTATTATCAGCAGCCAATTAAGGCTACATTGCATAGGTTCCCCTTAGCTTTCCTTTCCTTCCCTTTCACTGCTCAAAAAAAAAAAAAATAGAAGACATGTAGGTGTGTTTGGTTGGCACCAGAGAGTCTATGCAATTGGGCTGCTCAGATATGGAGGGTCACAGTGACCATCCAAAGATGCCACAGCTCTTAACATCGGCTAACTAGCAATCTGTCCTGCCGTCTTTTTCTATAGTACCTTGCATGTGCTCCAACCCTTCTGCAAAGAATGCATCAACAACTAGCCCGCAAGCAAAGATTATTAAAATTGAGATTACGAGGTTTAACAACATAATGGGGCGACTCCAGGTTATTTTCGACCACCGGAGGTACTCCGAGCTGCACCCAAAGCACGGTGCCCCAGCATCTCCTGCCTTTCACCTGAACTGCAATGCGGCCGTCGTGATCAGGAATAAAGCCTGCAACCTCACGCTCACCATGGTCACAAAGCCACCCTGCCTGGCACGTCGCTCTTGCGGGGCTGCACTGACAAGATCACCTGGCCATGTGGGACTCGCTTCACAAACTGCTTGTGGATGCATTCACTGACATGTACTAGTATTCAGTCTGTTATAGCCAGATTTGCCTGGCCAAGTACGACAGATTCGAAAGCAAATGAAACACGAAGAGAGAACAACCAGTGGGAATAGAATAACGTGGGCCAGACCGGGGCCCTGCGTAAGTGATCGAGCAAGGGAGCATGCGCTTAATGTAAGCAATATGGAGGACAGTGTGCATTCGTGCGACTTCATGTGGATGTGAGCTCCAGCAGAGTACGGGCCGAATTTATTGGCCCGTGCTGCGAGTTCGCTCTAAGCATAGCAGCTGAATGGTATGTTCCGAGTAATCCAATTTAAAATGCGTGTGTTTGGGTCGCGTCTGGAAGAAATTTTGAATAAAGTGATAATTAAAATAAAGTAGCTTCGTTAAACGAGGGTTTACTGTAATCTGGTAGTACAGTAAACTTATAAAACTAAAATGGAACAGTAGTCGGCTGCGTAAGTACAGCAGTCAAGAACTCTTGTCATAAGATGAGCACTAGTTTCGAGACACAGGTACATCGATGCAGGGAGACCGGTTTCAAGGACTCGGTCCTTGTCTCGTGTGCACGCAAAAATCTGAGGAAGTTAAATTAAGCCCTCCAAACGCGGCTTGGAGCAGCGTAGTAGCCCGGTTGAAAGGAGTAAAAAAAAGTAGCAGTAATGCCACACGTTCATTCTCTCTCACACAGATTTAAGAAAGTAGGGGCAAGATATGCCATCAAAGTTTTGTTGTCAGCGCCTAATAAAGTTGGGAAGCTGGGAGCAGCTGTCCAAAGAAAGAGAGAAGCAATAGGAAAGAACACAGGCTGTAAAATAAACCATGAAAAAAACGCCCGTGCCCTGTAAGATTGCTGTTCTTTACCAAATTCCTTTGTGCTGCGGTCTTTCGTACATAGGGCAGAAAGGTTGATGCATTAATTTGAGGCTACCAGAGCCCCGGAATTCTTTAGACAAGAAATCTACAAACCTGCCAAAGCACTGTTTCGAATGGGAGTGTACACCATTCTTTGATGACACAAAACTCTTGTTTGTGCACAATGAAAGTGTTATAAGGGAAGTGTGGAAGCCTTCCACATAACGAGACAAGGTAGTGGGTGTGTTAGTCAGCCTTCCACATGCTTATCTTTGAAGGAGATGGGCTTGCTGAACAGGGGTGAATAACGGCATTAATCGCACCTGCTTCCACGTGGCAATGTTTTGGAAATGACAAGTGCTCTTTATTCCCATCGAGCATGTGCGTGCACTTGATGTAAAGCTTCAAAAAGCCATCGTGTTTTTTCCAATAAACGCAGTTGTAAGTCAGCGCCATGAGTGTCCCATCCTCTATTCTCTTGTCTGGTGTATGTCATTGCGCTGCTTTTAAACATCATGGAAAACCACCAACTCGCCCAATCTGCCGTTCTTCTTCAGCACAATAGATGCAGGAAATAGACTAGTAGGCCCCTTTCTTTTCTTTTTTATTTTGTTTGCTAGAGTAATTATAGTGCCATTTTTTCCCCCCAACTTGTCAACTGAGCTTCCCACAGAATGCCTTGTATCTATGAAGAGGACACTACGTGTGCTCCAAGGCCCGACCTGGGCAAACGGGCCATACCCCGCCCAAGACCGCAGCTTCGAGCCCAGCCAGGGCCCGCCAAACATCACTTTCACTCCCCTTGTGGGTAGGCCCAGACCCGTGCTAATGAGAGCCACGCTGTGTGAAGATACGGATCCTAGGAATGAGCAGAAACACAGGAGCATGCGAGATCTTGGAAGCATTCAATCAAAAGGAAAGGCAACAACTGTATAAGTGACACATAAGTTAATTAGTTAAAAAGAAATGCGTCATCTACAAATGTTTTGTTAGTGTGAAGCAAGGTGTGAGCACATGCATGGTGGACATGTGATAAGAAAAAAAGAAAGAAGATTTATAAGCTCTGCATATATAAACAGCAGAAAGTATGTGCTTGTCCTTATGGCTTATGCCCTTCTCTTGCTGTGATAAAGTTTTTGGTACTATATTCATTACTCTGATAGACCGTCTACAAGTTTCTCAAATTTAGAAAACTGCCTTCTAAGGCACTGCAAGAAAGGCAAGGAGGGAGGATGCCGCTTTGTGCATTTTCTGATGAGTCATTATAATGGGAGAGCAATTAATTATCTATTTATTGTTCAGTTAGTAATGTTCTGTTTTCACATAAAATAATTCAATCACAGACTTCAGGCACATGCACAATTCTATTATTGACTGCATGCATTATAAGCAAACAAAATATTATTAGTTGTGCAAACAGTGAAATTTTAAAAATATCCGGAAAAAACAGGCTTTGAATATTCAATAGAACATTTTACCACCTCTTAAGGGGGGATGAGGGTCTTGAAAACTTTTTTTTATTTCTTAACATATCTTTCTGAAAATTGACGTGCAGATATATATTTGAATGGTGATCCCAAATATATATTCAGATTTTATATATCTCATCTAGAAATGAAGATATTGCAAAATAATTTATCCCACATAGGTCTTTTTTTATGGGCCATTATGATAATTTCTTAAATAGAAAAACTAGTTTTAAAGAATACCTGTTATTTCCAAGGGCCCACTGCACATCCTAAAGCTAAAGAAATTTTCAAAAAGTCATCATATAGGTCATGAATGAATAACAAAGTAGGAAGAAAATAACAATGCGGGAGTAATTAGCTTACATCTGACTTAATTGCTAGTCTATTGGGTTTAATGAAAAATGGAAAGCTTTAGGATGTAGCTGAGGTTTTACTGAAAAAAAATGATGCCTAATTCAATAAAATCAATTGATGCAAACATTATGAAAAGTTCTGTAAGGCAAAGGCATTTCATCGAAAAAGCAAAGCTGAGAAAATTGCATTCAAAGTTTTGCTTACTCTGCCACTTTTGTTTACCTATCACATGGAAAAATTTAGTGCTTTAGCATGCAGCCCAGTCATTACTGAACACAATAACACCAAACTCACAGAAATCTGTTCATGTAAAGATTGCGAAAACCTCTGTATTGCATTGGTACTTGACAAAAAAAAAAGCTCGAAGTCACTTGCTATTTTCTATGAATCTGCCACACATTCACAAAAGTCCTGGGCAGTAGTCCTGGGTTCTGTCAGGCTTGTGCTTCTTGGCCATCCTCTTCTTCACCTTTACAGCATTGGTGTGACTTTTATCAGACCTGCACAGCCTCTGTTTATCTTTTTCAAGGCTCCTACGAATAAGGGAGCTCCCAGGACTGTAACCAAGCTGTGCTGCAACAGCTCTGCTGGTTCTCGCACTGCTCTGTCTCACTGCACTTTGCGAGTTGGAGAGTGGCCATCCCACACTTGCTGCAGCTTGAGGACGCAAACAGCTTCTTTAGCACAGAGAGATCAACGATGATGTACTCTGTGCCGCGATCGTCGTCTTCACTTCCTGTGCCGACGTTCATTAGCTCGAACTTGCGGGAAGCCGCGGACTTCTTCGCCAATGAAGTTTTAATGTTGTCTGCGTATTTATTGCGCCGTGCGCATTCCGCCTCCGTGAAAAAACACCGTGTCGAAGCGTTGAGCACGCGAGCTCGGTTCAGCCCCGTCCGTCGGCACCGAAGCGGCGTGCGGAAACGCCGAAGTCGACGTTAGGCTTCGGTTAGCCGGCTCGGCCGCTTCCAACGACACGGAATCCGAAGCGACTTGCAGCGTTTCTAAAGTTAGCATTTTCGACGGGCTTAGTCCAGGCGCGTCCACCGGTACTGCAGAGACTTGCGGTAACACCGAAGTTGACACCGATCGGCACTGTCCAGCCACGTCCACCGGCGAAGCTAGCGTCGACGGGATTTGTTCAGCCGCATCCTCCGACGAAACTGTTGTTGGCGAGCTCAGTCCAGCCGCATCCACCAAGGGCACAGCAGCATGAGGCATCACCGAAGCTGTAGTTCTCGACGATGTAGCGCTTTTTTTAATCCATGCGCGTCTCTTTTTGCTGACTGCTTTTCGCGTGCTTGCTTTCAAGCGCGCGTCTCGCGCCATCGTGACACGCGGAACAAAGACACCAGGCACGCAAAAGCAAGAAATTCGTAGTTAAAAGAAGCCACTCAATAGCCAAAATATCTACAAGAACGATAAAGAGAAAGGCAGAATGAAAAATACTAGGAAACAAAGAGGAACGCGAAAAATGACGTCCGTGCAGGCGAAAGTAGACAATGCGAAGGAGTCGAACAATGCGGCCACGGCAGGCGAAACATGCGTCACGGCCGATCAGAGGGCTGTGCCTCGAGGAGGCGCCCGTTTCACCCAATCAGCAGCTGTCTCGCGACGATTTCCCGCTTGAGAATGGGTGCCGATCACTCCGCTGCACGAGGGTCCACAGCATTCCTCCGCGGTCTACAGCGTGCCGAGGGGCGCCAGAATGGAGAGCGGGAAACCAGCTTTCAAACGAGACCAAGATGGCGCCGATCGGTTCGTGTCGCGCGGAGCTACGGCAGCTTGAAAATGAAGCAAACCTTCGCGCTTGGCGTTCAATTTTGGCTCAACGATGTTTCTAAATTGCCGTTTTTTTATACTTCGAGTAGGAATTGGGCCATAATATTTTGTAGAGGCATAGTTGCGACATTAAAGACTTCAAAAACACAATTTTTGAAAATTGCCATTTTTGACCATTTTTCGCGATTTCAAGACCTGCGTCCCCCGTTAACAAAGTAAAATAAAAGAACTGCCATGTTTGGCAATAAAATGCATATTTACGTTATTTGAGGAGCTCCATTAAAGAGCTTGTAAATGAGAAGAAAGGAAATGCGACTATCTGGCACACTATGGCTGCGATGGTAATTCAACGAACAAAAGGCATGTCAGCCAAGGCACGAAGAACTACAGTGCTCATTGAAAAAGTGAAGTGCATTAACATATCGTAGTGCACCTCGTTTTAATGATGACATCGCCCAAACAATGAGTACATTTGCCTAAAATCTGGATAAAAAATTCGTAGCCTGCCTAAGGCACGACATGAGTGTTTAACAACTGGAAAACTGCACACAAATGATTTCCTCTATGCGTACGTTCACAAACGTGCGAGTCTATGCAACAATCGTGGCTCTCCTGCCGTGGAACCATTTGCAAGACTGCTTGCCTCAGAGTTTCCTCCTGCAGACTGCAAAAACACTTTTTGTGCCATAGTACTCAAACGAAACGAATATTTGACTTCAAATAGCGAACTCTCGAATCAGACAGTGAGAAATGTTCTATTCAGATTACAAATTTTAAGAAAATTATTCTTTGTACGTTGCTTGCGAAATGTGCCATGTTGGAATGCCCCGTGAAACACGGTAGTACCTTCGGCAAAGTGGTCCCTTGTAGCAGTGCGGAGTACATTCGAAGCAAAATGAAGGCACACTGACCATGCAAGGGGTTCAATTCCCCTGACGCTCAATGTCTGCTGCTTTCTCCTTGGTCACCACTTGATGGAACAGGCAAAAACAAGTTGTGTCCACAAATGTGGATATAGTGTGCCTATCACTCCAGTAAGAGAGGAACTTGCATTTCTCTGTTCTTTTCTTTGTTAGAAAATTTATAACTGCACAGGGCAAATTTCCCATGATGCAGCACTTTTAAGCAAGAAAAAAGAAAAAGAAAAGGTAAGAAACAGAGAAAGGAAAGGGTGGTCAAGCATCGTGTTATCAGTCCACTTGCTTACCTGGTAGTTAATGAGATCTGGTCCTTTTGCATCTGCTGAGCTGTGCGTAGCAGAAACTTGCGCTTCTCCTCTAGGTTCTGCACATGCACACACAATGACATGCCTTGTCAGCAAGCTCCTTCCCAAAACTTTGAACCACTTCCCTGTGCCTCTGGCATATCAGACAGACTTATAGCCCTTCTTAGGCTAAGTTCCATACACTCGTGACCTCATCCGACCGAGACCAAATCAACGCAAAGCTACAGCAGAATCCCCCTCCCCACCCCTCCGAGTTCCTCAGAAACAATACTTCGTAGTCTAAGAAAATTTTTTTATGTAACTACAGATCGAACTTCAGACCAGCACTTTGACTGCACACCTTTGGCCCTTTAACTTGACCCTTATTCCAAATTGGTATTTTGCCACTGTCCAAGCACTCACGAACTAGCGCTAATCATTGGGTTATTTAGGAACCATTAGTCAGTTTCGGTATTAAATTGCACTTTTTTCCCCCTGCTGCATGCGGATTATTAAAGTGACTCCAAAGAAGGGGTGTGGTCAGCGCGATGAGCACTCGTAGTTTCAAAGATGGCACCGTGCACCACTCCCATGCCCGGAAACATCTCATTTTGGCAGATTCTAATACATCTGCACGCAAGGCTTTGGAAGCAGCACTGACTTGAAGAAAACTGGTTCATCAGATTTTGGAATGTAGTTTTGCTTTCTTCGCCAAACTGCTTAAAGCTGCCATGCACCGGCGCAAAAATATCCTCATTGTTCGAAAGGTCACAGTTCTTATCTGCAGGGTATTAAAATTCTTCAGCGGGGATCGTTTGCAAACGGCCGTGCAGGGAGTAGAGTTTCATAGAAAAAGACGGCCAGGAGTCGACTTCGGCATAGCGCTAGGGCTAGTCACTAAGGGCCAACGTTTTCTTTCATATACCGAGAAATGTTTTACATGGGAAGATGATATCTGCTCAAATACTGCACAGGTGCTTTGCCATGAAAATTTACCTTCAGAACTTTTTCAAAGGCTTCTCAGTGCAGGGCAACAATTACATTGTTTATAACAAATTATACAAGAACATTTTTGTCTAAATATTTCTTTTGAAGTTTTTTTAATAAACATTTTGTTTGGGACTAGTACTGTCAGAAAGAAAATTCCTCCTCTTCAATTTGATACTATACACTTTACTATCAGCATAAGCTGTGATAGAAA
The DNA here is from genome assembly GCF_038994185.2 of Dermacentor albipictus. Taxonomy (NCBI): domain Eukaryota; kingdom Metazoa; phylum Arthropoda; class Arachnida; order Ixodida; family Ixodidae; genus Dermacentor; species Dermacentor albipictus. Next base: position 995,819 of record NC_091828.1, on the reverse strand, counting down.
AAGAAAATACTTACTAAACAACCCAAAAACTGCAGTTTTTCCAGCAGAAAGGAAAGCGTTAAAGGATGAGACATTTAAATACCCAAAATAAATTTTCTTCTCTATTCAAATTTGCAAAACTTATCGAGAATACGTGTAATCAACGAAAAGAAAAAAAATATTTAGTGCAAAACTTTTCCAGTGTGACGGGGTGCAACAGCAGGCAGAACACTGGAAGCGGGCCTCACCCCAAGCCACCTCATGGTTCCTTTTTTTTTTCTTTTTAGAACTTGTGCACACAGGTATCGTCACAGGAGCACCATATATGGCCCCAGCATTTGCTTTGCACCATGTGCGTGAATCCCCTATTGCATTGGTCTGTCTCCTCTGACCGTGCACTCAAAAGAAAGAGACTCGTGTGCCACAAGTCCTTTTTCCTCGTCCTGAGTTTCTGCACTAAATCAACAAATCATACTTGCTGCTGGTCACTCGGTGCTGGCTAAGGACACTTATCCAGGAACTCCATACTCCATATCGAAACTTGGCAAGGAAAAAATTTGCTTAGCGGTCTACTGCCTGCAGGCAATGCTCATTTATAAAGGATTTTGTCCAGAGATCTTCAAGTTCTAGAAACTGCGCAACATCGCTTCACAATACCACAAAAAATGTGTGCTGTGTTCAATAAATGTCGTGCAACTGCCAAATCAGGAGTTCTCGTACAGAAGTTACAAACCGAAGGCGACAGGAGTGAACAACGAGCTCACCTCGAGAACTTTTGGTTTGACTCGTACCTCCTGCACCAGGCCGTGGAACACTGTGGTCACTAGCTCTATCACTTGGTCCACTGTCAGTACCACACTGAAAGGAAGGCAAGAGACGCAGCTGTTTCGAGGTGACTGGCGAATGCTAAAGGTACAGTCAAGCTCATTAATTCAAAGTAGTTTGAAATAAAAGACTGCGCTCGACACGCAAGGACACCTTCCGATACAGTTGAGCAGGACCCAGCTGAAACATGCGTTGCCTTAACCTATTTCTCATTAACCAATGTCCGTTGCGGCACTAAAATATTCCCAATCAAACGAAGCACATGACAGCACCACTGGCTTAATCATTCTAAGTGGGTGTACACTAAACTAAGACATTCGCTCATCATTCACAGAGGAACGGGACTGCACCAAGACAAGAATTACAATCATATTCCAGAGGGGGGAACTTTGGGCCAGTTGGTCCGACATGTTTGAAGAGGAAAAGAACCAGGGCTTCAGATGGGACGTAAGACGAAGAAGTGGACAGGACAAACGGTACCGCTCGTTCTGTCCACTTTTTCGTCTTGCGTCCCATCTGAAGCTGCGGGTCTATTCCTCTTTAATTACGATCATCATCAGCATATTTCATACAGACTACTAGAAGAAAAAAGACTGCTCCCATCAATGTTCTGTTATGCCCAGGGTTTGGACAGAATGTACGGCTCAAAACTTAAGCACAAATCAACAGCAGAAGAGTATGCATTTGGGCTGGTTGGTTGATTGCGAGCAGAAAACAGCGCTAAACAGGACACGCACAACAAGTATCTATACTTGTGCACAACAAGTATCAATATGAATATGTTCCAACTAGGCCGACTCGCAGTTATGAAACAGGACACATTGTAGTCCGAGGGGACAGCGTTGTGGTCCATGTCCCTCTCTTCTTCCCATTGTTTAGCGGTTTTCTGCTCGAAATCACAATTCAAGGATAGCTGAAGGAATTCAAGGATGGTGAAGGCCAAAATTGAAGGAAGGAGAGAAAAAAAACATTATTCAAACATATACAGTAGACTCGCGATAATTCAAACTCTGATAATTCGTACTTTCGGTTAATTCAAACAAAAATCAAATTTTTGGTTGGTTCGCCATGTTTCCAATGTATTTTAAGGCCGCTTAATTCAAACACCACAATTCGGTTAATTCGTACTTTTTGCTTGTCCATACCGGAAAATTAGCGGCTATCGTTGCCACCACTGGTGAAAAATCTGACTTCTTAATCACCACAACAGCGGAAAATGTTAAAATAAGCGCACTATGGCCTAAAAAAATAAAAGAAAGCGAACAAGAGCCTAACAAACAAACGTTCGAAACAAAAGCCTCTCGAAGGGCACATTGTTGCTCAACTTTCCGTGGCTTGCTAGCATGCTTGCTAGCCAGTTCAAAGCAGGAAGTTCGAAATTAAAACACATAACCCTCAAAACTTGTGGAAATGACGACTGTCCACCTGAGTTTGTCAAAACGCTCAAAACTGACGTAAAACCTGACGTAAAAACAAAGAGCACGAGAAAAGGAAAAAAAAAAGAAGGTGCGAAAATGACGCGAGTAGCATCGGCCAAGTCCGAATCACGTGACCGCTCGCGCTTTTCTTTCCCTGGTCGGTCGCCCCCGTTGGTAGCATCATGTCTCTGCGGGGGAAGTACCGAACCCTTTCTGTGAAAGAAAAATTGGCAGCCACAGAAGAAGTTGAGGCTGGCGCGATGAAGACTTCTGTGGCATTGAAGTATGGAATCACAAAAAGTACGCTGACAACGATTGTGAAAGCGAAAGACAAGCTGCGAAACAACGCAGGCCATTTCGCTCCCGACAGAAAAAGGCTTAGGGAGGCGGCGCATCCAGAGCTTGAGAAGGCAGTTTTTCTTTGGCTGAAGCGCGCTCGGAGCTGCAGTCTACCAGTAAGTGGACCAATCCTGCAAGAGAAGGCCGAACAACTGTCTTTGCGCTTTGGAATTGAAGACTTCAAGTGTAGTGATGGATGGGTGTCGCGATTCAAGGAGTGACATGGCCTCACTTTCAAAACAGTAAGTGGAGAAGCGGCAGCGGTCGATGAGGCGGTTACTACCGACTGGCAGCAGACGCGTCTTCAGAGCCTACTGCTTGAATACTCCCCGGCTGACATTTATAATGCTGACGAAATGGGACTGTTCTTCAAGTGCCTTCCTCAGCAAACATTGTGTCGCAAGGGGGAACGTTGCACCGGCGGAAAGCTGAGCAAGGAGCGGCTCACAGTCATGGTTTGTGCCAATACAGTGGAATCTCGATGATACAAATATCACGGGGTCACGAAAAATATTCGTATTAGCCGAAATTCGTATCATCCAAACAAAAAAATCTAGCTAAATTAAAGAGTGAGAGGTGAATTCCCTCAGGCACACGTACGTAAAAAGCATTTATTTCTGGAAGGAAAAGTCTCCGATGTCCTTCTGCTTCTTTTTCTTTGTCAGGTCAATTAGCAGACTTCGTTCAAATCCATAAAAACGCGTCCACGTGTCGTCGCTGATTTCATCCGCGACCATAGTACGCCTAGAACTTCGAGCGCATGCAGCGTTTCAGCCGCCGGTGGTGGTCCTTCGCCGTCGCCCACGTCAAAGACAATAACGCGGCTAGAAGCACATCATCCACTCCGTCCGATGGCACGCAGAAAAGGAGGAAAAGCAACAAAAGTGCCACCGCTTCAAACTCTTCGCACCCAGTCGCGGCCTCCGCGCTGTCCGGCGCCACTTCCGCGCCTCCGCACCAAAAGAGAGAGGGAGAAATCGCGTAACTGCGCGCTGTTCTCTTTCACTGCCGTCGGTGGGGCTCGCGGTCGCGTCCGTCCGTGCGCTGGAATGGTGCCAACCGTGGCCTCTTCTCCGCGCAGCGGCGCAACCTCCTCCCTTCCTTAGCAACCGGCGCGCCGTTCGGGGGCGCAGCTGCGCATAGCAACTGTGACGTCACACAGTAGCGGTAAAATGAGCACGCGGGCGTCGGCGGTGGCAGCAACACCGCCGCTCCCTCGTCAGACGTCTCGTTGCAGTCGAGTGAGACCCGTAGCTCCGAAGCGGCCCAGTGATTGCGCGCCAAGCGGTTCTGGAAGAGGCAGCGGACGCTGGATTCCCCCAACATCAAACGCCAGAAGAACAAGGCGCGAATGCGCGTGCGACGAATGAACATGTCACCAGATGCGAAAGCAAGGGAGGCAGAACGGAAACGCCAACGGCGACTGATTAGATCGCCAGGTACTAAAGGCAGGGAAGCAGAACGCAAGCGGCAGCAGCGACGGGCGATATCGCCGAACACCAAAGCGAATGAATTGGAGCGCAGACTGCAGCAGCGACCGGCCATTTCACCGAACAGTAAAGCCAGGGAAGCGGAGCGCAGACGGCAGCAGCGTCTGGCCTTCGCCAAGCACACTTTCACATTTCCAAAGTGTCTTCGGTAATATTCGTATCAACCGATGCGGGTAGAAAATTGATTCGTAACAACCATTCTCTAGCACGTTGGAAAGTAATGGGGCTCGACCGGGACCACAGAAAAATTCGTATCATCCAGAAATTCGTATTAGCCGTGATCGTATCATCGAGATTCTACTGTATGGATGGTAGTCACAAGCCCGAACTTTTCGTTGTTGGCAAATCGAAGCGTCCGAGATGCTTTAAAGGCGTCCGAACTCTTCCCATTTCTTATGCAGCAAATACCCGTGCATGGATGACGCAATCTTTGTTTGAGGATTGGCTGCGGAAACTTGACGTGCGGTTTAAGCGCGATAAAAGAAAAGTGCTGATGATAGTGGATAATTGTCCCTCTCACGGTGACGTGGAGGGGCTGGAGGCAATTCGTCTTGAATTCCTCCCTCCAAACACAACAGCTGTCCTCCAGCCTCTGGATCAGGGGGTAATGAAATGTCTGAAGATAAACTACAGAAAGCTACTCCTTAAGAGGATGCTAATATGCATGGATAATTCCATGTCGTACAGCATAACACTGCTGTCGTCTGTGGGAATGCTAGCTGACGCATGGAGTGCAGTAACATTGGCAACGATACGGAACTGCTTCCAGCATGCCTTCCGCATACCAGGCCACACCAGTGATACCTTGCCTGACTGCGCTCGAAGTGAAGGTGAAGACTGCCTCCAAATGGAGAGCGATGAAGCAAGGCTAGTGCTTTCTGCACTCCAAGCACACAACATAGCTGCTGACCTCAGTGAATTTGCGGCTGCCGATGATAACCTCTGCGTGTGCAGGGAAGACACCCTGGACGACTTGGTGGCTGAGGTGCTGCCAGCACAGTACAGCAGCGAAAGTGAAGAGGAATCAGAAGAGCAATCCTCTGTGACAGCAGCGCAGGCCTTCCACTACCTCCGCAAATTTCTGACTGTAGAAGAAAATTCTCAAGAACAACTGGCTGCTCTTAATGGAATAGAGAACTTTGTTCTTAATGCACATGTAAAGAAAAAACAATCAACAATTCATGATTTCTTCAAACGGTCTAGTCAGCCATAGATTTCCATTAAACTTGTTCTGGATCCTTCACCTCTGCTCTGTTTTTACTGTGTAATTAAAGAGTGAAATGTTTAAAATATGATTTAAGTGGATAATTAATTGTAATGTGCGCTGTAATCTTGCTCAGAGTCATATTTGCGAGAACTTCCGATAATTCAAACTTCCTGATAATTTAAACAAAATCCTGGGGTCCCTTCGAGTTTGAATTAACGAGAGTCTAGACTAAAATATACAACCACGAAAGCCAACAGGCAATCAAGCTAAGGAAAGCATAGGAGTAATAAGCTGTGCATGAAACTGAAATGCAGAAATTATTGAGGAAAGGGAAAATGAAAGTGGACAAAAAAATAATGTCATCATTGGGAGACGAACCCCCAACCTCCGCATTACGCGTGTGTTAAACTACCAGTTGCACAATAGCAACAGTCATCAATGTGTCCACAACAGTCCACCTCGACACATTGAACACAGATATATTGAATTGTTGCGTATATCAGACACTTTCTATATCACCTGGAAAATCGCATGCATATTTAATTTTTTATTTCGAATGGGGTCGGACGGAAAATGGATATATCGAACTCTGCCACCCCTGACCCCGTGCGCTCTATTGACAAGCAGTGCAACACCCTCAACGATGGGTTTTCCCGACTGCTGTGCACTACAGTTGCATACATCGATTGTGCCAAGGGAGCCATTTGAATGTAGCAGCGTACGCAAGTGGCAGCTTGACTAGTTCGACAATGTCAATGACGCATTTCATTTGGTGCCAAATTCTGCGCCGACGCGCCTCGTGAGGAATGGCGGTTTGCTTCCACAAAGACAGCGCGTTCACTGGGCTCACTCGTAGGCCCCATGGCAGATGCCACTTAATACTTTGTTGTTGACAGTGTTTCAAAATGCTTCGATTGATGGACGTTGAGAGAGAGAGAGAAACTTTATAGAACAAAACAAAATTTTGAGGCCCCGTGGTTGGGGCCCACTGGCGTGAGCGGCTCTCCTGATCTGGCTATCCTGATCCCTGTCCACAAGCCGCGCCTCCCACTGCCTTTTGAAGTCTTGTATCTTTAGCTGTGTGGAATTTATACCGTATTAATTCGCATAATGATCACACTTCTTTGTAAAAGAAATTGACGCAAATTCAGGGGCATGATCATACATGGGTTAAATTTCCCACGAAAAGAAAAAATGTTTGCGTGCTCACGATAGCAGACTAGAGGAATCGAAAGGCACCTTTGTTGTTGTTGGCCACAACCATTATAAAGCCTACAAATAATAAGGCCAAGGCACATTTGGTTGTAGCTTTTTTGTTTCTTTTCGTGGAAGTGCGGAAAGTGATGAAAGGAATGAAATGGAGCCTTTACTTAAGAATGTTTGGTGCGTGCAGACCACTTGTTATGTCTTGAAGACACGTTCGCGTAGCATTTGACAGCATTTGACAGATGGCAAGTGCAATCATCATTAGCTAGACTTGGCACACGACATATCGCTGTAGCAAGTTCAGAGTGTGATCATTACACAGGAAAGCGAAAAAAATCGAATTTTGACGACAAAATTCAGGGGTGCGATCAATACGCAAGTGCGATCATTATGCAAGTAAATATGGTATCTGTCATTCTGTTTGGGCACATCCACGTGATGTACGGCAACGGTTGGGTGTCACCGCACCATGGGCATTCGTCACTGTATGGAAATAAATAATGGAAAGATAAAGAAGCATTTCAAGACAGTCTTTAAGTACAGCACAGCTTATGGATCACAGCAAAACAAACTGGACCAAAATCGGTCCAGCAATTGTTATGCTACGCTTTCCACGAGCGAGGTGATTGACAAAAAAAACGCAATTGAGAAAACTGGCTGCAAAATTTTAAAAGCACTGCAAATTTATTAAAAAGCACCAGGGCTGGAATATTTTGCATCATTGGTGTCAGACATCTTCTTACACCTGTGCCTCTTTGTTTGGTGGGCTTTGGATGCCTTCTTCAGGCGTTCTTTATCCTTTTCTTGGACCCTCTGGACGGCAAGGGCACCAGGACGTACACTCAAGGTAGCACACATTTCCGAGTAAGCTCTTTGGCTCCCCGAATTATATTTCACGACTGCCTCGTTTACCGCTGTCTCTACCGCAAAATGTGAGGCATGCTCGTCCTTTGACAATGTTGACCAAACAACTGGGTGCGAGCTTTCAGCTGCATTCTGGGTCCTTCCACCCTTGCAGCACTCCAGCAAGCGGACTTCTGAAAGACGTTGATACAAAGGCTTGGGCAACTCTGCTCATAAGCTTGTATTTGTGAGCAGGCTCTGCTTCTTTTTTCACTTCTGCTGTTCTCTGCTCACACCAGCTGAGAGGGCCATGGGGGCACAGCTCATGGTGGGGGTCACTGTCGGTAGATGTCACGTGATAATACGTGGCCATGACAGCTTTCTGCATTGCAGCAACATCGTCAGTGTTCTTGCTGACACAGCCAGGCCATAGTAGCCGGTGAGCTTTTTTTTTATCAACTGTCATGTGAGCCCACCTTTGCCACCCAGCAGTTCCACTTTCTTGGCCTTGCTCACAATGGAGCGAAGGCCAGTGCCCGTTATTTTTTTCGCATGGTTTATGCAGTCTTCTTTGTTGCTACAAACCCATATGGCTGCTCATCTTGCAACGCCCGGAAAACACGGCTGTCTCCATAAGAGATGACTGCAGTATATCGCAGGTCGTTCTTGGCCAATGAAAGGCCAAAAAGCTGCAATGCAGTTGGCACTGATGCTGCTGCCTCCACTGAAAGTGTGTGGGGTCACTCTCTGCTGGGCCCAGGCTACACCCAAGGCAGAAGTTTGACAGACCAACACTGTCCAGCACAAGCCCTGTGTGGAATTCTGTTATGCATCCAACGCCAATGTAGGAGCCGTGACCGCACGTGAGCCAAGTGCCATCACAAACAGTGGTCACATTTTTAGTGAAGCCAACCTCAATCTCGCTGTACACCTTCTTCACAGCAGCTACAGCATGCATAAAGATGTTGTTGGCAGCCTCCTTCGCAGCAGGCTTCAACAGCCCTTTCAAGTGGCCCTGGAGTGTTTTGTGGTGTAAACCACGATGGGACACATTTATTGTGGCCCACAAATCGTTCAGAGCTGTCTGGCCTTTCCCTATTGCTTGAACAGCTTGCACTGAGTGAAGAGGACCACTGGGACTCAATAGGGCCACAGTAGTGCATGACAGCACCATTTTCACTGCCCGACCAAGCCTAGTATCGCAGTGTACACCCACAGAATGCTGTCGGCATCTTGGGCACAGAGCTTTAGCGATCAAAGAGTTAATTGCGGAAACCTTCACAATAATGAACTCACTGTCACAAGGGTCCGAAATTTGTTCTTGGCCTTGCTGGTCCATCAAACTGAGCTTCCGCTCAGTTGCGGAGACTGCGCGAAGGGAGTCACGAATGCTGCATGCCTGTGCTTCTGCCACCACCGCTGACACAAAATGCGGCTCAAGGCATGCCTGAACCATGTGACGTTTGGTGCTACGATTCGTCTGGTGAACCTTGAGTCACCATGCTGTAGCTCGTCGACTGTTGAGGCTCACTCGCAGGCTGCGTGTCCCTGTCGCATGATGCGTCGGAAATGAGGTACACCGTCTCTCCCGGCGATGGTGATCTTCGACCCGCATCGCCTCCAACGACGCGATCTCGGTTGCTGACTCACGCAGCCGTACGCACAGGTGCGAGAACATCTGTTGACACGTCTTCCGGTGGCTTGGTTATCAGTGTCGATGGCACAGGGCGATTGTCGGCTTCACTGCTGGAATTGCACGGTGCAAGATAACGTGGCACGTTATCCGCGTGTTCAGTTGGGTACTCCACTTGTCCCGCTGGCTGCCGTCTTTTTCTCACCGTAGGAGGCTTGCACTTCCGTTTTCCGAAGGCGTACTACGTTGAAAATGTCTTTTCGAACGAGTGACGATCCATCACTCACCTGGGAGCTTCGGAATCTGAATTCAGCGAGTGTCAAATGAAGAAAGATGCCAGAATGATTTGCAAAGCAGATAACTGCGGTCCGCTGCGGTTGCCAGCTTGCCCGCTGCCACAGCAGCAACCAATGGCGAGACGCCTTTCAGCATGGCAACCAATCGGAGGTGCGCTTTTATCGCAGGGCCCGTGTGACCACCTCTAGCAGACCCGCGCTTCTTTTGTGTTTGTGTGTTTATTACAAGATGGCGACAACTGAAGAATTCAGAAACGGAATGGCGAAACTTCGAGCTTTCGAATGATACCAAGATGGCGCCGCTCAGTGGCAGGAAAGACGAGTCAGGGCTCTGTGAACTGCGGTGATTTTACGCAATTTAAAGCTATTTTTTCGCCTTGCACACTGATAAATTAATATTTTTCTGGCGTTTTCAGCCAAACCATCTTGATACACATAGATTAGGCATTGCAGATACTGGAACGCGCCGTTGCCAAAAATCATTTTTTTTACATTTATTTTCATGATCTGATCCCCGCATCTCCCCTTAATTCAGGTAAAGCCTTCAAGACCAGCATTTGCAGTTAAATCTCAGAGATGCAGTGCTGCGACCAAGGCAAGGCCTCAGGAATCGCCCTGTAGCGTGTAATCTCCAAGGCCACACTTGATGTCTGTGTACGCTACAGCCATGGATGCAGTTCGGATAAAAGAATGTAGAGCTGACAGCTGTGGGAAATACCGATCGTCTTTACACGTTAAGTCTATGAGGCCATTGGTGGTGCCGCAAAGCCGTCCGAATTCCCGAGCATGTCCGTATTATCGGCGTCTGATTTATCGGTCGGTGACTGTATAGTGCAATCGACGGTGGTCTGCTCTAGATCATCGTCACTTCACTCCTCAAAGTCGAAAATGCACTTTGCTCCTCAAAGAAGCCGGGTAGGGCGTGTGTTCCGTGAGCTCCTGAACAACACTTTGCAATGTGGTGGACGTGGTTAAGCATGGATCTAGGACCTCAAAGAGGTGCAACGTAGTGCTACTTCTCCCCTGTTTATTACTAAATCGCCACGGAATTTATTTTTTATAAACTCAGATAATCCGGCAATGCCTATGAGCCATATTTATGCGGGAATACAGGACACGCTAAAACCTTCCACCAACTGAATAAGTTGTCGTGCCAGCGCAAGCAGCACGTGAAGTCACTCACTTTGCGGGGAATCCCACACCGAGGGGCAACTGGAAGTGTCGCAGAAGGGCAATGAAGTCCCGCGCGTCCTGCTGCAGGCGGGTGAAGCTGCTGGCCATCTCGTCAAAGTAGAGCGTCTCCCCAAGGCATTCCAGCACACGGTCACGCACCGATGTCGGGCACAGGTGGTCCTCCTGGGAATAGGAATTATGGTAGCAGCATCCTTTTTACAGAAGAGCTCCTCACAATGTTAACCTCAACGCAAGGTGACGCCAATACATGCACAGGAATGCCTTAGGATCGGCATCGTTCTGTATAAGAAATCAGAATTATGAAGCAAGTACACTTAAACCTCAACATAATAAACTCCAACGCAACAAAAGTCTCGATACAACGAAGTACTCAGCTTTTTATAACTTCTAGTCCATAGAACAAAGGTATTTCGAACCTTAATTAACTAAGTGTGTTGATGCACGATTTCAAGACGAAATTTCACTGCTGCTGCAAAGGAATTCCAATGCAATAAATTGAGAGTGCCCCCAGCGCAGATGGTCGAAAGACTGAAGTACACACAGCTGCTTGCAAATTCACCTCTCAAACCACACACTACAGGCCAGAGAGCGACTACTGAAGTGCAGCAGCATGGCAACAATGCGTTCCTGTCGCCATGTTCCATATAAAGGCCAAGTGCATTAAGATGCTATCCCGCTTTTCTTGCTGTATGCTGTAGGTGCAAAGGTTGCTGCAAAGGTTGCTGTATGCTGTAGGTTGTGGGGATGCGCGACCCTCGCGCCTCCCCTGATGTTTTTTCCTGCGTAGCGCGTCTCCTGTGGTCCCGCTTCGCCGCGTGGCCTGCGTGACGTCAGCGCGGCCGATGTGGTTGGGGCGCGGTCCGGGGGGTGGCGCTGGTGTTGCGCTGCTGCGGGGTTACCCTGGCGGGAGAGACAAGGCGCGCTTCTCTTGGGTTCGGAACGGCGCGAGCAGCACGGACGTGCCGCGCGTGCAGCGCCCCTCTTTCCCGGCGGGTTGGCGCGTGGCGGGGGACGTCTCCCGCGAGCACGCGGCGACCCAGGCTTCTGCGAGACCGCTTCGCGTGGCCGCCTTCGAACGCGCCACGATTCGCGTGACTATACACGCGAACGACCAGGCGTTGGGATCCAGCATGGGGCGAACATATTCGCTCGCGAGGACGCGGTGAGTCGGACTTCTAGATTTGTCGCGCGCCCATCGGCATGTTTTGTGGATAGCAACTCGGCTAGCAGGCATTGATCTATGAAAGGTGCAATAAATGCCCTTGTGATTGTTTGCACTACTGTGTTGTCGTTCCTTTGTCCCAAGAGTACGGAGGAGAATCCCACAATGGAAACAAGTAAAGCCACCAATGAATTTTTCTTACACAGAAGTGGCGACAAAACATTCCAAATTATCGGGCCAGCAGAAAAACCAAACTTGAATGAGAAAAAATTCATTGATTTTAGTGCGAGAGTCCGTGACAAAAGATACGGTTTCACGCCATGCCTACGAGATTTTCACATCGGCGGTACAAAGCGAAGCCCGGCGCAGAATTACGTCCGGTCTGCCCCCACGGCCGGTCGTCTCGCCCGCACTGGAACGGCACCACACACGAAAAGCGCCGACTGCACGGATCGATCCGCTTCGTCTGCCCCTTGCTTCAAAACATCTCTGAAGCTAGAGATTGAGCAGCCTCCAGTACAAAATGTGCGAGAAGACTGCACACGATGTCGTGCCATCTCGGCCCAACCACTTTTAGCACACGTGCCATGTTACCTCTACGACAGGGCGAGCGGGCGGCACATGCGCTCAGCTGCACTGACAGCCACGTGCAACCAGAGCTGCGCTGGAAAAGGAGACACCTGCAACCCCCCCCCCCCAGCCCGGATCCCTCCCCTTTTACAAGCGCTTGATAGCGTTACCATGAGCTCACTTTTGCACTCACCAGAGCTCACGTTTGCACTAATAGTGCCTGGCATCTTACAGAAGCTTCATTAATAATTTTCCTATTTAGCATTTAGAAGATTCTCTTGTAAAAAAATTTTCCCTGCACAATTATTGCACGCCCCATCAATGAAATATGCAAGCAATATGCAAGTAAGCATAGTACAGTCAAACCTCCACATAACAAACGTGGATGTAACAAAGTAAATGTGAAATATTTTTTTCTTCGATATGAGTGTGTAGCAAATATAAGTTTGCAATGAATATATGAATATCAAATATGACAAACGTATTCTTGTTTCAGATCCGACTTCATTTTAATGAGCTTCAACTATACAGTCAATTTGGACTGCCTAGGGACTGCGATAATGTACAAAAAATTAGGCAGCCCGAAAAAATGAATGCATGCCTTTCATTACGTTCGAATACTCAAATCACCACAGCCATGTCTGAAATAGCTCTAAAGGCTTGCCAATGAGCTGTCCGAATACCAAATAGTAGATTTAGCAGAATAGCAGCACCGAATGGCACACTACTGTATTTTGTTTGCCCTCGCTCTCGTCAGTTTCGCACTGGCACGTCGCTGCCGGCAGTCGCTTACCCGGCACCCACCTAGGGGGCGTGCATGCACCAGCAGTACTGACCGGGTGCAGGGTGACCCAGTGTGCCATGACGGCAGCGGTCATCATGCGCTGCAGGGCGCTCTTGGAGGCCAGGTGGAAGAGCACCAGCCGGGCAAAGCTCTCCACGGGGCTCTCCACGGGCGGCACCTCCAGGCCAGGCATCGGGCGAGTCACAAAACCCGACAGCAGGCCAAGCAGCCTGCAAGACGCACCAGGAAGGGGAACAGCTCCAACGCCACCGACGACAACGAAACAGAAGTGGTCATCGAGGCTGGTGCACCCACAGATGAACACCTCTACAAAGGAAATGCCTGTATTATGAAGTACTGATTATGTCCCAGCTGAATTTCTAGAGTAAAACCTCATTTAACCGCACTCGTTTAAACAGTACTTTCATTTTAAATGTACAAAAATCAAATCCCTGGCTTAGTGGCCATTGAACATAATGTGTTTTGTATCCGCATACCCTATTTACTCGCATAATGATCAAGTATTTGTCAAAAAAAAAAAATTGACACAAATTCAGAGGTGCGATCATTACACGGTTTAAATTTTCCGCAAGAATGAAAAAAAAATTTTTTTTCATCCCGGTTTGCTGCGGGATGACAACAGGTCAACAAATAGGCAGCTGCCGCTGTATGTAGTGCCGGACACCAAAACGAAAATGGCGGCCGGTGGAGTAAACCGAACGCACCGAATGCGCCGAACACATTTTTTTTTTCTTCTGGTGAGCACATTACATGCATTGAAACAGTTTCTTCCATATCCTCTAAAAACGGTTTTTATGGTTTTTCATTCCTTCCCGACACTAATTTCGAACTCTATATCGGTGCGTCTTGAAAACAACTTAATACCAATATCTGTTAGCACTAAGTTTCTTGGCGTAGTTTTAGACAGGTATCTGAAATTCAATCTTCATGCGCAGTCACTTGTCCGTAAGATATCGTTTGGAATACGCGCCATAATCAAAACCCGCTCATACTTTCAGCCACACATTATCCATTCCCTTTATCATGCACACCTTCACAGCCATTTATCGTACTGCATATCAGCCTGGGGAAACACATACCTCACTCACCTCAGCCAACTTCAACGCATGCAGAATCAGGCGATTAGCCTCATGACTTTCAGCCATTTCCTATCCAATGCAACGCCACTTTATTGCAGTTTAAGCATTCATCCTCTTCATCAGCTCTTTCAGTTAAAGTTAACAATCGTGATCTATAAGTTATTTCGTAATATTGCCCACTGCTGTTTCTGCTATTTATCAATGACCTACCTAATGGCTTTGTTATTGAAACTTTTGTATATACTAACACTACTAGGTTCTCTGAACTCGTTAATCGTCTTTTGCCTAAAGTGCGCACAAACTATGGTAAGTTCACTACCACATTTGCGGGAATAAAACTATGGAATTCTATTCCACATACCATTAAATCATCCCCCACAGAGCATATATTCAAGAATCAGGTTAACAAATACTTTATGCAGCAACTCTCTTCATCCTAACCACTGCCTTTGTGATTGTAATCATAATTGACTTAGCTATTATACTACACGTTTATTACTCATATTTTTATTGTATTGTACATTTGCATTGCTTGTTCACTACAGAAGTCTTCTTCGCAATTTTTTGTCTTTCAATACAATACAATTCAATTCTTCCAGCGGCTTGACCGGGCGTTCGCCGCGTCAACAAATGTTCTGGCGGAGAGGCACGAATTCACCAGTCGAAGGCAGTTCGAGGGAGAAGGATTCCTGGAATTCGTGACCGCACTGAAGGAGAAGGCGGTACAGTGCAACTATGGCACAACGTACAAGGAGCGCGTCCGAGACCAAATAATACATGGGTAGCGAACGTCAGCCTTCGCGAAAAGTTATTAGCTCATGGCGAAAGCCTGTCCCTGGACAAGGCAGAAGAAATTGGACGCTCTTTAGAAGCCTTGCATCGACCGAACCGCGCGTTCGGCTCGGAAAATGTACGAAGAATTGAGGCAGCTCAACTTGGCGTTCCGTCGACGGGCATACATGACAGACTTCTTCCGGGAAGCTGCCAAGATGGCCGACTTAGTCCGGCAGGCCATGAAGACGGCAGACTTCTTTCGAGAAGCCGCCAAGAGGGCCGACTTCTTCCGAGAAGCCGCCAAGATGGTCGACATTTCGCACACGGCTCCTCCGCTAACCGTGGTGCATGCGATCGGTGTGGCAGCAGGAACCATATCGCATCTTACAGGAATTGTGCAGCAAGAAATCGGCGATGCAACGCCCGCCACACGTTGGGCCATTTTGCCTCGGTATGTCGAAAGACCCAAACAGCGGTGCAGCACGTCTCTTCCGCAGAGACGCTGTCTTCGTCAACTTCCGCAGGGCAGCCGTCCGCGTCTGCCTTGATTGATGGTGAGCACTTTGAAAACCAAGAAAGACTTACAAGTTCCGGTCATAGTTAACGGCGTCTCCATGCGACTGCCGGTGGATACAAGAGCGTCTGTCTCATTGATGACAGCCAAAGATTTTAGAAAGCACTTTGGTCGACAGCACAGACTGTCACAAACAACAGTGGACTTGAGAAATTTCTCCAAGCAACACATCGACATTCGAGGCCTGTTTCAAGCCACTGTCCAGTTTTTCCAAAGGTCATGCTCCGTCACGTTCCACGTAACAACTACAGAAACATCACTGCTGGGTTTAGACGCCATCCAACGCTTGGGCATACAGATCGACGGTACGTCGCTGACATGTCGTCTACCATCGCTTCCTTCAGTACAGAGCCCCACAGGTGTGCCTCCGGGTTTTGATCACCTCTTCAGTGACGAGTTGGGTCTCGTCAACAACTTTGTGCACCGAATTCATCGGCAGCAAGATGCGAAAGCAGTATCTTCAAAGTTGCGCCAACTACCCCTGGCTCTCCGTGACCAGGTCACACATGAACTGCGACGTCTCGAGGACTGCGACGTCATCGAGCGCGTCGAGGCTTCTGAGCGGGTGTCTCCACTCGTGGTGGTGCGCAAGAAGGATGGAACCATGCGGCTCTGTGTAGATCTACGGGAACCGGACAGTCTTGTGTCTCACGTTCAAGAAAGGGTCTTGCAGAAACAGTGGCAAATTAAGCAGTGTGTAGACAAACGTAGAGGTGCTCAGGCAACTCGTGTCAAGGTGGGAGACACCGTCAGAATTAGATTTAACAGGAAAGGATTTTTTAAGTACAGTAAACCTCATACAGTTAAGGCCCAGATAGGACCACCTATTTTTGTACTCAGTGATGGGAAGACGTGGCATGTGTCTAAGTTAACCCTAGTGATAAAGGATTCAGCAGATAGTACATTGTGTACAAGTGATAGAGACTTTTTGTACTCGTATTAAAATCTGGAAAGTCATTCCGATGACTCGTCTGTAGTGACAGCGTCTTCTCATTGTTATGAGCATCAGCTAAGTAGTTCGTTTGACTGTATCACTTCCGGGTCTGCACAGGCAGCAGTCGTCTCGGATTCCGTAAGGGAATCTGTAGCATCCCAGGACTTGTTGGGACGTCGAGAGGAGCTTCCTGGGCAACCCTCTCCAGCTTTGAGCGACAACCGCATTCAATTGTCCAACCAGGGGGAGGGAAATAGTAGTGGGACAACTGGGTCTTTAAAGCCGACCGATACGCGTCGCAACCCCCAAAGTTCTTCTGAGGTACGCACGCTGTTAGATATGGAGCTGTTTCCTGCGATTACTTCGAGTTCCCCAAACCACTTCGAATCGCAGCACAGCTAATTGAGGAATGCAGAAGCAGGAAAGCACATTCCAGAGGAGCACCAGACAAGTGCAAACAAGTTTGCGGCCCCCAGGTCGTGCGCCGCCGGGATTAGAAGGGGGCCTCGGACAATGGAGCTCAATCGTCCCCCTTCGCCTTTGAAGAAGGCATTTGCCACCACTGCGGAGCCGTACCGCCGGGAGCAGGTGGGCACTCGTGCAATGGAGCATGAGCGCCCCCCCTCCTTCTCCTCCTCGAAAGAAGCGCATTACAACTCTGCGAGGCAAGACCGCAGGGGGATCAAGTGATCAAGAGAGGAGGACCAGGCGCCGACTCTCTTCGCCGGGTATGACACCATCGCACGGGCGCCTACCATTGGCTGAAAGTGGCGTCATCTGAGCGGACTCTCCCATTGGTCGAACATGACGTGACTTCCAGTGCTCGAAGGGTTTATAAGAAGCCTTCCAGAGAGACCTGAGCATTCTGGGACATTCCCTGATTCCCTGATTCACCTCTCTCGAACTTCCTGCCGCGGGCCGCAGCGTCCGAGTTGCTGCGGGCCCGTAATGACTGTACGAATGTTAATTGACGCTCACCTCTATGTATATAATGTAGAATAGATACTCCCAAGTTTGGTTTTCATCCCGGAGTCCGGCCTACAACCCCTACATCTGGTTGGCAGCGGTGAGATCGCCTCCGAATGCATCAGCTGGTGGCAGCGCTACGGATAAACCTTCGTCGAGAGAGATCCTAAGGAACCGGGAAGAGCGAAGAAGAGAGAGCCTTCGTCGAAAGAGGTCCGAAGAAACTGGGAGTAGCGAAGAAGGAGCGAGCCTTCGACCCAGGGAGTCCGGAGGAACTGGGAACAGCGGACGAATGAACCGGATGGCAGGGTGCTGCAACCGTAAGTGAGCGCGTGGTTTTTTTCCTTATGATTCGCCAGACTCAAATGTGTGTTCATTTTGATAGTTCTGGGAATCGGGAGTTTGATGCATTGTGTGTTTGCACAAATTAATTAAGGAAAACAGTTTTAACCACCTGTCGGGGCAGCTGCCATGGATCTTAGAAGGTTGACGAGGTTAGACTTGTTGTTGGTGTGCGACGATTTGGGAGTTGAGGCGGACGAACGGATGGAAACGGCAGCTATCATAAAGGCGATTCAAGATAGTGGCAATGACGAGAAAAGCATTGAGCTTGCTTGGGAGGTGATACAGGAACCACGGGAGCGGGAGCGTCGTGTACGTTTGCGAGAGCGTCGTGAACTTAAGAGTGAGAGTAGGCGTGAAGAACGCGAGAATGAACGGAAGCATGAGCTTCAAGAACTTACTCTTAGGTGTCAGCGTCACGAACGTGAGAAGGAACGCGAACGTGAGTATCAGGAACGTAAGCTTGAGCGTGAGGAAAAGTATGAGAGAGAGAAGGCAGCACTGATCAAAGAGATACAGCATTGTGATCAGTTATTGGCACAGAGACAACGGCTGTCTGAGAATTCTGTAGGAAGTACAGAGCGAAAGAATGAGGAAGTGTCTAGCGGACTTTCGCCAAAAGCCGACGAGAAGAGTAGTGCCTGTGAGATTGGCTGCAGATTCATCGGAAAAGGGAAAAGGCTAGCTGCTAACGATGCCTTAGTGGCAACAGAGGCCGTTAAAGGCCGCAAGGAGAGCGACGAGGTGCTGTGCCAACAGATGACTGTAGAGACAGCTAGGCCAGCTGCGAACAAATTGGCACAGTCGCCGCGTGTGTGCGTCGCTGGTAATGTTAGCGAGGTTGCTAGCGAAGAAAAGGGTACTGCTGACCCGAGGGACGCGAGCGCCCATGTAGAGCCAGATCTGCGTGCAGAAGTGAAGTGCGAGCTGGACGATGCAGTTGAGAATAGTTCTCGGGGTGGCGAGCTCCGTAGCTCACGAGAGAACAACTGCATTGTTCAGGGATCGGTGCGGCTCTCCACCAGTCTAGATGGCCTAGATAGGGATGATTCAGTTGTTAATCATTCAGACTGTGCGCGTGAGACAGCGATCGATACCGACGGGCTGTGTGCCGATGCACAGCGTGAGCTGGGCAATGTAGTAGAGGGCAATTCGCAAGAGTGCGAGTTGTCTAACTCGAGTAAAGCCTGCTGCATTGTGCCAGAGTCGGTTGGGCTGTCCGCCAGTCGAGGCAAAGTGAGAGTAGATTTAAATGTAAATCACTCAGACTGTGCGGGTAAGAGACCGATCCGGGCCGACGAAATGTGTACCGAACAGCACGAGGCACGAGAAGGCGACATGAAAGTGAGTGCGAAGAGAAAGCGCCGTAAAAAGAAGCGCAGTAAAGACCGGAAGACGGTAATTAATGTAGCGCCGCCAAAGATGGCAAGAACCCCAAATGGGCAGGGCGCGAGGAGAAGAAAGGTGCGGTCGTCACTGACGATGTTGACGCATCCAGAATGGTCGAGCCACCGGTCAAAGGGGGACCGCGAAGCATGTTCTGCACGGACGCGGACAAAGGGCTTGAGGCTGTTAAACTTTTCGTCGTTTCGTAGTTCTTTTCATAGCTCAGCGTGCAGTTCGAAGAAACGCAAGGTGGCAGGACGAGACCAGGTGGGGAGTAGCGACGCGGTCAATCAAGTTTGTGAAGAAAGCGGGGCGGGAGGACGCAAATTGGCAGGAGACCGTAGCGTCTTGGGGGAGCTGATAGTGAGTCAGCCCTTTTGTTGTTCCTCCGTAGCCAGAGTAGCTTTCGGTACGCGACCACCCCGCGTTCGACTCAAAGTATGAGTCAGACGTAAGCGTTTGGAAAGGGAGGCCAGGAGCGCTTCCGTAGAAATGAATTATTTTGTTTTATTTTTGAGCATCAGAAAATTTCGCGATTTGAGACTAGAGTTTCTTTCAAGGTGTAAGGTTTGAGCTTTGTTTATGTTTTGGTTTGAGAAAGCTCCGAGATTTGAAAGACGCGTTTGTGTAAACATGTAGTCTCGCGAGATGCTCATTAATAAGTAGATAGGCTTTTTTTTTGTGTGTGAATAACCTGAAGGTCAAGGTTATCGTCGAAAGGCCTATGGTAAAGCGTGTGTGTTATTTAACCTTCTTTCTTTTTAAGTGTTGAATTTTCTAAGGTTAAGCACGTAGATTTTCAGTGAGTGCATGATTTGCACGGAGAAGCGTTCTTAGTTCCATTAGCGCGTGTCCTGTGTGGACGGAAGGAAGCAGATTTTATGACTGGGTTGCTAGTGTGTGTGGAGGGCAGCCGTATTCTGACTTCTTTAGTGAGCGTGCGTGGAAAGAGTTAGTAGAAGACGCATTAGTTTAAGGGTTCTGCGGAGTGTGTAAGTCCCGCAAGTTTAATTGTTCGTTTACGTCACGTGTCCTGTAGAACTTTCAGGGAAGAAACGTGAGTAAGCGTAAATGAAAAGTTTGCCTACAATGCAAGTACGCGTTTTGTTTAGTGACCACAAGGCTAGTGCGCTTGTGATTACGTACTTGTGAGGTTGACCAGATTGTTCAGTGGCGCCAATACGTGCGATAAGTACGCCACTGCGATAGATTGGAAACATGCTGTTCGTGTAGTTAGGCCACTTAAGTTATGTTCGGCTGTTTTCATTTGTTGTTTGCTACGTCAACGACATTTTGTTTTGCAACAACAATAGTGGTCTGGTCTTGTCGGCAATCGAGGAGAAATGGATAGCTGTTTGGAAGGGTGGTTGGAACTGTTTTGTCGAAATTGGGGAAATAAAAGATCAAGGTTCATTTTGACTCAGTAATAGCCTGGCGAGTCAGGGGTGAAGAGCCTGCGCTTACGCGTGGTGCAGCGCTGTGTTGTTTGGTTTGTTTGACGTATGTTCTCCAGGGCCCAGGATCCCGAGGGTTGTCAAACGAGGCTCGACCCCAGTACCCTGCAGCTTCTTTCAGCGTTCCTCATGGCCAGCGTATTGAGTTCACCAGCCATTCAGAACAACCGGGGCGAGGACGAGCTATTAGATATGGAGCTGTTTCCTGCGATTACTTCGAGTTCCCCAAACCACTTCGAATCACAGCACAGCTAATTGAGGAATGCAGAAGCAGGAAAGCACATTCCAGAGGAGCACCAGACAAGTGCAAACAAGTTTGCGGCCCCCAGGTCGTGCGCCGCCGGGATTAGAAGGGGGCCTCGGACAATGGAGCTCAATCGTCCCCCTTCGCCTTTGAAGAAGGCATTTGCCACCACTGCGGAGCCGTACCGCCGGGAGCAGGTGGGCACTCGTGCAATGGAGCATGAGCGCCCCCCCTCCTTCTCCTCCTCGAAAGAAGCGCATTACAACTCTGCGAGGCAAGACCGCAGGGGGATCAAGTGATCAAGAGAGGAGGACCAGGCGCTGACTCTCTTCGCCGGGTATGACACCATCGCACGGGCGCCTACCATTGGCTGAAAGTGGCGTCATCTGAGCGGACTCTCCCATTGGTCGAACATGACGTGACTTCCAGTGCTCGAAGGGTTTATAAGAAGCCTTCCAGAGAGACCTGAGCATTCTGGGACATTCCCTGATTCCCTGATTCACCTCTCTCGAACTTCCTGCCGCGGGCCGCAGCGTCCGAGTTGCTGCGGGCCCGTAATGACTGTACGAACGTTAATTGACGCTCACCTCTATGTATATAATGTAGAATAAATACTCCCAAGTTTGGTTTTCATCCCCGAAGTCCGTCCCTCAACCCCTACAACGCGTCCTCATCGTGACAGAAAACGGCCCCCGTGGCTCGACGATTATGTTTCTAGAATGTAGAGCGTATTGCAATCTTCAAAATGCCACGGCTAGGGGCCTCGCTGTGTTGTTGTTGTTGACCACAACCATAATAAAGCCTACATATAATAATGGCAAGCTTGGTTGTAGCTCTGTTTTTTTGTCATGGAAGTGCGGAAAGTGATGTTGGAATGATATGGGGCATCTGCTTAAGAATGTTTGGTGCATGCAGACTGCTTGGTTTGTCTTCAAGAGTCGTTCGCATAGCACTCGACAGATGGTAGGCGCGATCATTAGCTAGACTTGGCACACGACATATTGCTGTGGCAAGTTTGGGGTGCGATCATTACACGGGAAATAAAAAAATATCAATCAAATGTTAACGACAAAATACAGGGGTGCGATCATTATGCGAGTGCAATCATTATGCGAGTAAATACGGTAAATCGTACCAGCATACCGCGTACGTATCAGCTAACACTTAGTCTTTCCACTTTTCGTCACACAAACATGGCAGTGCGTTGTCTTTATTGGGCAGCCTGGCAGAGCCACGAGCCTCAGAGACCAGAACGGCCTCTAAGTGTTGTTGTGAATCAGCATGCGCCGCTGACACGTATTTGTTTTGTTAGATTCACCGGCCATGCCTCTTGTGAATCGGCAGTGGCTGCGGCTGACGTCACAAGATAAGGACTATAAAAGCAACACTAACCTTCAATAAAGCGTTCGTTCTTTGGCAACTGCTTCTCGAGTTACTTCAGTGGCGACGAGGCTGCCCACCACCGGGCCGTGCCTGCTCCATGGCGGCTCACGCCGGACCACCGGGTTTCGACGAAACGGAAGACAGTTGGGACGCCTACCAGGTGCGTCTGCAGTCTTACTTTGAAGCCTATGATATCGTCGACTCGAAGAAACGACGAGCCCTGCTAACGGCAGCCTTAAGCACGGCAACAGTCGGCATAATAACGGTACAGTGCGCGCCGGCGAAGATTCAGGACCTTACCTATGAGAAGCTGCTTGAACTGCTGGCAGAACACTTTGCGCCACAGGGCAACGAAATAGCGGAGTCTTACAAGTTCTTCACCAGATGCCAGCGTCCCGACGAGTCAACGAAGGACTTCATTGTGGAAATTCGGAAGAAGGCCTGCAGTTGCAACTTTGGCGAAGCGCGAGACAGGATGCTACGAGACAGACTTGTTTGTGGTCTACGTGATGCCGGCGTTCGTCGGAAGCTTTTGGCCAGACCTTCGCTGACGCTGAAAGAAGCCGAAGATATAGCGTTAGCAGCAGAGATGGCAGCTCTCAACGTTGATCACATGGAGAGCACACAGGATTATGGCGACGTCCATGCCGTGAGGAGCAAGGTGCAAGGTCAACCGTATTACCACAGGACTCATCCGAGCACTTCTCGACTAAGCGAAGACGTCGTTTGCCCGTGCTGTGGTAGCACTAAGCACAAGGCAGCAAAGTGCAAGTTTCGCCGGGCGGAGTGTTTTCGCTGCCGACGTAAAGGGCACCTAGCTAAGATGTGTGTATGGAAACAAGGGGTGGCCCTTTGTGAGGAGCATTCTTCAGAGAGCGACGGCAACGAACTTTGTCTAATGAGTTTGTACACTACGTCGGTAAACTTGGTCAAGCCTGTGGTTCGCACCCTCTGCTGGAGCGGAATTCCGCTGACAATGCAAGTGGACACCGGATCGCCTGTCTCCATCATTACGTGGAAAACATACTGCAAGCATCGGCATGCCTGGCCTGCGATCCGCGAGACGTCCTTGAAGTTGTCCTGCTTTCTTGGCAAGCTGCCCGTGAGGGGTCAGCTGAAACTTCCGGTCTCGTACGCGGGAAAGACCCTAGATGCCACTCTAACTGTACTGCAATGCGATGGCCCGAACTTGTGCGGGCGAGATGTCATCAGCGCATTTGAGCGTAGCGGAAGGCCCGTCTTAAGCATTCTCGGCGAGGAAACCTCCGGTGAGCAAAATGTCCCTCACAGTACTTTGGTTAGCGCACTCTTAGAGGAGTTCGGCGATTTGTTTACGCCAGGTCTAGGGCTAATTGATGGCCCCGCAGTCCATTTGCGGTTGCGGGAAAATGCGTTGCCGCGGTTCTGCAAAGCACGTTCTGTGCCGTATGCAATGCGGGAGCAAGTGTCAAATGAAATAGACAGGCTTGTTAAGCATGGCATTCTCTCGCCTGTCGACAGTGCGGAGTGGGCCACACCTTTGGTTCCCGTTATCAAAAAGAATGGTTCCATTCGGTTGTGTGGTGATTTTAAAGTGACCGCAAATGCTGCATGTGTCACGGAGCAGTACCCATTGCCAAAAATAAGGGATATCTTTGCAAACCTAAACGGTGGTGAAGTATTCAGCACCATCGACTTGAAGGATGCTTACAGTCAGCTGCCGCTTGACGAGGAAACGAAGAAGATATTGGTTGTAAACACTCCGAAAGGCCTGTTTTGCTTTAATAGGCTTCCTTTTGGTGTAGCCTCTGCTCCTGCGATTTTTCAGAGACGTATGGACGGCATCCTGCAAGGCATTCCGGGCATTCAAGTATATTTGGACGATGTGGTAGTCGCGGAGAAACGCGGCAACTGTGAGACGCTGCGTGAAGTTTTCAGACGTTTCCGGCAACACGGTGTGAAGCTGAATCCGCAGAAATGCAAGTTCCGACAAGCAGAAGTTGAATTTCTGGGACATCGTATAAATACGAACGGATTGTTACCTAAGATGGACAACATTGCTGCAATAATGGAAATGCCGAAGCCAACCGGTGTTGCGGAACTACGGGCGTTTTTGGGCTTCGTGACCTACTACCACTCATTTCTGGGAAACTTGGCTACTGTTCTAGAGCCACTGCATGAACTGCTAAGAAAGAACACACGCTGGCAGTGGGGAGCGAGACAAGATAACGCGTTCCGAGCAACAAAGCGGCTGCTAGAGGAAGCTAAGTTCTTGGCGCACTACGATCCAAGTAAGCCGCTTATCTTGGAAACCGATGCGTCGTCGTGTGGCGTCGGCGCAGTGCTATATCACAGAGTAAATGGGCAAGATCGACCAATTGGGTTCCGGTCGCGAACGCTTTCAGCTGCTGAGCGTAATTACGCGCAAATTGAAAGAGAGGCATTGGCAGTTGTCTTCGGGGTTACAAAGTTCCGGGAATATCTGCTCGGGAATCATTTCACGCTTGTGACAGATCACAAACCTCTTCTGAGCCTTTTCAGCCCCGACAAGCCCGTTCCCGCCATGGCCGCTGCCCGGATTCAGCGTTGGTCCCTCTTGCTGAGCGCCTACAACTACAAAATTCAGTTCAAGCCAGGAAAGACGTTGATTCCTGCAGACACCCTCAGCCGTTTACCGGTGCGGCAGGAGCATAACAACACTAAGGCTGCAGAAGATGACGCTCGTGAGTACGTTCTTCTGACCGATCACCTCAATACCTGTCCTCTGTCGGCGAGTGACTTGGCTAAAATGACTGTTGACGACAGCGACCTCGCGCAAGTCCGCAATTACATTCAGAATGGCTGGCCACGGTACTTGCAACCGGCTCAGGAGCCGTTGCGCGTGTACATGCACAGGAAAGACGAACTGACGTACAGCCATGGAATTGTGTACTGGGGCCATCGAGCGGTTATTCCAACAAGTGCGCGGCAGTCAATGCTGCGTATGCTGCATGATGCACATCAAGGGATAACGGCTATGAAAAAATTGGCACGTTCTGTTTTCTGGTACCCAGGGCTCGATCGGGACATTGAGAAGCTGGTGAACGCGTGTCCAACATGCATAGAATGGGGCAGCATGCCTCCTGCCCGACAACCCGTGCCTTGGCCGGACACAGAGGAGCCATGGTCTAGGGTCCATGTCGATTTTGCGGGTCCTGTGGAAGGTAACATGTTGTTGATCGTGGTTGATTCCCATACGAAATGGATCGAGGTTACCGCCATGAAGACCGCCAGTTCGGCAAAGACAATTGAAGCACTGCAGACTATGTTCAGCCGGTTCGGTTTGCCGAGGACCCTGGTAACGGACAACGGGCCGCAGTTTACTAGTGAAGAGTTCAGGGCATTTATGAAGCGCAATGGCATCGCTCATTTGCGGACAGCTCCCTACAAACCGCAGTCTAATGGCCTGGCGGAAAGAGCAGTACGGACTGTCAAACAGGGGTTAAACAAAAACACTCGCGGCAGTTTGCAAGCTCGGCTGGACCACATTCTTTCGCATTATCGGCGCACTCCCTTGACAAATAGGCAAACCCCAGCTTCTATGCTTCTCGGATATCAGCCACGTTCTTTATTGCACAACGTCGTGTCACGACCATTCCCTTCTGCAGGTGCGTGCAACAGTGGCCCACCGCTGAGCAAAGACGTCTGGTTCAAGAACTACGGAGTGGGTGACAAATGGAAACCAGGCTCGTTAGAGTCCACCGAAGGCTCGCGAATGGCAACGGTAAAGACAGCAGATGGGGAGCAACATCGCCACCACCTCGACCAGCTAAAAACCAGGAGGACCAGCGTGGGAGGAGAAGAGATGGAACCCGAGGCCCCCATGCAAGCAGCAACGACTAAAGGCAGCCAGAACGCAGCGGCAGACTCGCAGTCTCAAGGACACGACAGCAGTCACAGTCAGGCTCAAGTAGGCACCGACATTCGAACGCCGTCAGACGGGCGGGCCGAAGCCGAGGTTGCTACCAGCGAGCCGCAAGTGACTGACCGGGCTGAAGTGACACTGCGTAGGTCGAAGCGGAAGCCCCGGCCCCCGGACCGCTTCACTCCTTAAGGGGGGAGAATTGTTGTGAATCAGCATGCGCCGCTGACACGTATTTGTTTTGTTAGATTCACCGGCCATGCCTCTTGTGAATCGGCAGTGGCTGCGGCTGACGTCACAAGATAAGGACTATAAAAGCAACACTAACCTTCAATAAAGCGTTCGTTCTTTGGCAACTGCTTCTCGAGTTACTTCAAGTGTCCTGTGCGTTAGCGCGTGAAGCCACATCAACATCAACATCATTTTGGTGCCATGCTAGAGAGTGCTGTGGCATCGTGCAAGCAAGGACTCGTATCATGCCAAAGCCCGGATAAAAAAGACGCCGGGGGCTCAGCACAGAAGAAAAATCAGACATCATTAGTGCTATTGAACATGACACGAAGAAGTCGGCGATGGTATGCGACAGGGATCGACCACTGACTACGGCGTGTGGCATTTCGAATCCGAAGAAGTTGCTCAGCAGCACTGCTGCAACCGCGAGAAGATGTCGACTATGAAGTTCAACTTCTCACCATCACTGCCTTTGTTGTTGCCTAAGTGTTGCCCAGCAACAGTGATGAGGAGGACACGGAAAGCGACAGCACGGGCGATTCAGGCCCGACAGTGGCAGAAGATGCGCGTTATGTCAGTCTCATGAATGCAATTGTCGCGACGAGAACTGCACCCCGCAATGAAAAAGGCGCCCCGCAACTTCTACAGCGCTACCGCCTGCGTGCACGGAGGATACGTAACACCAATGAGGAATCTGTCATGCGAGTGTTTACCGAGAAAAGGGGGCTGGCTGAAAAGCTGGCTCGCAGCTTCAGCAAGCTTGAGGCCGCTGTTGTTGCTGCTAAGTTGCCGTGGCATCAAACGAAAAGAACACTTTTGTCGAGTGAAGTGAATAAATACTGCATTTTTTACCCTTTCATTGCACTCTCTCCGAGTTCCGCTTTTGACAGGCAAATGGGCGATGACATGCTATTTCAGTTAAGCAGTACTACCGTTAATTACATACTTTTTCTGAGCTCCGGCCAACTATGGTTTAATGAGGTTTCACTGTACCTTCCACATGCATTATGCATGCCTCTACCATTACAACAAATTCGGCCGTACAAAGAAGGAATTTTGGCCTCTGCCAATTTGTTTCTTTACAACGCCACGTAACTGTGCCGCCATTGCCCTCGGCAGACGTTACCGAGGTGTACTGAGAAATATGCCACAGTTGATACGACGTGATGATGCAATCGTAACTGACAATCGACGACGTCTTTGAAGCCATCTAGGGCGAAAGGAATGCGGATATAAGCGAAGCAATAGTGATGGAAATACTGTAAACGAACAAAGGATTTCCATGGCAAGGCGGGTGATAGCAACATTCGACGATTTGTGGCTTTACTTTGCGTAGCTCCGGCGTTTTGCCGTGGAGCATGCTGCAAACCTAGGTGCAATAGCTTTGGCTGCAGTCGCACATTCAAAGTGTGCACGAAAGGAAATAAGCGACATATTTCACCCCGTTTCTTGAATTCACGTTAAATAAAGACTTTCTTTTGTTGAATGCCTGTTCTAATGAGAATGGTACGGTGTGCAGCCTCTACAACAAAGTGACCTGTATAACAAAGTACCTTGGAGGTCCCGAACAATTTGTTATAGAGGAGTTTGAATGTGTATGCTTCGACTCGTGCCCTGGGTTGAGAGTGACATGGTCAGAGACAAAGTGTGTAAAACAGGCATGTTTCCTATGGGCACGTTCGCACTTGTTCTTTTTTTTTTATTTCATTTAGTCAAGGTTTTCCACCACTTTACCACAAGGTTGACATGAAAAGACACAGAGGGCTTGCTGCAGTTTTCCCGATTTGGCCGTGCATAGGTTTTGAGCAGCTTAATCAGAATGGGCTCACTACAGTGCAGCGTTCCACTACGCACATTAGCCAACTTGTGAACAATAATGAATAGAGAGGTGTTGCCCCGAGCACACACCTTTTGTGAGATATGTATGCACTTCATTACCAATTGCTAATGTTTAGATGCAGCTCACAAACAAGCAACAAACGTGGGAAAGCAGAGATTGAAATGTTTACAGTGACTTTTACAGCAACTTTGCTGTTGCCAATTTTGCCTGCCGTATGAACATGTCTGAATAAGCTTGCCTACCTTGAATAAACTTACCATAGTGTCCGTTCACTATCATAAACTTGAAAATAATGCCTTTGTATATGTTACAAGAGCAACTTTTTTACAAAAACAAAATTTTTCATAAAATTTCTTGCAGCGTTTGTAAAATAGTAAAAGCAGTCACGACTATAAGGCAAGGGTACCAGTTGGAGGACCTGAGAAAACAGCTCAAGTATGCAGGTTAAAGGTGACACAGAGTATCCAAAGAATTATTCAGACTTGATCAGCCTCTCGCATAAAGTGAGGAGGGGTGGCTTCGAGGCTAAGCATTCTGCGAAAAAAAAAAAAAACTCACATTTTATTCAAACACCTTAATTAAGAAAGCGACTCACTTGGCAGCCATGCAGCGGCACTGCAGGACCAGGCGCTCCCGTTCCACGGGGCTCTCGTTCAGCGATTCTGCACCCGCCAGGTACACCTCCCCCCCACCCAACACTGGGGTCACACCAGGGCCACCCTCAATTGAACATGGTGGTTGTAGTGGTCCACAGCCCCCGACACTGCCGGGACGCCGCATCCTCTTGTCAGGCTGCACAGACCGCATCTTTTTGACACTTTGTCCCAGGATCACTGGGGAATCTGGATACACACTAAATTATCTATCATAAGGTACACAGCTGTAAACTATATCTTCTCGGCCTGTGTTGGGCATAGAAAGGATCTTCAGTGCGTACTGAACATTTCACCGTTCTTACAGTAAGCTTGCTTGTTTAGACATTGTTTGTTGTTTTCTAGTTTTTTTAAGTGCAAGTGGGTGCACTGAATTATTCTGGAGTTTTACGTGCCAAAATGACTATTTGATTATGAGGCCTGTCGTAGCGGGGAACTCTGGATTAATTCTGACCACCAGATCCTTAACGTGACACAGGCATTTTTGCATTTCGCCCCCATCGAAATGCAGCCGCCATGCCCAATATTTGATCCCGCAACTTTGTGCTTCAGAGCACCATGCCATAGCCGCTAAGCCACTGCGGAGGGTCCAAGTGGATGCCCGTCATATCTTGTCGGTGCTGTTAGGAATGGCCGTACGGGGTCACAACGTGCCAGCTTTCAGCCCACTGCACGTGTTCCAATCCAACCAGACAGGGCGCACTTCAGAGAACTGCGAATAACCGGCAGCCACGTGGCACGCGGTCAGCTCAGGAATGTGCTACCCGCCAGCGCCACCCGGGATGGAGCAGAGTTCAACGAAACCCCTCTGACGTCGGCTCCGGACCATTACTCCTGTGTGTGTGTGCAACACGAATATGTGAGCCCGCCTCCTCCAAAAGGGCGGGTCATCTCTGGTGACGTCTAACGGTGACGTCGAACGATGACTGGACGAACGTGTCCGTCCACTGATAAGCCCTTTCCAAGTGCTTATCAGCAGCGTTTGCCGGCTGCTAGTGTGTGCTCGTCGTCGGGAGCCGAGTGCTCGTTGTCATGCTAGAAATGTACTCGTAAGCTGTTTGCTGAATGTTAGTTAGTCTTGCGGGCTCCATATAGGAGTCACGCTAGACTGTCGACATGTCTTGTCTAAAATGTAAATACTGCAAATAATTCCTGCTCGGCTAGTCCTGTCGCCCCAAAGTCCTCCCTACAACTACGACCGCTCCAAACCCTACAGTGCTTAAGATTTTGCCCTTCTTGCCTACAAAAATTGATAAAAAGTTGATAGTTTGCGATCGCGTCTGTCTTGTCTCTGCCTTCGGCCCCTCACTAGTGCGCAAAAACCTACCATGATTGAAACACGCTGGGGCCTTTTCTTTTTTGCCACAAATGAGAGACTCCTTCGCTTTAGTATGCAGCCCTCTATTCACTCGACTACAAGTTATTTTCATGGCAAATATGGAACAGTCAAAAAATTTAAGTTATTAGTGAAATGCACAGCCTTGCCTCTCATGTAAGTACTGCCCTTTCTTGAAGCACGATGGCAAGGCGATGAGAACTACAGTCAAACCCACTTATAACAATACCGCTTTTAACAATATATCAGATATAGCAATGGACAGCCGCGGCACTGTCACCTTTGCAGTGTGTTCTATGGTAAAATAAACCGCTTATAACAATGCTATCATACCAGATTGTCGGTTATAACAATTAAATGTAGTCATTTGGAGCCAACCCTCACAAAAAAAAAAATGCGCAAACGAAGCGACCACGCCGGCCAAACTACTCCGCCAAAAGCGCGCGCGTGTATGCGGAGCCGCCCTCACAGGGGTGGCGAAAAGCTCACGTGACGGCGCATGCGAGGAGGATGGGGTGAGCAGGAGAAGTAGGAGAAAAGACGGACGCTTTCCTCTGGGCAGAGTAGGAGGGGGAAGGAAGGCATTTCTTTTGTTGCTTTTGTATCGGCGTGCGGGGAGCAGTCCATTCTGAGGGTGTGTCGCTCGTTGAAAACGCGTCCAACAGTGTCAAAGCACGTGCGTTGCCAGCGAGGTTTTTGTCATCTGCCATCACCGGCCTTGGTCCTGCTGGTTCTGCAAGCCCATCGGATCCCCTCCAGAGTTCAACGATGGAGGATTCTCCTTCAGGAAGCGCGGCCAGCGTGGCTCAACTGGAACAATTGCCGCAGAAGAGAAAGCGAGCGGCAATATCTTTGGAAACGAAGCGAAACATTTTGAGAGAGCACAGAGGTGGTGAAAAAGTGTGCAACTTAGTACACAAGTACAGCCTGTCACAGCCGACAATTTCAACCATTATCCGCAATGCGCTCAAGATGACTGAAAACGAATGCCATGGTAGTGCTGGCCATGCTATGGAGGACGGCCAGAAAAGGATTCGGCATGGTGCCTACAAAGACGTGGAGGAGGCACTGTATCAGTGGTTCCTTAGCGCACGTGCTATGAACTTGCCAATTAGTGGCCCGATTTTGGCAGAGGAGGCGAAGCACTTTGCATATCTCCTTCAAAATACCGATTTCCAGCCTGGTGGTGGCTGGATTCAGCGGTTCAAAAAGAGGCACGGAATCGTCTACAAGGGACTCGTGGGCAAGGCAGGGTCGCTCGATGTCGACGCTAGACTGAAGTGGTTAGATGAAACACTGCCGTACATCCGCGAAGCATATGCGGACCGGGACTTGTACAATGGTGACGAGACCGGGCTATTCTTCCAAATGCTTCCATCGAAGAAAGGCGATTCCTGTAAGGGCGGCAAGCAGAGCAAATTACGGGTGACCGTTTTCCTTTGCGCAAATATGGACGGCAGCGACAAATGTCCCGCGTTCGTAATTGGAAAATTTATGAATCCCCGCTGTTTCCGTGGTGCTGCGAGGATTCCAGTTCGTTACCGTCATAATAAGAAAGCGTGGATGACGCGTGAGCTTTTCTGCGAGTGGCTGAGCAAGTTCGATCAGCGGATGCAGCACAAAGGCAGGAAGGCGGCGTTGGTCCTTGATAACTGTACTGCACAACAGACTGCCCAGAAGCTGTCGCACGTGAAAATTTTTTTCCTGCCGCCGAACACGACGGACGGACGGATGTAAGCAGGCGTGATTGCATGCTACAAGGCATTATATCGCCGACGTGCGTTGAGCAGGCTTGCTCTTAACCTGGACATTGCTGTGCGTGAATGCCGACCCGCCCCAGACTAAGATTTCGCTTCTGATGGCTGTCCAATTCATTTTTGGTGCATGAGCAGAAGTCAGCTCCTCCACCATCATGATTTGCTTCCGAAAAGCGGACTTTGCCGGGGATATCAGTCATGCGGAGTATCGCGAAGCTACTGACGATGGAGCCATTACAGAACTTTGGTCTACGGTGCGTGGTGATGACGGCGACGCAGAGGGGCTTCAAGAATTCTTGCACGCCAACGATGCAGTCACGACAAACGAAGAATTTACTGACGAGGCGATCGTTGCAGCAGTCACCGGCGCGGAACACGATGACAGCAGCAACGATGAAGATGAACCGGAACCTGTACAAGTTGTGTCTCAACAGGAGGCCTCAAGAATGATCGATTCCCTGCGGGACTTCATTTTTGCACAAAACCTTTCGCTCGGACATGTTTAACATTTGGATGCCCTCCAGAAAGACATCGGCAAGATTGCCGCGAAGCAGTCGAAACTCGCCGATTACGGGTTTGTTTCAGCAAAGAAGTGAGAAGTGCAAGCTATTTTGCCATCATTAAATGCTCTTAGGTATTCATGTTTTCTTTGGTTTTTTTTTGGGGGGGGGGGGAGGGGGCGCTAAGGGATTTTCAAGCTGAGAGGCAGCCGCGGCAACCTTCTCATATTTTTTACAAAGCCCCTTTCGGGACCACCAAAACGATGCCTTGGCGGAGCTGGCATGTCACTTGCCGTCTGTTACCCCTCTTTGCAGTTGTTATGCTTTTTTTCGTGCAACCCGTTTATAACAATTATCGGTTATAACAATGAAATTTTCATGGCACTTGAATATTGTTATAAGTGGACTCGACTGTACTACAAACTTGCTATAACGAACCCTGTGCATACAACCCGAGCATGGCACGCTGTAAATATGCAGCGCCGTACCCATGCCCATCCTCCCATGCTTCACGTACCTTGAGGTTAGGTGGAAGGGCCAGCCACTGCAGGGCCACGACGTCAACCTGCGCATGTCGAGAAGACAGAGTCAGAGCCCCACCCGTGTGTCATGCGCTCATCCTGGAAGAAGTGCACCACTGAGCACCACAAAGCAGCGTCCTCAGAGGGCCACCTCGTGTGCAGACAAGAGAATTCACCACTACAGCAAGCTTCGCAACCATAAATTTAAGGTTCTTGCGGTTGTTATGAACTCTGTCTCAAATGAAATAATCATCAGAAAGGATGACCCGTCATGGTGTTGTTGATCACACTGCATTCGCATGCAATTAATTGATGCTCGTTTCAAGGAAGTTTAATAGCAGACCTGTGTTTATATGGAATGCACAAGCCTCCTTGGCTTCCTACAGCAAAGA
Organism: Dermacentor albipictus; assembly: GCF_038994185.2. Classification (NCBI taxonomy): domain Eukaryota; kingdom Metazoa; phylum Arthropoda; class Arachnida; order Ixodida; family Ixodidae; genus Dermacentor; species Dermacentor albipictus. The sequence goes on along the minus strand of NC_091828.1, from coordinate 962,606 downwards.
AGAGTACGCAATTTTCATAAAATCAGACGCGATGATGACCGCATCATGCTGGACTGAACGAGTGGTCAACGTGTGCAGTTGCGTACTGAGTCGGTGATAAAGCAACGGCAAAACCAACTACTAGTGCTTTAAGTTATCAAGTTGTCGACTACATGTCAGATGACGTTGCGTGGGTACCATCTTACTTCAGTGACAACGGACGACGCATGGACGTTTGTTTCCACACCTCTCCATGGCGGCGGCGGGTTTGTGTGGCCTAGACCTTTTAGAATCGTCTAAATGTCATCATTAACGAACACAGCACCGCTTTTGCAACGAAAATGATGAGGAGCCGTGTCCGTCGTTTAGGCTTTGTCATTAAGGGGGAACATAGCGTCTTGAGCTCTCTTACTTGTTTTGAAGGCTTGTGAAAATATTAAATATTTTTGATGATTCTATCAAATACCGTAATTATTCTAATTTAGGCCGATAGTTTTTTTTTTTCAAATATTCATATTCCAAGCACTAGGGTCGGCTTAGATTCGAGGATATTAAAACATGCGCCAGTTTTTCATTGAAACTGCTATACATGGTGCATAGCTAATGCCATCTAGAAAAGTCAGTATCGCAGCCGCTACTAGCCGTGCCAGTAGCCAACCGTACACAAGCGAGGTCGCCATTTTGACCTGTGTCGTATAGACCGTATTGGTATGCGGCGTGGTGTTGTCGCGACGGCAACGGGCCGCTTCAAACGTGCATCGCAACCGCAGCTGGCGGGCTGGGTAGCTGCAGCGTGGGACGACATCCCAGGTACTTTGATTGCGCGAGCCTTAAAACAGTGCAGCACATCTAATGCGCTTGACGGCACCGAAGATAGTGCCCTGTTTGAAGGTGATAGTGACAAGGAACACAGCGACGAGTCTGGCAGAGACAACGACGTTGAATGAGCTCTGCACGTTCAGATTCAATAAATGCTGTTTGCATTTTGTGAATGCTGTCCTCGCTTTTCTTGTTCGGCCTACATTCGAGGTAATACATATTTTTGGGGGCTTCGGACTTTAGGGGGTCGGCTTAGAATCGGGGTCGGCCTAGATTTGAGTAAATACGGTAATATGCTATTTGATGTTCAGTTCAGCTTGAAATTCAGTCTCCAAAATTTTCAAAGTATTCGAAACAAACGAATATACACACTTTTCTGCTTATAAGTCACACCCCCAATTGCCTACTCTGGAAAGAAAACAAATATCCACGTGTATAAACTGTGGTAATAACTTGATACAACGTGCAAATATATGTGAAAACAGTCTCCACTTGCAGATGGACGAATCGTCCATGTCGTACATTTGGCCAGTAGCTTTGTTCCCCACTTGTTTAGTGACACTGATGGTGGAGATCTTTGACCTACGGCCGGTTTCGTGGCCGTGTGGCCCATGCTGCTGTGAAGCAACATCTCAAGTCAGAAGTTCATGTAACCTGTACCAGAATTTTGCAGCTAAACATTAAAAAGATGTTTCATCTGTGCACTTGGGGAATGGAACACATTAAGCTCGCGTGTCGGTGGAAAGCATCAAGCTGAACTTGCGCCACACAGCATAAACAGCCAACGTTGTGCAGTCAAGGTCGCACTTCACCGTATCGTGATGATGCACAACAGGTGAACCCAAAACGTTCTTGCAAACTCAACCACCACAATATTTTGGTACAGACTAACACAGCAGAGAGCAAGGGCCTGTAAAGGAATTTTCTGTACAGCTGGACTTCTAAGAAATGTTGAACTTGTATTTTTTGCATGAAAATATCTGAATAACACAACTATAAAAATAAATTCACTCCAGAGAGAAACCTATTTTCTTTTTTTTGCAAGCAGAAAAAAAAGCAGCTTATTATAGATTTCTCAACATGTGGCTCTTATGTCAAGATTTTATGCAAATCCGCTCACAATTTGTTCCATGCCCGCGAGTGCAGACGAGAGGAATCGAAAGACCATTACAAAGCTTACAAATACAGTTAAACCTCGATATATCGAACACGGATATATCGAATTATTGCGTATATAGAACACTTTCTATATCACGTGGAAAACCGCATGCATTTTTTATTTTTTATTTCGAACGGGGCCGGATGTAAAATGGATATATCGAACTCCGCCGCCCCAGACCAAGTGCGCTCTGTTGACAGGAGGCGAGCTTTCCCGCAACACTCTCGAAGATAGCGGCGGCGCGATGGGCGTTCCAGACTGCTGCGTGCGATAGCTCCCACATCGGTTGCGCCGAGGGCGCCATTTGAACGTAGCGGCATATGCACGCGGCGGCTTGGAGCCAGCCACGGCCGGTCTCGAGAGGAGCGCGCGCTTCGTGCGCTTCTCTAAAGCGCGCGCTCCCCGGCCATAAGCCAGCCCGGCCGCCTCAATCACGCGCGCCCGCGCCCCCGCCGTGCGCGCGTGATCGAGGCGGCCGTGGAGCCAGTTGGAGCGCTTTGTCGGTGCTGAGCCACACAGCATGTGCATTGAGGACTTCGTTGGCGGTGACGACAGCACCGGAACAGTGGCGGAGTCAACAGACGTGGAGATCGCGGCAGAAGTGACTGCTGACCGGCCAAACAAAGATGCTGCCGAAACTAATCCAGCAAGCGCTGATGTTGCCCCGCTTTCGACTGCAACTGAGGCTGTCGCTGCTTTGGCCGTTGTACGTCGCTACTGCGGCACAATAGAAGGCACTGGACCGTCTCTCGTGGACCGTTTGGACTATGTTGAGGACGCCGTGGTCAAGCATGCGGTTGCCAATATGAAGCAGGACGCGCTGCTTCAGTACTTTCAGCGAACGAAATAAATACTTTGTTTGAAGCTTCATGCGAGTATCTATTGCGCCAGGATTGGTTCATTGATTGATTTGTGCTAGTTTTTATGCGTTTTCTATGTGATGTTATATATCGAATTTTGGCTATATCGAACTATTTTGCGATCACCGCGGTGTTCGATATATCGAGGTTCGACTGTAGCGTATTTACTCGCGTAATGATCACACTCCTAAATTTTGTCGTCAAAATTAGATTTTTTTTTATTTCCTGTGTAATGATCGCACCCCAAACTTGGTGCACCGATGTCAAGTGCCAAGCCTAGCTTATATTGATCGCACTTACCATCTGTCAAATGCTACGGGAACAACAAACCAAGCAGTCTGCACACACCAAACATCCTTAAGTAGATGCCTCATTTCATTATGGTCCAGAGGAAAGCTATTCGTTTTGTTTGCCGTCGCTTCGACCGAGACTTTTCACCGTCAGCTGCTCTTACGGAATTAAACCTACAGTTTCTTTCTAGACGGCGGCACATAGAATCTCTGAAGATTTTCTATTCTTATAAGAACTCTCTTTGTCACCTATCAGATTCCTCCCTTTTAATGCCTGCTTACCCGACTTCAACTAGAGCTCATCATGCCTCTAATATCATGCACTAACACTTTCAAATACAGCTTTTTCCCCTGCATGATTGAACAGCAGAATTTGTTACCTGCCGAAGTTCGTTTGTTACCCGTTTCTCAACTTTTAAATGCTATTGCTGATGTATAGTTCCTTCACATTTATATTTCTATGTTCTTGTTTCTGCATATAATAATCAGTTTTCCTCGCATGTACACCCACTCCTGCCATAGCCCTAACGGGATGCAGCATGTATAAATAAATAAATAAATTACTTTCATCACTTTCCACACTTCCATTACTAAATGTAAGCTGCAACCAAACTTGCCTTTATTATGTGTAGGCTTTATAATGGTTGTGGTCAACAACAACAAAAAAGGCGCCTTTTGATTCTTCTTATCTGCACTCGTGGGCACGCAACAAATCGCGAGCGACAATAGGAGCCACATTTACACTGATACGTTAAAAGTGTACCCAATTCATACGCCGACTCTTGTAACACGGCTAAAATATTCACGCACCCTTAGCGGAAACATGCCGTATTAGGATAGTAGTGAAGACAGATGCCGCAGTTTTTGCAGCATGCCAGCCATGTGTTTTTACGTCACTGGCAGCTAAGCGCGCCCATCTGTTTCTGTTCCCTCAAAGTGGACATGGCTACGTTATTGCCGCAAACTTGCTGATATTAACAATATTATTCATTACTGATACGGAAGAAACTGTTTCAATGCAAGTAATGTGCTCACGAGAAGAAGAAAAAAAAATCGCGTTCGGCGCGTTCGGCTTGCTCCGACAGCCGCCATTTTTGTTTTGGTGTCCCGCAGCAAACGCGGGCTGGAATTTTTTTTTTGTTTTTTTTCGCGGGAAATTTTACCCGCGTAATGATCGCACCTTCGATTTTGTGTCAATTTTTTCTGACAAAGAAGTGTGATCATTTTGCGAGTAAATATGGTAATAAAGTCAAGGCAAGTTTGGATGTAGCTTTTGTTTTCTTGAAAGTGTGGAAAGTGATGAAAATAATGAAATGAGGCATCTGCTTAAGAATGTCTGGTGTGTGCAGACCACTTGGTATGTCTTGAAGAGTAATTCGCGTAGCATTTGACAGATGGTAAGCTCGATCAATATTAGCTAGCCTTGGCACATGACATATCGCTGCAGCAAATTCAGGGGTGCGATCATTGTGCGAGTGCGATCATTACGCAAGTAGATACAGTAAGTTGTCAGTGGCCGAAGTGACATTTCGTCAAATTAAGCTGAAGTCTCGACTTGGGGAACCCTGAAAGAACTGTCGAGAAATGCTTGAGGTGCGTGTCAAAAGTCGGCAAAAAGACAATGACATCATCGAGGTAGCACAAGCAGACTGACTACTCTAAGCCATGAAGGAGGGCATCCATCATTCGTTTGAAAGTGGCGGGAGCATTGCATAGCCCGAATAGCATCACCTTAAACTGATAGAGCCCATCAGGTGTAATAATGCCGTCTTTTCACAATCCATGTCGTCAACTGCAATTTGCCAATACTTAGAGCGAAGGTCCATGCAAGAAAAATACTTGGAACCACGGAGACAGTCAAGAGCGTCATCTATCTGAGGTAAGGAGTACACGTCTTTTTTAGTTACTTGGTCAAGATTCAGGTAGTCAATACAGAAGTGCCAGCTGATGTCCTTCTTTCTAACGAGCACAACAGGAGACGCCCATGTGCTCGAAGAAGATTCGACGATATCATGGGCAAGCCTTTTGTCAACTTCTTTTGGATAACTTGGCGCTCAGCGGAGGAGACACGATAGGGACATTGGTGTATGGGTTTGGCATCGCTGGTATAAATCCGATGCTTGACAACAGTTGTCTGGCCCAGTGGTCGGTCATTGAGATTAAAAATGTTCCGGCACGACTTGAGCAGGCACCGAAGCATGTGTACATTTGGGCAGAAGGTCAGTGGAGATCATCTTCATTACGTTACCTACCATCGTCGGGTTCAAATCAATAGCAGCAGGAGGCAGTGCAGCAGGCTCCATTAAGACAGAAAGAAACATGATAGTCGGAGGCCGGAGCAAGGGTTGCAAGAGATATACCCCGGGGTATCACTTGAGGGCATCGTCCAAAATTCACAATAGGGAGACGTGCGGCATTGCCCTTTATACTGATGACCAAGTGCGGGAACATGACATTCTGCGAACAGAGGATGGTAACGTTGGTCGACAGAATGTAATCGTCGTTGTCCACAGGTGGATCAGGAGAGACGTCAATGTTCGACACGGCTAGGTGTGGTAGACGAATGTTATCGGTGGAACACAGCAGACTCGGTGCACGATCAGAAGGCTCAACAGCATGAGGTAACGCAAGCTGCATAACCCCTGCAGAGCAGTCAGTGAGAGCCGAGTGTGCCGAGAGAAAGTCAAGACCTAAGATGATTGCATGTGGGTACTGATCCAAGACAAAAAAAAAAACTGAAGTGTGGCGTCCAGCAACAGTGACACGGGCGGTACACAACCTAGCAGCAGCCGGAGTCGCACCATCGGCTACGCTGACTACAGTGATCAGAGCAGGGGTAAGAAAATTCTTCAAACAAATACGGAAGTTTGAGTTCATGATCGATATGTGGGCGCCGGTGTCAATAAGTGTAATGACAGGTATACCACCAACGTTTAAGTTGATAAGGTTGTGATGTCCAGGTTGTGTGAACAGAGGAGTTTCAGGTCGAGTTGCCATGGCAGGCTCATCTCTCGGAGCTGCAACAGTCAGTTTTTCTATGAGCGGCGGGACTATGAGGGAGAAGGAGAGCGAAAACGCAGAGGCGAGTGGGGCAGGTGTCTGGATGGCGAAGGGGAGTGGTTTGATCACCCTGGCCATGATGGTGGAGCGCTGTCGTTGCCATTTCATGTACCGCCACTCGAAAATTACCACCTAGACATGGGATGTTTCTATAGCTCGGCCAAGGCCGCGTGTTCCAAGCACTGCGACAATGGCGGTAAATGTGTCCATTGCATCTAGAGCAGAAGCAGATGGGCCGGTGATCGGAAGTGCGCCATTCTGCGGAATTCTGATAACGAGGACGAATAGTGGGGCTTCTGTATAACTCAGGTACGCCGGGTGGGTGGTAGTCAGGCCCGTTGACTGAGCAAAGTGTCTGTAATCCTGCGTTTCCTTGTTCTTGATGCACAATGGTTTGGATAAGAGAAATGGTCGCATGCGACTTGTCGGGGTTATGCGCATGAAGGGGAAATGGGGAGGCAGCTTCAATCTCTCGGCGGATGATGCGTGCAATATTGTCGGATCCAGCCAGAACGGGTGGAGCTGGTGGGAAAAGGAGGTCCTCGCATGTAGACGTCGCAGCCGAGTTCGTAAGACGTGTGAAGTTTGGAGTAATGCAGCGACTTTTTGCTTCTTCAAAGCATTGGCATTTATTGATGACGTCTTGTACTGTGGATGAGTTCTTAAAAACCAGAAGTGTAAACGCGTCATCCACGATACCCTTGAGGATATGTGCAACCTTTTCCCCTTCCAGTATCGTGTCATCGGCTATGCGATAAAGCGTGCGCACGTCCTGGATGTACGTCACATAAAACTCGGTGCAAGTCTGAGCCCGGCAAGCATGTTCTTTCTGCACAGCACAACAGCGTCCGGTGGGTTTGCCAAACAGATTGATGAACTTCTGCTTACATACCTTCCAGCTCGTAAGTTCCTGTTCGTGGTTCCGAAACCACATTGTGTCGCGCCCACTAGGTATAATATGATGTTCTCTGGCATCAGGATCGGGTCCTGGTTGATGCTAGTGCTCACCCATTTGTAGAGTTGACGCCAATCTTCGACGTCAGTGTTGTCAGAGCCAGACAAGGTACCTGGGTCACACAGTTGTGTGAGGTGGACGGGTGGTTGGCGGCAGATGGTTGAGGCACGGTTGGTGACCTGCTCGAAGCATTCTTGTCCCCGCCTTGCGCTAGCATTGTAGATGCTGCCAAGGAGCGTCCGCTGCACAAATCCGTCTTGGAACTCGAAAAACCCGCACCTCCTCCAAAATGTTACGGGGAGAAAAGACACTTGACAATATATTTACAGGGTGTCGCACATAACTTGAGTCAAGAATTTAAAAATGAAAGACACATCGGAAGCGAATTGAACCGAATGCATATATATATTCTGTTCTGTTTTGCTGCGGGGGAGATAGTGCGCGTCACTTGGACCAAGTCAAAGTGCGACTTCGGGACAGTTCGTTGGCCAATTCACCAGTCCAGCAACCCACCGACATACGGCTGGAAAGCCCCACAGGCCGTCCAGAAACAGAGGACCCACTTGCAGGAGGTTTGCCTGCATCTCCACGCCCACCTCCCTTAGATGCCACTCTCCTTCCGAGAGTGTTCCGACTTCGGCGCGCACGCAGTGCACAGTGGCTATCGAGAAGTGTCTGATGGCTATCACTTTCCCCTCCCCGTGTTCCCTTTTCCTTACCCAGTGATCTGCGGACATAAAAACAATGCCTCAAAACAATAAAGCTGCTTTTTCATTGTTGGCATTGGCGAGTGTTGATGTCTGGTCCCTTCAAACACCAAATTTTAACATTCTGCCGCAAGAAATAAAGTTAGCCTCAAGCCCATCATTCCTCCTTAAAGACGTAACAGCGAGACTTTTTCTACAAGGGCAAAAACCAAGGATACAGAGAAGGACAAGTGCCGTCCTTGTTTGCACTCTTCGTTGTTTGTCATCGTTCCAAGGAATCTTGCTTTTATACCCGATTCACGCAGGTCACTGACCAATGTCGAAAAGCAAAGCTTGATGTTTCGAGAACAGCACAGAAATGTTAGATTCTGATTTTTTGATGTTGGTCAGTGACGTCCCGTACTAATGACGCCGACTGCACATGGCCACGGCCCCAAAGCTTAAGGAAACAGAAAACACGTTCCCGAGATCAGTGAACTGGGCATTCATCTACCTGAAGGTGAGCTGGGTGCATGAGCAGGCAGAGCCAGGAGCTCAGGTAGGGGCAGGCAGCGGTCAGTAGAGGACCCAGGGGGGCACCGCGCACCACCTTCTCCCACACCTGCAAAGAGGTCAGAGGTCGGAGAACCATGGGGAATACTGCAGAGCTAGTACAAACAACTCCCGCTAGAAACTGGAAAACAGGGGCCAGGTACTCGGCAAGTGTCCACCTAGTGGACACGTCCATTTCGTCTGCTGCTGAACTGCCAATTGGCTGGGGATGCAGCCCAGCCAATTAGAACTTCAGCCACAGACAAAACTTGCACGTCCACTAGGTATACTCTTACAGAATACCAGGCTAATACCACAGTGCTTAAAGAGGCCATAATCCACGGAACAATATTGACAGTTTGTGTAAACCTATTTAACAGACTTAGACAAATGACAAAAGGTTGCGTACAAAAAGAAATTTACACGCACGCAATGCGCAACCAACTCACCGAACTACTTGTGTTAGCAATGTTGTCATCAACCCATTTTACGTCCAGTGCAGAACAAAGGCCTCTTGTACCAAAGTCCCATTACTTTGACCTTGTGTCCGAAAATTCTGTCCTACGCTGCCTAACCCACGAACCTCCTGACACCACCTAAACTTCTGTCACCACCGACTGCATCTTTTATGTCCCTCAAAAGGTCGTACAGGCAAAGGCAATAAATTTGCCAGATGGCTGTGAGGCCTGGCAGTGGGTCGCTTCAAAAACCGCTGATATGCTGTTTCTTTGTTTATCGTATTGAGAACGTTAGCGGCAAATCGACCCTCTCTAAAAAAAGAAAGAGTGTTTGAAACCGAACACATGTCCACAAAATACGAAGCCCAAGCCGTCTCTGGTTCCTATGGCAAGAAACAGGAGGCGGTTATCCCAAGGTTCAGACGAGCCGACAAGATTGAGCCAGAGATAAGCCACTGCATCGCGCAATCTTCTACCTCATTGGCAATAATGCAGCAGCGAAGCTAACCACTGCCCTCTGACCCCGCGTGTAGGTTTACTTTGGAGACCGCAGACGATGTGCCCATGCCTGTTCCGGTGCCTCTTGCATGTGAGCGGGTTCGTGTTGGTGCATTTCAGATTCTGTTACGAGCCTATATGTGCGCCTAATGTCTACATCAGCGGAATAATTTTGCATTTTTAATTATATTGTAATTATTATTTCCCGGTTTTTGGAGCTTGAAATTTATATTTTCCCGTTTTTTTCTTTTAAGTTTTCCTTTTCTCAGGTACAGCTTTTTTGCTCTCAAATTTTGGGATCAGCTCTGTGAACCTTCTACTCATTCAACTCTCATGAATTTCTTCTTCCCTGAATGCAGGCGAGTCATCCAGTGCACAAAAACTGTGACATAGTGTCTTAGGACACTGAAATATTTTGAAATCTTGTAGAAATCACCAACAAGAATTCACATTTGTAAAGCTGCAACACTAGAATTTCATAATTTGGCTAAAGTACAGACACAAACATCCAAGTGCTAACTTGCAGTACTTGAACATCCAGGAACATACCTGATTAATTTTAGATATGTTGTTGCCAGACATTTTTTGCAAATCCCATCCCAAATTTTTAACACAAGAAGAAACGTAACTACATTTTATTGACCTCAGAATAAATCTAATTGGATATTTATGAGCAGCACTCAAGATCGGATGTGTCCTTAAAGTTTCATGCATCTAAAGCAAGTATCAAAAATGGTTTTCCTGATGCCATGTCCCTTCATATTTAATGCTGATTGTTTTTTGTAGTTTTCTCAAAACAAATTTTGGGCTCCGTGTAATATTCAGGCCTCGGTATCCCAACAACAAGAACAGATACAAGTAAAACTTCTTTTTTTACAGAATGGAGCCTAATGTATGCTCTATGAAGTATAGTAAGCAAAATTTTGTTTCTCACTTCGGAAATTAATTATTTTGCTACATATTCTGCCACATGGTTGCTATATCTTGTGGGCTTGTATTTAATGGGCTGTAAGATATCTATTAAGGATCAGATAAAGAATGTGGTTGCTATCTTCTATTCCTTACACTTTATCCTATCTAAACTTGCCTTGCAAATATTTTTTTATTGTGCCATTTATTTTCTACTGTGGCCGTAAATAATGGAAGTGAAATGTTAATTATGATAGCAAATAATTGACCTACAAAAAAACTAATTACATATTTTAATAAGCACAAACATCTCAATAAAACTGGCAAGTTTCCTTAATATTCATGAACAACATGATGAACATTTTCATTTCAATAGAAGTGTTCCCCCTTGAGCATAATTCCAATATAAAAAAATTTCGCTGCCACCGTAAAGGAATCGCAAGGCAATAAACGGGAACTGCCCTCAGCGCAGATGGTCATATGGTTGAATTGCGCATGGTTTCTTGCGAATGCTTAGAATGCTGCTGAAGCGTAGCAACACTGCAACAAAACCCCCTCCTCGTCATGTTCAAGGGTCCAATTTCAACAAGGTTCCCCTCACACTGTATGCTGTAGGTGCGAGGGTAGGTGCCCGAGGGTGAGCCAGAAAAGATCACAGCTTGATGCGTGCAGTCTCACTGCACGAGCTAGGAAGGCGGTAGGGGAGCGAAGTGGGGTTGCGAGCACCTGGTAACATCATCAAGTACCCTCTGGGTGTGTGGAGGTGCCTACCGTCCTAGCACAGTCGTAACTACACATGGCTGTCAGCCCGGCTGAACACATACGCAACCTGCAGGCCTCGTTTGGAGGCAAACGACGGCAGGTGCGAAACCAAGATGTTTATGGCTTCATGTACGCTGTCTTCATGCACGTTAGTGCTGGAGGTTGCGTAATCTCTAGTTTCAGGGATGCATTGAAGCCAAGAAGTCGCTCCTCAACAGGTGGAAGGGATAGAGGTTTAAATCGCAAGCTCTGTAAAAAGAATGCAGAACTGAACAGAACTGCAGAAGAGCATTGTTATGAGCTAGCCAAACACCTGTGGGATGAAGTTTGCAGCTCCGTGGATGGTCAAATGAGAGTAGGGGGTAAATGAAATCTGCTCAAACACCTCTTAGATGACATGAGCTCCAAGACTACTCAAAGGCCAGCGATTGAGAAGGTTCTCCAGGAAGCGAAGCAATCAGAAACCCAAGATGCTATTGCTCATCGGCCGGCAAAGAGATATCTTCCGATTGAGAACGCCAGTCCAATCGGCTACCCTGCGTACAAGGGCGAGCCAAATCCAAAGCTCGACGAGCCATTCAGCACAAGCGAAGTTAAGGCGGTACTGCACAGTCTAAATGAAGTCTGCCCCTGGTCCAGACGGAATCTCTAAGAGAGCTCTAAAAAACCTGGACGATGACTCCATTAAGCACCTCACTGAAGAGATTAATCAGGTCTGGGAGCGGGGATTGGTGCCGGAAACCTGGAAGTCTGCATTGGTTTTCCTCATTCTGAAGCAGGGAAAGACCCCCAGGCCTTGCAAATCTTCGGCCCATCTCTCTCACATCCTGCGTGGGTAAAGTGGCAGAGAAAGTCATTCACAACCGTATTTCGGAACACGTTGAGAAGAACAATTTATTCCCATGCAACATGATTGGCTTTCGTCCGGCTTTGTCCACACAGGATGCGATGAAGCTCACGAAATGCCAAGTCAGTGACAACGCAACTAGAGATGTCGGGGCTACCCTGGGTTTAGCTCTGGAGAAGGCTTTTGACAATGTGTCTCACGTCCACATTCTGAATGCCATATCGGAGCTCAATCTTGGTGCTGCCTTTCATCGCTATATAAGCTCCTTTCTCAAGGGGAGGCAGTTGCTCTCAAGACGGAGGCATTCGAGCTTGGACCTAGGGGCACGCCGCAAGGGGTGGTGGTAATTGCACTTCTCTTCAACATAGCAATGCGGGGCGTCTCTTGGAAAAGCTCTCTACCAATGGTAGGGTCAGTCACACGCTTTATGCAGATGATATAACCATCTGGTGACCCAAAGGAAGCGAAGGGGAGGTTGAAACAAGCCTCCAGACAGCACTAGATGAGGTCGAGTCGTATCTGGAAAACACGGGACTGAGATGCTCGCCTGGTAAATCTGAGCTACTCCTTTACAAGCCAATCAGAAAGGGCCCCCAAGCCTAAGGGACCACTCTCGGACGTTGATATCAACCTAATTACATGTGATGGAAGCCTCATTCCCAGAGTCGACTCTATCCGTGTACGAGGCATGGTTATTGAATCCAATGCGTCCAACAACCTCACGTTGGCCAGAATCCCCACAAAAATGGAAAATGTAATTAGGCTCATCAACAGAGTCTCTAACAGAAGGGGAGGCCCGAAGGAAGACAATCTGCTCTGGCTTTTCCATGCCTTCCTTATGAGTCACGTCATTTATGTAGCAGCTATGCACAATTGCCACACTTCTGAGAAAAAGAAGCTGAACATCCTAATTTGGAAAAGCATCAAAAGGGTACTCATGCTCTCCATGACCGCCAGTAAAGAACGCCTCTATCAACTGGGAGTATACAATTCACTGGAGGAGATTATCGAGGCGCAAGTATCGGCCCAACTGGATTGACTGCCATGCTCTTCAGCGGGGAGAATTCTGGTCATCCTGGGCTTTAACTGAGTACTTGACGAGAGAAAGCATCGAATCACTGACGAGCAAAGAGAAAGCATTTACGTTGCACTAATCTTTCATAATGTACACCTGCAGCACAATGGGGGAAGGCATAGGGCCAGGGCAATTGCGATCCTGAAGAAGATCAAGGACGAACCCTGATCGGTCTGCTTTATGGATGCGACTCAATATGGCCGCATGCCTCACTTTGCCGTAGTGACAATACATCACAGAGGCCACGCTGCTTCGGCAGCCTCGGCGGCTGGGACCACTTCTTCTAAAGTGGAGCAGGTTGCGGTTGCTTTGGCTCTTTTGGATGACAACAGAATACAAACACATACAGATTCTAGATCAGGGTGTTTGCCTCGAGCTCTATTGCGAAAAATACCCATAATATTCTTAGGAACAGGGCAATCACTCCACATACGATTACTTGGTTTCCAGCGCACTTGGGCCTAAATCTTGACTCGCTAATGAACCTCAGTGACATTGCCCACTCCCAGGCACGCATACTAATGTTGAATTCCAATGGCGGAGCCGGAGCAGCCAACGGACTCCGCGAGCGAGCACTAGACTCTGACATAGAGCAACGCCTCAAAATCCGCGAGTGAATCACGGCCTGCGCCGCCAGAGCAAGGCGGAAGCGGAACTTCTATCACTGAGTCACCCAGGATACCTTGCATCTTGTCATTTCCTTCCGCTGTTTGCTCCCAGCACTGGCTCACTGGTCTCTTGTCTCTTTAGCGCCGTTCACCTGTTCTTTAATTTTGAAATGCGGAATGGATATCTCGCCAAGCGCGCAGCAGCTTTTGCTACCCCGCGAGTCCTGACCGGTGGCGCCTCCCAGCAGAAAAACGTGGTAAAGGAAATACGTCACGCAGAGTTCCGGTCCACTCTGCCGATTTTGGCGGAGCATCTTTTTCTGCTCCAAGGAGTGACTCCTGCTCTGAATCCACTCTGACTCTCTCCATTGGAACACCTTACTCCCGCCCTCACTCTGTCATTGGAACAAACTTGCTCCGACTCCGCTATTGGAATTCAACATAACTCTCCGAACGGAAGGAGGAGCCTTGTCACAGTCCAATGTCCAAGAGTTTCGGGACACTCTATTCACCTTTAATGAATTCACAAAACATTTCTATCTGGAGGGAAAAATCTTTCCTCCACCACCTAAAAAGCTCACAAGACCTCAAGCTATAACCCTTAGAATGCTTCAGACTAGCTCTTATCCTAGTCTGGCCTTCATGCACTGTTTGTTCCGGGGCGTTTTTAGCTCACAGTGTCCTAGCTGCGGGGAAACATGCAATTTAGATCACATGCTCTGGCGGTGTCCCTTGCTACGAGATGATAAGAACATCTCTGAACAGAAGCGTAACTCGGCCATCAAGAGCTCGGAATACCATCGTCAGGTTTGGGCTGTCTAGAGAGCCTGATTTGCGGTGGTTAGGTTAGGCCTAACTGTCCCCACGCGAGAGTAGCCCGCGGTGTCACCCTAAGGGGCGGCGCTTCTCAGGATCCTTGTGTGGTGAAGAGGAAGACGAAGAAGGCGCTCTTGTTGCGGCTGTGCGCGTGATCAGCGTTTGTCTACTGCCAGTGCTACCAGACTGTGCCTAGTGCCTCATAATAAATCATCTTATTACATTTGGTGGAGGTGCGGGTACTTCTTGTCTCATCATCGTGCCATCATCGAATGTGCCCGGGCCGAAGTAGCGCTTTTCCCGCTTGCCGATGCCCCGCTGCCTGACCCTTCTGAACAGAAAGCCTGCAAGCTCACTATTGTGTCCGATACAGACATACCACCCGACATGTGTGTGCTTGTGCCCGTCTCTTGCTCTACCGCGCCAGACGCTACAGTACTTTTTACACCGTCGCCGATTTTTCTACGTCGCAAGGCCCTACCTCTCCCATTTGCCGTCCTCACCACTGTGTCTGGATTATCCTCAATGCTTGTGTGTAACCCGTCTCACTACCATGTGACGTTACTGCACGGCGAATCACTCGGTCGTGTTCAGCCCCTTGACCCGCTTCACATTCTCGATGTTTCCGACGACACGGCCTGTTATGAACTCGACGCCCTCACTTCTCCCGTGCCATGCACATCATCATCATCATCGCCGTCATCGTCGTCAGACGTTCTTGAATCTGTCGTAGACGCCGATCTGCCGTCTCCATACCGCCAGCAAGTCTTCGCGCTTCTTCAGAATTTTCGCTCATCGTTTGACTGTGACCAACTATCTCTGGGGCGTACGGCAACCGTCACTCACAGCGTACACACTGGCTCCCATCCTCCTTTACGCCAGCGACCATACCACGTGTCGGCAGCCGAGCGAAAGATCATTAACGAGCAGGTCGACGACATGCTGCACCGTGGCGTCATTCACCCTTCCCACAGTCCTTGGGCGTCTCCTGTAGTATTAGTACGCAAGAAGGACGGGTCAATACGCTTCTGTGTGGATTACCGTCGACTCAATAAGATCACTCGTAAAGATGTCTATCCGCTGCCTCTGATTGATGACGCCCTCGACTCCTTGCAAGGCGCGGAGTACTTCTCATCTTTGGATCTTCGCTCCGGCTATTGGCAAGTGCCCATGGCAGATGATGACTGTGAGAAGACAGCTTTCATCACGCCCGATGGCTTGTATGAATTTACCGTAATGCCATTCGTGCTCTGCAACGCGCCCGCTACTTTCGAGCGTATGATGGACACCATCCTTCGCAACTTCAAGTGGAAAACTTGTCTGTGCTACCTTGATGACATCGTGGTGTTTTCGCCAGATTTCCCGACGCACCTCATTCGCTTGCGTGAGATACTGACCTGCCTCACCTCTGCTGGCCTCCAACTTAACATCAAAAAGTGCCGTTTTGCTGCTCGCAAGTTAACAATATTGGGTCACGTTGTATCGAAAGACGGCGTGCTTCCTGACCCAGCCAAGCTTCGCGCAGTCGCAGAGTTTCCGACGCCCACTACTCTTAAGGCACTCCGCAGCTTTATAGGGCTCTGCTCTTACTTTCGGCGTTTTGTGCGCAATTTCGCGACTATCATCGCACCACTGACCAATTTGCTTACCGCTACTAACGGCATCTCCGCGTGGTCAACTTCCTGTGACGAAGCCTTCCAGCAACTACGTCGCCTACTTACTTCGCCACCGATTCTTCGACACTACGATCCCACAGCGCCTACAGAGGTACATACGGACGCCAGCGGTATCGGACTTGGTGCAGTCCTCGCACAACGGAAAGACGGCTATGACGAGTACGTCGTCGCGTATGCGAGCCGCACCTTAAAGAAGGCAGAAGCCAACTACTCAGTAACAGAAAAGGAGTGCTTGGCCATTATTTGGGCGCTCGTCAAATTTCGTCCATACCTATATGGTCGCCCTTTTGACATTGTCACCGACCACCATTCACTTTGCTGGCTGTCCTCGTTGAAGGATCCGTCAGGTCGCCTAGGGCGATGGGCACTCCGCTTACAAGAATATGATATCCGCGTTGTCTACCGATCGGGCAGAAAGCACTCTGACGCCGATGCGCTTTCTCGATCGCCGCTACCTTGTGATGTGGCTTCAGTGTCTCCGCTCTTCGCATCCATGTCAGCCTTCAACGTCGCTAATATGCCGGACGAGCAGCGTAAGGATCCCCTGCTTTCAACTATGCTGAATTTCCTCCACGACCCATACGCCACACCCTCTTCTCGAACACTTCGTCGCCAAGCCGCTCACTTTACTGTCCGCGACAACGTTCTTTACCGCAGAAATTATTTGCCTGATGGTCTCAAATGGCTCCTGGTGATACCACGACACATGCGTTCTGACATATGCGCTTATTTTCATGCTGCTCCTCATAATGGTCACGCCGGTGTTCTGCAAAACGTATACTCGGCTAAGGCAGCGTTTCTACTGGCACGGCATGTATCACTTCGTGCGCCAGTACGTACGCGCTTGCACGGCGTGCCAACGGCGGAAAATTCCACAGCGCCCACCTGGTGAGCTACAGCCGCTGCCCTGCCCGGCTCGGCCCTTCGATCGCGTCGGCATAGACCTGTACGGGCCACTTTCCTGCAGTTCCTCGGGTAACCGATGGATAATTGTAGGCGTCGACCACTTGACGCGCTACGCCGAGACTGCCGCACTCCCGGCAGCCTCTGCGCGCGAAGTTGCGTTCTTCATCTTGCGGAACTTCATTCTTCGACATGGCGCACCACGCGAACTGTTCAGCGATAGGGGACGTGTCTTCTTGTCCGAAGTCATCCAAGCCCTTCTCGCTGCATGCAGCATCGTTCACCGCAAGTCTACAGCCTACCACCCGCAAACGAACGGCTTGACAGAGAGGTTCAACCGCACACTCGGTGACATGTTGACTATGTACGTCGCCTCGGATCACAGTAACTGGGACACTGTTTTGCCGTTTGTCACGTATGCCTATAATACGGCCACACAAGCTACCACTGGCTTTTCGCCCTTTTTTCTGCTGTATGGACGAGAGCCCTCGTGTACTATGGACACAATGCTCCCATACCGACCCGACGCTTCCAAATGCACGCCTGTGTCTGAAGCCGCCAAATACGCCGAGGACTGTAGGCAGCTCGCGCGAGCCCTTACAACCGCTGCTCAAGGTCGTCAAAAGCTGCGGCGTGACAGTGACGCGCTTACACCAGTTTTCCCGACTGGTTCCCTTGTTTGGTTGTGGGTCCCGCCTCACAGCCCTGGCCTTTCGACCAAACTCCTTGCACGCTATGATGGCCCCTACCGCGTCATAGACCGTACCTCCGCTGTCACCTATGTTGTAGAACCTGTGACACCTTCGCCCGACCATAGGCATCGCGGGCGTGACACTGTTCATGTCAACCGACTTAAGCCGTACTATGACCCCCTCATCCTACCTACGCCGTAAGTCGCCAGGATGGCTCCTCTTCTCTCCCGGGGGCCAGTGTGGTGAAGAGGAAGGCGAAGAAGGCGCTCTTGTTGCGGCTGTGCGCGTGATCAGCGTTTGTCTACTGCCAGTGCTACCAGACTGTGCCTAGTGCCTCATAATAAATCATCTTATTACACTTGTAATAAAGTTCTTCGTATCTGTATCCGTATTGAAGTGAGAAGCACAGAGAAGACGTTCGCATCCCCACTGCCTGCTCTCTTCATTGCAGGCAACGCTATAAGCAGAGGCAGCAGAGTGGGTGTGAAAGCTTCGCAGGTTTCGCCCATGTTAAGATATAGTCAATAAAGCCTGAAACCATATCTTTGGTCGCCAACTCTCAAATTCAACAAAATGAAATGTGCTTTTTACAAATGCCCGATTATTGGCAAAATCCTACTGCCGCTTCCATAAAAGAAAACTCAGTTGGTGACTGTACTCATTTTAGGGGGGAGGCGGGGATCAGAATTAACTATCTTGTTTCTTGACAGAAAGGGCTGAAATTTGGCACACATACTGAACATTCCAATAAAGAGACAAATCTAAAATTTCATTAGGATATCTTAATTAGCTTTTGTTTTATAAGAATTTATAAGTTCCTTGCTTGTGGAAAGCCTGGCACAGTAACGAAACATGATAGGGAGCTGGGAATACTTTGCATGTTTGCCCAGATGTCTAATCTACATCAAGACAGTGTTCGATTTTTTTTTTAGTGCGTTAATAATTTTTTGCTCAACATAACATGCACATGACTGTGCTTCACTGCATGGAGCCATGTAGTAATTGCGAAATAATTAAATAATGGAATGATAAAGAAACATTTCAAGACTGTCTTTAAGTAAAGCACAGCTTGTGGATCACAGCAAAACAAACTGGGCCAAAATCGGTCAAGCCATTGTTGTGCTACGCTTTCCACGAGCGAGGTGGTTGACAAAAAAAAAATGCAATTGAGAAAACTGGCTGCAAAGTTTTAAAAGCATGCAAATTTATTAAGAAGCACCAGGGCTGTAATATTTTGAATCATTGCTGTCAGGCATCTTCTTACACCTTTGCCTCATTGTTTGGTGGGCTTTGGATGCCTTCTTCAGGCGTTCTTTATCCTTTTCTTGCGCCGTCTGGAGTAGTGCATGACCACCATTTTCATTGCCAGACCGAGCCTGGTATCGCAGTGTACACCCACAGAACGCTGTTGGCATCTTGGGCACAGAGTTTTAGCGATCAAAGAGTTCATCGCGGAAACAGGCATAATAATGAACTCACAGTCACAAGGGGCCGAAATTTGTTCTTGGCATTGCTGCTTCCGCTCAGTCGCGGACACTGCGCGAAGGGAGTCGCGAACGCTGCATGCCTGCGCTTCTGCAGTCACCGCTGACACAAAACGCGGCTCGAGGCGCGTCTGAATAGTGCGACGATTCGTCTGGTGAGCCTCGAGTCACCATACAGTATGTAGCTCGTCGACGGTAGGGGCTCACTCGCAGGCTGTGTGTCCCTGTCGCACGACGCATCGGAAACGCACACAGTCTCTGCCGGCGATGGAGACCTTCGACCCGCGTCGCCTCCAACAACGCGGGCTCGCTTGCCGACTCGCGCGGCCGTACGCACAGGTGCGAGAGCCTCCGTTGGCACGTCTTCCGGTGGCTTGATTATCAATGTCGATCTCACAGTGCGATTGTCGGCTTCGCTGCTGGAATCGCACGGTGCAAGATAACACGGCACGTTATCTGCGTGTTCAGTCGGGTTCTCCGCTTCTCCCGCTGGCCGCCGTCTTTCTCTCGCCGTAGGAGGCCTGCGCTTCCGCTTTGCGAAGGCATGCTTCATTTAAAAGTTCTTTTCGAACGAGCGACGATCCATCGCTGACCTGGGAGCTTTCATAAATCCGAATTCTGCGAGTGTCAAACGAAGAAAGACGCCGGCGTGGTTTTCAAAGCAGACAACTGCGGTACGCCATGGTTGCCAACTTCCCCGCTGCTGCAGCAGCAACCAATGGCGAGACGCCTTGCAGTACGGCAACCAATCGGAGGCCCGCTTTCATCGCATGGCCCGTGTGACCGCCTCTAGCAGACCCGCGCTTCTTTTGTGCTTGTGTGTTTGTTACAAGATGGCGACGACCGAAGAATTGAGAAACGGAATGGCGAAACTTCGACCTTTCGAACGATACCAAGATGGCGGCGTTCGGTGGCGGGAAAGACGAGTTAGGGCTCCGCGAACTGCGATGATTTTACGCGATTTTAAGCCGTTTTCTCGCCCTACGCACCGATAAATTAATTTTTTTCGGCCACTTTTAGCGCGTTTTCAGTCAAACCATTTTGATACAATGTAGATTAGGCATTGCAGATACCGAAACGCGTCGTTGCCAAAAATCGATCTTTTTGGGGATTTTTGCGATCTGATCCCCGCGTCCCCCCTTAATACAAAGGTCGAATTTCAATATAACGAACAAAGTTCCATTTTTACAGACTTTATTCAGGAGACAACGTGCTCTCCTGAATCATCATCATCATCATCATCATCATCATCATCCTGTTTTATGTCCACGGCAGGACGAAAGCCTCTCCCTGCGATCTCCAATTACCCCTGTCCTGCGCCAACCGATTCCAACTAGAGCCTGTGAATTTTCTAATTTCATCGCTCCACCTAGTCTTTTGTCGTCCTCGATTGCGTTTTCGTTCTCTTGGTCCCCATTCTGTAACCCTAATGGTGCAACGGTTATCTAACCGACGCATTACATGACTTGCCCAGCTCGAACAGTATGTATGTTCAGAACAGTGAAATCACAAACCACTATGTCATACATGTTATTAGCAAGTAGGGAAAAAAAAGGCATTTAGGATCAGTGAGGAATGTTGTAACTGCTTCAACTGTGCCTTGGAAAACCAGCCTGAGGGCGGTGCAAAAGTTCATTCTGTACCTGGTAGATGAGATCGAGGACATCTGATGACGTCTCCAGCAGGCACCGCTGGTACAGCAGGCGCAGCATACACGGCAACAGAGCCGGGATCCACTCGCTCAGCGGCTGCAAGACAGAGAGACCGCGCTACGTCAATGGACTTAAAACTGGCCATCCACATTCTCCGTCTCGCCTCCCCTAACATTTTGTCCCAAGAAACTGTTTACCCGGGCAATTTGCTGGCTACATTTGGAAAAAGGCTTGCACTTTTTGAGGCCAATCTGGTTCCCCAAATAATAACAGTCATCTACCTTGCCTGCCTTTCATTTCCTTTCAACGTTTCACATATAGTACTTCCAGGTCACGAACCACACGCACGATGTCAGCATTACACAGCATTCGTGACGGAAAATTAGCAGGCACAGAGTTTTCAAAAAAGAAAAAGCAAGCAAGACAGACGACAGTTATTAGTGGAGACAAGACACTTCCATAAAAGTGTAAGCTTTTTTTATAGCGCATTTGCATCCATAAAAGTGCTGTAAAATATTTAAAGAAGGCAAATTTAACGTCAAAGGGCCCCAAATCACATCTGACACTTCGTCAAATACTGCAAACAAGGCTCTGCGAATGTTCGAATATACAGCCGCCGACTGATTTTTCGGACTACAAAAATTCAGACATGCTCAATTATTCGGTCTGCTTCGCGGCACCACCATTCCCCATAGACCATAATGTATAACAACTGCCGAACGTTCGGACACCTTGCCAGCTCTCGTCTGATTTTTCGGACACTCCTTGAGTCAACTCAATTGAGAGCACCATGCACCGACTCTGACCGGTGCATGGTTCGACTTGCTGAATGCCATTTTTGTTTTGAACGGAGCCTCCTTGCTGCCCCACGAAGTTGCGCTACTGCAAATCCCCGCTCATCATCATCGTTTCTGCCTGGTTCGATTGAGTGGCTACAGCAGTTCCGATCTCAGCTTAGTAAGCCATGTCAAGACAATCCAGCAGCTGCTTTGTTTCTTTTTTTGTGCATGATGCTGAAATAGGCCACGTTTTTCGACTCGTGTCAGCGTGACGGCGTAGTGGTGTTTGCTTTGTATGCTTTGTCTAGGTTGCGGTGATCCAACGCGGCATACGGAAACATCGCGTCAAGCGTCTAATGGCGCCGACAGTGCCTGCGCAGACTGCGCTGCGGAATGCCGGCAAGCGGGTGCCGGGAGGCCCAGGATTTGTCGCCTTCCGATGTGCTCCCTACTGACGCCAAAAATGTTCTGCCAAGACCTGCGCAGTGGTTGCATTGCGATTCCGGACACCGTCTCATTTGACAGTTTCACAGGTGCTGACACTCCTGTACTCGACTCCTGCACTCCTGTACCCGCAGAACTCAACGACGGCGAGGTCATTCGTCAGGTTTCTGCTGCACCGCCGGACGATGACTCCGTTTCAAAAGATGACGCACCATGTGCTATGCTGCCGTCGCATGCGGAGCGTGTACAAACAGTGGCTGCTTTCAGCCACCTATAGTGAATGTACAACCCTCTCCGAGATTCAGGCTTATCCGATTGCGCGTAAGCGGAACAATATGCAATGGCACATTCACGATTTCTTCAAGCCTACTGCAGAGCCCGAATAAGTGCGTGGAAATAAAGGATTTCTTTTTATTCTTCTTAAGGAGAGACGCGGGTCTTGAAATGACAAAAAAATAGCAAAAAAGTCGATTTTTGGAAAAGTGCATTTTCGCTACGTTTATACATTCAAGAATCCCTCCACGAAATCTAGAACCTAAATTTAATTGGAAAACCGTGGAACCGTGGAAAGCCGTGGAATTAGCAAAATATTGCCAAAAATATTCGAACTTCGCGCCGTCGTCATTTGCGAACGCGTTGGCCGGCGGGCACCATTTTGGGCTTGTTTGGAAGCTGCTTTCTTTGTGCGTATTTTGCGCCGGTTCAAAATGGCGTAGGTGAGGAGGAACCGATGCTATCGCGTCATTTCTGAAGGATGTGCCCGTGCCGCTGATTGGCCAAATCACGCACGCCCCCCGCGCACCTCGCTCCTATTGGTCTGGCGCCGTTTGAGTGCCAATTTCCGCGTGGCGTGGCGACAGACTGGTCGCTCTTGTGCGCGCTGCGCGTTTGTTCAGCCGCTCGCTTCTTGACAACGTTTGATAAAGTGTCTTTTTTTGCTGCCCAAATGGCTGGAGGAGAGCGTTGTCTGAAGACTACTACGCATCAAGCGTTCAACAAGGCGCGAAGGTGGCCGTGGAATGCCCGACAGAAGACGGATAAGCCTGTCATGCACCCTGAGTTGCCGGCTGCTGGTCTGCCTGAAGATTCTGCCGGATCGAGTTCCAAGCTGCAACCCGGTACGTCTAGCATCAACACTTCGTCCACCCACACCTCGCGTGTTGGCGCAGACTGTCTAGATACCATTTTCTTCACAAACGAAGAAAGAAGCAAGCGCGCAGCGAACGCAGACAAGGCGAAACACTGGTGTTGCAGTCTGTAACGCAGCGAAAGTTTGAGCTGCTGGATAATGACACGAAAGAGGACATCAACGACAGCGGAACGGAATTTGCGATAGTCTATTTATCCGTTGTACAAGACTTTTTGGACTTATGCCATGTCCCATGTGCAGCCAGAAGACGCTGATGCTTTCGAAGGACCCCGCCAAGGAGTACGGGCTCTGTGCCAAGCTTGTGCTGGAGTGCTCCACGTGTGGCATGCGCGAAAGGATCGTCGGAGGCTTCACATGTCCAACAAGGATCACACAAACAGAAATGCTTTGACAAACAAGCTTGCAAAGAGGCACAAGCCAGCAACAGACTGCCTACAGTCCTGGGCTTTTATAGGTATAGGTGTGACCTGTGCTGAATGCACAATTGTGTGAGTGTGCAAGAGATATACATTTTTTTTTAATTTGAATTCTGGGATTTTACGTTCCAAAACCATGATATGATTCTGGATCAATTTTCACCACTTGGGAAGTGCTACAACACAAGCACATGAACTTTTTTGCATTTCAGCTCCATTGAAATGTGGCGACCACCACTGGGATTTGAGCAAGATTTTTTGTTGTAGCGATAAACTTTGTGGAAAGGACATATTTTGTTGTGGCCATGAAGTCTGTGCAACTTTATTTGCATAGGGATGCCATTTGTGTGCCTTCTGTTCAAGAAGGAAATAAAATAGGTGGTGCTTGCTTTCTGGCATTGCATGATGTTGCAACCAATATCTCAGTGTTATTTTTGCACAATGGCCATATATATATGTCATGAACTTGTTGCTGAAAGACAGGGCTACATGGTGACGTAATTTATATTGCCATATTGTTAGACCATTCAAAGTTACAGTGAACTGAAAGTTCAAACTCGTTTTTCTCAGCTTCATTTTTTTGGACACCGCACACTGCCTCACGGGGGATCTTAATATGTTCTTTCTAAGTACCAGCAAAATGTATGGTATCAACATATTTGTGTCGAATGAATCTAGCCGGTGATGCTATCTATGTATTTTTAAAGTTGCTGGCTAAATTTTAATTGCCACTAAATACAAATGAAAATTAGCAAAAATATTGAAATTATGTTTACATCTGTTCTTTTTTTGCATTATAAGTGCACTGAGAACAATAAAAATAGCATCACCGGCTAGAGCTACTCTCTGGCGTTCTGGCCGCATATTTTGTTTTTGCTTTTGACAACGTTAAGTTTTTGAAAAGTCCCGTAAGAAATTGATTGAAGTTCTGTATTAAAACTTTGCATCATTTGTTCTAATGAAGTTACAAAAATCTAATTAGATATTTGCAATCAGCAGAAAAAACCGAACAATACTGGTAAATATCATCCAGTTCACACTAAAATTAACAAAATTGGTTTTGGAACCCACATCTCCCCTTAATCTACTTTTTCAAACACTTGTTTATTCGGACATTTTTGCAGTCCCCGTGAGGTCCGAATAAACGGTCGGCGACTGTAATCAAAACAAATAGTGAACATTTAAATGACTCAATTTGCAAATCAAATATCTACTATTTTATTCTTCAAGTACAGTCTAGCCCAGTTATATAAAGTCGGTGGGAATCGGAATTCACTTCGCTATATCCGCTATTTCGTAATATGTGGACTATGAAAAAAAATGCAAACATGGGCATACCGATTTATTGCCGCTGAAAGAAGTGGTCCCGCGTCCCCTAAACACGTTTCGCGAGACGGACTTCAGGATTGCAGTTTCCATACCATCCAACTGCGAACCAAAGATCTGCGGAGGTATTCTGTAAGAGTCCACCTAGTGGACTGTCCATTTTGGCCACTGCTGATTGGCTAGGGCCGCTCGTCTCCTCCTCTCTCGTACAGCTGCATCCAATCAGCAGCAGCCGAAATGGACAGTCCACTAGGTGGACTCTTACAGAATACCCCTCCAGGTCGAACTCCGGACTCCCAAGGTTGTGGGGAGCACATGTGCCCATCTTCCCCCGCGCCGTCGCGTCGAGAGCCGGCATAGACAGGGGAGAGGCGCACTATGCCCTCTCCCGATTCTCCCTCGCTCTCACGACGCGCGCGCGCCCTTCCTCCCGGACTTGTGGGCAGGTAGCTGATGGGCGAGGAGGACGTTCCCCTAACCCAGGTAAAAAGGTACAAAGTAGCGCGACCGGGGGAGACCCGCTCTCTCTGAGGCCGGACCCCTAACCTGCCGGACTGGAGTACCTGACGCAACCTGTGAGTGACCACGTTGCCTGACCATCCCGGGCAACGAGGCCAGCCTGTTTATTACTATTACAGAGAGGACGTCCCTCTGCCAGTGTTCTTTATTGCCGCTAGCAATAAACGTTCTTACAGTTCACACTGCTGGTTGCCTTATTCGTTCGAACCCGACGTAGCCATGATTCCCGCGCTACGGGTTGGGGAGTAACACAAAGCGACTGCGTGGGGCTAGATCCGGAGCTCGCCTTCAGCCCTAGCCGCACGCAGAGTGGAACCCCCACATTTGGCGCTACCAACGTGGATCGAATCCGGCAACACGGCTAGTCTTCGGGTGTGTGTTGGCGCTAGAACTACCCACGTTTCAGCAGACAATGGCGGCTGGCTTGTCTGACCTCTCAGATTTGTTCATGTTGTCAAATGTAGCGACGCAAAGTCAGCAGCGTATTGCTAACGCGGCGGCAGCTTTGGTTTTGAGCGTTTCACGCGGAACAGTCAGGCTGGCACAAATGCCAGTGGACAGAGGTTAACCCTGATACGAGGCGTACCACGTCGAGCCCCTCGCCGCTTCGCAACGCGGACACAGAGGCACACATGCCACTAAATAACTCGACCCGCGCGGCGGACGCATCCGGCCCTTTGGGCGCGAGTTGGCCGTTGAGCGAGGCAATGCTTCAAAACACGTTGCAAATATGCAGAGCTTAGCAGGTGTCCTGCAAGGCACAATGCAGGCCTCGTCGCAGAGCGAGCGACCATGGATTAGGGTAGACATGCCTACCTACAGTGGGTACCACGATCGCACAAGTGCAAGGGAGTACCTCGACCGTCTGCTGTATTACCAGCAGGCAACCGGGCTTTCAGACGCCGAACTAGTCACGTGCGTGATCCCGGTTTCACTGACTGACCAGGCGGCTCGATGGTTCCGACTGACCGGACACCGATGCCACGCGGTAGAAGAGTTCCGCGAGGAATTTCTTCCGGCCAATTACGAGTGGCGTTTGAGCAGAGAGTTGGAGCTTCGTACCCAGCATCCGGACGAGTCTCTGCTGGAATATGTTCGAGCGATGGACGAACTTTATCGTCTCGCGAACCCTCACGCCACTGATGCAGAGAAAGTTGAGCGTGTCACACGGCACGCACACCCCACTTTCGCGGCCTACTTCAGAGGATGTAGGTTTACAGACCTAGACGAACTCGTCGCTGAGGCGAAGCGCATCCAGGGGGACATCCTCGCGGTGCGAGCATACCGTCCGCTTCCACCCACAGTGCTGTCACTCGAGCCTCGCTGAGCGTGGAACGGCGGCACGATCACTTCCCACTCCTCTAGAGTCGACGCGTCGGCATTGTTCGCGGAGCAGCAGGTCCAGCGTAGTTGGGAGTTATCAGACCGCGCTTTGGACCCGTACGCCTATGCGCTGAGAACAGCACCGACTAATGCCGCACTCAGCGCGCCGCGACAGGAAGGAGAGGCCGATGCGAGACTGTAGAAGCGGCACATGCCGAACGCAGTTCAAGGAAGCTATGGCGAGCCGGAGTGGAGCGACGACCGCCCAGGCCACCGAGGCTTCCGCGGCCGCTGCTACCAATGCGGTCGACCAGGGTACATTGCCCGTGACTGCGGCCGCACGCCGGGCCGAGGCCGAGCGCGTGGCTCGGGAAACGGGCGAGGCCGCCAGTGATCCACCTTGGATCCCGTGCGGCGATGTCGAACATAGCCGGTGGTATGGAGTAACTTGCGCCTTCGGCTTGTCGCGTAGGAGGTGTTGCGGACTCGCAGGCGCCGTTCATCGAGCTAACGATAGCCCGAAAAAAATTCGCTGCATTATTGGATACCAGAGCAAGCGCTTCATCATTTGGTCACGAGGTGTTGCATCATCTCCGCGAGAACAATATCCGCTTGAGAGATAATGACACCACCTTCCGACTTGCTTCCGGCACAGCACAATCGAGCGGTGCAGCTAGGTTAGTGATCCGTTGGGAGAAACGCGTCAGGCGACAACGCCTCGTACATCTCCCGGGTTTATCAGTGCCTGTTATTTTCGGTCGAGACTTTCTCGTCAAGTCGGGCATTGGAATAGACATCGGTAACGGAGGTTACCGAGAGAACGGAACGGGTGCTTTAAAGCTTTTCGCAAAAGCGCCTGTGGCAACGGAGACACGCCAGTCTCCGGGCATGGCGGGAGTGGGCCACACCCGGCCACAGCCAAGCGAGCAAACAGTAATCGGCGCAGGCGAGGAGAGAGACACGGTGGCACAACAGTGCGCCACTGTTCTGCGAGGAGTAACGCACCCGCTTTTGTCAGAGGTCAATATGCCGGAGAGAGAATGGGCACGACTGTCGTCGCTGTTGTACGAATACGACGCGATTTTCACTGACCGTCCGGGCCACACTACGCTAGTCAGACACAGGATATACACGGGTGACGCGGCACCATATGTTGTGTCGGCAGCAACAGGCAAGCAGGGGCCCAGCACCCAGCGAACGCGCGGCGAGCGCCCGACGCAGAGAGGGAGACGCGGAGCCAACTGCTCCTGATGAAAACCGGACTAAGGACTGAGCCGGCTAGTGGGCGTTTATTACCAAAAAGAGACTCTACATGCCAGATGGCACTTCCTGAGTGGTCCAAGCTCGTCACAAGACACAAGGGGGGTGCACCATGTAGCTAGACTACTACGAAACATAAATGTATGATAACACGGAGATCTCGTAGGAGGAGACACTATACCACACCATGGAAATGTAATCCTCGGCCGATTAGCTTGACTAAGCGGAAAGCACTTGATAGCGCCTTAGACGAACTCATCGACACAGGCGTAGTGGAAAGGTCGAACCGCCCATGGGGCTTCCCGGTAGTTCTAGTCCCGAAGAAGGATGCGTACCCTCTACCCTCCATTTCCTCTTTAGTGTCTAACCTAGGCGGGGTGAAGTACTTTACGACGCTCGATGCTAGTCGTGGATACTTTCAGGTCGAAATGGACGAGCGTGACAAAGAGAAAACGGCTTTCACTTGAAACCGGGGGCTCTTTCAATTTAAGAGAATGTCTTTTGGTTTGGTTGGAGCTCCCGCTACATATCAAAGGTTGATGGACGGAGTGCTAGGAGACTCGAAGTGGCAACATGCCCTCGCATATCTGGACGACATAGTGGTTTATTCGAAAACATTTGAGGAGCACTTGCGCCACTTGAGAGACGTCCTAGACAGGCTGAGGTCCGCGGGTATCACGCTGAACCCGAACAAAGCTCAGATAACTGCGAACAGAATAGCGCTGTTGGGATTCTAATGGACAACGGCCGCATCCTGCCAAGTAAGGATAAGCTCGAGGCTATACTGAGGTACCCGTCGCCGAAAGATATCAGCGAACTGAGGCGCTTTCTGGGATTGGTGAACTTTTATCGCCAATTCATTCCAGACTGCGTGGCAGTGCAAGCGCCTTTGACGAAGCTCTTGAGGAAAGACGAACGGTGGACTTGGGGTCAAGAGCAGGAGGCGGCACTGCGTGGCCTCGTGAAGGTGCTCGCTGACACGGCCGAATTGCAGCTGCCAGATTTGAACAGGCAGTTTGATTCAAACAGATGCAAGCGACCTAGGCTTAGGTGCAATTTTGCTTCAGGAGCACGGAGGCACTCTCCGACCGGTTGCGTTCTCGAGTCGTTCGTTGACGCCGGCAGAACGGAACTACTCGATGACAGAGAAGGAGTGCCTCGTGATAGTTTTCGCTCTGCGAAAGTTCGGCTATTACGTCGATGGAGTGGCATTCAAGATTGAGACTGACCACACACAAGGCTCTCACTTGGTTGAGGCGCTTGAGCGAGCCGAGTGGCCGCCTGGCGCGTTGGGCACTGCTGCTGCCGTGTTACGACTTCACCGTGCGCTACCGCAAAGGAAAAAGCAATGCCGCAGTTGACGCACTTTCGCGAGCGCCAGTCCGAGGCGATGGAGAGGCCCAAGTAAGGAACGCGGAACAACCGTCGATCCTGGGCGAGAGTGTGAACCACGTAGATGTTGTCGGTTTCGCAGGAGTCGTCTTCAGCAGAGAGGAGCTGTTCGCGGCTCAGCAGAAGAACCCGTTTTGTCGAAAAGTGCTCGACGAGCTCCGGGAGCAGGGTGGCGTGGCCGCCGCACACATGGAGGCAGCTGGTATTGCTGTCGGTGCTAAGCGCTCAGGATCAGTTGGTAATGCTGTGAGTGCGCTGGATTCTTATCTGCTGAATTCCGACGGCCTCCTGCTGAGGTATATTCCCACCAAGGACGACACAAGTGAGGCGTTTAAGGTGGTGATACCGCGCGCGTTGCGAGGAGCACTGCTACGCTACTTTCACAACTCGTGTATCGCTGGCCACGCGAGCGGCCCCAAGACTTACGTTAAGGGGGGATGAGGGTCTTGAAAACTTTTTTTTTATTTCGTAACATATCTTCCTGAAAATTGGCATGCAGATATATCTTTGAATGCTGATCCCAAATATATATTCAGATTTTATATATCTCATCTATAAATGAAGATATTGCAAAATAATTCATCCCACATAGGTCTTTTCTTACGGGCCATTATGATAATTTCTTAATTAAAAAAACTAGTTTCAAAGAATGGCTGTCATTTCCAAGGGCCCACTGCACATCCTAAAGCTAAAGAAATTTTTAAAAAGTGATCATACAGGTCATGAATGAATAACAAAGTAGGAAGAAAAAAACAATGCGGGAGTAATTAGCTTACATCTGACCTAATTGCTAGTCTAATGGGTTTAATGAAAAATGGAAAGCTTTAGGATGTAGTTGAGGTTTTACTGAAAAAAATGATACCTAATTCAATAAAATCAGTTGATGCAAACATTATGAAAAGTTCTGTAAGGCAAAGGCATTTGATCGAAAAAGCAAAGCTGAGAAAATTGCATTCAAAGTTTTGCTTACTCTGCCACTTTTGTTTACCTATCACATGGAAAAATTTAATGCTTTAGCATGCAGCCCAGTCATTACTGAACACAATAACACCAAACTCAAAGAAATCTGTTCATGTAAAGATTGTGAAAACCTCTGTATTTCATTGGTACTTGGCAAAAAAAAAAAAAAAAGCTCAGAAAGTCGTCTTTACTTGCTGCGCCGACGTTCATTAGCTCGAACTTGCGGGAAGTCGCGGACTTCTTCGCCAGTGAAGTTTTAATGTTGTCTGCGTACTTTTCACGCCCCGCGCACTCCGCGCAAAACACCGCGTCGAAGCGTTGAGCACGCGAGCTCGGTTCAGCCGCGTCCGTCGGCACCGAAGCGGCGTTCGGAAACGCCGAAGTCGACGTTAGGCTTAGGTCAGCCGGCTCGGCCGCTTCCGACGACACGGAATCCGAAGCGACTTGCAGCGTTTCAAAAGTTAGCATTTTCGACGGGCTTAGTCCAGGCGCATCCACCGGCACTGCAGAGACTTGCGGTAACACCGAAGTTGACACTGATCGGGACTGTCCAGCCGCGTCCACCGGCGAAGCTGTTGTTGGCGAGCTCACTCCAGCCGCATCCACCAAGGCCACAGCCATATCTCTATGCCACAGCAGCTTGCGGCATCACCGAAGCTGTAGTTCTCGACGATGTAGCGCTCTTATTCCATGCGCGCCTCGTTTTGCTGACTGCTTTTCGCGTGCTTGCTTTCAAGCGCGCGTCTCGCGCCATCGTGACAGGCGGAACAAAGACACCAGGCACGCAAAAGCAAGAAATTCGTGGTTAAAAGAGGCGACTCAATAGCCAATATATCTACAAGAACGATAAAGAAAAAGGCAGAACGAAAAATACAAGAGGAATGCGAAAAAAATGACGTACGCGCCGGCGAAAGCAGACGACGCGAAGGAGTCGAACAACGCGGCCGCGGGGCCGCGGCAGGCGAAGCATGCGTCGCGGCCAATCAGAGGGCTGCGCCTCGGGGAGGCGCCCGCTTCACCCAATCAGCGGCTGTCTCGCGACGATTTCGCTCTTGAGAACGGGTGCTTGGGGTGCCGATCGCTCCGCTGCACGAGGGTCTACAGCGTGCCGAGGGGCGCCAGAATGGAGAGCGGGAAACCAGCTTTCAAACGAGACCAAGATGGCGCCGATCGGTTCGCGTCGCGCGGAGCTACGGCAGCTTGAAAATGAGGCAAATCTTCGCGCTTGGCGTTCAATTTCGGCTCACCGACGTTTCTAAATTGCCGTTTTTTTTATACTTCGAGTAGGAATTGAGCCATAATATTTTGTAGAGGCATAGTTGGGACATTAAAGACTTCAAAAACGCAATTTTTGAAAATTGCCATTTTTGACCATTTTTCGCGATTTCAAGACCCGCGTCCCCACGTTAAGTTGTGTCGCCTCGCTACCTGGCCAGGCATGAAACGGGACGTGATGCGCCACGCCCGCTCATGTCATGTGGCCAAAGCGTGAAGCCCCGAGGTGGACGACCACCCGGCCTCATGCAGCCTATCGACAGCCAGACTCCCTGGCAAATCGCGGCGTGTGACATCATGGGACCGTATCCCACCACACCGAGCAGGAACAAATCCTTGCTTGTAGTCACAGATCACTTCAGTATATGGGTCGAACTTTTCCTCTAGTGAAAACTGACGACACGAGTGATCATGGATAAGTTGATCGAGGTTTTCACCAGATTTGGCTTTTCAGAGCAGTTGATAACGGACAATGCGTCCTACTTCACTGCGAAGGTTTTTGTCGACTCGTGCGCTGCATTTGGCATTAAGCTTAAGAAAATTACAACTTACCATGCTCAGTCGAACCCCACTGAACGGGTCAATCGCAACATTAAGCACATGCTTGTCGCGTTCTCTGAAAGACATAAGGACTGGGATACCTACCTTCCAGAGATCGGGTTTGCATTGCGATCGACAGTGAACCACTCGACTGGGTATGCGCCTTCTCTCAACCTGGGGAGAGAGCTGCCGAATCCGATGGATAGAGTTCTCGCGGATCGCAGTGGAATATTGGTCGCACCGGCAGCACGAGCTGAATATGCGACGCACCTACGTGCCAAGATGGCGGAAGCTCTACACAAAGCGCGCCGTAATCTTCGCACTGCTAGGGCGCAACAGAAGGCGCAGTATGACCGCTCGCATCGGAACGTCCGCTACTAAGTGGGCGATCTGGTGCTTCGACGCCAGCACGTTCTCAGTGATTCTAGCAAACAGTTTGCTGCCTTGCTGGCGCCAAAGTGGGCCGGGCCGTATCAAGTGCGAGAGAAGGTTTCCTCGCTTGTTTACCGGCTCAAGAACATGAAAGGGAAGCCGATCGGCGGGCCGGTACACGTGTGCGACCTGAAACGCTACGTGCCACGTGATGAGCAGTGGGATGAAGACGAGATCCACCCTCAACCAAGGTTGGCGAGTAAGAGCAGCCAGAATCGAACAGCGAGCCCGCAGCCGCGCTACAACTTGCGTAGCAGGTGGAAGTCATCCGACTGCTATATTTGCGTAGCCCGATGACTGTGAGGACCATTCGTAAGTCCGGGCCGTGCTGGCACCTTGTTAGTTCCTGCCGGGAAGCAAACGTCTAGTGACAGCAGAGCGCCGAGCATTGGCGACCAGTCGTCGTTCCAGTCTTCAACCAACCACACAGACCACGACGGGAATGTGTCGTGAACAATTCAACGTGTTTGCATGCGGTGTGCATTGACCAAAGACTTGCAAGGGCCAGTGCGGCGATTATCCTGTGCTGGGAATCGTTGACGGTGCGGACGACCATTCCCGTCATAATGGCCGTTGACGGTGTTCCCAGATCCGGCCAGTCATGCTGCTTATCACAATTTCGTACCATGCAGTGTGTAGTATAGTGTCGCCCCCTGTCAGATCTATGTGTCATCGCACATGTATGTTTTGTAGTTGTTTAGCTAGATGGCGCACCCCCCTTCTGTCATGTGACGAACATTGGACCAATCGGGAGGTGCCATCTGGCGTGTGAAGCCTTTATTAGTAATAAACAGCCGCCGGTCGGCCGAGTCTTCGTTCCGGTTTTCATCGGGAGCAGTTCGCTCTGAGTCTCCTTCACTGCGCCGGCGCTAGCCGCGCGTTCGCTGGTTGGGGCCCCCCGTTTGCCTGCCGCTGCCGACACAACGCAGTGGACTAATCCAATTTTCCGAAGCAGGAAACAAGACACAGCCGTGCAAACTGCCTGCAGTACTCGCGCGTACAACTGACGCACCGGCGGCGCTGACGGCGCTACGCTGGCCTTGCAGCCGCACTACCCGGTGCCGGGTAGTGCAGCCGCACTACCCGGCGCCCATCAAGCGACCTCCCGGCTTGTGCAGCCAACACCTGGGGCGCGGCACGGAGAGCCGCCTTCGAGCCGGGACTATGATCCGCCTCATACGCCCGAACAGTGCCGCTGACTGGGCACCTTCAAGTCGGCATCAAGTATCTGCCAATTGAGGGCTACAGCAACGCAAGCCCGACGCTCAAGGCCGGCATGTGCAACGCTGCCTTGATCGCGAACCTTGGCGGGAACTTTAGCAAACAGGCGCCCGAACCCCTCGAGCATACCTAGGTGCCAGCATCAACGAACGGGGGGCTTCTTAAGGGGAGGAGGATGTGGGGAGCAAACGCGCCCATCTGCCGCCACGTCGAGGGCCGGCATAGACAGGGGAGAGGCGCACTATACCCCCTCCTGATTCTCCCTCGCTCTCGCGACGCACCCTTCCTCCCCGACTCGCGGGCAGGTAGCTGAAGGGTGAGGAGAACATTCCCCTCGCCCAAGTAAAAAGGTACAAAATAGCACGACCGAGGAAGACCCTCTTTCTCCGAGGCCGGACCCCTAACCTGCCGGACTGGAGTACCTGCCGCAATCTGTGAGTGACCACGTTGCCCGACTATCCCAAACAACGAGGCCAGCCTATTTATTACTATTAGAGAGAGGACGTCCCTCTGCCAGTGTTCTTTATTGCCGGTAGCAATAAACGTTCTTACAGTTGACGCCGCTGGTTGCCTTATTCGTTCGAACCCGACGTGGCCGCGATTCCCGCGCTACGGGTTGGGGAGTAACACAAAGCAACTGCGTGGGGCTAGATCCGGAGCTCGCCTTGAGCCCTAGCCGCACGCAGAGTGGAACCCCCACAAGGTACATCCGTAGCGTGTCAACAGCTGCGATGGCCGCTGCAGAGGTGACCGGCTTAGGGACACAACTAGCATCATTGCATTCGCTGTCGGAGGCGCTGTCCGCCAAGGTCTCTTCCATGACACTCCCGGCAACTTCTTCAGTCGTGAAGTCCTCGGTGGCAACAAGGTCTTCGTCGGCAAAAACGAAGTCCACGTGGCTTAGACCCGCAGGCACAAGGTTCAAGTCACTAGCGGAATCCCAAAGCTGCTCTAAGCAGGCCGTCGCGACGGCAGCATCAGCAGTTGCAGCGATGTCAATTGCGGTAGCTTCGTCCCCAGCAGGCGCAGTCTCCGCGCTGCTGCTTCGGGAAAAGCCGGCTTTCTCGAAGCAGTGGGCGATGGTCAGGTGCTTCACATCCTTCCAGGCTCCGCTTGCGAAGAAAATCGCCTTTACCAAAGGCACTTTCATGCTGGCCACGTTGTCGGCAGTGTGAACATCAATCAGGAGGCGCTCGATCACTCGGCGCCGGTAGTGGACCTTAAAGTTGGCAATAACCCCCTGGTCCATGGGCTGCAGGTTGGCGGTAGTGTTTGGGGGCAGGAACAAAACCTCTACAGCGCTCAAGTGTGCATTGACCTGATGCGCACTGCAGTTGTCAAGCAACATCAGCACCTTGCACTTCTTTCAGACCATCTCCTTGTGAAAGTCGGCGAGCCACTTGCCAAAAATGTCTCGCGTCATCCATGCCTTCTTATTGTTCACATACGTCACTGGCATAGACAGCACCTTGGCGAAACCGTGTGGTTTCTTGGCCTT
Source organism: Dermacentor albipictus (assembly GCF_038994185.2). NCBI lineage: Eukaryota > Metazoa > Arthropoda > Arachnida > Ixodida > Ixodidae > Dermacentor > Dermacentor albipictus. The sequence continues at coordinate 927,331 of NC_091828.1, read as the reverse complement.
TCCAATGACCAACAGGTCTCGCTTGTCCGAACCATCCATGTTCCCGCAGATTAGCACGGTGACACGGTTTTTGCTGTCTTTTCCTCCCACGCACTTGTCTGTCTTGGCCGCGAGAGTGTTCGATGGCAGCAGTTGGAAAAATAGTCCAGTTTCATCTGCATTGTAGATGTCCTTGTCGGAATACGCAAGGATACGATCGCGGTGCTTGGCCATCCACTGCTGGAGCTATCCCTGGTCAACAGACGTGGCCTCCCCGACGATGTTTTTACATGTGATGTTGTGCCTGTCCTTGCATCTCTGGAGCCACCCATTTCCTGGCTGGATGTCTTCGTGGCCGAGAGCGAAGTCCTTGCCTTCACCAGAATGATGGGTCCACTGAGCAGGATGTTCTTCGATCGCGCGTCCACGAACCACTTGTAAAGCGCGGCTTCTACGTCGCCATATGTGGCACATCGGATCTTCTTTCGGTCCCTGCTGCCAACGTCGGCGTCGAGAACGGTGTCAATCTTGCTACCATTCTTGATTATCGTTGAAAGCGTGGACTGTGCAATGTCAAACTGCCGTGCGATAGCACTCTTCTTGACGTTTCGATGCACTTCGTCCAAAATGGCGCGCTTCGTCTTCAAAGACGGCACCTTTCTCTTCCCCGTCCAAGTGCTGGGGCTTGCGAGGCTCGACATTGCAGAGAAATGAAGTCAGTTCCGAGAAAGGGGACAGCTAAGAAGGTCCGCTGAGGCGAAGCGGTCACGAAATATAAAAAGAAGCGGAACAAGACAGGAAACCATGATGGCGTCAATGCGGGCAGAAAACAAGTGACAATGGCGTCACGCGCAATCTCAGTAGCGTTCGCCATGCTCCCAACCTGGGACAGTGTGACACTGCGCTCAGTTGTCCATTCACCAGCTAGATCAAGTCGAATAACTCTGTCTCAATAAACTTCATACACCGATGTGCAAAAACGATGAAAATGAGCCGTGCTTTCTCCCTGCCTTGCGCACCGTGGCACCGACATAAAATAAAGCGCCTGCTGCCACCCCTCCTGCAGACTGCAGTCCAGCCATGGCACCGACTGCCCGGGAGAAATAGAGAACCGCGATTGGCCAAGGCGGCCGGCTCTCCACGACGTCACCAAAAGAAAAAAAAAATTGTCTCTCTTTTTTACATTTTTCCGCTGCGCGGCATGCTCTACCGCTCTACGCCAGGACGGTGTCAGCCGAATTTTGCTTTTATTTTCGGGGGAAAAAATCACCTCAAGGACGCAAAAATGTGTTGATTGACAGATTATTTTTCGGTTGGTATTAAATCTCTTCGTTATATCCGCTGTCGCACTCTTATTTACTTTGTTAAAACCGGACCCAAAATGTATTGAAGATGCGAAAATGGGAATGGGAAATTGAAATCCCTTCATTATAACCGCTATTTCTCTATAAGTGGCTTCGTTATAACCGGGCAAGACTGTACTACAGTAGAACCCCATTGATACAATCCTGCTAGGTGTGAATTCCTGGCATCAAATTTCACAATCGAGAACACAAAAAAATGACCCAATAGAGCCGATGCGTGGCACTCCATGCTGCGACGGCCACCTCAAGTGCCATAAACAATTTGACTTTGGTGAGATGTGGATTTCCTTGTTTTTGATGCATCTTTCTCGCCAAGGCACCCATTACGCACTGCACTAGGTATGCGAAAACTGTCGTCACATGTTGGTAGCAACATGTTTGCCGCTTCACACGGGCGATTAGCAAACAAGATGCATTTTCAGCACCACGCGATCACTTCCGGCGCTTGGTTGTGTCTGTAAACAAAAATGGCGGCGCCCGTGCAAGTGTAGTGTGGTGGTATTTTACGCAATTAAAGTGCAACGCAATCACATTTGAGCACATTTTGAAGCCTGCTAGCCTTGCGCGAGGAGGTAATATTCGAGGTTACATTCCGGCAAATTTCACTGATGCAGGATTGAGGTACAGCGACATTTCGTTGTCGAGAGGCACGAAATACATTGAATCCTATAGGTGTTCGCCAGGGATAGAAAAATATTTCACTGTTGTGGGATTTCGTTATCGCGGGTTTTGACTGTATTTTCATTTCCTAATCTTAGTTCCATTGAAAATGTGCATTTCTTTTTTCTCGTAATTCAAGAAAGCAATTTCAAGACACAGTTTCAATTTAACGAAGTTTTCAGAAATTTAGGGCATGTACCGTAAAAACCAATATATAGGTCAAATGTTTTTTCAAAAAACCATGCGAAAAGTCGACCGTTGTCTTACCGTATTTACACGATTGTAAGTCGACTCGAGTGTAAGTCGACCCCCCCATATCGCGTGACCGAAAAAAAAAAAAATAAGAGTGCATACCCGAGGGCGCATTCGATAACGAAAATTTATTAGTAGCTGACATGGTCACTGGACTACTCGTCTTCACTAGTGCTGCCATCGTCATCGTTGCTGCGGTCCCACAGCGCGTCGTGGTCCAGCGAAATTTCAAATTTGGCAAACATCTTGCAGAACAGCAGCCCACGCCAAATGCACCTAACCACACGCAGCCGTCAGGGAGGCTCTTTTGACAGGTCCGGTTAGCGTAATTTCGCAGTCTTCTGCCGCCAGCCACTCGTTGTACTCACGGCGGAGCAGAACCTTAAAATTAAGGCGAAGGTCCGGGCTTGTTTCATGACCACGTCGCACTTCACTGGCAGGGACCGATCACGCATTTCAGCGACGTATGCCGCGAGCTTAGCATACAGCTCCGGAAAGCGTCCAGACTTCGGCACGTGGGAAATTTCTCACTTGCCGTCACAGGTGAAAATTTCGCTTCGCTGCAGTCGCCACTCTCGCACCACCCGTTTAGAAACATCGAAATTGCGGCCCGCTGCGCAGCGATTTGTTTCTTCGGCGTAAAGGATGGCAGCCCTCTTGAACACTGCTGTGAACGAGTCCCGAACGATTAGTGGGCCTGGAGCACTCATGACTACTGGGGAAGCATAGAAGTAGCACGTAGCCGGCAGTCAAGTGGAACGCGTCTAGCCTTTTAACAGAAAAGAGAAACCCGCAAGCGCTGTCTGCTCTTCCATGAACTACCGATGCTCCCCGCAAGCGCCGCCGTTCTGAGGGTGCCGCCGCAAATGGGAACAGCGGCGCTTCCATCAACTATCGACACCCCCTCACCCATCATTGTTGCATGCACTGTAAAACTCTCAAAAATGTTGAAAAACCCTTCCGAAAAGCGAACAAACACGCGGGATAGCGAAAAGATACGGGTAGGGCCATAGAGGAACCATAAAATTGTAACTACATTGTAGCTCCCGTTGGTATCGTTTTTTTTGGCGGCGCCATGTTTTGGTTTCGATTGTAAGTCGACCCCCCAACTTCAGACTTTCAAATTTAAAAAAAGGGGTCGACTTACAATCGTGTAAATACGGTATATACTGGACATTGGCAAAGAAAACTACGGAAGTGTCGCAACGATGGGCGGATGAAGTAAACAGCCGCCATCGCCAACAGCAGCAGCACGGCGTGGCGACATTGTGTCACAAAGTTATATTGGTTAAAGGCTGATTTTTCACATTTTGTTTCAAAATGAGCAAGAGCCAACAACATTCACTGTCGCCTTCAAGAAAAAGGCAACTTAGTACGCGAAAGCCCACGTCAACCTGGCGGCACAGCGCGAATTTGGAGTATCCGAAAAGAGCATTCAGTACTGGCGGAGGCAGAAGCAGCGTATTACAACTTGCAGCAACCAAAAGAAAACGTCATTTCGTGGGCGGACTGCAGTGGACCGCAGAACTGAAAGACCAAGTGGCGGAGTTCATCCGGGAGCTGCATGTAAGATCGCTGCCTGTGACTGCCGAATGCACCCGTTTGAAGCAATAGAGATCGCACGCACCTCTGGACTGGGCAGCGACAAGCTCTCGTCATTCGACTCTAGTTTGGACGACTCTGATCAAAGGCGTTGCTCTGATTCGGAGTAGCGCTTGCGCACTTCGTGCCCTTCTGTGTACTGCACACCCGGCCAATTTTTAACAGTATCCCGCGACCACTAACCTGCTTGTTTGTGAGCACCTTATTATCACAGCACAGAGTGGCGAAATAGCGAAAGCAAGCGCATGTGCAGACATGCGCGTATCTCGTTTGTTTCGTCATTCAGCACCGTTAATAAAGTGCTGACAAGCACGTGGGTCGATGGTCGCTGGATACTGTTAAAGGACTTGGCCAGGTGCACATGCGAGCAGCATTTAAATACTGTCACTACTGTGCAACTGGCTGAGTCGCATTTGTTTCAAGGTAAGGGTGTCTTTCGGTACTTTTGCTATTGAAAAATATTTTTTCCGTTTTTAGAATTCGTTAGTTGGGGGATCGACCTGTATTCCGGACCAACCTATAGTCCAGTTTTTACGGTACTTGCAGTACAGCTTGTAAATCTAGCAAAGAATCATAAAATTGCCAGCCGAGGCAAAGGTTATTTGCAAGCGACCTCCCGCACAAAAAGCTTGAGCGACAAAAACGCCGTCAAAGCTTGCACTCTGGGACCGGTGCGCCATTTGTTGCATTGGTAAACAAGTTCCGAAGGCCATGGAGTTGGCGGCAGGTTGGGGCACTCTGAGAAACACGAGAACTTATTATTTTAGCGCAAGAGAGATGGGGAAGGGGTGGACGTGTGGTTACGTGATCAAGCATGCGTGAGAGGGGGGCACAGGAGATGCACGTCTGTCTGCCCTCTCCTAAGCGCACGCGTCTTCTCCACCCTTGCCGTGGCTGCTCTTGGCTGTTTATACACGGACCACGTGCTGTATCTTGGAGGTCATCTGCGGCAAGTGCAAAGGCCGAGCCGAGATGATTGGTGCTTTCATGCGAATTGTATTCCTGTGCATCCTGCGTTGGCGGTTATGTAATCTGAAGTTTCCTAGACATGGTGTAAAGCATTTGCTCACTTTGTGACAGGGAGTGTTCCCGGTCGTCGAATGAGATCTGTTCACATTTGCCTGAGAGAGAGTAACACCGATAAAACTACAAACCTTACTCCGCGTATTTCTCTCTTTGCTATCACGATCAATGCCTTGCCTTTCTTGTGAAAGTGTAATCTTTTATTTATCAGGATGAACGTCCGTTTCATTTTACACTTATGTTTTTAACTCGTGGGCACCATCTGATGACAGCCGCGGGCATCAAGTCCGATCAGCTATGGTGTCCCAGATTTACAGTGGTGCACGATACAACTCATGTAAATCTCTGACACCATGAGCCACCCTGATGCATTGCTGTCGACGCAATCTGTGAGCATCAGCTCTCTGCGCGATCTTCGTGAGCAGAGGCCCGACCTCCTGGCAATTTCTTTACAAGTTCTTTGGGACAAGATACTATCCACCAGGAATGCCCAGGGAATTTGTAAAATTATTTTTACAGCTTAAACTTTAGAAACCTTCAAATATTCAAATTTGTGATTGAACTACGTTTTTCGCAGCAAGCACACTTTTGCTATATCAAGGTTCGACGGTATAGCGAATTAACATGCACAAATAATTAAACGAGTCGCAGCTCCGTCAAAAGGCAAAGCATCTATTGCAATACTGTCGACTCCCGTTAATACGAAGTTCGGCATCATTTGCGGTTGGCGGCGAGCCACTCTCGATGCTTTCAGAAGGAATGGAGCACTTTTGAAAGTTATAAGCTGATCGCTTCTTCTTTTTGCCGAACTTGTGCCTCGTGGCGAACTTTCCCTGTGAATCGGACATCGTTGGGCATGTGCCAACAAACCTACGAGACATGCAGTCGCGTCGCCTGCGGAGTGGAGCAGACGATGGGAACCTCGCGCAGCCAACCACAGCACGCGTTTTTGGTCACGTATGCTAGTCGACGAATCGGATCGCGCGTTCGGGCTTTTTTTTTTCTCCCCGGATATCAACGTCACTGGCGTACCGACGGAGTCACTTTTGGCGGGAAATTAAAGAGGGAAGGCTCCTCTTTCCAACGAGACCAAGATGGCTGCGATCGCGCGCGTAGAGAAAGAGCTACGCGCCGCGATAAAAAGGGCTGTTCTCGCGCGGAATTCAGCTCACAGTGATGTTATAAATTGATATTGCGGACAAAATACTCTTCCCTGAGATTCGAAACTTTGTGAATTAAAGGAATATTAGCTGTAAATATCGAAAATTTCTTTTTCAAAAAATCTATTTTTTCGCCGCAAGGAGCCGTGTCCCCCCTTAAGCACAAAACAGCACTTTATTTGTGGCGAAATCGAGTATTTTCTCTAAGAAAAATAGTCGGTCATCTTGCTTTGCTTCTTCTTGCCAAATCGCGCTGCTGAAAGCAAGTTCTGCAGGCTGTAGATGTGGCGGAACGCTTCTTCCGCGTTACCTTCAGCATCAAAGAAGCGCTCCGCGAGAGCAAGGCCCGCAGCTACATCGGCAGCCTTAGGTTGCGGCTCGCCTTCAACGTCATCGTCGCTTTCCTGGGTCGCTTCCTGGGGCCGAATAATCTTTACAATTTCGCTATCCGTCAGCGCACCGCACGTTTCGACCGCCTTGTCTACGGCGATGTAATCTTCAAAATTGACGTCCCCCAGAGCATCGCCAAAATCAGTGTTGTCAAGCTCGCTTGTTGACGCTTCCTCCGCTGTAATTTCAGAGGCATCCTCCGAAGAAGCTGCCACAATACCGCAAGCCCTGAAGCAGTTTGCAATTGTTTCTTGCTTCACACGATCCCATGCTCGCGCCAACATGTGGATGGCACTAAGCAGGCTCATCTCGTACTTTGTGGAGCTATCCATACACAAAATCATGCGCTCGAGGAGGTGCTGCCTGTACAGGACTTTACAAATTCTTGATGATGCCTTGGTCCATTGGCTGCAAAACAGCCGTTGTGTTTGCAGGCAAAAATGCGAGGTGTATTGCACTCAAGGCTGGCACATTCACGTGAGCACTGCAGTGATCGACAAGGAACAACACCTTGCGGTTCAAAGCAGCAAACTTGCGGTCCAATTTGCTTATCCAGCTCTTGAAGATTTCACCCGTCATCCACGCTTTTTTTGTTCGCCTCATAGTCCACAGGCAGCGTCTTCACGCCTTTAAAACATCTCGGCTTCGCAGCTTTCCCGATCACAAGTAACCGACATCGTTCCGTGCCAGTCATGTTTGCCGCGATCAGCACCGACACTCTCTCCTTGCTGCGTTTGCCCCCAGCACAGTCGTCGTCCTTGAATGTCAGGGTCTTCTCTGGAAGAAGCCGATAGAAGAGTGCAGTCTCATCTGCATTGAAGATGTCTTCCGGTATGTATTCGGCGAGATGTTCACGTAGCTTTCCGTCCTTCCATGTGGCGCATGTTTCCTGGTTAACGGACGCCTTTTCACCACACACGCTCTTGAAAACCAGGTCATGGCAATCTTTAAAGCGCGTCAGCCATCCATCTGACGAAACGAAGTCATCGACCCCAAACATTGCTGCAAGCGTTCGGGCTTTAATGGCAATGATGTCTCCGCTGAGAGGAAGTTTGTTGCTCCTGGCCAGCAGAGCCTTCTCCAACTCTGGGTAAGCGCCGGTGCGCATTCGCTTCCGAGAAGTCTTGAACTTCTTGTTCTCAAATGCATCCATTATTGTGCGCTTGTTCTTGATGTAGTTTGAGAGCGTGTTTGGCTTAATCTCGTACTTCCGCGCTATGTCTTGTTTGGCGGCACCTCCCTTCTCAACTTCCTTCAAAACCTCGACTTTCGTTGCCAGGTCGAGCGTGCGATAAGAGCCACGGTTTGCCATGGCTATAAACTGCGCGACTAGGTACAGTCAATTCCGAATCACCAATGGAACGACCTAGCCTACGAGCTACCCGCACAAAGGCGCTCGACCAACACGCGCCTCGACATACACTGCGCACGCTGCAAGACTAATCTTGCACAATCTCGCCACTGCCAGTATGCAGCGCTGCGTGCACCTATGGCACCCGCGTGGCCTCCGTGATCAACTCCGGCCACGCGCGGCCTCCAGCAGGAGCCGCTTCGCCTCCCGCCGGAGTTGATCGCGGAGGCCACGGCAGCCGTAGCAATGAATAATCGCGCCGCTCCAAGAAGGATGGCGTTGCAGGCGGCTGCGGTGGCGATGACACCAATGCGGAGCACGGAACTGTTGCAACACTTGAAAAATTGCACATTCTACCAAAGAAGGACGGTCACCTCGAGGATCCCGGCTGAACATTAACTTCCAATTAAACAATATTACTGGACGAGGACTACGAATTATCGAGCGATTTCTTCTATAGGATTACATGCAAAACTGACGGGACCAGCACTTCACTTCTAATTAACCGAAAATTTCAATTAAGCGGCTTCGAATTATCGGGAGTCGACTGTAGCAAATTATTAGACAGCTATACAAAGTAAGGGTAGTAGTTTTATCGGCCGTATAAACTTGTGAACGTTTGAATGCTGACTAAATTAACAAGCATGGTGTCATGCACAAAAGAGCAAACATGAACACATCTCGCTCGATGGCAGTGTGGCAGCATTACTGTGTAATCTCGATGATACGATCACGGCTAATACAAATTTCCGGATGATACGAATTTTTCTGTGGTCCCGGCCAAACCTTATTACTTTGTAACATGCTAGAGAATGGTTGTTACGAATAAATTTTCGACCCACGTCGGTTGATACGAAAATTACCGAAGTCACTTTGGAAATTCTAAAGTGTGCTTGGCGAAAGCCAAACGCTGCTGCCGTCTGTGCTCCGCTTCCCTTGCTTTGCTGTTCGGTGACAGAGCCAGTCGCTGCTGCCGTCTGCGCTACAATTCATTCGCTTTGGTGTTCGGCGATATCGCCTGTCGCTGCTGCCGCTTTCGTTCTGCTTCCCTGCCTTTGGTACCCAGCGACCTAATCAGTCGCTGTTGGCGTTTCCGTTCTGCCTCCCTTGCTTTCACATCTGGTGACATGTTCAATCGTCGCATGCGCGCGCATTCGCTCCTTGTTCTTCTGTCGTTTGGTGTTGGGGGAATTCGGCATCCGCTGCCACTTCCTTGAACCGCTTGGCGCGGAATCACTGGGCCGCTTCACAGCCGTGCGTCTCACTCACTCGACTGCAACGAGATGTCTGGCGAAGGAGCAGCTGTGCAGCTGCCACCACCGACGCGCGCGCGCTTGTTCTACCTTTACTGTGATGTCACGGTTGCTGTGCGCAGCAGCACCCTCGACCGACGCGCCGGTTGCTAAGGAAGGGAAGAGATTGTGCCACTGCGCGGAGGAGAGGTCACAGTTGGCACGATTCCAGCGCACGGACGGACACGACCGCGAGCATGAGCCATTAAAGGCTTTTGCCTTAATAAACGCTACCGCACCGACGGCCACGAAAGAGAACAGTGCACAGTCACGCGCTTTCTCCCTTTCTCTTTTGGTGCGGAGGCGCAGACACGGCGCCGGACAGCGCGGAAGAGTTTGAAGTTTAGTTTGAAGCGGTGGCGCTTTTGTTGCTTTTGTGCTTTTCCTCTTTTTCCCCGTGTCATTGGAGGGAGTAGCTTCTGTGCTTCGGGACGCGTTCTTTGTGTCAGACGTGGGCAATGGCGAAGGACCACCACCACCGGCGGCTGAAACGCTGCACACGCTCGAAGTTCTGAAGCCTGCTATGGCCGCGGATGAAATTAGTGGCAACACGTGCACACGTTTTTATGGATTTGAGCAAAGACAGCTAAGTGACCTGACAAAGAAAAAGAAGCAGAAGGACATTAGAGACTTTTCTTCAAGAAATAAATGCTTTTTACATATGCCTGCCTGAGTGAGTTCACCTCCGACTTTTTAATTTAGCTAGTTTTAATTGTTTCGATGATACTAATTTCATCTAATACGAATATTTTTCGTGACCCCGTGAGATTCGTATCATTGAGATTCCGCAGTAGTGAGCAAATTGACCTTTGTGCTGCCTCCCACTGCTATGTCAACCAAGTGGCGAGAACAGAGTGTACACGAAGCCCTCGACGCACCTAGACTCCACTGCTGAAGCAGATCACTCTCGAGATGGGGCCTGCGTTCAGCCACGCTATAAACAGCCGTCACCAGAGTAGAACACTCGCAAGTTTCTCTATAAGCTACCAACACTGACCTGTAGCTGCCACTGCTGATAATATTAAACATTTTGTAGGCTCAGCTGTGGTTGGCACCTACATAAACCAAAATATTACAAGTGTTTTGGTGCGGTAGCTTCCATCTGGAAGATCCTCAAAGAGAAAAAATGGTGAGAAAGCTGTGACCCACCAGTGGAGCGCCTTTGTCCGAGCAGAGGATGAGGAGCGAACGCAGTACGGACAGTCGCACAGCAATCGCATTGTGACCCAGAAAGGGCCACAGTCGAGGCACCCACTGGGCCAAGGGCACACCCCCACCGGCAACGACACCGCAGCTGCTGTTTATGCTCGCCGTGTCCTCCGCATTTTTCACCATCCTCTGCTCACTGTCGTGTAAGCAGCCAACACCGTCAGACCTGCATCCACGAGCAAATCAACCAAAATGGAATTAACACACCTGCCAACCTCAGAATTAAAAAACCATGACAGTGGAAGCCAAAATATACTAAAGCTTGGTGAAAAAATACCAGAGGTATGCGAATCTCAAACATCACCGAATCGAATAGTGAACATTCCAATAATTTGATTCGCCTAATTGAATATCTACAATGCAATTTCTCAAATGTTTCAATCCAGAGACCTGCGCAGTGCCACATGTGTTTCGGAGCCCCTCGTGCTCGATGCTGCCCAAGCGAGCGCGGACTCGGTAATTGCGAGCGCTTCCCAGCCTGAGGCGGGGATAGCACACAAGGCGGTGCAAACAATTCGTAGAACGGTGCCGCATCGCCCGGGCCGACAGGACCGGTCGAAATGATAATGCGGCATGGACGGAGCGAATGGCACCGTTAGCAGCCGGTGCCGCATCGTCCGGGCCGACAGGACCGGTTGAAATGATAATGCGGCATGGACGGAGCGAATGGCAACGTAAGCAGCGTGCATTTCATAAAGCGGTGATCAGGCCGATTAGCCACTGATAAGCACACCGATCACGTTGGATAAGCGGCGACAAACTTGACGCCTCTTCAAAAGCCGTCAACCTAACCTGCACGTGTGGCCTTGGGACCGATCACACGATGAGCTGCCCGTATACAGTGGAACCCCGTTCATACGTTTTTCACCGGACCAGGGAAAAAAAACGTAACAGCCGGGAAAACGCAACAGTGAGGAAAGCTCCGAAAACGAATGAAAAAAGTGCAGCTTCAGCTATAGACAATTTATTTCCACAGAGTGCGCTTGGGACTTAAGAAAGTCTAGAATGGTGGCTTGCCGTTTCTTTCGCTCACTAGAAATTGCCACACGTTTCTCAATAGCCTGGAAGGCCGCATTGCTGTCAGCGTCGCTGTGAGGTGCGACGTACCTGCGGAGGAGGTCCAGAGCCGCGACGGCTTCTCCAAAGCTAGGATTCGGCAACTCCCCGGGGTCATGCGGCTCGTGCTCCTCGTCGTCACCGCACCACGGCAATGGCAACGGACGAAGGAATATCCGGGGGAAATTTTGCCCTCTTTGGCGTAATCATGCTAACATGCTAACGATTGTTTAGTATTGATGCGGAGCGCGTGTGTCCGAGCAGCCCGGTTGCGCGCGGCGCGGCGTGGTTTCGCGAGAAATGTAAACAAGAGAGGAGAGCTGGCCCGATAGACGGAGCAACGCCATGAGCAACGCCAACTTCTGGCTTCACTTTAGCTTCACACAGAGTGACGTCAAGGCCTCTCCCGAGTTTCCTTCCTCCGTGAGTCGGCCCGTCCAAAAACCATGCGGTGACCGTAATCACAGTGATGATAGTAAGAGCATTTTTTACGAATGGCCACTTAGTGGCAGCCTCTCGAATTGGCGTGCGGCTTCTTGCAGCCAGTTCTATAGCCAAGCCCTGCCAAAACTCGTCAAAAGCCAAAATGGCGGTTGGAGCGCGTTGCCTACTTTAAGTCACGTTTATAGTCCGATGTTATCGGCGCGCGGGCGAGCGTCATTCGTGGTTAGTCACGCTATGTCGGTTGCGCTGCGCCAGCCATGATGCCATCCCCTCTATACTTAACGCGCGTGGCTTCGGCTGCTATCTTCATAGCATGCGCAGAACCTTCGCCAAGTCGCGCGCCGTCTGCAGAAGCCGTCTGCGGAGTTGCGTTGGCGCCTTTTTCTTCACGCGCAATGCATTGTGGTGCGAGAGTTCCGCCGGCTCCGACGCGCGAATGGCTAAGGAGCCACATCGGCGCCGGGCCCATCGGGGCGCGTCGGAAGCCGCCGTTGCGCCCGACTATAGAGGGCTCGTTTTCGCCGACGTGACGTAGCGTGCGCGCGCGGGGGCGTTACGTCAGACTATAAACGGCCCTTAAGCACAGGCGGGTTCGGGGTGCTAAGTTGCGATGTATCATGCGGGAACGTTTTCACAGCTACTACGTAACAGCGGGGTTCCTTATACATTGCATCCTATGGAAGCTATGCCGGGACTGGAAGAAAACAACGTAGCAGCCGGGAAAACGCAGCAGTGAGGAACGTAACAGCGGGGTTCTACTGTAAACATATTTAGCGGCAAGCATTTCGCGACGGCTTGCGGCCCTTTACCACATCGGCCAGGCCTAATCGGTGCGTCTTAGTGGGGAGTGAGCGAATGAAGTTACAGTTCAGTGCCAAGTCGATGCAGATCTGTTTGCTGCAGCCGTGCAACACTTGTAAAGCTAACAAATCGCCTCACGAACTAAGGCTAGTCTGTGGGGTGGCAACAAAGTTGTTCACGGTCGCCCAAATATTTGCAGCACTGAATGGCCGTTCAGATACACGCACGTTGGTCTTTTTGTAGCTACGAGCAACTCGCCACAAAACTAGCTTTGCATTTACATGGTGGACGCGTAGGTGTAGTCCCCTGGTTGCATGCATTGGCGCACAGGGTCGATAAACACGAAGTACGAGGGGGGGGGGACTGGCCATGACACTGCAGGTGGGAAAATCTTTTACGGGTGGCAAGTCATGCCGACCCTGACCACGAAAGGGAGCGGACTGAGCCTGCTCTTAGGTGTCGGTGCCGGCAACACGAGTCACGCCACCCACAGGTCCTTTTGTCTGTCGCACAGATTAGCCTTACGATAATGCACCGGCCGTAAAGTTGTGATAGCCCTTCTGCATTTTGGAGAAAAATGGGAAAACAAACTTTCTACGCAATAAATAAAAGATTGTTGCAAAACACGGATCCCCTATTAAACTGAGAACTTCATTGGTATTCAGTACAACAGAGCGTCACTAATTCACTAGTTCGAAGGAGCCCTGAAGCACTTTTCCTCCAAGTCGAGAAATGCATTTCAATTTAAAATAGGGTATTTCATAAATTCTTAGCTGTGAAAGGTACTTGAATGCGTTCCAACATCTTCTTCGTGATGCTTCCACTCCTTCTTCAATGACTTGCCCTGCAAAGGCTACGGTAGAGCGAGGCGTGCTCACGACGCTCCGCCTACTGAACGTCACCGTGGCGCGCAGTTTAAATTTCCTTTCGGATGTTCATGCAGACGTGACTGCTTCCGATTTTGGCACCTACGACATGGCAAAAAATGTGGTTGTCCTTGGCGAGCCACAGTGCGCTCAGCCAGCAAACTCGACGTGACACACCACAGCGGCCACGGTGTCTCCGCTGCATAGCAGACCGCCACTACGTGCAGCGTAGTGTGCAGCGTTTGCTTTGTGCACAACAGGGCTTGAGTGCATGCTCGCGCTCGTATGCCCGTCTGGCCATGCTACGTATCACAAACCGGCTTTGTCCTTCACCAGCTTGACCAACGGATGGTAGCCAAACCAACTTGCACATTTCGAAGCTCCCTTACTGGCTCGACACGAAGCGAAGTCGGCCAAGGCGTCTAACCAGAAGCGGTCAGAAGTGAGCGCGCGCTGGCAAACGTGTGTATCGTCGGACCTCAAGTTTTGCGTAGTTCGAGATTACTTGAGTGTTGAAAACTAGTCTAAATTAGCAAGACACGACAGCCGTGACACCCATAAGCAGAGTGGCCAAAGTTCCTACGCGGGTGGCAGCGGCCGAGCATGAGCAGACCATAGTCTGCTTCCTCCAGTAATGCGTAATTATTATAGAAATTTGAAAGCGCATTTTCACTTACTTTAGCCTGTTTATTAAACTGCATCAATAAACATACAGAGTAGCAGCAGGGAGAAGCGCACTGATCCAAACACCCTTCTTTATTCATGTCAGCTATTGGCCAATAGCAGCTGTGTATCGGAATGCACTATATTACGAAATAAAGCATCCACAAAAGAGCCTGGACCAGGCTACTGTTGAAAAGAGAGCGTTTCAGAAAAAAGGTGACTTCACACTCCACTGCAAAATTTGGCTGAGGTGTTTAGCAGTGTATGCTAGCCATGGACTGTCTTTTTTCACCCAGCCCAAGGGGCAGCTCAGGACCTCTTTGAGATATCAAAAAGCACTTCATTCTATTCAACACGAATTCTATTACCGTATTTACTCGCATAATGATCGAACTCGCGTAATGATAGCACTCCTGAATTTTGTCGTCAAAATTCACTCTTTTTTATTTCCCGTGTAATGATCGCAGCCCAAACTTGCCCCAGCGATATGTTGTGTGCCAAGTCTAGCTAATAATGATCGTGCTTACCATCTGTCGAGTGCTACACGAACGACTCTTCAAGACAAACCAAGCAGTCTGTACACACCAACCATCCTCAAGCAGATGCCCCATTTCATTCCTTTCATCACTTTCCACACTTCCATGACAAAAAAAAAAAAGAACGCTACAACCAAAGTCGCCTTTATTATGTGTAGGCTTTGCAATGGGTGTTGTCAACAACAACAAAAAAAGGCACCTTTCGATTCTTCTCATCTGCACTCGTGGGCACGCAACAAATCGCGAGCGGCAACGATAGTAGCCAAATTTACACTGATGCGTTAGAAGTGTACCCTATTCATATGCCGACGCTTGTAACACGGGTAAGATATTCGCCCACCCTTAGTGGAAACGTGCCGTATTAGAATATTAGTGAAGACAAATGCCGCAGTTTCTGCAGCATGGCCCCGCCATGGATTCCTATGTCACTGGCAGCTAGGCGCACCCACCTGTTTCTGTCCCCTCAAAGTAGACATAGCTACGTCATTGCCGCAAACTTGCTGATATTAACGATATTATTCATTACTGATACAGAAGAAACTGCTTCAATGCATGTAATGTACTCACGAGAAGACTAAAAATCGCGTTCGGCGCATTCGGCTTGCTCCGCCGGCCGCCATCTTTTTTTTGGTGTCTCGCATTATGTATAGGGGCAGCCGCCTATTTGTTGACCTGTTGTTATCCCGCAACAAATGCAAGATGAAAAAGAAATTTTTTTTTTCAGGAAATTTAACCCACGTAATGATCGCACCACTGAATTTGTGTCAATTTTTTTTACAAGAAACTGCGATCATTATGCGAGTAAATACGGTAATAAAAAAATATGCTTAATTATTAGTTCCAGGAAATTAGGCCATAAGAAGACACTCGGCGACTGCATTTGTCGGTTTTTGTTCGTTGGTTTTGCCCGACACTATACCCATATGAAAAATCGTAAATTTTTGTGTCAGTACAACAATCCTAAATTAGCACTAAATGTCTGGCATTTTATGATAAAATTATAAAAGTTGGCAGCTATGAATACTGAGTTCTATAAAACTCTGAAAAATATTACATCAAAAGTTGACATCTACCCAATCACGGCATAAAGTGGGCTGCTAAAAACAAGTTTCGTATATCAATGGAAATTAATTCCAGTTTGGAAATTCAAGTGGTACGACTGCAGAATGAGGGCGGTCCCTCTATCAAGTGAGCATAAAATGGAGGTTAGCAGTTGACACAGAAAAGGTGGTTCAATCCTGAACTCACAGCTGTGCTGTGTCGTGCCCCTCCCCAGATGTGGAAATGTTCGACTAACTGGCATGGTTGTCTCGAGTGCATTTCTGGTTTTTCAATGAATGACATTTTAAGATCTGCCGGCTGATCGTGCATTTCCTTAGTTCCTCCTTCCTAGTAGCTGCCCGAAGGTGATTGGGCAAGATAAGGCGTCCTGTTCACTAGGGGTGTGCGAATACCGAATAGTGGATTTCAAATCGAATATCAGATCAAATAAAAAAAAAAGTCAAATAAATCGAATAGTATCAGAAAATTTTCACAACATTTAACTTTTACAAATTTTAAGCAAGAAAATATGGTGCTCCACATGCTTGGGAGTGCCCTAGCATTGCACATCAAGAATGTAGCAAGCTACCAGTAACCTAAGTACATAGAAATCAAGATGTACAGTATCGTCTATTCTTATTAAAGAGAACACCAAATTAGCATGCCCGCACTAACCACAGCTAAGTTTTATCAATATAATTTCTATTGAGCAGAATCAAGTGCTTTTTTTCCCTCTGAATCTAATGAATTAGTGACATTCTATTGTGCAGAACACCAATGAGGTTCTCACTTTAATGGTGGACCTGTCATCATCATCATCATCATCAGCCTGGTTACGCCCACTGCAGGGCAAAGGCCTCTCCCATATTTCTCCAACAACCCCGGTCATGTACTAATTGTGGCCATGCCGTCCCTGCAAACTTCTTAATCTCATCTGCTCACCTAACTTTCTGCCTCCCCCTGCTACGCTTCCCTTCCCTTGGAATCCACTCCGTAACCCTTAATGACCATTGGTTATCTTCCCTCCTCATTACATGTCCTGCCCAGGCCCATTTCTCTTTCTTGATTTCAACTAAGATGTCATCAACTCGCGTTTGTTCCCTCACCCAATCTGCTCTTTTCTTATCCCTTAACGTTACACCTATCATTCTTCTTTCCATAGCTCGTTGTGTCGTCCTCAATTTGAGTAGAACCCTTTTCGTAAGCCTCCAGGTTTCTGCCCCGTAGGTGAGTACTGGTAAGACACAGCTATTATACACTTTTCTCTTGAGGGATAATGGCAACCTGCTGTTCATGATCTGAGAATGCCGGCCAAACGCACCCCAGCCCATTCTTATTCTTCTCATTATTTCCGTCTCATGATCCGGATCCGCAGTGACTACCTGTCCTAAGTAGATGTATTCCCTTACGACTTCCAGTGCCTCGCTGCCTATTGCAAATTGCTGTTCTTTTCCGAGACTGTTAAACATTACTTTAGTTTTCCGTAGATTAATTTTTAGACCCACTCTTCTGCTTTGCCTCTCCAGGTCAGTGAGCATGCATTGCAGTTGGTCCCCTGAGTTACTAAGCAAGGCAATATCATCAGCGAATCGCAAGTTACTAAGGTATTCTCCATTAACTTTTATCCCCATTTCTTCCCAATCCAGGTCTCTGAATACCTCCTGTAAACACGCTGTGAATAGCATTGGAGAGATCGTATCTCCCTGCCTGACGCCTTTCTTTATTGGCATTTTGTTGCTTACTTTATGGAGGACTACAGTGGCTGTGGCGCCGCTATAGATATCTTTCAGTATTTTTACATACCGCTCGTCTACACCCTGATTTCGTAATGCCTCCATGACTGCTGAGGTTTCGACAGAATCAAATGCTTTCTCGTAATCAATGAAAACTATATATAAGGGTTGGTTATATTCCGCACATTTCTCTATCACCTGATTGATAGTGTGAATATGATCTATTGTTGAGTAGCCTTTACGGAATCCTGCCTGGTCCTTTGCTTGACAGAAGTCCAAGGTGTTCCTGATTCTATTTGCGATTACCTTAGTAAAGAGTTTGTAGGCGACGGACAGTAAGCTGATCGGTCTATAATTTTTCAAGTCTTTGGCGTCCCCTTTCTTATGGATTAGGATTATGTTCGCATTTTTCCAAGATTCCGGTACGCTCGACGTTATGAGGCATTGCGTATACAGGGTGGCCAGTTTCTCTAGAACAATTTGCCCACCATCCTTCAACAAATCTGCTGTTACCTGATCCTCCCCAGCTGCCTTCCCCCTTTGCATATCTCCCAAGGCTTTCTTTACTTCTTCTGGCGTTACCTGTGGGATTTCGAATTCCTGTAGACTATTTTCTCTTCCATTGTTGTCGCGGGTGCCACTGGGACTGTATAAATCTCTATAGAACTCCTAAGCCCCTTGAACTATCTCATCCATATTAGTAATGATATTGCCGGCTTTGTCTCTGAACGCATACATCTGATTCGTGCCAATTCCTAGTTTCTTCTTCACTGTTTTTAGACTTCCTCCGTTCCTGAGAGCGTGTTCAATTCTATCCATATTATACTTCCTTATGTCAGCTGTTTTACGCTTGTTGATTAACTTGGAAAGTTCTGCCAGTTCTATTCTAGCTGTAGGGTTAGAGGCTTTCATACATTGGCGTTTCTTGATCAGATCTTTCGTCTCCTGCGATAGTTTACTGGTATCCTGCCTAACGGAGTTACCACCGACTTCCATTGCACACTCCTTAATGATGCCCACAAGATTATCGTTCATTGCTTCAACACTAAGGTCCTCTTCCTGAGTTAAAGCCGAATACCTTTTCTGTAGTTTCATCTGGAATTCCTCTATTTTCCCTCTTACCGCTAACTCATTGATCGGCTTCTTATGTACCAGTTTCTTCCGTTCTCTTCTCAGGTCTAGGCTAATTCGAGTTCTTACCATCCTGTGGTCACTGCAATGCACCTTGCCGAGCACGTCCACATCTTGTATGATGCCAGGGTTAGCGCAGAGTATGAAGTCTATTTCATTTCTAGTCTCGCCGTTCGGGCTCCTCCACGTCCACTTTCGGCTATCCCGCTTGCGGAAGAAGGTATTCATTATCCCCATATTATTCTGTTCCGCAAACTCTACTAATAACTCTCCCCTGATATTCCTAGTGCCTATGCCGTATTCCCCCACTGCCTTGTCTCCATCCTGCTTATTGCCTACCTTGGCATTAAAGTCGCCCATTAGTATAGTGTATTTAGTTTTCACTCTACGCATCGCCAATTCCATGTCATCATAGAAGCTTTCGACTTGCTGGTCATCATGACTGGATGTAGGGGCATACACCTGTACAATCTTCATTTTGTACCTCTTATTAGGTTCCCAACAAGACCTGCCACCCTCTTGTTAATGCTGTAGAATTCCTGTATGTTACCAGCTATATTCTTATTAATCAGGAATCCGACGCCTAGTTCTCTTCTCTCCGCTAAGCCCCGGTAGCACAGGACGTGCCCGCTTTTTAGCACTGTATGTGCTTCTTTTGGCCTCCTAACTTCACTGAGCCCTATTATATCCCATTTACTGCCCTCTAATTCCTCCAATAGCACTGCTAGACTCGCCTCACTAGATAACGTTCTAGCGTTAAACGTTGCCAGGTTCATATTCCAATGGCGGCCTGTCCGGAGCCAGTGATTCTTAGCACCCTCTGCTGCGTCGCAGGTCTGACCGCCGCCGTGGTCAGTTGCTTCACAGCTGCTGGGGACTGAGGGCCGGGGTGGACCTGTGCTTCGCGGCAATTTTTATTCATTGCATTGAAAGCTTCGCTTTCCAATTTTTCTCCGAATTACACAAGCCCTGTCCGAACTTTATGGCAGGCGGGTTATTGTAAGGCCAATCTGTGCTACAGATGAAGTGACCGCGCATCAAGCGACTCAATGACCACTCCGCAAACAGCCAGCGTCAACAGTAAAGAGCAGGCGTCATGCACAGTTTCACTGTCAGGTTCGTTTGATTTGCGGCTTCAAAGATTTTGAGACCTGGAGGGTCACATTAAGTTTGCGCGAAACTTGCGCCTCCCCCCTCACTAATTTCTTGCTCATCTCAGTAATCTTTCCACAATAATTAAAGAACCTATTCTTCATTACAACGTCCCTATTTAGAAACTATTCTTCATTGCAACGTCTCCATTCACATACGTTCATTTACCCGAGTGCTTTTTTTGCTTTAAGTTAAAGTGTGCTAAGTGGCTCCTGACTGGAACAACCACAAACTGGGTAAATATGCGTGACTGCAAAGGG
The DNA here is from genome assembly GCF_038994185.2 of Dermacentor albipictus. Classification (NCBI taxonomy): domain Eukaryota; kingdom Metazoa; phylum Arthropoda; class Arachnida; order Ixodida; family Ixodidae; genus Dermacentor; species Dermacentor albipictus. The sequence continues at coordinate 907,366 of NC_091828.1, read as the reverse complement.
TTAACATGGGAGTTGTGGAAGCTAGAACACACCGTATTTCGAATTCTATAGCACACTTCAGTTAGGCAGCTCACAATTTTCCTGGAAAAAGAAAAAAGGACTAGAAGTCAGCTGCACGTTTTAAGTGCATGTGTGAAACATTCTTTCTACTTTTTTGCAAAGCACAAAAAAAGGAATCCTTCCAATCATGCGCATTGCTATCGATTGCTTTTCATTAGAACCATGCCTTTTTATGTCAGCAACAGCTGCTGCCTCAACCACAAAAACAAAAAGATGTAAAAAGAAATAAACAGAAAAATGCACGACACATCTATGATGGAAGCTGCTTTCCGATTGGCCTCGCAAGCCCCACATGGTTGACGACAATTTGCGCAAGTGATTCAACGGCCAGCCTTGGCTAGCTGTGCAGTCTAGCCAGGCTGGCTAGACTGTACAACAGTGCATGAGCAATGACTACTCACAACTTTCACACATGTAAGTCGTGGGGGCACAACAAAGGTCAGCTTCTCCAGCCCGATTCCATCATGCCTCTACTAGACGCACACCACAGACATTTGGTGATGGCAAAATATGCGCACTGTGCCCCTTCCCACATATATCCATGCAGGGCAAACATGTTCACAGAAGTCACAGTTCCATACTCTATTCTAACATAAACATTAGTAAATGCTTCTGGAAATAAAGATGTCACACTTAAGGCACGGTGTGACATGGATGCTGAGAATTTTCTTAATAAACTCAGTACAGGGAGGCTTCCTCACCCTCGAGTTGGCTTAACCGAGGTGGAGTGCGAGAGTAGTGCTGCCAGCAGCATGAGAATGCTGCTAGTCGAGGAGGTCAAGTCGTCCAGCTCAAGCAGGGCGTCCCACAGCGTCCGCACCACTCGTGGAACCTGGTAATGAGAAGGGGGGTGGGGGAGTGGGGGGGCAGAGACCATGGCAGGATGACCATCTTAGGTTACTGGTTGTTTGCATTTATTGGTTAGCTCTGCTAATTAATGAGCCTTGCAAGATGTGCCGCAACACTGCATTGCCTCCAAGATGGGCTCAGATTACGAGACACATTAAAACCCTCGCTAGGGCATTTACTCACACATATACATTGTTAATCTTTTTCCTGCGACCACTTCTCATCGGTTCACAACTGCTACAAACCTCTTGCACGAAACAGGGCATGCCTCGAATGCTGTCACCATTCCTATGGCTGAAGACTTGTCCAATCAGACTCTGTGTGCGACGCGAATAGTGGTATGCACTCTGGAACACACACGAGCACCACATATTCTGCTGCAAGGTTTGATGATGAGCCATACCCAAGTAGCCTTAAAGCACTTGACCTGTAGATCCCATTTCAACAACCAATGGCTGTGTTTCCCATCTTGATGCTCGAGTTTTGGCCACACTCAATGAAGAGTTAGTTTTGCAACTCGCAGCTGTACCACTGCTTTTGATCGTCGCTTTAGCCAGATGTGGTACAGTCACACAGTGAAACCTCGTTAATTCGAAGTCTGCCGGACTGCAAGAAAATCTTCAAATCTTCAACAGGGGAAATGCACATGTAGCCAACATATTCCAGGGGTCACAAATTTGATCGCGAAGTTGGCCGTGTATCAAATTGCCCTTGTTATATCTGATATATTGTTAAAATTGGTATCTTTATAAGTGGGTTCAACAGTATGTCTGTGGAGATGAATGGCCGTTCAAGAAATATGTGGTTTGTGGAGCGAAGTGAATAAATACTGCATGTTTTTTTTTTTCCCCTTTCATCGCACTCTCTCCGAGTTCTGTTTCTGGCAGGTAAGCGGGCAAATTCATGGTATTTCGGTTTAGCAGTACTACCGTTTAGTATATACTTTTTGCGAGCTCCAGTCAATTATGGTTTAATGAGTTTTCACTGTAATCGTACATGCAAGCACAAGTACTCATAGCTGAATAAAAACATGTCCTAGAGCAATATTTAAGAAAAAAAAAAGAACAGCATTTTACAATCCTGAACCAGTGAACCACTGCGACAGACAGAACAGGTGCACCTTCAAATTGTCCTGGTTCTCTAAGAACAATGCCAATCTGAAGCCAACCACCCACTCCTGGCATTTCCGTATATGGTACAGCACCACAGCAAAAGTTTTCCCCTCTAGGTAATATTGCACGAAACTCCATGGGTGCAGTGTTTCACAAGGTGTGACCATCAAGCACAAATAAGGTGCCACATTGTGGCACGAGCAATCGGCAAAGCGAATGCGAAACACAAATGTGTTCAATTCCTTATTCGCCCCTTTGTGATGTCTGAACACCCTCATTGTGTCTGAAACAATACTAAATGAAAGAAAATGTTTTGTGTGGGCTCGCACTCTTGTGCAGAAGCAGCAATGAATGCTCTTTTATAATTGTACCACTGTGTTTTCGTTTCCAGTGCTACCGAGAGCACTCGAGACCCTTGGAATGCTAGCAAGAAATCCTCTGTTGCTTTGTACGGCGTTCACATGTGTAGGGGCCTAGAGAACTGACCTGGTGGGGCAGAGTCTTGACCAAGTCCTCGGTGACCGGCACCAGTGCAGCGGCCGCGACGGCACTCACGTCGTCATTCTGGTCCTGTAGTCCTTGAAACACGGGCTCAAATACGGCTGGTATGAGCACAGACGTCAGGTCCTGCCGACAACGAGACCCCTCATCTGATTGCATGATTGCTCAAGGGAGATCTGAATGTATATGTTATGACTCAAATATTGAATTTCAGAAGTATGTGATCAGTCATCTATTCGGTTGCAGATTAAGTAGCAACATAGCCTCAAATACCATGCACAAGAAATAAGTGATCTTGTGTTTCTGAGGTGTTTTTTTTTTACGATGATGCTAAAAATTCAACACCAGGGGGCCAACAATGTCCAGGCATATCGAGTTTTGCTATCCAGAAACGAAGCTGTCTTCTTAGATGTCAAGTTAGACAACCCTGCCTGCTAGAACGATTTGAAATGCACTCGCAAAAAGACTTTCCTGAAAGAAATTCACAGCTGGCAAGAGGTGTGCAGAACACGCAAGGGATACCTAAGCATCTAACAGTGTCTGCATAGGTAGCCTTAATACCTATACAGACACCATTTAAATTCGATAGCATCAAGGGGTCCGTGTCACTTAAAATTCGGTGCCGGCATTATGAGGATGAAAGAATTCTGAAAATGACAGGCCACAAACAAATGTCATGAAACAAAACACCAACAGCTCGTGCCTTGTATGTTAAATCTTGTCAGGCTTAAATATTAAAAGTGAGAAACAATAACAGAAACATGATAATGACATTCTGTATTTACTCTATTCTAACACACCCTCAATTGTAACGCGCACCCATTTCCCCTGACCAAAAAAAAAAAAAGAAGAAGAGTACAATACTGCACACCTCGTGCTTTTATATACAAATACTATTTTCTCTCACTTGGAAAAAAAAAACAGATTTATTCCCAATACACTAAAGTTGCGATGAATTAAAACACACATGGAAGCGGCGTACCTTGCCTCCAGGATTTTCACTGCGCCGGTATGAGTCGCATGGAGCAATAGAGATCACTCGTCATCACCATCAGACAACTCCTCATCGCTCTCAATAGACCAAAGCATTTCATCCTTGGTGCCATCCATGGCATTCGAAATCCCGCATTATTTAAAGTCCTGGTTGACCATTGCAGAGGGGATCGTGCACCGTGCAATATTTCACCCATCCAGCAAAGTCTTGCAGCGAGGCACGTTTAGTTTTACTGGCGGGCATGAATTTGTGGCAGCCACTGACAAGCCATTTGGTGTAGAGCACCCGTATTCTATCTTTAACATGCTTGTTCAAACAAACATCGAGCGGCTGGAGCTGCGATGTCATGCCGCCGAGTATCACGACAAGGTCAGCACTGCGTGCAGCCAGCTTGTCCTTGATGCGCTGGTCAAGGTGGCACCTGAACGCGTCGAGCACAAGCATCCCACGCAGACCCAAACTACCCCCAGGTCTCTTCCGTCAAATGTTACCAATCTAGTCAGTGACCAAGTCAATGACTAGATGGTAACAACATGGTCATCCAACCTCTTTCATTTGCACACACAGACACGCCACTTGGAAACGCGATTCCTTTCTGGAGGGTCTTTCGTCTGAAGATAAGATACGGGGGCAGCTTGTGCCCATCCACAGTGCAACAAAGCATTGCAATGACTAGTTTTTTTGTGGCCGGAAGACAAAATGCGCACTTGCTTCGCCCCCTTCTTTTGAACGGTTGTGGTGGCAGGCATGTCAAAGTAGAGCAGCGTCTGATTGGCATTTCCAATCTGTCCGAAGTGGTAGCCATTTTTCTATGGTGCAACTTCAAGGCGTACCACTGAAAACTCTGCGATTTTTCTTCGTATTCTTCAGGCAATTTTTGGCATATCCCTGTCCGCCTTCGAAGAAAAAAGCCTTTTCTTTTCATGAAATTTGATAGCCAGCACCTGCTCGCTTTGAAGTCACTTCACATTAGCCCGTCCTTTAGGGCTAACTGCATCGCCCATACATTGAACAGATCGGTCATCACAGGCCGCTGTGGCACTCGCTGCTCTTGCACGTATTCTGCGAGCAGCTTTGCTATTTTGGCAACGCGGCCCTGCTTCAGTTCACTGAACCCTGTCTTTGTTGCTTTTCTGGCGAAAATATTTTCATTCTGTTTGCGTCAGTCCCACATGCAAGTTTCGGGAACTCCGAACGCCCATGATGTGGCCCGATTTCCGTCCGTCTCCGCATCAGCATGCGATAACTTTCCTTTTAAATGCGGCAGCATGGTGAACTCAGCTTGTCTTCGCAGTTGGCGCTCCCATGCCGATTGAATAAACGCAGTAAACTTGGTTACACCAGCGCCTGGTTACACGTACGACATGGAGGTATGGACATGGAGGAAGCTACGGCAGCTAGGCTGTGTATGAGGCGGCCAGTTTTCGAATGCCGATGGCGATATGGTAATGCAGATTTAGGGTCGTACTCGATTCTAACGCGCATGCAATTTTTGTACCCATTCTATCGGAAAAAAGGTACGCATTAGATTCGAGTAAATACAGTAATTCTTTTGGCGCGGCTGTGTATTACCTCTGGGATCGGCCTACCAGAAAGCTTGCCTTCGTGAATAGCGCTCGCCGCCAGAGTTTCCCAGTAAGCATTATGGATACATAAGCTGCAGTTGTCGAGCAGTCGGGGATCTAGATGTCAAGAGGGCTTGTTGTGGCACCCTGTAGGAGGCCACAATATCTACGTTATGGCCTCTAAAACTGCGCGCGCAGTTGTGATTGTGATTGTGATACCACTTGTGATTGTGATTATCACAAGTGGTATATGTACTGTAGATGTGCTCTCTTGACTTGATCGCGCAGATCTGTGTATATTATATGCGCTATAGGCGTGCTCTGTTTGACTACATCGCGCAGATCTGTGGGTATATAAGCAGGTGGTTCTTCAAAAATAAAACCAGTTGTTAGAAAGCGCTCGTCCTTGTGTTTCTTCTATTCTTCGTCCCTGTTTGTTGCGCACAATAAGTTTTAAGATGAACAAAGTAATCGCAAATTGTCAGAAGCGAAACAAAAAAAATTTTCACGTTATGCTGTTAAAAAATGGGCAATCAAGCTTCGTTATTAGCTTCACGACAGAAGCCTACATAAGAAAAGCATTTTCTGGCAGCGTGAGACCCAAGTGTTTTTGGAATTCTAGCTATGTAGCAGTTTCACAGCACGTAACAGAAATGCACGAGCTGCGCAATAAATCTGCCAGCAGCTCGTAGCCACCCAGCCTCCGAAAACGGGCAGTGCACCTAGGCGTTTGCACTTGAATCTCTGAAGTCGTTACTTGAACCCCATGCAAATTTCTTTCGTTTGTAGACAGCGTGTGCTGCTAGCATGCACACCAACATAAACGTCAGAGAATGAAAAAATAAATTGGCTGAGTTTCAACACTTGTAAACCTAGTTATCACGAGCGAAAGGTCTGTTTACCTTGGTTTTGTAAAGACTATGCACGGAGTGTTTCATTAAAGTTAGGCCACAGTCTTTCACACGTTACACGTGCGGCTGAACGGGTTGTCTGTGAAGTGATGGTGGAACGTGGCCGTCGTAGTCGAGCTTGCCGCCAGCCAGAGGGTGTGGTTCATCAGACGTTCATTGGCTCAAGGTCATTGCAATGCGATGAACGACCTTGAGAGAGATGGCGTAGTAGAGCTTTCACTCTAAAAATGCACGGAGCAAGGCAACAGTTCGCTCTAGTAGGCCTGCCAACCATGGTGCACCGCAAATGTGCGAGGCCAAAGAGCAACAACGGCACTGGCATCCAACCGAAACTTAGCTGCAGGGTCCGCATCAGTCATCACCGGAAATCGACGTGATATAAGACTGGCAGCAATGACAGAACGCTTCGTACCTAATTGTGCTTTAAAGCATTTATCTTTATGTTTATTGATGCGCATAACACCGCGTTGGCAGCTGGCTGCGTGCCTTCTTAACTGCTGAGTTGTCATGCGTGATCGCATCGATAGCCACCACGGGTTTCATCCACAGCAGTTGCGCCAAACAGTAGTTTCGTTTTGACTTGGCGTGCACGTTTTGACTTCGTGTGCCTTCAAAACTGCATACACGCCATCCATGATCGTCTTGATAGCCGCCGCGGTTTTGTCTGCAGCAGTTGCAGCAAACAGTAGTTACAGTAGTTTCGCCCTGACCCAGTGCAAAGCTGTCGGGGATGAAGAACAGCGGCTACATTGCGATGGACAGATAATTTGTTGATGACCAGCTCACTGGCAAAAAAATTATCAGGATGTGAGCTCAGCAGTGAAAAGTGCGTCTCGGATGAAGAGGCATGTTGCAGCCGCGGTGCAAAGAAAGTCGCTAGGCCTTCGCCGCTAGGAGCGCTAATCAGTCATGAGATGACGAGAATTGCAGCAACGCACCGCTTTTGTGCAAAACACAAGTACGATTTCCTGTTTCATTCAGTAATAAAAGCTTGTTGATGCAGTAGTACATAACTTGGACATAATTTTCGGCCCCGTGAAATCCAAATTAACGAGGTTTTACTGTTCTCAAAGTAAAGCGAGCACTAAATCTAAGACCTCTTATGATGAAATGTTGTAAGTGTGGGCATGCCTTGGGGGAGGGCACTTCATGGAGCTCAGCAGAGTTCCTTGGGACCAACATGCTTGAGAACCCTGGATTAAAGCATTGGGTTGCTGTGCTGAGGGAACAGGGTTCGAAACCAACTCGGGTTGACGAACTTGAGTCACCGAGTATGTGGCAATGCGTACTTATGTGCCGCTCTTTAACAAACCTCTGTTGCACCTATGTAGGTCACTGTAGATGCGGGACCGGGTAGGTATCGTTGTTCAATAAAACTCTTTGATGCCAATTTAGGTCTCTGCCTATGTGCCAGTACAGTCAAACCTTGATGATTAGATAATTCGGACTCGTCCTTTGGTCCCGGCAGGTGTATGAATTATTTAATACAATGAAACTCTCGTTAATTCGGACGTCTTTAGCCAGACTTTGGGACTCGGCGAGCGCCGCAAGGGAGCGCAAGTGGTGTCAGCGTCCACCGAAACGAAGCAGCCAAGTCTCCATCCCCACCATAGTCATCACTGGAAATCATACTGTCACGTGGTAGTTACGGTGAAGAAAGAAGCAATACGGTGGAATACAAAACTAGCTTTTATTGGGCGAACCTGTGCCCACAAAAACAGGCTACACTTATAGCACAACGATAGCGGCGAACACGGTCGGCGATCGTCGGAAAACTGATCAGCGATTCAAGCGCGTCGGCTTTTATACGCAATCGTCGAATGTTCCAGACTAATCGTTGGGACCTGCGTGCCTTCCATAAAGTTCTACATCTATCGCGTCAGGCGAATAAATCAGATAACACAAGGTTCGGCAACAACAGACTGCGGATACAAGCATCGATAACTTTCCAGAAACTTCGGATACATGCAAGCGCGTCCCGCGCTGTGCGATAAGATTTGTTAGGCGGTGAAACCTGGTCGCCCGATAAATATCAATACACGTGTCAATACCCCCCTCTTAAAAAGCATCGCCCCGATGCTACAGAGAGAGCGAAACACAAGGGACACTTATGAAACATAAGTAACAAAACAACGAAAAGAAATAAAGTCCAAAGGTCAGTTACGCGAAGTCCCAAAGTTCGTCAACGCTGGTGGTACGGCTTGAGCCGCACAACGTGGACAATTTCAGGTCGTGAGCGGCGCCGCTGTGACAGCGAAATGCCGTCTGGCACGCTCAGCCGTCTGGCTCAGCGATGCGTGAAAAATCCTTGACAAATCGCCTGTAGTAGGCACACATGCCAAGAAATCTACGCACTGCCTTCTTGTCGGTGGGCTGCGGGAACTTTGCAATGGCAGCTGTTTTCTGCGGGTCGGGGCGTACTCCGGATTTGCTGATGACGTGGCCTAGGAATAGAAGCTCATCGTAAGCGAAGCGGCATTTTTCTGGCTTCAGAGTGAGCCCTGATGACTTGATGGCCTCTAGTACTGTGGCAAGCCGCCTAAGGTGATCGTCAAAACTTTCGGCGAATACAACGACGTCATCCAAGTAAACGAGACAGGTCTGCCACTTCAGTCCTGCTAATACTGTGTCCATGACGCGCTGGAACGTTGCAGGCGCCAAACACAGTCCAAATGGCATAACCTTGAACTCGTAGAGGCCGTCTGGGGTGATGAAGGCGGTCTTTTCACGATCTCTTTCATCGACTTCTATTTGCCAGTAGCCAGACTTGAGGTCCATCGAGGAGAAGTATTTAGCGTTGCAGAGCCGATCCAATGCGTCGTCTATCCGTGGGAGAGGGTATACGTCCTTCTTCGTGATCTTGTTCAGACGATGATAATCGACGCAGAAACGAAGGGTTCCGTCCTTTTTCTTCACCAGCACAACAGGAGATGCCCACGGGCTTTTCGACGGCTGGATGATGTCGTCGCGCAGCATTTCATCGACTTGTTCTCTTATAGCTTCACGTTCTCGCGGGGAAACTCGGTAAGGGCTCTTGCGAAGTGGTCGAGCGCACTCCTCGGTGATTATGCGATGCTTGGCGACTGGTGTTTGTCGAATCCTCGATGACGTCGAAAAGCAGCCTTTGTATCGCCGGAGCAGACTTCTGAGCTGCTGTTGCTTAATCACGGGGAGACGTGGATTAATGTCGTAGTCTGGTTCGGCAACCATGGTCGTCGGGATAGATGCGGCGGATTCCGAGAGGACAAACGCATTGCTGTTTTCCAGAATTTCCTCGATGTATGCGATCGTCGTGCCCTTGTTGATGTCTGTGGGCTGGACGGAGCGGCAGCCATGCAACCGCTTCAAAACCCGTTCTTGTTTGTTGTACAGATTCTGGCGTTCCTCGGCACATGGCAGCCCTTGGATTCCTTTTGCGAAGCTATCGTCCTGCCTCTATCACCATGTTACGTCAGAGGTCAACACTATGGCGGAAACGCCACATCATCAACCCTTGACACGGCGTACATCGTGCCCCGACTTGGCTGGCCATTCCCATCGCCTACGACACCAGTCAGCCGGACGTACTTAAGAGCGACGCTTTCATCGGGCCACTTCAGTGGGCTGGACGGAGCGGCAGCCATGCAACCGCTTCAAAACCCGTTCTTGTTTGTTGTACAGATTCTGGCGTTCCTCGGCACATGGCAGCCCTTGGATTCCTTTTGCGAAGCTATCGTCCTGCCTCTATCACCATGTTACGTCAGAGGTCAACACTATGGCGGAAACGCCACATCATCAACCCTTGACACGGCGTACATCGTGCCCCGACTTGGCTGGCCATTCCCATCGCCTACGACACCAGTCAGCCGGACGTACTTAAGAGCGACGCTTTCATCGGGCCACTTCAGTGGGCTGGACGGAGCGGCAGCCATGCAACCGCTTCAAAACCCGTTCTTGTTTGTTGTACAGGTTGGTAAACACCCATCGTTGGACGCTAAGCGATCCAGTAATATCTGTCTGCTGCTCTTCCCAGGCCCACTGGTGATTCTTTGTGATTTTTTTGAGTGTATATATGTTGTCAAATTGCTTATGTTAGCCGGAGATGTGGAACAGAACCCTGGTCCTCAAAAGGAGATTCTAGACGCCATTGCGGCCTTGTCGGCTAAAAGTGACGCACGCCATACCGAGGTAATAGGGATGCTATCAGAGGTCCGAGCTAATCAGCAAAAACTCGAGGAAAAAGTTTCCAGCTTAGCCAGTAGGCTCGCAACAGTTGAATCCCTGGTGGAATCATATGAAGCAAATCAGAATGGTGTTGATCTACCGAGAGTAGTCGATGAAGCTGTGCGAGACCAAACTGCAGCAATAACTTCTCGGTTGGACGAACTGGAAGACCGCTCTCGCCGTGACAACCTTATATTCTACGGGATTCCTGACGTCCCAGCTGAGAACTGGTCCGAATCTGAAACTAAAATTCGAAACTGCCTTACTAGTTTACTACAGATAACTTTAATAGACGAAGCCATTTCCCGCGCCCACAGGCTGGGTTCCTATGCAGTAAATAAACACCGGCCCATAATCGTAAAATTCTCGTCCTCAAAACTTAAGCAAAAGGTTTTCACTGAGCAAAAAAAATTCAAAGGTTCTGGAATTTCTGTTAGCGAAGACTTCTGCCGCGCCACACGCTTGTCACAGAAAAAATTGATTGAATTCGGAAAGGCTAGCGGACAGAAATATGCGCTACGGCTCAACCGTCTACAAATCGACAAAAAAACTTATGTTTACTGTCCGGTAACTGATCGTGTGTGCGAAATCCACACAAACGAGCTTCGTTCAACGAATTCTGTCCCAAATGCACCTTCTGATGGTCCTAGCAATTCGCAAACATAGCGGTGTCATGGTCCGGTGGCAAAAAATATTTCTCTTTTGTATTCAAATATTCGCAGCGTATGCAATAAGCGGGATGCTTTATCTTCTGTCGTTGACACGTGCAGTGCCGATATTGTTATCCTGACAGAGACGTGGCTTTCTAGCAAAATTGAAGACCGTGAAATTTTGGAATGCGAGGGTGTTTACCGTTTCTATCGACATGACCGCGATGTACGGTGTGGTGGTGGTGTACTTATCGGTGTTCGTGATTCGATTACCGCTGCTGCAATTGAGCTTGCCTCACCATTAGAGCTAGTGTGCACGCGCGTAGGCTTCGAACGCAAAAATTTTATCATTTGCGTCGTTTACAGGCCCCCTTCCTCACCTAACACATTTTGTTCAGACCTTCACGATGCCTTAAATAGTCTAATTTTACGGTTTCCTTCCACGCCACTAATACTCCTTGGGGACTTTAACTTTCCTGGCATTAACTGGCATACTGATCCCCCTTCAACCCAAGAGTGCTGTTCTGAATATTCCGAATTCATCAGCCTTTGCCTTGATTTTAACCCGCAGCAGCTTGTTCTGAAGCCTACTCGATGTTCTGCACACTCGGCTAATATCCTGGATTTAATCCTTACTACATCCCCGGAATTTTTTTCGCCCCTAACTTACCTACCGGGTATTAGCGACCATTGTATAATCCAGTGTAATTTGCAGTTAACCATGCCATCTGTTACCTCGTCGAAAGTTATACGTGATTACAAAAATGCTGATTTTGCCGCAATTAATAACGAACTAGAAACTTTCATCACTGACTACATTCCAAGTTTCCACACTCGATCGGTTGAAGAAAACTGGTCAATATTCAAAGAAAAAGCCAACTCCTTAATTAACCGGTACATCCCGCAAAAACGTATTTATTCCAATTCTCGCGCACCCTGGTTCAACGCGCGTCTTAAACGTTTACTGAACAAAAAGAAAAGGCTTTTTCGACGAGCAAAATTAACTGGCAATCATGATCGTTGGAATGCTTACACAATAGCACTGAGCGACTACAAGAATGCTGTAGCAGAGTCCAAAACAACATTTTATGAGCACACGTTGCCTTCTTTTTTGAAAGACAACCCACAGAAATTTTGGAGTGTGGTCAACGGTAAAAAATCTAGTGCCATTGAACTGTGTGATCCTAACAACGAACCTGTCGATCGGAGTGTCTGTTGTGAAGTATTGAATGACGCGTTCATATCTGTATTTTCTGATTCTGTGTTGTGCACAAGCGCTGTTTTTTCTGATATGCATTATTTTCCAATGCTCCCCATTACCATTGACCTTGATGGCGTTGTAAAGTTGATACAGACCTCAAAAGTTTCTGCATGCAGTGGAGTAGATGGTATAAACACGAAGTTTCTTAAGGGAACTATTACTTATTCATCTATAATTCTTAGCGAAATCTTTGCTCAGTCACTTCAAACTACCATCCTCCCGAATGATTGGAAGGCAGGGATGGTGATTCCCGTACATAAGTCTGGCAGTCGGTACTCCCCACTTAATTACAGACCTATATCCCTAACTAGCGTTCCCTGCAAATTAATGGAGCACATAGTTTACTCACACCTGGTTTCATTTCTCGAGTCAAACTTATTTTTCACCCCCTACCAACACGGATTTAGAAAACACTATTCCTGCGAAACACAGCTTTTGTCATTCACTAATGATTTATTCCAGGCGATGGATGCTAACTTTATTATTGACTGCATTTTTTTAGACTTCGCCAAAGCATTCGATACTGTTTCACACGAATTACTTTTAACTAAATTAAGTAACCTCAACATTGATCCTAACGTGCTTGCTTGGATCAAGTGTTTTTTGTCTAACCGTTCCCAATTCGTTTACGCTAACGAATACTTCTCTTCCACTGGTCGAGTAACCTCCGGTGTACCGCAAGGCTCGGTTCTGGGACCATTATTATTTTTAATTTATATTAATGACCTCCCCGACCAAATTAAGTCATCAATTAAGTTATTCGCCGATGACTGTGTTCTATATCGTGTCATTTCTACCCCTGACGACTGCGATACTCTTCAATCAGACATTGGCATAGTAACATCTTGGTGTGCTAGATCCCAAATGAAGCTCAATTCTAATAAATGTAAGGCGATGCGTGTGTCCCGTGTTGTAAGAAATACCACCCTTCCTACGTACAATATTAACAACATACCTGTAGAAAATGTATCATCATATAAATATCTTGGTATCTACATTACACACAATCTTACATGGAACATTCATATAAATTACATTTACGGTAACGCTAATCGCATGCTTGGGTTTTTACGACGTAATTTTTCATCGGCAACTGCAGCTGTCAGGTTATTTCTGTACAAAACATTAGTGAGGCCTAAACTTGAATATGCATGCTCCATTTTCGACCCTTCTACTCTAAAGCTAAAAAACACCATCGAATCCATTCAAAACCGAGCTGCTCGTTTTATTCTTTCGAATTATTCTCGTCATGCAAGTGTCTCATCAATGAAACTAACCCTTGACTTGCCTAACCTAGAGTTACGTCGTAAGTACTTTCGCCTATGCCTTTTTCACAAGATTTATTACTCTAACGAAACACTTAAGGATGAACTAATCTCCCCGCCATCATACATATCGTCACGCACGGATCATCGTTTTAAGGTTGAAGTTCCAACTTGTCGCACCAACGTTTATTTTGATTCCTTTATACCAAGAACGACGAATGACTGGAACCGCCTCCCTGCCTCCATCACTGCCATTTCTGAAGCCACCAACTTCAAGAACATTGTTAATGAATTTGTTTGCAGTAATCACCACTCCTCTCTGTAATGCCTCCGGGCCTTGAGAGTATGACAATAAATAAATAAATAAATAAATAGATGTGCTTGAACTCCTGGCTGAAGTTTGTCAGCAACACTTTCGTGTTTCCTCCGTGCAGTCGAGCGATCCCTCTTGCGACGCAAATTTCACGGTCTAGCAGTAGACGTTGGTCGCCTTCGATGACACCTTCTACGTCAGCGGGTGTTTCGGTGCCGACCGAAATAACAATGCTGGAGCGAGGCGGGATGCTCACTTGATCTTCGAGCACACTCAAGGCGTGGTGAGTACGAGGGTTCTCCGACGGTATCGCATGGTCTTCCGACAGAGTTATTGACTTCGACTTCAGGTCGATGACTGCGCCGTGTTGGTTGAGGAAGTCCATGCCGAGAATGACGTCTCGTGAACACTGTTGGAGGATAACGAAGGTGACAGGGTATGTCCGGTCGTGAATGGTAATTCTTGCCGTGCACAGTCCAGTCGGCATTATGAGGTGTCCTCAGGCGGTACGAATTTGAGGGCCTTCCCACGTAGTCTTAACTTTCTTCAACTGGGCGGCGATGTGTCCACTCATGACGGAGTAATCAGCCCCTGTGTCGACTAAGGCAGTGACTGCGTGGCCGTCGAGAAGCACGTCGAGGTCGGTGGCTCTTTGTCTTGCATTACAACTCGGTCTTGGCGTTGGATCACGACTGCGTCGCGTTGACTTGTGGCTGGTATGTGACGTCGTCAGGTCGTCTTTCGTCGTCGTATTCTTTTCTTCCAGACTTCGTCGGGACGGCGGCGTGTCGTTATGTCGTCGAGGTAGTTTCTTCGGCGTCTTCGTCGACGGCGGAGGATCTTCAACATTTCGACGGAAAGCAACCGCACCTCCATCGGTTGCTGCTTTTAGTTTTCCAGATATGGGCTCGCTGACCGGCCCCGAGCTGGGCCAGTGTATGGTCGGCGCTGCGGCGACAGGTAGCGGCCTGGTGATGGTGAACGCGACGGTCGTCGAGAGCTCCACTGAGTAGCCGCGAGGTAGTCAGCGATATCGCGAGGGCGTTCTCCTTGCTGCGGGCGCGGAGCGTTGACGGCAAAACCTCGCAGTCCCATTTCCCGGTATGGACATCGTCGGTAGACGTGACCCGCTTCCCCGCAGTGGTAGCAGAGCGGGCGGTGGTCAGGAGCGCGCCAAACGTCGGTCTTCCTCGGGTAGCTCCGCTGGGCGTCGGGTGGGCGCGCTGTCGGCGGCGGCGGCGGTGGTCGACGGAATTGCGGCTTTACAGGGCCCTGGCGCGGTCGCGGAGGAGGGCCTTGACGGCGTACGACGGCGGCGTAGGTCATGGCTTCGGGTTGGGGTTGCAGTAATTGAGGTTGCACCTCCGGAACTCCAAGCGACCGCTGCCCCTCATCTTTGACGATGTCAGCGATCGAGGCCACTTGAGGCTGCGACGACGGGAAGATCTTCTGAAGCTCCTCTCGTACGACTGCCCTGATAGCCTCGCGCAGGTCTTCGGAGGCCAGTGATTGATCTCCGGCATAGTTTGTAGCGTTGGTGCGGCGGTCGAATTGCCGGTTTCGCATCTCGAGTGTCTTCTCGATGCTAGTGGCCTCGCGAAGAAACTCGTCGACAGTCTTCGGTGGGTTTCGTACCATACCAGCGAAAAGTTCCTCCTTAACACCACGCATTAGTAGGCGGACTTTCTTTGCCTCGGACATTTCCGGGTCGGCGTGGCGGAATAGGCGGCTCATTTCTCCTGTAAAAATCGCGGTGGTCTCGTTAGGCAGCTGCACTCGGGTTTCCAGTAGTGCTTGGGCTCGTTCTCGGCGTACGACGCTTGTGAATGTCTGCAGGAAGCCGCTTCGGAAAAGGTCCCAGGTCGTTAACGTGGCTTCTCTGTTCTCGAACCACGTCCTGGCAGCGTCTTCCAATGCGAAGAAGACATGTCGCAGTTTGTCGTCGCTGTTCCAGCTGTTAAATGCAGCGACCCTCTCGTACGTCTCGAGCCAGGTTTCCGGGTCCTCGAAAGTTGAACCGCGGAACGTCGGGGGCTCCCTGGGCTGCTGCAGCACGACGGGCGACGCTGGGGCTGCCATTGGGGTGGACTTGGTGGCAATCTTACTGCTCGTCTCAGGTAGAAGTCCGTGCTCTGGGGGCAGTCCTTGCAGTCGGCGGCTAGCACGCTGGTCTTGGGCGATGTGGGTTTTATCCTCGGGCTTCGGGCTTGGATCGTGGCTTTGCGAGGGCGTTCGGTACATGAACGCACAAGCACCTACACCAGATGTCACGTGGTCGTGACGTTGAATAACACAGTAGCAGTACTGTGAACCACAAAACTAACTTTTATTGGGCGAACCTGTGCCCACAAAAACAGGCTACACTTATAGCACAACGATAGCGGCGAACACGGTCGGCGATCGTAGGAAAACTGATCAGCCGTTCAAGCGCGTCGGCTTTTATACGCAATCGTCGAATGTTCCAGACTAATCGTTGGGACCCGCGTGCCTTCCATAAAGTTCTACATCTTTCGCGTCAGGCGAATAAATCAGATAACACAAGGTTCGGCAACAACAGACTGCGGATAGAAGCATCGATAACTTTCCAGAAACTTCGGATACATGCAAGCGCGTCCCGCGCTGTGCGATAAGATTTGTTAGGCGGTGAAACCTGGTCGCCCGATAAATATAAATACACGTGTCAATACGTGAATGACAGCAATGCCAGAAAGCTTCGTGCCTAGTTATGCCTCTAAAGCCTTTAGTCTTGCATTTACCAACAGACGTAGCACCTTCATGACTGCGCATGCAGTCGCCATCCATGATCGCGTCGATAGCGGCTGCAATTCGAATGTGTGGTTTTTCTTGGCGCAAGGGCCAGGTATGGCCAAAGAGCGCCATGCAAGTGTTAATGATTTTGCAGTGGAGTGATGGGTTTTATGGAGTTGATGTGATGTGGCTGTAAAGGGGCCTAAAATATAGTCGCTGTAAAGTGTGTAAAATGTATGTGTAATAAAATTATGGCAATGACAAATGACGCGTACTATGAGCATTGAAGTGCATTTCAAAATAATGATACGATATTAAAAATTGCATGAGTTTCTAAAATTAGCTAGAGCACCGTGGCCTCGTTAGAGCCCTTGCAACACAAGGGCCTGGAGGCATGTGCTATATAAAACAACTATCACAGCGGCATCCTCTGGAAAGAGGATGCACTACGAGTTTAATGGCCTTATTACATGTAGCACAACATCATTTAAAAAGTTGAGGACTGTCTTGGAATCAAAAAGCGGTTCCTTACCGAGAAACATAAGGAAGCACAAAGCGTTGTCATCTTAACAATAAAAAGTGTGCAACTGAGCACGCCTCCCTGGGGTACACCAGTTTCTTGTGTAAAAGGACGTGACAGCACATTGCCGACTTTCACCCGGAAGGTACGATTGGACAAGTAGCTTTTTATTACGTTGAGCATATTACCATGAATGCCCATTTCCGATAAGTCTCGCAAGATCCCGTATCGCCACGTTGTGTCATACGCCTTTTCCATATCGAGAAATATCGAGAGGAAGAACTGTTTATGTATAAATGCGTCCCGGATATTTCCTTCAATACATACGAGATGGTCGGTTGTGGAGCGCCCTTCTCAGAAGCCACACTGATAGGGATCAAGCATTTTGTTCTGTTCAAGGAAATGGATCAGTCACCGATTTATCATTTTTTCAAATACCTTACACATGCAACTTGTGAGGGCTATCGGGTGGTAGCTTGCCACTGAGGAAGGATCTTTGCCTTGTTTTAAAACAGGGACCACAATGGCTTTTTTCCATGCGGTCGGAAGGTACCCTGCATCCCAGATAGTGTTGAAAAGTGTAAGTAGTGTCACTTGCGTGTCGTTGTGTAAGTTTTTCAGCATTTCGTACATGATTCTATCAGATCCTGGTGCGGAGCTCTTGCATGCGCTCAAGGCAGCTCTCAATTCGGCTATACTGAAAGGACGGTTGTAAGGCTCATTCTCTCGGCTTTTTCTTGTTAATGGCTTATGTTCTTCTATTTGTTTATATATGAGAAAAGATTGCGAATAATTGTTTGAACTTGACACGCTCCGAAAGTGCTCCGTAAGTGAGTCTCTGCCTGATCTTGCAGTGTATCGCCCTGTGTATTTACCAGAGGAAGTGAATATGTTTGTCGCCCTCTTATTCTATTTACCCTGTTCCAGACTTTGGCCTCGTCTGTAAACGAGTTAATGCTCGATAAATACTTCTGCCAGCTTTCTCTTCTGGCCAGTCGGCGGGTTCTCCTGCCTCGGGATTTTACTTGCTTAAAGTTGACTAGATTCTCTGCAGTGGGAGAAGCACGTAGCAACCCCCACGCTTTGTTTTGTTTCTTACGAGCGATCCTGCAATCTTCGTTCCAGCACGGGACCCGCCGTTTACATGCCAAGCCATTTACTTCTGATATGCATTTAGATGCAATATCTATAATGAAGGCTGTGAGATACTGCACAGCACCATCAATTCCTAAACAAGACATGTCATTCCATGAAATACTAGTTAAGTTTCGGAACTTCTCCCAGTCGGCTGTATCGATCTTCCACCTAGGAGCCTGTGGTAGACATTCTTTTTCTTTATGTGTTTTTAGCAGTATGGGGAAGTGGTCGCTTCCGTGAGGATTGTTGGTAACTTCCCATTTGAGTTCAGGCAGTATACAGGGGGAAACTAGGCTGAGGTCAATTGAAGAAAATGTTCTGTTTGCGAGACAATAATATGTGGGTGTCTTCTTTTTCAGCAGACACACACCGGACGAAAAAATGAACTGTTCAACGAGACGACCTTGTGCATCGAAACGAGAGTTTCCCCACAGGCTGCTGTGCGCATTGAGATCGCCAAGAACAACATAGGGTTCTGGCAATTGATCTATCAAGGACTGAAATTCATGCTTGTTTAGTTGGTAATGCGGGGGTATGTAAAGCGAGCAAATAGTGATGAGTTTGTTTAGTAGGACAGCTCGAACTGCCACTGCTTCAAGGGGCGTTTGTAGCTGTAAAGGTTGGCACGCTATACTTCTATGAGTGACTATGGCAACACCGCCCGATGATGTGACGGCATCATTGCGATCTTTGCGAAAAGTTAGGTACTGTCGAAGAAAGTTTGTGCGTTTGTTTTGTAAATGTGTTTCCTGTAAAAACAGCACTCTTGGATTGTGTTTTTGTATAAGTTCCTGCACGTCATCAAGGTTTCTGAGAAGACCTCTGACGTTCCATTGAATAATTTGTGTATCCATATTGGGAGTAAATAAGTGCTCTGTGTACAGAAACAGAAGTAGTGATTATGGAAATTACAGTGATTAAATTACAGAGCCCCTTCGAGGCCCTGTAACGGGAGTTTTGCCCTTTCTGGAGCGTTCGAGGGAGCCTCGCCGCTCCTTAGGCGCTTGGTGCGCCTTGAGGATAGGTGTTGTGTCCATTGCCTCTTGTGAGGCGCCGGACACGTGCTCTTGCGAGCGAGAAGTTTTCAGAAAGAGTCCCGCCTTGGAGGGCAAGGCCCCTGTGCCCACCAGCCCGGAGGTCGATGGGGCTCCCTGAGGAATTTGGCTGCGCTGGCTGTTGCCAGCGCTGCAAGGGGCTGGGGAGGGTGGAGCAGCCTCAACTGCGCTCACCTTCGGGGTCGGTGGCCCCGTCTGCTGGGTAGACAGAGCAGCGCTAGCTGCAACCGCCGCGGGGGCAGATGGCGTAACTGCCGACTCACGGCTTGTGGGTCGGACAGTGCCGGAGGCCGTTGTGATGCTGCCCCCTGACGCGCCACTCCGGCAAAGCTGGTCTTAGGAAGGTATGCAACCCGCCTGCGTGTCTCTTTGAATGATATGTTTTCTTTTACTTTGATTGCTACTATCTCTTTTTCTTTTTTCCAAGACGGGCATGACCGCGAGTATGCGGCATGCTCGCCATCACAATTTACGCAGTGGAAAGAATTCTCACAAGCTTTAGAGGAGTGTTCATGCGCACTGCATTTCGCACAAGTTTGGCGGCCTCGGCAGCTCTGCGAACTGTGGCCAAAACACTGGCATTTGAAACATCTGAGTAGATTTGGCACGTACGGCCTAACACGTAGCTTGATGTACCCGGCCTCGATTGACTCGGGTAAGATACTTGATCTAAAAGTAATTATTACGTGCTTCGTCTGAATCTCTTTACCATCCCGCCTCATCTTAATTCTTTTGACATTGATCACATTTTGTTCGCTGAAACCCTCCAGGAGCTCTGCTTCAGTCAGCTCAATCAAATCATCATCTGACACAACACCACGGGTGGTGTTCATTGTACGGTGTGGGGTTACTGTTATGGGGGTCTCCCCGAATGACACTAGTTGCGGTAGTTTTTCATATTATTTTACGTCGCGGAGCTCCAAGAGGAGGTCGCCGCTTGCCATTCTCTACACCTTGTAACCTGGACCAAAATCATCAGTCAGGGATTTTGAAACAAGGAATGGTGAGATGTTTCGGATTACTTTGTTTGGCTTTTCAGAATGAATAACGTGAAAGCAGGGAAAATTCTGGGTTTGGCGGCCAAAAAACTTGAAGACATCTTCGGTGCGCCCTCGTTTCTGAGGATGATCAGCAAGGGAGGGGAAAGAAGTTTCCATGAAAAAATGTATATTTTCGGCAACAGCGCCGACCGCCCACCACGGAGCCCAACGAGGGGACGCGGCAGAGCTTGCATACAAGTCTGCACGACGCCAGTCGTACGCCGTCACTATAACCGAATATGGTGTACCCAAGGTTGGATAGCCACACAGGGTTAACCCTTGCCGCCAGGAGAAAAGAAGTAAAAAGAAGAGAGAAGGAGACAGGAAAGGTAAAAAAGTTAGAGATAAAGACGAAGATTGAAGGAGGGAGAGACAGGAAAAGGCGACTGCCGATTTCCCCCGGGTGGGTCAGTCCGGGGGTGCCGTCTATGTGAATCAGAGGCCAAAGGGGTGTGTTGCCTCCGCTAAGGGGCCTTAAAGGTCCAAACACCCAGCATCGACTCAACCCCCAGGATCCCCTTTTCCCCCAGACACGGCTAAGTCGCGCATGGCTACACGCGGGAGGGTCCAACCCTCATGTGCTCGGGTCCGTGGTGTCGCAACACACCTGTCACGTGGTAGTGACGTTAAATGACACAGTAGCAGTACTGTGAAAGACAAAACTGGCTTTTATTGGGCGAACCTGTGCCCACAAAACAGGCTACACTTAGAGCACAACGATAGCGGCGAACACAGTCGGTGATCGTCGAAAATCTGATCAGCGGGTCAAGCGCGTCGGCTTTTATAGATCAGTCGTCGAATGTTCCAGATTAACTGATGGGACCCGCGTGTCTTCCACAAAGTTCTACACCATTCGTGTCACGCGATGAAATCTGATAACACAAGGTTCGGCGACAACAGACACGCGGATAGAAGCGTCGATAACTTTCCAGAAACGTCGGATACATGCAGGCGCGTCCCTCGCTCTGCGATTACAGTTTTTAAGCGGCGAAACGTGGTTGCCCGATAAAGATAAGTACACGTGTCACACCAAACGCCTGCTCACGCAGACGCCCCTGCGGGGGATCTGCTCACAGCTGCGATTTTGTCCGCAGTGGTTTCGGCAAACAATATGTTCTTTTTGACAAGCTTTCGAGGATGAAGAGCACCGGCTGCATTGCAATGGATGGCAACCAGGGGTGGTATTCTGTAAGAGTCCGCCTAGTGGACTGTCCATTTCGGCCGCTGCTGGTTGGATGCAGCTGTACGAGTGAGGAGGAGACGAGTGGCCCTAGCCAATCAGAAACGACTGCAATGGACAAGTCCACTAGGTGGACTCTTAGAAAATACCTCCCCAGCTCACTTGCAAAAAAATAATTGGGATGTGCGTGTGGTAGTAAAGAGTGTTTCGGATGAAGTGCCATGACTGCTCTGCGAAGGAAGTCACGAGTCCTTCACTGCTGCGTGGGCTAATCAGCCACTAGATGACAAAAATGGCAGCTTCTGCATGGGTTTGGCTGGCGAGCGTTGGCCGGCGTGGGCAGTTTCGCTGTCCTCGCTCAACGTGTGCTTCTGCGCCGTGATAGTTCAGGACTCGCACCGTTCGTGCTATAACGCATGAACACTTCAAGAACAAATCCGTCGAGTTCCCTTTAGAGTTCAAATTATTGAGATTCAATTCTGGCTGTCCAATAATTTGGTATCGCAATCAATGCTTTGCCTTTTAGGTGATACTGCGACTTTTTCAGGACAGAAACCACCCAAAAGTGTGAAAACATTCAGAATCAGAATCAGTTTATTCATGAAAAAAAATGGGGATAATTACAGTGTTGAGTATATATACAAAAGGAGGGCCCATATTTAGAAACTGAAATGGGGCCTCCTGTACATGATGACAAGAATTACTAATACAAACAACAATGGCAACATGTAAAATTTACTATATTAAACATTTTTAGGAAACAAAGCATAAATGAACAGAAAAGCAGCAGTTGAATGCATTAAACAGTAACAAGGCTTCGGATTAGTTAATAATCCACGAGTCAAGGTCCACGATGTCAGAATTCGCACTATGATTTGACTTGGAAATTCAACACAGGGCACTATGGCACTCATTTTTGCAGCGTTCGACTATGGCAGCATTTGAGGTGGTGGTGAAGAGGAGTACAGTACATGCCTGCAATGAAGCCTTGTTACTACGAACACCCCATTAATGGACTTTTCAGATGATCAAACTTTGCACAAATTCCCTGCTGGCTGCTTAGAGCTTCAACGTAGAAATATTTCAATACTTAATTCGGATTTCGTGGGACCAAAAGAAATGTCCAAATTAACCGAATGTGAAATTATAGAGGGTATCAAGAAAACAATAAGCAAATGCAACTACATCAACAAGTTTTTATTTACTGAATGAATCAGCAAATCCTGTTTTTATTTTGCACAAAATCAGTGCGGAACCTGCAATTCTCATCTCGTGACTGATTAGGGCTCGCAGCAGCTAAGGCCTCCCGACTTCCTTCACAGTGCGGCCGCGGCGCGCGTCTTCATCTGAGACGCTTTTCCCTACCGTGCACGCTTCGAGATTATTTTTTAGCCAGGTCACTGCCCATTGCAATGTAGGCAGTGCTCTTTGCCCTCGACAGCTTCGCGCTGAGTTAAAACGAAACTACTGTTTGCTGGAACCGTCGCAAATGAAACTGCTGCCGCTGTCGATACATGATGCACGGCGACCTTGCATTTCTGAAGGTGCACGACCAGCATGTGCACAGAGTTAAAACAAAACTACTGCCGCAACCGCTGCAGACAAAACTGCAACTGCTATCAACGCGATTATGATGACTATGCAGTTATGAAGGCATGCGGCCAACGAGATGCTATGCATGGCGGTAAATGCAAGAATAAAGGCTTTAAAGGCACAAATAGGTACGAAACGTACTGGCGTTAGTGTCACTCACGTACGATTTCCACTGATGACTATGGCGATGTGAACTCTGCTGCGTTGTTTTGGTGGACGCTAATGCCATTCGGTTTTTTTGTGTCGCACATTTGCGGCACTCTGCACTCGCCGAGCTCCGAGAATTGTCTAAATAAACCGATGTGCAGCCAAATATGTCCAAATTCATTAGAGTTTATTGCACTGAATAATGGATACGCCTGCGGAGACCAGAGGACGAGTCTGAATTATCCGATTTTCAGAATTAACGAGGGTCGAGTTAACAAGGTTTTACTGTATGAACTACAGTATACAAAGCTTTTCAGAATAACAATCATTATTCCCTTTCAGTGTCATGCTAACACCTCTGTGCTACAAATTCATATTAAAAAATCTGGGGATTCTTAGATTTCAATATATCCTTCACGGCAACAGTAACAGTAGGCTAGCGGATGACAAGACGTAGATAACAGATGCCATGATACATTGGCTTGAAAAATTTGAGACGGCACCGGAGGAAAAAAAGAACACGGAGTGGACTTTCTCTCTCTGGATTTTTTTTTTTTTTCACTGTGAAGGGGACGACGCATCAGGTTTTGCGAGCGCATGCTCTGCCCAGAAAAGTATCGCTAGCAGTGGAAGCGAGTCTCTTCCTCCTTTCGCCCTTCTTAGCGCGCACGGCTCTTCTATTTTGGGGAACGTTTGGGACTTGTTCGCAGCGCCGTGTAATTACAGCACCGACCCTCAAAGGGCTACGTAAGTCACTTCAGTGCCGGGCACACACCCACCTTGCGTACAGCCAGCAGGTACTTGATGCCCAGCAGGCCGCCGTGACGAGCCTCCCATTCGGGCCGCTGCAACAGCTGCAGCAGCACTCGCAGCACACCCCAGGTGCCTGCCCCTGCGGAGCACTTCACTGCGCCGTCCGCGTCAGAGTTGCAGCCCCACTTGTCACTCGTCATCAGGTTCAGAACATGGCCCAGAGTCTGGGCACAGGTCTCGCGGACGGGTGCCACAACCTACGATGGCAGAAGGCGGGCACGATCCTCAAACGACCACTTCACACCCGAGTCACTGGGGCCACGTTTCAAAGGCCCGAGGCTACCAAACACTGTCATACTTCAAGTTGTGCTGCTGCCGCACAGCAGTTTTCAATGACCCTCACTTGTTTCACATTACGCACAAGTGGCACGATGGTCACCCAGGGTGTCGACCAAGTTGACATTTCCAAATTCCCCTAGTTTTCCAGATTTTCCCTGAGTGGCTTTGTAAAACACCCTGAGTGACACAGAACTTTGCTTTATGTCAGACGGGCTGATACCATGTCGCCTCATGCTGCCACTATTTAGCAAGCATCTTAAAAAATAAAGAAAAACTACTTAAGCTGGTTTTCATAGCAAGGAGCAGTATTTACTTTATTCAAAAAGAAAACAGAAGGGAGGAGTTAGTGAAATGCATAGCAAATAAAATACCTTTTAAAAAAAAGGTAAAACCCATTGCAAATCAAGTTGAAAATTCTCAAATACGAATAAAAAGGAGATGCAAGCAGAAGCAAATATTTTCAAATATGAGCTATTTCTGTCAAGTGATAGCAAGCTCATTTGCATGAGGCCTGAACTTTGTCACTAGTGAGATTCTTTCTCACAGCAGCAGTGAAGTCAACCTCAACTTTCCTGACATACTCTCAACCCGTACACAACACCTCCGTGTTGCATTTCACTGCTTTAAAGAGTTTATTTTGGTTTGGACAAGGGACATCTGTACCTCACCATCAGCCAACACTTTTTTTTTTTTTGTGAGCTCAAGCTCTTTTGCTGCTCCAGTGCTTGCTTTCCCGTTCATTCCTCAATGCGCAAGTCCTTTCTGTTCTCGTCTTCCTGCCACACGTTCGACCCGCAGACCATTTGAAGCAGCCTCTTGGTCAGTTGTACAGTCAACGTCTGATTTCTCGGTCTCCCTAGGGGCTGCAAAAGCGTCCAAAAAATCACGGAGCTCGAAAAATGAATGCCTGTCTTTTACTGCCCTTGAAGGGCCCTTTACCAGGCCCCATAGCAAATTTTGATTATATGCTGAACATTGTGACGTGTCCTATAGGGAATGTACTGCTGCAAATATTTTTCAAATCGGCTCAATAATAGCCGAGATGGAAATATTTTAGTGCCGAGAACACATGATTTCAGGAGGCGAGTTCCACTGCAAAGTGAGACACTCTCTCCACTTGCCCCGTCTAGCCACCACAAGTGAAATTCCTTCCCTACATCCTCCCATACCGGACCTCGAGGATCATGTGACGCATACGTCATGGGCCCCACCTTCACTTTCTTTTTTTTGTTTCTCTCCTGGCTTTTTTGTGCAACGGCGCACTTTCACTGACGGCGTCGCATTGTGATTGTCTCGCTTCACGCAGCGCACCCTTTTGTGCACTGTGCATGAGGACAACTGACCAGCGGTGTAAGTCAGTGCTACACGAATACTCAGGCAGACACAAGTGGATCACAGAGCATGATCCCGCACTGGAACACAGTAGAAAACAACATAGTTTCAGTGTCTGCGCGGGCGACTGCACGACGTGAAACAGGCAGACGAAGCAGAAGTGCATCTCCCTTGCTGCGGTGCAAAGTAAAACAAAAACATGCAGACATTGAGTTTGTGTTTTATTATTGCCCTTACCTTTAATTCGTCTATTCAAGCAACATATTAAACAATAAGAGATGTTGCCTTGAATAATTCTCGAAGTCACGTGTCGCCACAAGCGACGTTGCAGCACAAACACGCGTACATAGGTGCACTAGCTCGTGTACGTCATCCTCCGGCTTGAAGCGCGGCGGCCGCGAGGAGAAGGGAAGACGACGTTTGGTTTGAAATTTTAGATCTTTCTGCGGGACGCAGCAATGTAATACTTCGCAGACACGATCGTTATCACGCATTCCATGGTGTCAGCTTGTCCAATCAAAATGGCCAGACCTGGTGAGGGGCCCTTTAAAGCTCGCTGCTTCACATACTGCGTAAATATTAAGCAATATAATGCAGCTTATTTTTAAATGTAGTACCTTTCCGAGCTCACTTAAGAAGGCGAAGTTAAGCCCAGTGCATAAAAAAGGGGATCTTACAGAAGTTCTAAACTATCGCTCTATCTCTATTTTGTCTTCAATTGGCAAAATTATTGAAAAATTATTTTTGAAACGTATTAACAAGTACCTTGAAAAATTTGAGTTGCTAAAGGCTTGCCAATTCAGTTTTCGTGCAGGTAGTTCAACCAATTTAGCTTTACTATCATTAACCTTTGCACAATTGCACAACTTTAGCACAATTGAACAAGGACGAGGCGAGAAAGACAACACGTACGCCGGACTTCAACTGAGTTTTATTCATTGGAAACAGGGCTTTATGTACACAGGGGGAGGGGGTGGGGGACTGCTACTGCGCAGAACCACTAAAAAATATTTCCTTGGTCTAGGCAAAGGTCATCAGAGGTGTCAAAACAAAAATAAAAAGAGAAACTTTTCCCTCTTTTTTTTTCTATTTACGTCACTCAGTACAATCTTGTTCATATCCCGCCCTGCCTAGCTGATTCGACACACCCGTTTGCCCTGAGATAATCAATTTCTTTTGTCCTGAGTGCAACAGAAGGAGCACTGACACAGTTCTCGTTTTCATTGGAGATACAACACGCTTCAAATATTTCCCGGTGTTTCTGATCGCTATATTTGCGCAACGTGTTCGTTCAAAAAACGCCTTGCATGCTGGCTTGTGCGAGCAACGGCGTATGTGGTCGGCTAAATGATGCACAATGCTAATGCTAATGCTAATGCTAATGCAATGCTAATCATAACCAACTAGCCCAGCTGTCCATACTTAGCGATATCATTAACCAATGTCTTAAGTCTTCCATCGGCTCAGACGATTTTGTTGGTGCTGTATTCCTTCATTTTACAACGCCTTTGCCACCGTTAATCACAATATTTTATTTACTAAACTAGAATCATTGGGTATACCTGGCCCACTTTTACGCCCTTTTTTTTTAAAAATTAAATGATCGTGAACAACCAGTCTGCATAGGTGGCGTTTATTCAAACATTAAGGTCAATAATCAAGGCATACCCCAGGGCTCAATACTTGGGCCTTTATTGTTTTGTACCTTCATTGTTTAATTTCGTTGCGAAATGAGACAGCAAAGACAGGCAATGTGTGGCATAACAAAACTTGACTGTCAAAATTCCGTTGGCCTACTTTGACACGCTTGGCTTGAGGATATAGAACCCCACTGCTGACAGACACTACAAAGTGCGCTGCATGCGTCAATCAGCAGTGTCAGCACTGCCAACGGGCAGTAGTCTCGGTAAATTGCTTTCGGAGATGCGATCCCCTTTGCGAGATTTTGCGTAACTAGGCACCGGACGCTGAGCAGCAGCACTCCACACAAGCAGCAGCATTTCTCCAGCACATGCCGCCGCCCATAGGCGCCGACACGTCCGGTGCCGACCGCTAAGGTGAGCACATTTCGTATACCCAAAGGCAATCGATTAAGATTAAGGAGCCTTCGCGCAAATCTACATCCGGCGCTGAATCTGCACACG
Source organism: Dermacentor albipictus (assembly GCF_038994185.2). Lineage (NCBI taxonomy): Eukaryota > Metazoa > Arthropoda > Arachnida > Ixodida > Ixodidae > Dermacentor > Dermacentor albipictus. The sequence continues at coordinate 879,694 of NC_091828.1, read as the reverse complement.
ACGCCTGTCGAGTGGCACCAAAACCGGCATTCTCGAAGCAAGGAATGTGTGTTCCTGAACGTTCGCTCAATCGTAGCCCAATGCATGGTGTGACGTCATCCTGATACGCACTGTGTGTGTGCCTGAGCCACAGACACGCGCTAAGATAAGCGCTATGCTTTCATTTCTTTGAACCAGTTCTCACACAAGTCATGTGACCATTCTGTCTGTATATATTTCATGACGGTACATTAAAAGGGATCATTCTTGGTCATGGGACGACGAGCGTCTGTCTGACTGTATGACATGGTGTCAGAAGTGGGATATCTCAAAGCTGGCTACGATGTAGCGCTGCAGCAGCCCGTCAAGAAGCGAACGAGCGCCTGCTTCCACAAGAGCAAGTCCTCCCGGTGACAGTCGTCAAGCAACGCTTCAGCATGGCAGGAATCAAGCCTCCTAGGCCTTTCGACTTCCAGAACGCTGCGGACTGGCCCGCCTGGATGGACGAATTCGACGACTACAGATTCGCATCCGGACTACATGAGAAACCAGACGAAGTACAAGTAAGGACTCTTCTCTATACAATGGGCAGAAAGTCACGGGAGATTCTTCGGTCGCTAAACGTCAAAGACGAAGAAATGGAGGATTTCGACCTCGTAAAGTCAAAATTTAAGGGCTATTTCGTCCATACCAAGAACACAGTCTACGAGAGTGCTCGCTTCAATCTACGCCGCCAACAGCTGGGGGAAACAGTAGACCAGTTTGCAACCGAGCTTAACAGGCTAGCAGACAGATGCGAGTTCAAAGAAATGAAGGAACGCCTAATAAGAGACCGCTTCGTAGTAGGACTACGAGACCACCTTCTCTCGGAAGAGCTACAGATGGATCCTAATCTCACGCTGAGCACCGCTTTGGCAAAAGCGCGTACAAGCGAAACGGTGAAGAAACAGCAAGCCGAGCTAAAAGAGCACGAGGGCACTATCCCAGAAGCTTGCGTCGCCGCAGTAAAGCCAGAGAAAACCCCTGGAAAGAGCAAAAAGTTTACACGCGGTCACAAGCCAGCTTATCGTGAAAAGTCCTGCAGTTTCTGCGCCGGACCATTTCATCCGAGAAACAGTTGTCCAGCGAAACAAGAAAGATGCAGGTTTTGCCGAACGTTGGGCCACTTCGAAAAGGCGTGCCGAAAAAAGAGACGAGCAGACGGGAATCTTGACGACATTCTGGTGTACGGCAAGAACAAAATGGAACATGACAATCGCCTTCGTAACGTGCTCGACCGACTGGAACAAACAGGAGTAACCCTTAACAAGGAAAAATGTTGTTTCGCTGTTGACCAAGTAGCATTTCTGGGCATGATCTTTGACGCCAATGGTGTGCGCCCAGATCCTGAGAAGATCAGAGCAATCAAGGAGTTGCCTCGACCCCAAAACGTCGCTGAGGTTCGTTCCTTATTAGGCATGATGAACCACCTCGCAAGGTTTCTTCCTGATGCTGCGTCTATATCTGCGCCTTTACGCAGCCTCCTCAACAAAGACAGCGACTGGTGTTGGGGAACTCAACAAGAGGAAGCTTTTGAGAAGATCAAGACTACTCTCAGCTCTAACAGATGCCTGGCAAGGTACAACCCCTTGTATTCAACAATCGTTTCGGCGGACGCGTCTTCGCAAGGACTTGGCGCTGTACTGCTCCAGGATCAGCCATCTGGCGAAAGACGTCCAATAGCATATGCCTCCAGATCGCTCACAAAAACAGAGCAGAGGTATTCACAAATAGAGAAGGAAGCGTTGGCTTTGACCTGGGCAGCAGAACGCTTCGACGAATTTCTGAGAGGCCTCACGTTTTTATTTGAGACAGACCACAAGCCCCTCCTTCCACTACTGGGTCGCGACCCTCTCGATTCTCTTCCACCAAGAATCCAAAGGTTCAGAATGCGTCTTATGCGGTACTCGTTCACGCTCACACATGTCCCTGGTAAAACCATCGCTACAGCGGACACTCTTTCTCGAGCCAGAGGGATGAACACGAGACTGTCTATCGGGGAATTGTCTGAAGCTGACGTCTCGGCTCACGTGGATGGAGTCGTACGATATGCGCTCTCAGATGACATGCTCGATTGCATACGCTCAGAGCAGGCAACGGATCCCGAGTGCGCATCGTTGCTCGAAGCTTGCATGCAAGGTTGGCCCGCAAAGGATCGGCTACCGCAAGTTCTCAAACCATTCTGGGCGCATCGTGGCAACATCACGGTTTGCAAGCAGTTGCTTCTAAAGGACGCCAGACTAGTAATCCCAAGATCTATGCGGAAAGAAATGCTTCAGAGAATCCACGAAGCGCATCAAGGTATTGCCCGCTGCCGCGCAAACGCCAAGGAATCAGTCTGGTGGCCGGGAATTAGCCAGGAAATTGCAACAACGGTAGCCAACTGCCAAATTTGTGCTGCAGAGCGCACCCAATTTTCCGAACCGATGATCCCATCTGAAACAACGGAGCTTCCATGGGAGAAAGTCGGAATTGATTTGTTTGAAATGAAAGGAGCTGTCTATCTTGTTGTTGTTGACTACCATTCCAGGTATCCTGAGCTGGCCCTACTGGATCAAGGAACATCGTCACAGGTGGTCATTCAGCACCTGAAAAGCATCTTCGCTAGGCATGGGATACCGAAAACGGTAATATCGGACAACGGACCACAGTTCGTCTCATCTGCTTTCATTGATTTTGCAAGAAAATACGGCTTCAAGCATGTCACAACGAGCCCTCGTTACCCACAAGCTAACGGGGAAGCTGAGCGCATGGTAGGGACTCTCAAAAGACTACTGAAGAAAGCGCAGGACCCATACATTGCCTTGCTGAATTATAGAAACACACCGGGCCCAACCAGCTATAGCCCAGCGCAACTGCTAATGAGCCGCCGCTTACGCTCACGAGTGCCATGCATGCCATCTGCTTTAAAACCGCGAGTGGTAACCATTTCTTGGAAAAAGCAGGACGAAAAATGCAGACAGAAACAAAAGATATATTTTGACAGACGTCATGCTGCGAGACCTCTTCCCAGTTTATCCGCAGGCAACCAAGTATGGCTGAGAGACAGATGCGCCGAGGGCACAGTCCTTCGTCCTTCCTCAACACCAAGATCCTACTGGGTCCAGACTGCAGGGGGCACCGTACGCAGAAACAGACGCCATCTGTTCCTGCTCCCAAGCGGAGGAGAAACCAGTCCCGTCCCGGCCGAACAGCCTCAACAAAGCAGCCCGCCAACGGACACGACTGACAACGCGGACATCGTGGCTAAGCAATCGTGCGACACCCAGGGAACCCTTCCACCGAACGAAACTTCGAGACCCGAGCAAAGAACTACGCGATACGGTCGCGTCGTACGAACGCCGAAAAGACTCGGCATTGATGACTGATTTGCAAAGTGCTTTCTTTTCTTGGTAGGCACGCAGTGCTTGTAAAACGGGGAAGATGTGACGTCATCCTGATACGCACTGTGTGTGTGCCTGAGCCACAGACACGCGCTAAGATAAGCGCTATGCTTTCATTTCTTTGAACCAGTTCTCACACAAGTCATGTGACCATTCTGTCTGTATATATTTCATGACGGTACATTAAAAGGGATCATTCTTGGTCATGGGACGACGAGCGTCTGTCTGACTGTATGACACATGGCACTCCATGCTGCGACAGCCACCTCAAGTGCCATAAACAATTCCACGTTGGTGGGACGTGGATTTCCTCGTTTTTGCTGCATTTTTCTCGCCGAGGCGCAAATTACGCACTGCACTGGACATGAAAAAACCATCGTCACATGTCGGTAGCAACATGCGTGCGGTTTCAAATGGTAAATTAACAAACAAGATGGAGGCCATGACGTGTTTACAGTACACGCAATCGCTTCTGGCACTTGGTTGTTTTTATAAACAAAAATGGCCTCTCCACGCAAGTGTAATGTGGTGGTATTTTACGGAATTTTAGTGCAAAGTAATCGCATTTGAGCACATTTTGGAGCATGCTAGCTTTGCACAAGTAGGTAATATGCGAGGTTACGTTCCGTCAAATTTGCTGATGTGGGATAGTAGTACAGCGACATTTCGTTGTCAAGAGGTACGAAATGCATTGAATCCTATGGGCGTTCACAAGGGATACAAAAACATTTTATTGTCGCGAGATTTCTTTTTCGCAGGTTTCTACTGTATCCTCAATACTGATTGACCAAAAATATTCCTAAATTATGCCCAGAATTTAGGACCTGGCTTGCACCCTCGATTGCCACTTCAGAAGTCCAGCCCGCAGAAGGACCAGTGGCAATACCAGTCGCTTCCAGTGAAATACCGCCCACCTCGTAGGCGGCAAGCGTTGCCAGTTGTGCAACAGCAAGCTTGGCGCCATTCGCAAGGCCGGCCACTGCGGACTCTCTGGATGGAGCAAGGCTGGCTCAGGCAGCACCCGGCATTGCCACACCCGGCCGGTCAACACCGGTGCCCAGGCGGGGCACTTGACTGCAGAAGCTGCCGGACCATTACTCGCCTGGATAACGGACACCGTCGACCCGGCTGGGACGGCGGCAGAGCCTCGACCAGGCGTGAACTTATTTTATACATTGAACCTCGATGTATTTTGTTTGTATCGAACAAACAAACTAGGGCTAATGGGGAGTAACGAGCACGTGACACCCCTCAGGAGTAATTTTCATTGGCCCGCCAGGCCAGCCATTGTTCACCACCACCATGCTGTGGAGCATCTCTCTAACGGTAGGTGCCTAGAGCCCCCCACCCCACCCTCGTTTACAAACCCGGGCGGATCGTGGCAAATATGCCCACATCATTTCCAAGGATCATCGGCATCAATATTGCTTGCTTTTTCAGGAGATATATTTTTTTCCTCGCATTTCTGTTGTCTAAACTTGAACGCGCACACTAGCAGAAGTGAGGCCTCAGGGCTCACCTGGTCGGACACAAAGTCCCCAAACTTGTCCAGAGCAAGGACACACAGCAGCCGCAGAGACAGGTCTTCCAGGAACAGCTGGTTGGATGCTTCCATCTGCAGAGAGGGGGCAGGTAACTCAGCAAGCGGAAAACAATCTGAATCGCATTCCTTCAGGGTGCACAGCATGGGTTGGCCAAATATGTGGATGCTCGCTCACACCCGCTCACCAACAACACCAGCTAGCGAGTTCCAGATGTGCACAGATGTCCCTGCTCCATTGCACATGCTCTAGTTCGCCCTTTCTGGCCCTAGGGGCAGGACACGTGAGCAGTGTGGTACTAGTTATAACCTGTAAGCTGCTGTTTGCACCTGTGGTGTGTTTCAGCACTCATGCTGCTGTTTTGGCAAGCGCAAAGCACTTTTATGGTGCATGAATGCACAAATGCACATAAATAAAAAGAGATTTATGAATATTCTGAATTTGAATATGAAACTAGAATAGGATAAACAGTGCAAGAAACAAAAACAAGCACAACTGGCAGAGACACATTTCCTTTCATTTCTGCAGAAGAAACAGTTTATAATAAAAAGATTCATAGGGTTATGTAGTGCAAGAAAATAATGCCAAAAATAATGCCAAGTCATAATAATAAAGTACTTGACACACAGTCAAACCTCGATATAACAAAGCCTGTAAAACTGGCATTATGCAAAAATTTCGTTATAATGAATATTGATCTTTTATGCAAATAAGTACAGTTCCTGATGGATATTTTTACACGAAAGGTACTGCAAAACTTTCATTTTAATGAGCAATAAAAAAAAAGCAAACATGAATTAGAAAAATTGATTTCGTTGAATTTTAGAGCCGGCAACGAAACATACGGCATGATGCCGTGTCAACAATATCTTTCCATTGGTGGTATGAAGCGAAGTCAGCCAAGCTTTTGAATCTAATCTGCCACCATGGCAGATAGTGTTGCCCACAATGGGATAATGAAAAAAAATGAAAAGTGAAAATCATGAAAAGTGTAGGCAGCGGAGAGGAAATGCTTCGTCTGCCGCTTGCTTCAACGCATCTCCGAAACTCAAGATTATGCAATCTCCATCACTAAACGTGCAGAAAAACAGCGCGCAATGGCACACCATCTCAGCTCGCCCAGTCCTTGCAGGTGAGGCAGAAAACAAGGCGCACAAGCTGTGTACACGCTCAGCCATGCCGACAGCCGTGAGTGCAATCATGGCCATGCTACAATAGGATTTAAGGGCCAACTATCGTTTTGAAGAACATGTGCTATAGACAAACAGGTACTTAGTAATATTGAGAATTTTGTTATATGTATTGAGATTCATTACACCAAAGTTTATCCGTATTCAATATGAAAAAAGAAAAAAAATTTTTGAGGACACTTAAGCTTCGCCTTTAAGAGTGGAAGGCGATTCAAAGATCCCCAACTGTTTCTTGCACTTCCCAGCAACTGCGGGGTACGTGACCGTAACGTTTTCCTGGAAACGCTGGCAGCAAACGCTATTCATTTCTGGTAGAAACACAGCCTCTTGCTTGGGTCACAGATGCGCTGAGGTGAGCACCATCTGGATGGTGTTGTTGCAAGGAACCGGGCATGCCACTCTATATGTGGTAGAAACGCTGGAAAAGGGGTTTGAGTTTACACGTAGCAAAACTATGTTTTCTCATATATTCAAATTACAATCCAACGCTAATATGCCTGTAGGTTGTGTTTAAGCTATACTTCATGATTTTTCTGATGTATTTTACAAAAAGAAATTCAATTAGTTAAGTAACAGCTCTGCCCTACACGGAGGGCCTGTGTGGTACGGCATGTGTGATTCAGAATGATGGTTCAGTCTCAAGACAGTCAGCGCCACTGCCAGATGTCGAGACCGAATTATCTACGACACGGGGCCCTTAATGCTATTGCATTAATAATCGTGCAGTCAATATACATGCACACGTTGCGAGAATGCTGTAGACAATAGACAGCCAATTTATAGTTTCATCTTTGAGAGTGTGCAACTTTCTAGAGTAGACTAATATCAAAGATCCATTTATATACAGTTAAACCTCGATACGACAAAGTGGGTAAAATCGGCAATTTGCTTCGTTATATTGAAATTTCACTGTATTGAAATTCAACCTTTTATGCAAATAAGTAGAGTCGCCGATCGGTTTGTTTCACAAGGGGCCGCAGAATTTTCCGAATTATCAGGCAATCAAAGAAAGCAAATTTGAATGAGAAAATTTATTGATGAATTTTGGGGTCAGTGACTAATGATACCGCCGATTCCATGCCGCATCGACAATATTTTTTTTTTATTTATTGGAAATTTTTTAGATATCTATTTATTTACATTTATTATATCTTCGCTTGGGCAGTATTTGCATAGGCGGCACTCGCATAGGCAGCATAGGCGGCATTCCCTTGTGGCAGAGGTGAAATTTCGTTATCTGGAAATCGCATACAAACACACTTTGTATATTGAGGTTCTAAATACATGGTGTTCTATGGACAAGTCGCCTAAGGCACAGGATCTGGTATACCTTTTCACAAGGTTCGTGCGACACATACGTGTAATAAAAGGATTGTGCGTGTTTCAAGGAAAGGCGAGCATTGTTTTGCAATATTGTTTCCCATCCAGTGGAGTTGAAGACTTGCAACAGATGTCCTTATACTTTAAAACATTACACTGCCTTGTGTAATGTAAATGGTCACTAGATGCAGTAAACGAAATGTTTTGTGGATAGCAACTCGGCTAGCAGACATCATCATCATCATCATTTATTCGTCCTTAAAGACCCCTGGAAGGGGCATTACATAAGGGGGGGAAACATTGAACACAACAAACGCAGGTCACTAGCAAACATTGTCACAATCAGTGATCAGCAGGGTATATACAGAAAAAAAGAGTACAAGAACCCTTTAAGCATATACAAATATAAAAATAGCAACAGAGGCAAACAGAAGAAGACAATAATCTCCACATCATGTTTTCAAATAAGATGTCAGCAATTGCCGGAACTTAAATGGATCGCGTTCTATAACAATATGATCTGGTAATGAATTCCATTCTTCAATTGCAAGAGGCAGGAATGACTTGTTAATGCGTTAGAGGAGCCGTGCAGACGTAGAATGCTCATGGAGTTGAAAAGACGGCGTGATGTTCGGAGAGGTGGTAGCAGAAGAGAGTCCCGAAGCGAAGGAAAACAGAAGTATAGTTTATGAAATAATGCCAACGGGGCGCACAAGCTGTGTACACGCTCAGCCATGCCGACAGCCGTGAGTGCAATCATGGCCATGCTACAATAGGATTTAAGGGCCAACTACCGTTTTGAAGAACATGTGCTATAGACAAACAGGTACTTTGTAATATTGAGAATTTAGTCTTAATATTGTCTTATTTAGTCTTAATATTGAGAATTAGTCTTATGAAAGGTGCAATAAATGCCCTATTGATTGTTTCCACTACTAGATTGTCATTACTTTGTCCCATGAGCCAGGGTGAGAACCTCACAGACCCTAGATTGACAACACAACCGACAACCGTGGGTTGTGGCAGCGTGACGTGGATCTGAGCCGAGTTCGAACGACGCCGACAAATCTAACCTGCCCACTGGGTACCGTCGGTCTCAATGCGATTGTCTACTAAAACATCCAATCGAACCACAATTGCCGCACCATCTGTGCTTGGTGCACATGTATTTTGTTGTGCACGAAATGAATGGAAACATGCTTCCGAACTCCGTAGTCTGGATAATCAGCACTCGCCTACCGCCGATGTTGTTTACGTTACATGTAGGCCTAGCACAGCGCATCCATCGAGTTCGTAACTGGCGAGTAAACGAGCCCAACTGAAAAACTTTGTCGAAGGAAATTAATTTTCAGTTCCGTTTGGCGCTGCAGCAATTAAAATATGGCACTTCTGACTTCGTGTGTTGTGCGATGTGGGGAACAAACCGTGTGGAACTTCGGGTGGTCAACCATGGCATGTGTCATATGGTTTCAGGCGACTCAAATTTAACGGGCAAGCTCTGCGTGGTTTCCAGTGGCAAAGATAACTTTCGAAAGCGAAAGACACTAGTCGCCGAACAATTAGAAGTGCGAACATCAACCATGCCATCCATTTCAGCGGACACTGCGCTATTCTATTTGGCACGTGAATCCAGTTCAGTGCAAATTCACAGTACTCCTTCACTTCTTTCAAGTGCATGCATCTCTTGGGCTAGATGGGGATAAATTGCTCGTGCAGTACTCGAGAATGCTGATGCACTGAAGGAAACATGAAACAGCACAGTCATGTTTGAGCCAGTCTGTCCTTATACTTGAGCAACGCAAAAAGATACAACGTTTGCAATATGTGCACCTTGTGCAATGCATAGGAGGACGTGCATCATGCAAGACCTATGCATGCAGCCACGTATACCAGGATTGCTTCGATGCCTGCTTGAGAAGCAGCACATACTGAGTTGACAAAACTGTACTTGGCTTGGCGCAGGATGCGCCTGCACATATCGGACGTTTCGTGAACGTTATCGATGGTTCTATTGGTTGTCTGTTGTCAACAAACCTTGCATAATTTTGTGCAGTTGTGTACTAGTTTCTGGAAGGCACGTGGGCACCAGTTAATACGTGGCAACTGTCGATGACTGGTGCATGAAAGCCAACACGCTTGACCCACAGATGAGATTTTCGAAGGTCGTTGACTGCTTGCCACTAATGACACATGTACTTTTTTTTTTTTTTATCTGGCGACGTGTTTCACCGCCTAAATGCTATCGCACAGCGCAGGACGCGCCTGCGTGTTAGGAAGTTTCTGGAATGTTATCGATGCTTCCATCCACTGTCTGTGACCGAACCTTGTGTAATCTGATTGCATGTGTGCACGACGCGAATAATGTAGAACTTTGTGGAAGGCACAAGGGTCCCAGCAATTACTCTGGAACATTCGACGACTGACGTATAAAAGCCGACGTGCTTGACCGACTGATCAGATTTTCAACGATCACCGACTGTGTTTGCCGCTAGCGTTGTGCTATAAGTGTAACCTGTTTTTGTGGGCACAGGTTGTGGGGATGTGCAACTCTCAAGCGTCCCCTGATATCTTGTTTTCCCGCATATCTCTCGTGTCTTGCAGCGCGACTTCGCTGCGTGGCCTGGCGCCCGCGGCGGTCGGTGTGGTTGAAGCGCAGTGCGAGAGAGGGCGCGAGTGTTGCGCTGCTAACGCCGCCTCACAGCGGGGTTACTTGGGGGCGCAGGGGAGAACAGGCGGGCTCTTGGGCGGCGGGCCAGCGAACGCGGCAGACGTCTCGCGCATGCGCCGATCCATGCTTCTGCAAGACCGTCTCGCGTGGCCGCCTTCGAGCGCGCCACCGTTCGCGTGACCATACGCGCGAACGACCAGGCGTTTGGATCCAGCATGGGGCAAACATATTCGCTCGTTATCCGGTCGCGGTGAGTCGGACTTCGAGATTTGTCGCGCGGCCATCGGCATGTTTTGTGGGTAGCAACTCGGCTAGCAGGCATTGATCTATGAAAGGTGAATAAATGCCCTTGTGATTGTTTGCTCTACTGTGTTGTCGTTCCTTTGTCCCAAGAGTACGGGAGGAGAAACCCACATCTGGCACCCAACGTGGGGCTCTTGGGGCATCGGACGATAGTTTTAACAGTTTCGCTTCATTCAAGACCTTTGTTTGAACCGAAGCGTAGGGCTAGCGCAGATTTTGATCACTAGCGTTGGGGCGTGCTTTCTTGAGCGAGGCGACGGTGGCTGTAGTGTGTTTGAACATGTCAACATGCTAAGCGTTTTCGCAAGTGTGTTTTTTTAATGGCATTCGTCGGTACGAGAGCCACGTGGTCTGCATCCTGGGAGAGCGAGGCCCAGCACCCGCGGAGCATTGCCAAGCCTGAAGCGAGTGAGTACGGAAGCCTCGTGGGTGGTCCGAATTTCTTATGTAAATAGCTTCTTCTATTTCTTTGACTCGGATGAAGTCGCGGCTCTGGGAGCCGGGTGGCCGCGGGCCACGGATGCCACTACGGGCTGACTGGTATTGCAGCCTGGCAACGAGCGCTCCGACACCGTCTGGGACGGTGGGCGCTGTCAACTCGGATGCTGTGTGCACCGAGCGGGGTAGGACCACCTAACAGAGCTGACGTCTCCTCGCGGCTGCCTGTTTTGCGCCCATTCTGGGTGTTTTTTTTTAAATTTTTTTTATGCCGGTTGTTGTCAGGGTAGCGACGCTTTAGGCCTAAGGATTTACGGAGCTGCCTGCCGCACGTGGAGGGGCACAACCTGGTGGACCGTGGCATTGAGGTGTTGCACTTTGCTTCCCTCATTCTAGTTAGCCTCGCACGAATTGAAATTGCTCATTCGACTCAAGGAAGCCAGCTTCGTTCACGTGAACTTAGCATCTAAGTAGCTGCCCGATCTTTTGCTAGCCGAGTTGAATATCGTACCACGTGGGCGATGCACATGCAGAATTCCTCTCCCTTGCACTACTGTAGTGTTTGCCGAGTGTGTTGAGTGTATGCAGCGTCATTGGAGTCACCCCTGGTTTGCCGTCACCTGTACACCGTCTGCGCTGCCACCCCGAACTATGATCGAGGCACCGGGCAATGGTGCTGTGGCGAGTTCGGCGCACCGACTTCGGCGGTCGCCTGTATCCAGCTCGCAACCCTCGGCAGCGGAGAAAAGAGCCGGCGATCATCGACAGCTACGGCAGCTCTTGCCAGCAGGGCACGTCGGCGTGAGTGACGCTTGCTCGTACCGATTACCTGGCCTGGAATGGTACCATCAAGTCTGCAGAGCTGCAGCTGTGACCAGTGAACACCAGCGGTGTATCCAAGGACAATGTCGGCTCGCATGCTATGGACACCGTGTGGACATTTCCTCGGCGCAGCCACTATTGCATGTACCATCTTGTTCACGAAGCATGGGTTGACGTTAGACCGTATAACATGTTTCGCCGGAATATGTAGTGATTTAAGGTTGGGGGGATGTGGGGATGCGTGACTCTCACGCGTCCCCTGATATCTTGTTTTTCCGCATAGCTCCCGTGTCTCGCAGTGCGGCTTAGCTGCGTGGCCTGGCGCCCGCGGTGGTCGGAGCGGTTGAAGCGCAGTGCGAGAGAGGGCGCAAGTGTTGCGCGACTAACGCCGCCTCACGGCGGGGTTACTTGGGGGTGCAGGGGAGAACAGGCTGGCTCTTGGGCGGCGGGCCGGCGGACGCGGCGGATGTCTCGCGCGTGCGCCGATCCATGCTTCTGCGAAACCGTCTCGTGTGGCCGCCTTGGAGCGCACCACCGTTCGCGGCCAGGTGCTGGGATCAACCAGGTGCTGGGATCCAGCATGGAGCGAACATATTCGCTCATTATCCGGTTGCGGTGAGTCGGACTTCTAGATTTGTTGCGTGCCCATCGGCATGTTTTGTGGGTAGCAACTCGGCTAGCAGGCATTGATCTACGAAAGGTGCAATAAATGCCCTTGCCATTGTTTGTTCTACTGTGTTGTCGTTCCTTTGTCCCAAGAGTACGGAAGAAGAACCCCACAAGGTTCACCCAATAAAAGTTAGTTTTGTCTTTCACAGTATTGCTACCGTGTAGTGTGTTGCGAATGAGTGTTGCTTTTGCTGGGCACACGTTCGCCTAATAAAGAGTTAAATTTGTAACTCCCAGCTTAGACTCTGCATCATTTTTCACTGTCACTACTACGTGACAATACTATTCGTAACACAGATTTTTCAGTGATACATTGCACACCTAATTCTTACATAGTTGGCTGCTCAATGAGCTACCCAAAAATGAAATCGTACGACAGCTTTCGATACGATAAGGCCCTTTCGTGTTTGTAAAGCTATCTTGTAGATAGACGACGCACAAGCACGAGTGCTGATGTCAATATTTTGTGCACTATTGTTACTTCAAAGGTAAGAAGAAACTGCTGCAGCAGGCATACACTCATTAATCAAACGTGTTTTTCATATCTAAAAGAGCATACAGATCACCAACCTATTGTTCCAAGCTTAGTTTACAGCAGGCTGTTTTAGGTCGAACTTGGACGGTTGAAGACAAAATAGTCCAGCAACAGTACGCTGCAGGTGTGCGTCAGAGCTTCTATCCAGTGGTTGCGTGCCATTTTCCTCTAACCGACGTGAAGCGACGCGTTCGCGTGTCGGCACATACTCAAGCGTTTGACACATGCCAGTGGTTGGGCCTTTATGGTGCTGCAGTAACCTGCAACCTTTCACACTTAAACTCTGCTCATTTGCGACATTAGAGTGATGCAGCATGCTCAGTACGACACCTGCTTCAAGAGACAAGCAATTTTAATGGCCGAGGAGCTTGGAAAGCCCGCCACGAATGGGAAGCCCAACGTCAACGAGTCTACGATTCACAGATTGTGGGGCAAACGGGAGGCCCTCTTTGGTTAACAACGCTCTGTGAACCTCGTTTTTGCCAGGTACTGCCCTTGAATGAAATGGTTGCGGGGTACTTTTAAGAATTATTTAAAGGGATTGACAACCAGTTTTTAAGGTACCCTTTTTTTTTTTACTGCAACGAAAAGCTTACTGGTCTTACAATAATACGGTGGTAACGCAGAAAACACCGTGGAACATATTTTAATCAGAATTTTCCGATCTGCATTAAAGATGTAGTCGTGCTCAAGAAACATGCTGGAAACAGTGCAAGGTGAGCGCGATAGCAATTGGTGGGAAGCATACAACAAGTGCGGCTTTAGCTGTAAGAAGGTAATACAGCAGACTCGTTACAATGGACCCTGATAATCCGACAAAAATGTCCGTTTTATCCAAAGTCCGTAGTATCCGAGACACCTCAGTTCCAAAACTTTCGTCACAATGTCTAACAACTTTATTGCAAAGATTCAGTGATGATTGTCCAAAGAAGAAAAAGAGAGTCTCAGTTTCCCTCGAAAGCCGACGCATCAATTAAGTTCATCTGAAGTCAACTTCATCTGAAGTCTCAATAACTAAGTTGGGTTTCAATCTAGTTCCCTCACGAGTCGTTAGGCGTGGTTCCTCCTGAACCAAAATGCTCGGGTTCTTCTCTTTAACTAGACGAGCTACCTGCTTAGCTACGAAGTTGTGACGCTCTGTCCGTGCGAGGTGAACCGACTCGCACTCCTGTAATATATGGAATGAAGTTTCAGGCTTCTCTTGACATCGACGGCATAGCCGTGACTTTGGATCACTACTTTGCTTGTTAGTTAGGGACTTTGTCGGATATAAGTTAGTCCTAAGGCGCAGAGCCTTTAGACGGTCACCTTCCTTTAACAACTTGGAGTCATGGTACAACCAAGTATTAGCTTTAGCCTGGTCGTGGTGCGCTAAAAGGTCCTTACTGGTATATTTAGACTTTGATTCAGACCACCATTTCTGGGATCCTCTATTTAGAGCTGTTTGAACCGCCTTAGGGGAAGTAATTCCTGAAGGGATTTGGAAAAAATCAGCGATACGTTGAAAATTCTTATCCAAGATACTATTAAAGAGATTGTCTACGAATGTATCCCCTAGTCTAAGTAGGCGCGCGAGGCTCTTGTACTGGACCGCCTGAGCAACTTTCTGTAATGGAATGATACCCAACCCCCCATTCTTGGACGGATGCCATACATGCATGTTAGGAAAACCAGGAGGCAAGTGAAGAACACTCTTAACCCATTTGCGGACAAGTCCATCCAGCCTGCAGGACTCTGAGGAAACCTCTAAAGTATTCGAAGCACTGTAAAGAAATACTGGAAGAACCAGCTGTCTCAAGCAGTGCACCTTCTGGAACGGCTTCAAGGATGCCTTCGCAAGGAGTTCGAGCAGTTTCATTGCCTTTTCAGAGTGAACTATAGGATTTTTATTGATGAAAATACTAAGACCTAGATACTTAATTGGCTCATCTCTGCCTTTCGGCTTAATATCCTGTCCCAAGATAGACAGCGGAGGAATATTGTAGTTAAAGCCCTTACTAATGTGGTCAGGCCGCCAACCAAAGTACTGCGACTTTAAAGGATTTATGTGGAGATCAACATTTCTAAGAAAGGAAACTGTTTCGTCTATGAGAAGTTGGAGTCCTTCACGAGTGTCAGACATCGAGAGGAGGTCATCTGCAAAAGCCATTACAGACATTGAGCTTTCATGCAACGGAACACCCACACCTAACTCATTTAAGCGGTAGATTAAAGGATCAATTATACAATTCAACAGGAAAGGAGAAAGAGGGTCGCCTTGCTTAATACCTCTTCTCAATGGCACACGGACATTATCTGAGATACCCCCACAAGTGTAAGTGGTGGTACAGTTTACATATAAATGTTTAACCATGTTAAGAATACGTGGAGGAACTTTACGAGCCTCTAGGGCACTGAAAATTGCCAAGTGAGATACCGAATCAAAAGCCTTGCGCAGGTCAAGACTTACTGAGAAAAAGGGCTTACGTTTAAGTTTGAGTAACCTCATTATACCTTGCAAGACAAGCAAGTTGGAAGATGTACTGCAATCTTCGGCAAAGCCGGACTGATATTTATGGAAATGGTTAGTGGCACTCAACCGACATAGTAAGAGCTTAGAGAATAGCCTAAAGAGAACGGGGGAGACAGAGATTGGCCTAAAATCGCCTGCACCACCCAGATTGGATTTCTTAGGAATGAATACTGTCCTACTTTGTTTCATTTCCAGTGGAACAAGACCAAAAGCTAGCCAGTTATTAAAAATGTGGCATAAGATGCTAGGAGGTATTTTTAAAAGTTCAGAAGTTGGGACATTATCGGGCCCTGGAGAGGACTTTGAAGAAAGTAGTCTTATAGCGATAGCAACTTCTCCCTCCGTGAACAGAGATTCATCAACCTCAAGAGCGATTGACGATTCAAGTGGGGAAGAAAGTGGTGTAGAATAAGTGTTGAAAATTGGATCAAATTCTTTATGCAAGTCTGCCAGAGAACATGCAACCGAGGAATCACCTATTAAAAGGTGATCAGCCAGAACTTTAGGACCTAAGTGGCAGTTAAATGTTTCTTTAGAGCCAAGGGAAATCGAGCGAGCGCATCGCCTTGGTCGATACATTCCCGGTCGTAACCGGCCCATCATTGCCAAACTTTCCTGCTTTAAAACAAAAGAATCCATCTTGTCGAATGGCCGCAAGCTTAAAAACACTTCATACAGCATGGGTGAGGATTTTTCTAAGCCGGTACAGAACGCGCGAAAACATCTTGTCGCTTTTGCACGGAACCAATCAGTTCCTTTTTCTCTCCACTTTAAAACATTATTCATAGGTTCAAAACGCTACATTTTTGATCCAGCTTCCCAATCCGTGAAAGAACTATAGCTATCGCGTTGTCACCAGCATTCGTCCCGACGTGCTCTGCCTGTCCCCCGAGAACCTTTTTCAATCTCCGTTATTTTTACTAACATAAGAAGCTTTCTACCGAAAAGGCAACAAGTATCCGATCTAGTATCTTCGTCTGGCAGTGACTTACTCATACTAACTGAAACATGGCTTATCAATGATATAACTGACGGTGAAGTTCTGAGTGAACTACCGAATTTCGATGTTTTTCGTAAAGATAGGCAGGGTACTCGGGGCGGTGGCGTTCTTATCGCAGTAAAAAAACATCTAATGTGCCCCAAAGTTAATGTGGCCACTGACCTAGAAATTGTGTGGCTTATCATTCGCGCTAATCCGCAGCTACTACTTCTTGGCGTCTGTTATCGTCTCCCCAACGCTAATCCTGACTTCCCCCGCCATCTGAATAACACCTTGAACCAATTAACAGAAAAATTCCCGAACGCTTGCATCTTGCTCTTTGGGGATTTCAATTACCCACATATCGATTGGTCAAATTATTCTAGCACAGTTACTAGCACGACAAGAGCTAGAGAATTCTTAGATATCTGCCTTAATTTTAACCTCTCCCAGATGATAACAGAGCCAACGCGTGCAACTCATGTCTCGGCTAACATACTAGACCTCATACTAACCACTCATCCTGAAAGCATGTCCTCCATTAGCTACCTACGCGAAATAAGTGATCACAAAGTAATCCATGCTGTTTTCTCATTTTCACCTACAGTACGTCGTTCAGATCAGAAAACAATCCGCCTGTATGAAAAGGGGAATTATACCACCATAAACAGCGAACTAATTGCATTCTATCAATCATTTGAATTAGGTTTTGAAAATCGCTCAATGCAAGAAAACTGGTTACTCTTCCAAAATAAGATGACTAACCTCGTTGCGCAGTTTATACCAACCACCTTACTTCGCTCTAATCGCAATAAACTATGGTTCACTAACGCACTAAAGAAACTGGAAAACAAAAAGAAACGTCAGTTTCGCTTCGCTAAACTGAGGCCAAGCCCTAGCTCCTGGGAAAAATACTATGTATCTGAACGCGCCTACCTGATAGCTCTCCGGCAACACAAGCACTCATTTTTTCATTCAGACCTACCCCGCATGCTCAGCAGTAACCCAAAAAAATTTTGGCAAGTTATCAATCCCCAGTCATCCCCTGGTGTCAGAATTTCGAAAGATGGTGAAATCTTACCTGTTATTGACTGTGCGAAACTGTTTAACAATGCATTTTCATCTGTGTTCACCACCGAACCACACGTGCCTCTTCCTGTTTTCACTGTTGCTGCCATGGCTCCAATGCCAGATATTATTTTTTCGCCAGATGGAATATCCTCACTAATTGATAATCTTAAATTATCTTCATCAGCTGGTGTTGACGATATCACGTCAAAGCTTTTAAAAAACACGAAGCGCATCTCTGCCATGTATTTAACCCTGCTGTATTCCCAATCACTATCATCAGGCACGCTTCCTAACGAGTGGAAAAAGAGCAAGGTCGTTGCAGTCTACAAATCAGGTAACCGTAATTCACCCCTAAATTATCGTCCAATATCCATAACTAGTATCCCTTGCAAAATTATGGAACACGTCATATACTCGCACATAATGAATTTCCTAGACAGTAATAACTTTTTTAATCCGTTGCAACATGGCTTCCGTAAAGGGCTGTCATGTGACACTCAATTAGCTACATTTCTTCATGATCTACACTCAAATCTCGATACTAACACTGTGACCGATATAATTTTTCTTGACTTTGCAAAGGCGTTTGATAAAGTAGCTCATCAACGCTTATTATTAAAACTTTCTCGCTTGGACTTCCACCCCAATGTCCTAGCATGGATAAAAGAATTTCTTAGTAACCGATCACAGTCCGTCAGTGTTAACAATACTACCTCAGAATTTCTTCCCGTAACATCAGGCGTACCCCAAGGTTCAGTCTTAGGTCCCCTCCTGTTCCTAATATACATTAACGATCTTCCATTGCATGTTTCCTCTCAGATTCGTATGTTTGCTGATGATTGCGTTGTCTATCGAACTATTACTAATAGTAATGACTGCATTTATCTTCAATATGACCTGACCAACATTACAGCCTGGTGTGATCAATGGTTAATGGTACTAAACAATAATAAATGTAAATCTATGTCAATTTCCCGCAGCCGTAATCGGCATGACTTTATCTACACAATTAATGACACTCCAATCGACACTGTAAACTCTATTAAGTACCTAGGCATTACGATCACGCATGATTTAAACTGGTGCTCGCATATAACTAACATCATATCAACTGCTAACAAAACATTGGGATTTCTGAAACGCAATCTCCGCAACGCTCCTCAACAAGTAAAACTACTAGCATATAAAACACTGGTTAGGCCAAAACTCGAATGCGCATCACCCATATGGCATCCTCACCAGATTTACCTCAGCAGCGCATTAGAATCCATACAGAACCGCGCCGTAAGATACATTCACTCGACATACTCATATGATATCAGCGTATCACCATTAAAAGTAGAGTCTGGTTTGGACACATTAGCGCACCGTCGCCGTATCGCGAGCTTATCATTATTCCATAAATTCTTCACCAGCTCGCTTCGCCACGCACCTTACATTGTACCACCTTCACGCATATCGCTGCGCACAGGCCACCCACTAAATGTTGCTCGCCCTAGCGTGCGCACTGTCACCTGCTCGTCATCATTTTTTCATCGTACAGCTAAAGACTGGAACGGCCTTCCCCACCACGTCGCTGCCATCACCACCTCATCTGCCTTCATGGATGAAGTAACGAGTATTCTGTCTTCAAAATAGGAAAGTGGGCAACCTCCTGTATTTTTGTACCACCCACCCCTTATGTAATACCCCGCAAGGGGTCTTTAAGGTAATAAAATGAAATGAAATGAAATGAAATGAAATAAGCGCGGCAGCAGCAGTGAGCGAATTTACCTACGTGCTGTCTCTCTCTTCAACGTGAATGAAACGTCAAAAACACAGCACATACAAAACTACGAGCACTGGGTGCACTTTGTCCACATCGCAGATCGCTTTCAACATATGGCGCCCGCGCAGGCGCGCACTTTGTCACCTTCGCAGATCGCTTTCAAGATACGGTGCCCACGCAGGCATGCTGTTAACAGCAGCCACTGGAGTAGAACCCCCTCTTTCCCGGGCCTCCCCCTGTGCTTTGCAAGTGGACGGCGTGCTTCCGCCCACTTTCTTTTCTCCCCCCCTTTCAGCCCCCCTTTCAGCCCCCCTTTCAGCCCCCCTTTCAGCCCGCGCGCGCGCTCAAGATA
The DNA here is from genome assembly GCF_038994185.2 of Dermacentor albipictus. Classification (NCBI taxonomy): domain Eukaryota; kingdom Metazoa; phylum Arthropoda; class Arachnida; order Ixodida; family Ixodidae; genus Dermacentor; species Dermacentor albipictus. The sequence continues at coordinate 860,125 of NC_091828.1, read as the reverse complement.
TTGAGTCGCGATTGTTGGCTGATGCTCGCAAGTCAGTTGCCAGCCCATGTCGACATGGCAAAAGCCCGCTTTATACGCCCAATTTTGACAAAAATTGCCGCTAACTTTGTCCGCTGTAGCCAATAGTCCATTGTAGTGCGGTTCATTAAAAGCAAACTTTGTTGCATTAATAAAATAGCTAGAACAAACTAACGTTGAAATATTGTTTGTTATATCCGAAAGTGTTTTACGCACATCCATTATAACAAGCGTAGACTGTATTTTGTTTATCAAGCCGGTACTCCTGCGATGCATGTTTTATGACGCATCAAATTATGTTCACCATAACAGGTGGTCCGAATCTGTCCGAGCAACAGCTGGGACAGATATCATTTTGTATCTCACGGAGACCACAGAACGCGGAGTACTAACTACAGTCGAACCCGGATATATTGAATTCGAAGGGGATCGGAAAATAGTTCGACATAGCGAAAATTCGTTGTACAGATATAGGCTAAAACAGCACTCGCGATCATAACAAATTGTGGCTTACCGATTAGAACAGCCGCGAATCACACGGCATGTACACACAATATGAAAGCGCTTTATTTCACACAAAAAAATAACTAATTTTGGGCTGCTTTTTCCTCTGGCAAATGAAGTTGAAAACACAAGATTCAATCTTCTCGAGACTGTCCAGGTGCGAGAGCCCAGCGCCTTCCATTTCGCCGCAACAGCGCCGAATCAGGCTGAACGCTGACGCACGAACGCATTTCTTCGAAAACACAGTTGCCCTCGTCGTTGTTGGAATCGCCGTCTTGAACGCCAGCTATTCCAGCCACAATGTCCTCATCAGTGAAGTCAGCTACCACTTGAACTTCGCTGTCAGCGTTAATGAAGTCCTCAACAGTCACTTTGGAGGGGACGGCGCCAGGAAATTGAACAAGTAGCGAAGCACGTCCTCCAAGCTCTTGTCATCCTCTAAAGCTTCCGGACATTCATCTCCGGCCACTTCAAGGCCTGCCTTGCCAAAACAGTTGGCTACTGTGGCCTGCTTCACGTCGCCCCAAGTGCCAGTAATCATCTGGATCGCACCGAGCAGGTCAATCTTAAGATCGGTTCACATGCGGAGGTTTATGAGGAGCTGTTGAATAAGTCGCTTCCTATAGCCTACCTTGAATGCCTTTTGGATACCCTGGTCGAGGGGCTGCAGTCTCGCTGTGGTGTTCGGCGGGAGAAACTTCAGTTCGATGTGCCGCAGCTTGCAAGTCGTTTGATGGGCCAAACAGTTGCCTACCAGAAGGCAAACTCGGCGGCCCGTCTTGACGAACTCAGCGTCCCAAGCCTGCAGCCATTCAACAAAAAGTTGACGTGTCATCCAGGCCTTCCTATTACAGCCGTAGAAGAGAGGAAGCTCTTTGCAGTTCTTGAAACAGCGTGGTGACTTGCTCTTCCCGATCACAAATGGCGGTAGCTTGCACGGGCCGTCCATGTTGGCCGCAAGCAGCACCGACACACACACTTCGCTCATTTTACCGCTGTGACATGAGGTTACACGAAAAGTGAATTACTTATTTGGCAACATTTGCCAAAAGAGACCAATTTTATCTGCATTGAAGATTTCTGCAGGCGAAAACTTCACAGTGATCTCTTCGGCCACTCCTCAGAAAGCCACTGCTGCATCTCCTGGCCACTGACAGCCCCACTTTCGCCTGAAATGGCCTTCCCTATAATGCCGTGGCAGTTTTTAAGCCATTGCAGCCAACCAATGCCACTGCAAAAGTTCTCTTCGCCAAGAGCCACAGCAAACCAATTGGCCTTTCCGAAAGTTTCTGCAACTTGCAGAAACACTTAAACTCCATAGACCCGGATATACAGTTCACATATGAGCGCGAACAGAACGGATCACTCCCATTCTTAGATGTACAAGTTACACGAAAAGACGGCATTTTAAAATTTTCAGTCTACCGAAAACCAACCCACACAGGCCGCTATCTTCATTTCCAATCCGACCATCCGGCAAACCACAAGGCATCTGTTGTAAATTCTTTATTCAAACGAGCCGAAACTCATTCCTCATCGGAATCGGATCTAAAGAAAGAAAAGAGAACGGTTCTCAACGAACTTAAGAGGAATGGCTACACAGATGACTTCATTCGAAAAACAACCAGACAACAAAAAAGAAGAAGCAAAATGCGGGACCTTCAGCCGTCGACTTCTCCCCAACCCCAGAAGCGAGTGTCCATCCCGTACATCAGAGGTACCAGCGAAGCGCTCAGCCGAATATTAAAAAAAGAAGGCCTCAAAGTGGCGCACAAACCAATAAACACTTTCAATATCCTCCTCCCTAAACCAAAAGATCGTCCACCTAAAGAAAAAGCTCAAGGCGTCGTCTACAAAATCAGTTGTGCCGACTGTCCGGCGTCGTACATCGGGGAAACCAAAAATCTAAAAGAAAGGATCAGACAGCACGAGAACGACGTCAGGACATTCAACCGTATTCGCAGCGCCGTCGCTGAACACTCTGAAGACGCCGACCACAAAATCGCTTTCAAGGAAACTGAAATCCTTCAAACAGAAACGAACTGGCGAAAGAGACTACTACTGGAGTCATGGCACATTCAGAATACGGGGAATAACATAAACCGCGTGAAGGGCAACCTACCCTCGGTGTATGTCCATGGCCTTGGCGACCTGACGAAAAGAAGAAAAGGACGCACAGCCAGATAGACTCCCCGCTTGTTTCACCAACACAGAACGTCGGCGCGACCCTGTAACCTCCACCCCCCCCCCTCAAGGGCACCGTCGCGAGCACTCCCCCCAGCACCGGTCATCCCAGCACCATGGAAGCGCTCAACAACACACCCCCCCTTTCCTTTTGTTCCCCCCCACCTTTCCGTCTGTGAAGTGTCTCCCCACCTCCCGTGTCCCCCCCCCCTCCTTTCTTCAAAAAAGATGCTTTAAAAGCGGCACACCGCCACCCCCGAAGAACAACCCCCCTGAAGAAGGAGCCGAATGGGCTCCGAAACGTCGGGCTAATAAAATTCAGTTATTTGGTTGGAGTCAGTCTCAAGTCCTAATCAATTTCCCAACCAGACAGGCAATTCTGTCGAAATGTTTAGCTACAATTGTGGTTGCGTTACATTCGAGTAAATGCAGTATTTGCACAGATCCACAGTTTAGTTGCTTCCGTGTTTTGTTATTGTTTTTCCTCCCTATCTTTCTTTCTTTTATTTATACATTTATTACATTTTAGTCATTTCTTTTGCTCACGAACACCATTTTCTGCCGCTTATTTTATTACCGATTTACTAAAATCTAACGTGCACCTTTTTTTCTGATAAAAAGGGTCCAAAAATTACATGCCCGTTGAATCAAGTACGACCCCAAAACCGCATTACCATATCACCATCGGCATTTGAAAAATGGCCGCCTCATACAAGCTTCTAGCCTAGCTGCTGTAGCTTCCTCCATATGCATACTTCCATGTTGTACGTGTAACCAGACATTGGTGTAACCTAGTCTACTGCTTGTCTTCCCATTTTCTGCGTTTATTCAATCAGCATAGAAATGCCGACTGCGAAGACACGCCGAGTCCACCATGCTGCCGCATTTAAAAGGAAACTTATCACATGCTGGCGCAGAGACTGACGGAAATCAGGCCACATCACGGGCATTCAAAGTTCCCGAAACTTGCATGTGGGACTGGTGCAAACAGAACAAAAATATTTTCGCCAGAAAAGCAACAAAGACAGGTTTCAGTGGACCGAAGCAGGGCCACGTTGCCAAAATAGCAAAGCTGCTTGCAGAATACGTGCAAGAGCAGCGAGCGGCACAGCAGCCTGTGACGACCGATCTTTTCAATGTATGGGCGATGCAGTTAGCCTTAAAGGAAGGACTAATGCGAAGTGACTTCAAAGCGAGCAGGTGCTGGCTATCAAATTTTATGAAAAGAAAAGGCTTTTTTTTTTTTCGAAGGCGGACAGGGATATGCCAAAAATTGCCCAAAGAATACGCAGAAAAATCGCACAGTTTTCAGCGGTACACCTTGAAGTTGCACCATAGAAAAATGGCTACCACTTCGGACAGATTGGAAATGCCAATCAGACGCCGCTCTACTTTGACATCCCTGCCACCACAACCGTTGAAAAGAAGGGAACGAAGCAAGTGCGCATTTTGTCTTCCGGCCACGAAAAAACTAGAATCCCCGCAATGCTTTGTTGCACTGTGGATGGGCACAAGCTGCCCCCGTATCTTATCTTCAGACTAAAGACGCTCCAGAAAGTAATCGCGTTTCCAAGTGGCGTGTCTGTGTGTGCAAATGAAAAAGGTTGGATGACCATGGAGTTGGTCACTGACTAGATTGATAACATTTGACGGAAGAGACCTGGCGGTAGTTTGGGTCTGCGTGGGATGCTTGTGCTCGACGCGTTCAGGTGCCACCTTGACCAGCGCATCAAGGACAAGCTGGCTGCACGCAGTGCTGACCTTGTCGTGATACTCGGCGGCATGACATCGCAGCTCAAGCCGCTCGATGTTTGCTTGAACAAGCATGTTAAAGATAGAATACGGGCGCTCTACACCTAATGGCTTGTCAGTGGCTGCCACAAATTCAAGCCCGCCAGTAAAACGAAGCATGCCTCGCTGAAGGACTTTGCTGGATGGTTGAAACATGCATGGTACACGATTCCGTCTGCCATGGTCAACAAGGCCTTTAAAAAGTGCGAGATTTCAAATGCCATGGACAGCAATGAGGATGAAATGCTTTGGTCTGTTGAGAGCGATGAGGAGTTGTCCGATAGCGACGAGTGATATATATTGCCCCATGCGACTCATACCTACACAGTGAAATTCTTGGCGACAAGGTACGCCGCTTCTATTTGTGTTTTAATTCATCGCAACTTTAGTGTATTGGGAATAAATCAGTTTTTTCCAAATAAGAGAAAATAGTATTTCTATATGAAAGCACGAGGTGCGCGACATTGTACTCTTTTTTTGTTTTGTTTTTTGTCACGGAGAATGGGTGCGTATTACAATAGAGTAAATATGGTATCTCTTTCAGACAGTTGATAGCCCACTGACCTCCAATGAAGGAGATAATAAAGGGGTGCTATGCGCACGGCCATTGACACACCGGCTGACATGCCGCCGTGTCACCGGCCTATGTGCAGAGCGCCCCTTTAATTTCATTTTGAATTTACACCCTCGCCCTTAAAACACCTTTGGTTGTTGCCTCACCCACCAGCCTTATCCCCTCTCCCCTTTAGAAGAACCCTACCTATATGTGCTGTTGCACAATGCCGAGGGAAGCATAGGTAGCCTCGAAAAAAACAAGTCCACTTGTCGAAATGTTGGCTCCCACTTTTACCTTGTTCTCATTTTGCTCGTCGCCTACCCCAAATTTTTCTGAATTCATTGCTTGCGATTACTCTGCGATCTACTGCGATTAACAATGAAACGGCACATCAACAATGTTTTCAAAGTAGGCCTAGCATGCGATGACTCGCCGGCAGCGTCGGTGCGCTTTGCCGTAGCAACACCTAATTGTAAGGCCCCTCTCAGAGTGCTGGCACGCTGAGCCAATAGCAGGGTCGTAGGCATCACGAACTTCCCGACCAGCCCCCAACATTTGACGCTTGCGTTACGCCTACAGTCACCGACCGTTTATTCGGACCTCACGAGGACTGCGGAAATGTCCAAATAAACAGGTGTCTGAAAAAGAAGATTAATAAAAAAAAGGCAATCCTTTATTTCCACACACTTATTCGGGCTCGGCAGTAGGCTTGAAGAAATCGTGAATGCACCGTTGCACGCTGTTCCGTTTACGCGCAATTAGATAACCCTGAATCTCAGAGAAGGTCGTACGGTCACTGTAGGTGGCTGAAAGCACAGTCACTGCTTGTACACGCTCCACATGCAACGGTAGCATAGCACATGGTGCGTCATCTTCCGACTCAGAGTCATCGTCCGGCGGTGCAGCAGAAACCAGACGAATGATCTTGCCGTCGTCGAGTTCTGCACATGTCAGTACAGCAGTGTCAGCATCTGTGAAACTGTCAAATGAGACGGTTTCCGGAATCGCAATGCAACCGCTGCGCAGGTCTTGGCAGAACATCTTCGGCGTCAGTGGGGAGCACATCGGAAGGCGACAAATCCTAGGCCTCCCGGCACCCACTTGCCGCCATTCCCCAGCACAGTCTGCACGGGCACTGTTGGCGCAATTGGACACTTGACGCGATATTTCCGTATGCCGAGTTGGATGACCACAACCTCGGCACAGCACACAAAGCAAACACCACCACGCTATCACGGCGACACCAGTCACACAAACGAAAGATGTGGCCTACTCGCAGCGTCGCGCACGAAGAAACAAATTGGCTGCTGGATTGTCTTGACATGGCTTACTAAGCTGGAACTGGAACTGCTGTAGCCACTCTATCGAATCAGGCAGAAACGATGATGATGAGCAGGGATTTGCAGTAGTGCTACTTCGTGGGGCAGCAAGGAGGCTTTGTTCAAAACGAAAATGGTGTTCAGCAAATCGAACCATGCACCGATCATGCATGGTGCTCTCGATCAAGTTGGCTCACGGAGTCTCCGAAAAATCAGACGAGAGGTTGCAAGGTGTCTGAACTTTCAGCAGTTGTTATACATTATGGTCTATGGTGAGTATGACGGTGCCGCGAAGCAGACCGAATAATTGAGCATGTCCGAATTTTTGGAGTCCGAGAAATCAGTCGGCGACTGTATACGGTTATCGCAGGTGAGGATGGGGGCGGAACAGGAAGGCGGAACTTTGAGCTTTCAGATGGTACCACGATGGCTGCGCTTGGTGGCAGGCAAGACAAAGGACGACTACGTGAACTTCAGTGTTTCTGCGTAATTTTGAGCTCCTTTGTCACCAAAATAATTTTTTTTCTGGCACTTAGAGTGCATTGATCACTATGATAGAGTGTAGATTAGGTATTGTCAATGCCAAAATGAATGGTTAGGTAAAATTGACTTCTGTCACGATTTTCAGGATGTGATCCCTGCTGTCCCCATTTATAGGGGGACGTGTTTTTTCTCGAGAAAAATGGCCACTAAATCGTATTTTTGAAAATCACACTTTTAATTTCATTGGTCTTTTTTTATCCGATTCCGAAATATCACTGTAAACCATGTAAAAGTGCTCTAAGAAATTTGTTTTATCAGCGACAGTGGTGAAAAATTTCGCGGAAATTAAGAAAGAACAGCATTTTTCACGCCACATCTCCGGAACGGCAAAACCGAGAGCCGCCATCTTGGTCTCGTTGGAAAGCGCACTTCTCCATCATCAAATTAGCCGCTTCAGCTATCTCCTCCGTACAGAAACAAGAACACAAAAAGCAAATGATTGAAGGTCGTGCCAGAGTTAACAATTGGCCGCGCCCGCCACGCAACTCCAGCACGGTTCGCCATTGGTCCGCCGTGTGTATCGTATGCTCGGCTCTTTGCATCTCGCGAGCCTGGAAGTCTCCGCTCGCCATAATCTCGATGTGTCAAAACGGGCGCTAAGTGGACAGCGCAGTAGCGTGGCCGACCCCTATGTTTGTAGACGTCTCAGAACCGCAGCTAAGCATACCAACTATCGGCGACACGGATATTGCGACCAAAATTCAAGTGTGGAATCCGGACACGTGACTAAGCCTTTCAGCACTCAGTGTTTCAGAATTCCTGACCAAACACATCGCGCACGCATTCCTCAGACCTGCCACTAAGCATTTCGTGCATAGGTGTCTCAGACTCGGCAATCAAGCACATTGAACGAGGACATCTCGCACCCTCACCTAAGCATTTTGTGCATCGGCACCTTTCACAGCGCGACTACGTACATCCGAGTGTCAACTCCTCGAGCCTGCGTCTAGGCATTTCGCGTGTCGGCACCTTGGACTGCGCGACTAAGCACATCAAGTGTTGACTCGAGTCTGCGTCTAGGCATTTCGCGCATCGGCACCTCGGGCTGCGTGGCTAGGTACTTCACGCTTTGGCACCTTGGACCGCGTGACTAAGCACATCAAGTGTCGACTCCTCGAGTTCGCGTCTAGGCATTTCGGGCATCGGCACCTCAGGCTGCATGGCTAGGTACTTCACGCTTTGGCACGTTGGACTGTGTGACTAAGCACATCAAGTGTCGACTCCTCGAGTCCGCGTCTAGGCATTATGCGCATCGGCACCTCGGCTAGGTACTTCACGCTTTGGCACCTTGGACTGTGCGATTAAGCACATTAAGTGTCCCCTCCTCGAGTCCGTGTCTAGGCATTTCGTGCAGCGGCACCTCAGGCTGCATGGCTATGTACTTCACGCTTTGGCACCTTGGACTGTGCGATTAAGCACATTAAGTGTCCCCTCCTCGAGTTCGCATCTAGGCATTTCGGGCATCGGCACCTCGGGCTGCATGGCTAGGTGGTTCACTGCAAATCATATTGACCGCAAAAAAGACGGGGACAGAGGAAGAAAACACATAAACAGCACGGCTGTTTATGTGTTTTCTTCCTCTGTCCCCGTCTTTTTTGCGGTCAATATGATTTGCAGTAAATACCAACTAGGCCAAACTGAAGTTCTTCTGCAGGTACTTCACGCTTTGGCACCTTGGACTGTGCGATTAAGCACATTATCGTATTTACTCGCATAATGATCGCACTTTTTTTGTCAGAAAAATTGACGCAAATGCAGGGGTGCGATCATTACGCGGGTTAAATTTCCAGCGAAAAAAAAATTTTTTTTTTTCGTCCCGCGTTTGCTGCGGGATGCGAGATTGCGGGTGCGGGACACCAAAACAAAAATGGCGGCCGGCGGAGCAAGCCGAACGCGCCGAACGCGATTTTTTTTTCTTCTCATCAGTACATTACGTGCAGTGAAACAGTTTCTTCCATATCAGTGATGAATAATATCGTTAATGTCGGCAAGTTTGCGGCAATAACGTAGCCATGTCCACTTTGAGGGGACAGAAACAGGTGGGCGCGCTTAGCTGCCAGTGACATAGAAATGTATGGCCGACGTGCTGCGGAAACTGCGGCATCTGTCTTCACTACTATCCTAATACGGCACGTTTCCGCTAAGGGTGGGCGAACATCTTAGCTGTGTTACAAGCGTCGGCGCATGAATAGGGTACACCTTTAACGTATCGGAGTAAACGTGGCTACTATCATTGCCGCGCGCGATTTGTTGCGTGCTCGCGAGTGCAAAAGCAGATGAAAAGAATGGAAATGCGCCTTTATTATTTTTGTTGACATCACCCATTATAAAGCCAACCCATAATAAAGGCAAGTTTGGTTGTACCTCATTTTGTCATGGAAGTGCAGAAAGTGATGAAAGTATTGAAATGAGGCATCTACTTAAGAATGTTTGGTGCGTGCAGGCCGCTTGGCTTGTCTTGAAGAGTCGTTCGCGTAGTATTCGACAAATGGTAAGCGCGATCATTATTCTCTAGACTTAGCACACGACATATCGCTGCGGCAAGTTCGGGGTGCGATCATTACGCGGGAAATAAAAAAAATCGAATTTTGACGACAAAATTTAGGGGTGCGATCATTACGCGAGTGCGATCATTATGCGAGTAAATACGGTAAGTGTCCCCTCCTCGAGTCCGCGTCTAGACATTTCACGCAGCGGCGCCTCAGGCTGCACGGCTAGGTACTTCACGCTTTGGCAGCTTGGACTGCGTGACTAAGCACATCAAGTGTCAACTCCGAATCCGCGTCTCGGCATTTCGGGCATCGGCACCTCAGGCTGCACGGCTATGTACTTCACGCTTTGGCACGTTGGACTGCATGACTAAGCACATCAAGTGTTGACACCTCGAGTCCGCGACTAGGCATTTCGCGCATCGGCATCTCAGACTGCGCGGCTAGGTACTTCGCGCTTCGGCACCTTGAACTGCGCGAATCAAATGGCGAGACCCAAAAAGTCATCTGTAAGCAAAGAGAGCAAAAACTACAATCCTGCTGCATTTTTAGGTATGTGAACTGCTCCAAAAACTTTGAGAGACGTTTTTTCAAATGTGTTTTTGGCATTCTGCGTTGTCTGTGGAAAGGGTAGTATGAGAATGCCTGGACCAATTTTGATCCTGTTTTTTTTTTAAATGTATTCCCTGAAGTAGCTTGAGGGTATGACAGTCTTCAATATCTTACTGAGGGCATAGTTTTTTTTCTGCATGCTAATTTGTGAATGACAAGTTCTGATACAATTAGTGAAATTGAACATGATGTTCTGTGTAAAAAAAAAATAAAACAATTAAAAGTTTTGGAGCTGGTGTACCCTGTAGTGCTCTTCTGAGCAAAGATGAAAACTTCAGGTAGCTCCCTGGCATGTTTCGTTACAGTACCAGGTTTTCCACAAGCGGAACACATGTAACATTTTGCAGCTTGAAAACTAGTCAAGGTAATGTAATGAAACTGCATATTCCTTTATTTCAGACACTTTTGAGCGTGGCTGCCAAATTTCGTTGCTCTAGGTCAAAGAACAAAAAAAAGTTAGCTCTGATCCCCACCTCCCCCCTTAAAGGAATGGGGGCATGTAGCTTTGAGAAAAAACTTTGAGAACGAAAGCACAGCAGTGTCGCGTTCCGTATAAAGTCCAAGTGAAATGAGGTCCTATCGCGTCCCATGCAACGTACGCTTTAAGGGCGAGTAAAAGCGTGCGAGGGTGAGCCAAGAAGGATGCTGGCTTTCAGAGCGCAGTCTTCCCACATGAGTAATGGGAAAGAGGAGGGGGGATGGGAGCTAACTTACATTAACGTGATAAAAGTGTACCCAAGAGAAGGGAGCAATGGTAGGGAGCGAAGTCGGCGATGGCATGCGACAGGGATTTACCATTGACTACGGCGTGTGGCATTTCGAAACCGAAGAAGTTGCTCGGAAGCACTGCTGCAACCGCGAAAAGATGTCGACTACGAGGTTCGACTTCTCGCCATCACTGTCTCTGTTGTTGCCAAATTGTCGCCTAACGACAGCGATGAGGATGACACGGAAAGCGACAGCATGGGCGATTTAGGCCCAACAGTGGCAGAAGCTGCGCGTTACATCAGCCGCATGAATGCAATTGTCAAAACGAGAACAGCACCCCGCAATGAAAAAGGTGCCTCGTGACTTCTGCAGCGCCAACGTGTCCGTGCCCGAAGAAAATGAAAATGCTAATGAGAAATCTGCCCTACGCGTATTTGCGAAGAGGTTGGCTGAAAAGATTGCTCACAGCTTCAGTAAGTTTGAGGCCTCTGTCGTCGCTGCTAGGCCACCACAGCATCAAACAAAAATAAAAAACTTTTGCTGAGCGAAGTGAATAAATACTGCATGTTCTTGCCCTTTCATCGAACTTTCTCCGAGTTCTGTTTTTCACAGGTAAGTGGGTGATCTCGCTATTTCGGCTAAGGGGGGACGCGGCCCTCAAGAACCGAAAAATAACGAAAAAGTTTATTTTTGAAAAACCACATTTGTGGCATGTATGTCTCACAAACTACCTCTTCTGTAATTATCAGCACCTAATTCAACTGCAAAGTACCAAAAAACCGCTACTTTTGAGGCCACCGCAGCCCACAAAACACGCGCAAATGCCGAAATGAAGTCAAACTTCACGCGTGCCATTCCTGAGCCATGCGGCCTGCCCGCGCCATCTTGGTGTCGTTTTGACCGTGAATTCTTTGTCTCTGTTTTGCCGCCTTGCAAAATGGCGTCGTCGGTGCGGTTGAGGCACTATTGGAGTTTTCCCGCGATGCGATGCGGAGTGCTGATTGGCCGGAGCAGTGCGTTTACATCCCGCGGGCTAAAGCGCGCCTGCCATTGGCTGCCGTGTGGGCGGCGGCTGCTCTCTTTGAAGCCGCACCCGCCGCACTGGCGTCGTTGTTGCCCCTTGCTTTGTCCGTTTCAACATGAGCTTGCGAGCTGCTCAATGCCTTGCGCTGTCTTTTAGATTATTTTCTCAGCCTTTCTTTTTTTTTTCGCTTGTTCTTGGCTGCACGAGATGCCGGCAAAGCCCAAGTCAGTGCAGATGTTCGGTGCGTGGGAGCGCGATATCAGTCTTGTACGAGCATCGAACTTCCGATCTTCCGCAGTGAGTGCCGACTGCGTAGACACTTTCCAGCAGTGGAACTGTACTGTCGGCTGTCGCCAGTCGAAAATTCGACGCATTAAGTGTGCCTGGAGCCGCAAAAGTTAATTAGAAGCTCCGCAGGAGCTTGCTAATAAAAAACGCATGTGTTCAACTATAAGGCCTGTTTTCTCAGAATGGGTTTTTCGCTAGTACTGGTGCTGGGAAAGGCGATATCTCAAGAACCGCTCTTCAGATTTGTATGCAGTTTTTTTTTAATTCTGTTCCTGAATGACTTTGCCAGGGGGTAACAGGCTGCTTTTTTTGAAAGCTGGTGCAGTTAATTTATAATAAGCAATTAATTTTTGATGAATGTGGTCGATACTGGCTACATCAAATTCAAAGTTGTCTTAAAATTTTTTGGAGGGTAAATTAAAGAAAAGGGCTCTTTAGCCCCCTGGGATATCTATCAAGGGATCATCACAGTGAATTTCAGCTTCCTACGATGTCCTGGGATTTCTCCAGGCTCTTCCTCAGGCATATACAGTAGAACGTCGTTAATTCCAAGTCCATCCTGAATAAAAAAAGTCCAAAACTGAATAATGCAATAAATGAAATTAAAACGAAGCATCCAAACACCTGTACTCTTTTATTTGGAGACTTCAATTTCCCGAGTATTGATTGGCATAATCTAACTACCACAGGTAACAGAGATGCTAACGAATTTCTTGATGTTTGCCTTAATTTTAATCTTGTTCAAATTATATCGGAGCCAACCCGTGTAACTGAGGACTGTGCTAACATTCTCGACCTAATATTAACGGATAATCCGGAATACGTTCATTCCATCACGCATCTACCAGGCGTCAGCGATCACCAAGTCATACAAGCCGACTTCACCATTAAACCATTTTCACGGACAACTAGCAAACGTACCATCCGGCTTTATGATGAAGGAAACTATACTGCCATAAATAATGAACTTCGCACATTCTTACCCCGTTTTCAGTCTGACTTTAATCAAAGAACTATCCACGATAACTGGCACTTGTTTAAGACAAAAATTGAAGGTTTGGTTGACAGGTTTATTCCGAGCATAAATATAAGAACTAACCCCCTAAACCCTTGGTTCACAAACACACTCAAACGCCTTGAAAACAAAAAGAAGCGTCTTTTTCGTTCAGCCAAGATGCGGCCTAGTCAGAACGCTTGGGACAAGTATTATGCAGCGGAAAAAACTTACCTACAAAATGTGCGAGAAGCCAAGCACTCTTTCTTTCATTATGACCTGCCAAACATGTTGTATACTAACCCCCGGAGGTTCTGGCAAGTCATTAATCCCCAGAATACACGCACAATTTCCCTCACCGATGCATCAGGTGAAACTATCTGTGAATCCGAATGCGCCAACATTTTTAACGCAGCGTTTTCATCCGCGTTTACTAATGAAACCGATCCGGTTGTTTTTCCAAGCCCCGCAATTATTCAGGAGACAATGCCTTCGCTTGTATTTTCTTCAGAAGGGATTTTGTCCCTAATAGAAAACTTAAAGCTTTCATCCTCTGCTGGCATTGACAACATCAACGCTAAGATTCTGCAGAGCACCAAAGATACATGTTCATCCCTGTTGTGCATGTTATTCACTCAGTCACTCCTCACAGGCCAACTGCCCAAAGAATGGAAACAAGGGAAGGTCGTTCCAGTCCACAAATCAGGTAACAAGAACTCGCCTCTAAATTACTGTCCCATTTCTCTAACTAGTATTCCCTGCAAAATAACGGAACACGTCATCTATACTCACATCATGGCATTTCTCGACTCGAATAACTTTTTCAATCCTGCCCAGCACGGGTTTCACCGTGGTTACTCCTGCGAGACTCAGCTTGCCGCTTTCTTACACGATCTGCACTCTAACCTTGATTGTAATCTTCAGTCTGACGTAATATTTTTAGATTTTGCTAAAGCCTTTGACAAAGTGCCCCATAAACGCCTTCTTATAAAGCTTTCCTACTTAAATTTTGACCCTAATATACTGAAGTGGATTGAAGAATTCTTGACTAATCGTTCACAATTCGTCACCATTAATAATAGGAATTCTAATTCAGTCTCTGTAACTTCAGGCGTCCCACAAGGATCCGTGCTCGGCCCGCTGCTTTTCCTAATATACATTAATGATTTACCATTAAACGTAACATCTAGCATACGTATGTTCGCGGATGACTGTGTAATATATCGTGTTATTACTTCCACCGCTGACCAATCTTCTCTTCAAAGTGATCTTAATGCAGTCCAGGACTGGTGTAACGAGTGGCTAATGGAACTTAACCCGCGTAAGTGTAAATATTTGTCCATTCATCGTCGCTGTAATTCTCTCCTATTTCCTTATGTAATATCTGAAGTTCCGGTAGAACTAGTTCATTCATACAAGTATTTAGGAGTAACGATTTCGAGTGATCTTTCCTGGAATCCTCATGTTACTAACCTAATATCATCCGCAAACAGGACATTAGGATTTTTAAAACGCCATCTGCATCACGCTCCTCAACATGTAAAATTGTTAGCCTACAAGTCATTTGTCAGGTCAAAACTAGAATTTGCATCGCCTATTTGGAATCCTCATCAGGCATACCTAATTAATGATCTTGAATCTGTACAAAATCGCGCCGCTCGTTTCATCCACTCATCATATTCCTTTGACATCAGCGTTTCCTCCTTAAAAACTGCATCCGCATTATCCCCCTTATCGCTCCGTCGTCGCATTGCTAGCCTATCTTTATTTCACAAATTCTTTCATAGCCATATGCGCATCCCACCTTATATCCTTCCTCCTACATGCATATCTCACCGCACCAGCCATCAGCTACTGGTTGCCCGTCCACGCTCACGCACTGTCACGTTTTCAAATTCTTTTTTTCTTCGCACAGCTGCAGACTGGAACGGCCTTCCTAACGACGTTGCTGTCATTATGTGCCCATCCAAGTTCATCGAAAATGTAAAAAACTTCCTGTTATTGTGACTATGTATTTTTATTCTTGCCACCCCTTATGTAACGCTCCATTTATTGGAGCCTTTAAGGTAATAAAATGAAATGAAATCAGACCGCAAAAAATCATCGAATTAACCGGGCTTTCGAATTATCAAAAATGGCCGAAAAACGAGAAATAAACTTACGAAATGTGGCTGTATCAACAGTGCACCTTTATTTTGCCTGAAAAACGGTCACTTGAAGTACCGTATTTACACTATTGTAAGGTGACTCGAATGTAAGTCGACCCCCCATCTCGCGTGACAGGAAAAATAGAAAAGGAGAGCATACTTGAGGGCGCATTCGATAACGAAAATTAATTGGTAGCTGACATGGTCACTGCACTACTCATCTTAACTAGTGCTGCCATCTTCATCATTGCTACGGTCCCACAGCGCGTCGTCGTCCCGCGAAATTCCTCATTTGGCAAACGACCGCACCACGACATCTTGTGGAACGGCAGCCCACGCCGAATGCACCCAGCCACACACAGCCGTCAGGCAGGCTCTATTGACAGGTCCGGTTGGCGCAATTTCGCTGTCTTCTGCTGCCAGCCACTCGTACTCACAGCGGAGCAGGTACTTAAAAGGCGAAGATCCGGGCTTGTGTCATGACCATGTCACACTTCACTGGCAGGGACTGATTGCGCATTTCAGGGACGTACGCCGCAAGCTTAGCCTACAGCTCCGGAAGGCGTCGAGACTTTGGCACGTGGGAAATTCCTCACTCGCCATCACAGGTAAAAACTTCACTTCGCTGCAGACGCCACTCTCGCACCACCCGTTCAGAAACATCAAACTTGCGGCCTATTGCGCAGCGATTTGTTTCTTCGGCGTAAAGGATGGCAGCCCCCTTGAACACTGCTATGAACGAGTGCCGAATGATTAGTGGACCTGGAGCACCCATGACGACTGAGGAAGCATAGAAGTAGCACGCAGCCAGCAGTCAAGTGGAACGCGTCAAACCAATGCCTTTGGTCAAACTACAGAGAAAAACCCGTGAGCGGTGTCTGCTCCTCCATGAACTACCGACACTTCCCGCAAGCACCACCGTTCTAAGACAATTGTCTAAGGGTGCCACCACGAATAGAACAGCGGCGCTTCCATCAACTATCAACACCCCCTTATGAGTGCTGTGTGCACTGTAAAACTCTCAAAAATGTTGAAAAACCCTTCCGAAAAGCGAACAAACATGCAGGATAGCGAAAAGCTATGGGTAGGGCCATAGAGCAAACATAAAATTCTAACTACATTGTAGCTCCCATTGGTCTCACTTTTTTAGGCGGTGCCATGTTTTGGTTTCGATTGTTAGTCAACCCCCCCCCCCCCCCCACTTCAGATTTTCAAATTTAAAAAAAGTGGTCGACTTAAAATTATGTAAATGTGGTAGTCATCGTGACTGCTTGGTGCGGTAGTTAGCCGCACCGTAGGCTGCGTCCTCGAGTCTGCTTACAGTGCGCAGTAATTCACTGTTACCGCCCTACACTCCGCAAAACTGCGCACAACGTTCACCGGAAACAGAAAGTTGATTTAAAGTGCCGCCTAGCTGCCACTCTGGCAACTATACTGGCCTCTGAGACTGGCACACTAACTTTTTTGCTGCGGATCACGGAGGCCATGGTTTAAACTGACTTATTATCCAGATATGAGCATGCTGGCTGTTCAAATTATCCGGCAAAATTTGCATGCAAACTGTTGGGACCACCGAAAACCTTCGAATTACGCGGTATTTCGAATAAACCGAGTTCGAATTAACAAGGTTTTACTGTACATGAACAACCTATTTAGACTTCAATAATTATAAAACTAATTAACAGATCTTCATGAAACTTTGCAGTTCCTCATAGTTCGATGGTGTGAACCTACCCTGGAAGTTTCATCCGGATATCTTAAAAAAATAAAAAGTTCGGTCTCCAGGGCAGCCTCCCCCCTTAAGGGGGGAGGAGGGGATCAGAATTAACTTTTTTGTTTCTTGACAGAAAGAGCTGAAATTTGGCACACACATTGCACACTGCAATAAAAAGACAAATCTAAAATTTCATTAGGATAGCCTAATTAGTTTTTGTTTTATAAGAATTTACAAGTTCCTTGCTTGTGGAAAGCCTGGCACAGTAACGAAACATGATAGGGAGCTGGGAATACTTTGTATGTTTGCACAGATGTCTAACCTACTTCAAGACAGTGTTCAATTCTTTTTTTTATAGCACTAATAATTTTTTGCTCAACATAACATGCAACATGACTGTGCTTCACTGCATGGAGCCATGTAGTAATTGTGAAATAATTAAATAATAAAGAGATAAAGAAACATTTCAAGACTGTCTTTAAGTACAGCACAGCTTGTGGATCACAGCAAAACAAACTGGGCCAAAATCGGTCCAGCCATCGTTGTGCCACGCTTTCCACGAGCGAGGTGATTGACAAAAAAAATGCAATTGAGAAAACTGGCTGCAAAGTTTTAACAGCACTGCAAATTCATTCAAAAGCACCAGGGCTTTAATATTTTGAATCATTGCTGTCAGGCATCTTCTTACACCTTTGCCTCAATGTGTGGTGGGCTTTGGATGCCTTCTTCAGGCGTTCTTTATCCTTTTCTTGTGTCATCTGGAGTAGTGCATGACCACCATTTTCACTGCCAGACCGAGCCTGGTATCGCAGTGTACACCCACAGAACGCTGTTGGCCTCTTGGGCGCAGAGTTTTAGCGATCAAAGAGTTCATCGCGGAAACAGGCATAATAATGAACTCAGTCACAAGGGGCCGAAATTTGTTCTTGGCATTGCTGCTTCCGCTCAGTCGCGGACACTGCGCGAAGGGAGTCGCGAACGCTGCATGCCTGCGCTTCTGCAGTCACCGCTGACACAAAACGCGGCTCGAGGCGCGTCTGAATCGTGCGACGATTCGTCTGGTGAGCCTTGAGTCACCATACAGTATGTAGCTCGTCGACGGTTGGGGCTCACTCGCAGGCTGCGTGTCCCTGTCGCACGATGCATCGGAAACGCACACCGTCTCTGCCGGCGATGGAGACCTTCGACCCGCGTCGCCTCCAACAACGCGATCTCGGTTGCTGACTCGCGCGGCCGTACGCACAGGTGCTAGAGCCTTCGTTGGCACGTCTTCCGGTGGCTTGGTTATCAGTGTCGATGTCCCAGGGCGATTGTCGGCTTCGCTGCTGGAAGCGCACGGTGCAAGATAACGCGGCACGTTATCCACGTGTTCAATCGGGTTCACCGCTTCTCCCACTTGCCGCAGTCTTTTTCTCGCCGTAGGAGGCTTGCGCTTCCGTTTTCCGAAGGCATGCTTCATTTAAAAGTTCTTTTCGAACGAGTGACGATCCATCACTGACCTGGGAGCTTTCATATATCCGAATTCTGCGAGTGTCAAACGAAGAACCACGCCGGCGTGGTTTTCAAAGCGGACAACTGCGGTCCGCTGTGGTTGCCAGCTTGCCCGCTGCTGCAGCAGCAACCAATGGCGAGACGCCTTTCAGTACGGCAACCAATCGGAGGCCCACTTTCATCGCAGGGCCCTTGTGACCGCCTCTAGCAGACCCGCGCTTCTTTTGTGTTTGTGTGTTTGTTACAAGATGGCGACGACCGAAGAATTCAGCAAGGGAATGGCGAAACTTCGAGCTTTCGAACAATACCAAGATGGCGGCGTTCGGTGGCGGGAAAGACGAGTTAGGGCTCCGCGAACTGCGGTGATTTTACGCGATTTAAAGCTGTTTCCTCGCCCTACGCACTCATAAATTAATTTTTTTCGGGCACTTTTAGTGCGTTTTCAGTCAAACCATTTTGATACAATGTAGATTAGGCATTGCAGATACCGAAACGCGTCGTTGCCAAAAATCGATCTTTTTTGCGATTTTCGCGATCTGATCCCCGCGTCCCCCCTTAAGCAGTACTACTGTTTAGTACATACTTTTTTCGAGCTCCGGCCAAATACAGCTTAACGAGGTTTCACTGTAATCAAAGAGTCGGCGTGCTGAGATGGCGTGGCATCATGTGCACTTCTTCCCACGCATTTAGTATCAGAAGTTGTGTAATATCAAGTTTGGGAGACGCGTCGAAGCGAGAGCCAGACGAAGCATTTGCTCCTCACTGCCAGCGCTGCTCGTGATAGCATCGTCTTACTGCGGACAACGCTATCGACCGTGGGGGAAGAGTGGCTGCGCAAGTGTGACTGGCTTTGCTTTGTACCACCAATGTGAAGATGCCATTGACAATGCATAAAATGGTATCTTTCGACACACACTCAAATCCAACACAGTAAAGCTCTTCCTAATTCGAATTTACTTTTTTCGATTGCCCAATAACATGCAAAATGTTGCGACCCTTTTCCCTGCAAGAAAAGTCGATCGAGGATTGAACTTATTCACATAAAAGCTCAAATTCCAATTCAACAAAATTTCAATATAAAGCAAGTTGCCAATGTTATAAACTTCGTTCTGCTTAGGTTTAACTGTATTCATTTTTTCCAAGGGCCACAGACCAGGAGAATAAGTGGCCAGCACATGTGGTTGGCCACAAGACCATCAATTCATTTTAAGATGCGTTGTGGCCCACCCAATGATGTCAAGAATGATTCTGCAAATAATATTAAATACGTAAACAAACACATAAATAAACAGTGAAACCCACTGTGCATGCTGCTGCCAGAACACGGTCAGTAACACTGCACAAACATAAGGTGGCATATTTTGTTCCACGTACTCATTTTTTATGGTTTCTACATAAAGCAGCACTTCATAAAGAACAATAAACAATGCGTTGTAGAGCACACTGCTGATAAGCTGTGGTTCATAGCTATGCCCATGGCGAATCGTTACGCTGATGCCAGCAGCTTGGCCCAGTCGGACTCGCGAACAGACGGTCGGGAAGAAGGAAACAAGGAGGCCACCTGTGCCATGGTTGTGCCGAAGGCCCGTCCCCCTCCGCGGCCGTGCAACCGGACCACCTCGCGCAGTGCCGTGGCTGCACCGTGCCTCACTTCCCAGGCCGCACTGAACAGGTCCTGGCAGAGGGCCTCCACAAAGGCCTCCAGGGGCCATTCACCCGAACACTGCAGCAGCAGCACCAAGTCAGCTCGACAGGAAAAAAACCACCTAAAGTGGGCCATGCAAATACTTCCCAACATTTTACATGTATGTGTGTGTGTGTGTGTGTGTGTGTGTGTGTGTGTGTGTGTGTGTGTGTGTGTGTGTGTGTATATATATATATATATATATATATATTTATATATATATAGTCATATAGTCATATAATGAGAAGCCAACAAACACTGACACCAAGTACAACATAGGGGAAATTACATGTGCTTAATAAATGAAATAAAGTAATGATAAATTAATGGAAATTAAAGTGGATGAAAAAACAACTTGCCGCAGGTGGGAACCGAACCCACAACCTTAGCATGTCGCGTGCGATGCTCTACCGATTGAGCTACCGCGGCGGCGTTTCCCCATCCACTTTTTTTTGGGTATTTATGTGTACTAGTAGAACCCTGGGACTGTTAGCCAGCGCCCCCACTCGCAGAGTTGTGGGTTCGGTTCCCACCTGCGGCAAGTTGTTTTTTCATCCACTTTAATTTCCATTAATTTATCATTACTTTATTTCATTTATTAAGCACATGCAATTTCCCCTATGTTGTACTTGGTGTCAGTGTTTGTTGGCTTCTCATTATATGACTAATAAATATCGGGTCCCTCGGTTAACCCCCTTTCTTCTCGTTTATTACATAACGAGGGTCTCGAATCCGGCAACATTGATGCCTTCAGGTAGCATATGTGGGTTTATTGACCAGTTGCCTTCACCCGAAAAGATCACGTTCTCGTGACGCCTGCGGCAAAAAAAGACGTTCCACGTCCGCCGCCAAGGTCTGTGAGTGGGGGCGCTGGCTAACACTCCCAGGGTTCCACTAGTACACATAAATACCCAAGAAAAAGTGGATGGGGAAACGCCGCCGCGGTAGCTCAATCGGTAGAGCATCGCACGCGACATGCGAAGGTTGTGGGTTCAGTTCCCACCTGCGGCAAGTTGTTTTTTCATCCACTTTAATTTCCATTAATTTATCATTACTTTATTTCATTTATTAAGCCCATGCAATTTCCCCTATGTTGTACTTGGTGCCAGTGTTTGTTGGCTTCTCATTATATGACTAATAAATATCGGGTCCCTCGGTTAACCCCCTTTCTTCTCGTTTATATATATATATATATATATATATATATATATATATATATATATATATATATATATATATATATATATATATATATATATATATATATATATATATATATATACATACACAGTCAAACCTCGGTATATCGAACACGGATATATCGAATTATTGCGTATATCGAACACTTTCTATATCACGTGGAAAATCGCATGCATTTTTAATTTTTTTATTTCGAACGGGGCCGGATGTAAAACGGATATATCAAACTCCGCCGCCCCAGACCAAGTGCGCTCTGTTGACAGGAGGCGAGCTTTCCCGCAACACTCTCGAAGATAGCGGCGGCGCAATGGGCGTTCCAGACTGCTGCGTACGACAGCTCCCACATCGGTTGCGCCGAGGGCGCCATTTGAACGTAGCGGCGTACACACGCGGCGGCTTGGAGCCAGCCACGGCCGGTCTCGAAGGGAAGACTCTAGCGCGCGCTTCTCAAGCGCGCGCTCCCCGGTTGTGAGCCAGTCCGGCCGCCCCAATCACGTGCGCCCACGCCCCCGCCGTGCGCGCGTGATCGAGGCGGCCGTGGAGCCAGTTGGAGCGCTTTGTCGGTGCTGAGCCACACAGCATGTGCATTGAGGACTTCGTTGGCGGTGACGACAGCACCGGAACAGTGGCGGAGTCAACAGACGTGGAGATCGCGGCAGAAGTGACTGCTGACCGGCCAAACAAAGATGCTGCCGAAACTAATCCAGCAAGCGCTGATGTTGCCCCGCTTTCGACTGCAACTGAGGCTGTCGCTGCTTTGGCCGTTGTACGCCGCTACTGCGGCGCAATAGAAGGCACTGGACCGTCTCTTGTGGACCGTTTGGACTATGTTGAGGACGCCGTGGTCAAGCATGCGATTGCCAATATGAAGCAGGACGCGCTGCTTCAGTACTTTCAGCGAACGAAATAAATACTTTGTTTGAAGCTTCATGTGAGTATCTACTGCGCCACGATTGGTTCATTGATTGATTTGTGCTAGTTTTTGACGCGTTTTCTACGTGATATTATATATCGAATTCTGGTTATATCGAACTATTTTGCGATCCCCGTGCTGTTCGATATATCGAGGTTCGACTGTATATGTATGTATGTATAAACATGAATGTAGCCTTGCATTGTTCACAAAGTCCAGTGAGGCTTAGTGATAAAATTAAAGAATATCCGAATGTACAAATACGTATCAGATTCATAAAAAAAAATGTAATGCTAAAAAATAAAGGCGTAGGCAAGAAAACACAACACAAGCATTTTCTTTTCCACTTCTTTCTCTGTTGCCTAGAGCTAGACTTTTTTTATGAGAATCAATACCAACTTGCTCAGTTCACGCTTATTAACAAAATGAATAGTGAATGTTTGAATAATTTGACCCATGAATTGAATATTCCTGAATATATTCAGTTATTAAAGTTAATATATATGTAATTGCAATGTATTCGTAAGATTTCATGTGACTCAGCACCCGGAACATTGGCATCTATGGGCAAGCATTGCTGGCAATGTGTGAAAAATGCTGTTGATTGCAGGTGCCAAAACATCCAGTGCCAATTGAAGCGTCACATCAGACTTCTCCTCCATCATCAATGACAATTTTAAGACTGCCATTTCCACTCACTTGATGCAATTATAGAATGTTACCTACTTTTGACGATGTTAGTGGCGCGAAGCTTTTGGGGAGCACGAAAGGAAATGAACGGAACAGCAACAAAAAACCTACTCCTGAATAATGACACTAACCCTGAGAGTAAATACACGTAATGAAACAATAACATTAAATTAAATGTGAAGGTGATCACACACCAAAAAGTGCTTGTCTGAAAACAATGTCCCTTCAATTTGCAGTGAGAGGGCGGGCCGATGTACTTGCCTCTTCCCAGAGGTTTTCGCCCACCGTGCCATCGGATGGTGCCTCTTCCTTGATGGCCACGGCGTTGGCAGCACCTCCTCCGCAGAGCCTCTTGGACAGGCCGGGCCCATCCTTGGCGAGGCTCGCACGTCGCTTGGGGCCACGGAACAGGCCCGGCGAGGAACACGGCGGCGGGGGAGCAGAGATGTGGCCCACCCCCGCCATGCTGGAGGGCGACGATGTGACTGGGCTCGGAGGAATGCCACATTCTGGATGACATCCCTGCAAGTATTTGTTAACCAAGGAATCTGTGAACTCCATATTGTTGTAAATTAACTAACAGCATCAAAAGCAAGGACAAAAACGAGTAACACAACACTAGCATAGACTTAAGATCGATGCTTGATATTCATTCATATATTGTCATGTGATGAAGACTAATCTGATAACGGTGATAATATGGTCAAAACCTGAAAATTAAGGCAACCTACATGCCACATTATACTAAAAGGCATCCGTAAAGTAAGTTCCAAGTATAACGAGACACGAACACCACAAGAAAAAACAAATGACACTGATGCACAGACTGCTTTTCAAGACGCAGAACACACTTTTATTTTAGGAATTCGCTTTGCCAGAGCACACAGTTTTGCATGGCAGCATTGCGCTAGTCGGCCACCAGTTACTGAAGCCAGCATGTCACCTGCGCTTAACAGTGCACCATTGTTGACCTTCTGCTATTCATTGACACAGAGCACTACGACATCTTGAAACAGCACCTGGAGACTGTGCAGGTTAGTCCTGCTCCTCAAGAACGAGTAAGCAGGTCGCTGTCCCTTGTTGACACAGTGCCAGTCTATATTGGAAGTATGTGCTAAGCCCACCAATCTGAGTTTGCACACATGAATGGCAGCCAGACAACCAGCTCAGACCATTCCTTGTGAAAGCAAGCAGCTGAAAGGCCATTCAAGAACACTGCAGTACACTCCAAATGCTTTGAATGCAAAGCTTTCTTTGCCACCTTCCGGCCCTTTGAGCATATCTACCTATCCGCTCTGGTGCTGACAGTGCCTACGAAATTGAGCCGCTGTGTATAAACTAGTGTTTGCAATGCCGTCATGGTAGCTGCATCACCGTCATTTGAGCTTCATTCTTCTCGGCTCCGATTCTCATGTACTACCTGTGCTCAAGCCAGGCGGCGCACGTAGGAAGATCCGGGCATCTTGGCTGCGGAACTATGGGTGCTGGTTGCCTCTGTACAAACAGCAACTCAAAAGTTTCCCTCGAGCGTTGATCTCCGAGTGCCGAATAGCAACGCGTCGCCTCCTCATTCTTCCCCATCCTTGCACCAAACTTTCACGGCTCTTCTCATCTTTACCAGGGCCACTCATCCAAGCATCGAGGCCGGCTCTTTCGTGCTACGCATGGATTCCAAGTACAACAACGCTGCACCGAACTCCAACATAGTAGCGCCATCACAGCAACTCAAATCGATGACCCTGGCTTTCCAAATTCACAAAGAAGCTCTGACAGGGCCGCAGCTTCGTCAACAAGTGCATCAGCTCAGATTTTGCATTCCTCTGTTGTTTACTTGAGCAGCTTAAGGATGGCGTACTACTTGGCACAGGGGCAGAGTAACGTGTTCTGTTATGACTGAGCAGTTAGGCAAGCCCACAATTTTTCTGAGTCTCAGCTTGTCTAAACTCCACAATGAGCACATGTTTCAACTCATCAAAAGTGGTCAAAGTGCAACCCTTCAAGGTTGTTGGTGAAAGAACCAGCTACCTGCGATTATGCTTCACATAACTTTCGATTTCCAAAGTATGCGAGATCTGCATAATTTTTTTTTTCACATATTATGTAACGACAAGGGCACAGGTATTCATTTCATTAGCTCTCCACTAGAGTACGACTTTCAGAAAAAACCTAGTTTAAAAGAATTTTATGGTCCAGTCAGCTTAGCTAATTCGACTATGACAAGACCGATGAAACTAGTCAAATTATCTGGCAGGTCGAATTAACCAAGGTGCCGTAAAAATGCAAAAGCACCCCACTGATTGATTTGGCAGTACTTTCTCAATTTTAACACGCCCTAAAATCAAATATGCACCGACTTTGTATGTGTCCAAAGTAGAAATGTAACATAGAAATCACATAAAACTCCTAAACAAAGTAAAAATCTAACGTGCACACAATATATCAGCAAGAAAAACAGGCAAGGGTTAATTATGCGTCACATAACAACGGCCAGTTTCTTAAAGTCAGTTTTGCCATAATACATCGGTGCTATGCGGCAAAGCTTATAAGCGCTACAAAGGCAGTTTTGGAATCTTGTCCAACTGCACCACACAAGCAATTTTCAGCCCAATTTCTTGAAGAATAATAAGTAAAAGAACATGTTCAGGGTGTCTACCAAGTTGACATTTCCAAATTCCCCGAGTTTTCCAGGTTTTCCCCGAGTGCCTTTGCAAAATTCCCTGAGTAATGCAGAACTATGTTTTATTTCAAGACGGGCTGAAACCATATCGCCCGATGCTGTCACTCTATAGTAAGCATATGAAAAAAAATTTAAAAATAAACTACTTATTTGACTTTGAATACTAAGGAGTAGTGTGTATGTTATTCAAGATAAGAATAGAACGGAGGGGTTAGTAAAATGTACAGCAAATAAAATGTATTCGAAAAAAATTGCAAATCCAGTAGGACATTCTCAAATACAAATAAAAAGGAGATGCATACAGAAGCAAATATTTTCGAATATGAGCTATTTCTATCAACTGATAGCAAGCTCAGTGGTATGAGGCCCGAACTTTGTCACAATTGAGATTCTCTCTCAACAGCTCGTAAGTCAACCTCAACTGTCCTGACATACTCTCAGTCCGCACATGACAGCTCAGTGTAGTGTTTCACTGCTTTAAAGAGTTTATTTTGGTCAAGAATCGAGTATCTAGTATTCCATTTTTTGAATATTCAATTTTTCAAATAATCAGACCCGCAGTGAATGGCCCGGCAGTGGTCGGTACTTTGACGTGCGCAGCGTTCCTATGCCAAGCGATTTCTATCGGTAGAAGTTTCAACCAGTTCGACTGGACCAATTAACACTACGCAAACTGAGGGAACCACAAAAACAGTGCGTGCACAAAGCAAGCAAGCATCCACTAAGATCGGGCCCAACAACCTCTGGAAGGTGTGGTGATCACATTGTATGTGCGAGTTCAGAGTTCATGCACACAGATGCACACATTTCACAGCTCTCAATCCAGATGTGAACACACAGCCAAACTTGGCACACGTGCTTGCTGTGATTACCGGCTGGTTGAACTTGTGGGGATGCACACCTCTCACGCGTCCCCTGATACGTTGTTTTCCAGCATAGCTCCCGTCTCCTGTAATCCGGCTTTGCCGTGTGGCCTTGAGCCCGCGGCGGTCGGTGTGGTTGAAGCGCAGTACGAGAGATGGCGTGAGTGCTGCGCTGCTGACGCCGCCTCACGGCGGGGGTTACTTGGGCACAAAAAGGAGAAGGCTCTTTGGTTCGGGATCGGCAAGCTGCACGGACTTTCCGCGAGTGCGCCGATACATGCTTCTGCGAGACCGTCTCGTGAGGCCTCGTTCACATGCGCCACCGTTCGCGTGACTGTACGCGCAAACGACCAAGCGTTGGGATCCAGCATGGGGCGAACATATTCGCTCGTTATCCGGTCGCGGTGAGTCGGACTTCTGAGATTTGTTGCACGCCCATCGGCACATTTTGTGGATAGCAACTCAGCTAGCAGGCATTGATCTATGAAAGGTGCAATAAATGCCCTTGTGATTGTTTGCACTACTTTGTTGTCATTCCTTTGTCCCAAGAGCACGGATGAGAACCCCACAACCGCAGACCTGAACGCCACTTCAACGGCCCTCAATCTAAGCCATACGCGTGATTTTGCGACTGATCACTGATGAGCCACCTGTAGGAGCATATTACAGTCGAACCTTGATATATCGAACAGTGCTGTTGTTGCGAGATAGTTTGATATAGCCAGAATTCGATACATAAAATCCTGTAAAAAACATGTCAATATCTTCTGGAAATCAATAAATTAACCAAGGGCACAATCGGGGATCGTTGTTCGGAGCGCATGTTTGGTTTCACCGTGCACAACTGGCCTAGGCCATGTCGACTTCATCAGCTGCGAGTGCACAGTCTATTGTGCCACACGCAATTAGCGCAGGCCACCCAGACTTCATCAGCCACGTGAAGTTGGCATGGCCTAGGTCAATCGCGCGTGACACAATTGAATGCACGCCCCGAACAACAATCCCCGATCGCGTCCCAATCGTGGCACAGTAAATACTCACTTGAATCTTCCCATAAAGTGTTAATTTATTTGACTGAAAGTACTGCAGCAGTGTAGCGTGCTTCTTATTGGCAGCCGCGTGCTTTAACATGGCGTCCTCAATATAGTCTAAACGATCTACAAGGGATAAGCCGGTGCCCTCTAATGCGCCGACCTGGCAGCGGTCAATGAAGTTGCCTAGGTAGTATGGAAGATACACCATCCCATAGAGTAACACGAGTCTTGCTCATTTTGTGCGTATATCTCATACTCCAAAAGTGCTCGATGCATACGCAGGGCTTTGTGCACTTCTTAATGCAGCACAGGTCACAGAGTGCGGGTGCCTTTCGTCCAACAAACCGGGCTGAAGGCGGGCGGACCTGACACGCCAGACTGCGCCAAGCAGTGCACTGTCCCCAAGCATCGTCACCACCATTATTGTTGCGTGGTGAATTTTCACGACGGTCGTCAGCCTGACACGCTGGAATATTCAACACACTGTGCAACGACGTGAGAGACAAAATTGGCTAGGTAGTATACAAGTTGCAGCTCTCCGCATTAGGTTACGCTGTCAGCGGGCTGTATACAGCCAATCTCGCTTGATTTGTGTGTGTGCTCAGGGTTCACTTTTTGTTTTATTTTGGTTTTCAGCTATCGGGAAAAAAGCTCCTGTGTTCGCCATGAGTAGCCTGTGGATCATCTCGTCGGGACTGCTCAGACATGAAAAATTTTATTTTAGCTTAATCATGAAAAACCCAGTCATCTGTATAGGTGCATGCGGATGATTTTTTTATTAGAAAACTGTTACACACAGGAATTTACAGGAACTAAGGCAATTTCTTAGAGTGAAGCGGCCCACCTAATTAGTGAAAGTTCATATACAGCCATTGAAACTGTTTCAGAATGCGTTGCTGAGAGAACAAGCGAAAGATAATTGTATCGACTGACGTGGCACAGTCAGTTGCCCAATAAGATAGGGAACTGCACATAAAAAGTGGTGTTTAAGCAGCCTTTGTCACATTATATGTTACTGTAAACAAATGAATGACAACAAACAAGACCGTTGCTGCATCTGCATCATTTTTTCTCTAAGGAAAGAAAAGAGCCACTGCGCGTTAGCCAGCGCTAAGGATACAGACACTCAATCACAGTATTTACTGATTCCCGTGTCTTGAAATTTGCTTTTGCAGCATACATACCAGAGCAGCTGAAGCTGAGTCACGGTGCTAACGCCACCAGCATATTATTAGTTTCATTAGTTATCTAAGTCATAGTTACTGGGCCCTCGTTCTGAGTTGGTGCACATGCTTAAACAAATAGACACATATTGCAGCAGACTGCTGTTGCAGCTTGGCATCATGCTACTTGAGCAGCATACGCACTGAAAGCGGCCACGCACCGAAACGGCATCTGGCAACTTCTTGTGCGAAGTGCAAGCATTTGGCACAGCGTTTTGCTTCCTTGGCAATGGAAGGCATGCTGCAATGCCTCCCCTGCACGAAAGTCCCTAAAATTCCCATTGCAGTGCAGCTGAGATGAGCAGATATACCATGGCGCCATGCCTTTACCAGCAGGACGTCACGTTTGGCACTACTATCCGAAACTTTTAAGCACGGTATGGAGGGCTCTGTTGACCGGCGTTTTCACAGCGCTGCCTGGGCAGCCCGTCAGGCCTATAGCGGCGTAGAAGGGCCAAAGCTGCTGCAGCCCTAGTTGAAGTCGGGAGCGGGGCAAACATCAGCGCTTGCAGGATCAACCTCAGCAGCATCTTTGTTTGGCCGCTAACTTACGCGGCTATCTCCACGTCCGCCAATCGAAGCATTTTGAAACACTCAATGGTAAGGTATTAAGTGGTGTCTGCCAAGGCGTCTATGGGTGAGCCCAGTGAGTGTGCACTGTCGCATGTCTTTATAAATGCAATCTGCTAGTCCTCACGAGGCGCGGCAGGCGCAGAGCGCGGCACTGAGGAGGTGTCAGTGCGGGAAATTCAAAGCGTCGTTGACGTTGTCGAACTAGCCAAGCCACCACGTACGTACGCCACTACGTTCAAATAGCACCCTCAGCATGATCGATGCGTCCAGCTATAGAGCACAGCAGTCGGGAACACCTATCGTGCCACCGCTACCTTCGAGGGTGTTGCAGGAAAGTTCACTGCCTGCCAGAGTGCATGTGGTCTGGGGTGGCGGAGTTCGATACATCTGTTTTGCATGACATCTGTTTGTATTCCGACCCCGTTCGAAATAAAGCATTAAAAATGCATGAGATTTTACAGGTGACACAGAAAGTGTTCAGTATATGCAATATATCCATGGTCAATATATCGAGATTTGATTGTATATAGCGACAAGCTTTCTGCAATGGTTTGCAGCACATATCACATTGGCCGGTGGCAAATTTTCACCATGGCCACACCATTGGCCACACTGTCTAGCTTGTTAGGCTTAGTTGGAGACAAGTCGTCAGGTGTCGGTGACTATACAAAGTTACGATTTCATACCGAATCAACGCAAACCTATTCATGGAGGTCGCTTGGCTCTCAGAAAGCCGACAAATAGTCGCCAACGAAATTGACTGCACGGTATGACCGTTGTTCACGGCCACCATCTTTGCAAAATATTGTACGGTACCACTTCGTTCCGAACACTGGAGGCAATCAGACTTGCTTGGATTTGTGCAAGAGTGATGTCTCTGTACACAGTCAACAAGAGCGCCACAGCGTTGGTGATCTCTGCCAACGAAGTTCGCCCTGGAGATCGAAGAAACAAGCCATGCTTCTTCGCACCACTTGGCTCTCGCGAAGGACCAGGAGGTGACTGCCGATCACACAAATGAAAAGCCACGCAAACACACAAAGATGTGACGTCTCCGAGACACACCTGCTCGAGCAGTGGACACACCACGTGAAAAATAGCAACCAAAACTTCAGTATATAAAAAAAGAAAACAGATCCCGCATTAAGTGATTGTGACGACGGTACTGACAAAAAAAAAAGAATGTAGACAAAGTGCCATCCTCTGGTGCATTTTCCCAACCGAGGGAGAGCGAGCATGGCCTCCGCGACTGCAGGATGGCACGGGCGCTCTATTGAGTAGCGTGCGTCTCCAAATCTTGAAGACTATAGAGTGGGCCACTGGAGCCAAGCCAGCGAAAAATCCACCATGGCGACCTCCAAGAACGCGTAGCGTGGTTCGGAATGTGATTTAGTCTGGTAAATCGAACTTTGCGACTTCAGTTCATCCGAAAAATTAAAGCCAAAAATGCATTAGCTCAACGAGAACCCCGACGGTGCATTTATGAAGTACAGCATATTGACACGTGTACTTATCTTTATCGGGCGACCACGTTTCGCCGCTTAACAACTGTTCTCGCACAGCGAGGGACGCGCCTGAATGTATCCGATGTTTCTGGAAAGTTATCGATGCTTCTACCTGGCTATCTGTTGTCGCCGAATCTTGTGTTATCTGATTTCGTCGCGTAACGCGAATGGTGTAGAACTTTGTGGAAGACACACGGTTCCGAACGATTAGTCTGGAACATTCGACGACTGCTCTATAAAAGCCGACGCACTTGACCCGCTGATCAGATTTTCGACGATCGCCGACTGTGTTCGCCGCTATCGTTGTGCTTTAAGTGTAGCCTGTTTTGTGGGCACAGGTTCGCCCAATAAAAGCTAGTTTTGTCATTCACAGTACTTCTACTGTGTTCTTTGACGTCACGACCACGTGACATCTGGTGGAGGTGCTAGTGCGTTCATGTACCGAACGCCCCCGCAAAGCCGCGATCCAAGCCCGAAGCCCGAGGACAAAACCGACACCGCCCAAGACCAGCGTGCTAGCTGCAGACTGCAAGGACTGCCCCCAGAGCACGGACTTCTACCTGAGGCGACAAAGAAGATCGTGGTCAAGACAACCTCAATGGCTGCCCCAGCGTCCCCCGTTATCTTACAACAACCCCGGGACCCACTGACCTTCCATGGAGCAGCGACTGAAGACCCGGAATCCTGGCTGGAGACCTACGAGCGAATCGCGACATTCAACAACTTGGACTCCGACGACAAGCTGCGGCATGTCTACTTCGCCTTAGAAGACTCCGCCAGAACGTGGTTTGAGAACCGGGAGTCGACCTTAACGACATGGGACCTCTTCCGTAGCGGCTTCCTGCGCACCTTTACGAGCGTCGTGCGCAAGGAAAGGGCCGAAGCCATGCTGGACGCCCGAGTTCAGCTACCGAACGAGAACGTTGTTATCTTCACGGAAGAAATGAAACGTCTCTTCCGCCACGCCGACCCGGATATGCCCGAAGAGAAGAAAGTCCGCCTTCTCATGCGTGGTGTGAAGGAAGAACTTTTCGGCGCAATGGTACGAAGCCCACCGAAGACTGTAGAAGAGTTCCTTCGCGAGGCAGCCAGCATTGAGAAGACACTCGAAATGCGGAACCGGCAATTCAACCGCCGTACGAGCTCTACCCACTACGCAGGAATTCAATCACTGGCCGCAGACGATCTGCGCGAGACCATCAGGGCCATTGTGCGCGAAGAACTGCGCAAGGTCTTGCCTTCGTCGCAGCCTGAAGTGGCCTCGATCGCCGACATCGTGAAAGAAGAGGTGCACCGATCCCTTGGAGTTCCTGAGGTGGAACCAGAATCACCGCAGCCGGAGGCAATGACCTACGCCGCCGCCGTCGCCCGCCGTCAAGGCCCCCCTGCGCGACCGCGCCAGGGTCGTGCAACGCCGCAATTCCGTCGTCCGCCGCCGCCGCCGCCGCAGCCAGCACGCCAATACGTCGCCCAGCGCACCTACGCGAGGAAGACGGACATTTGGCGAGCCCCCGACCACCGCCCGCTCTGCTATCACTGCGGAGAAGCCGGCCATGTGTACCGCCAATGCCCATACCGCGACCTGGGACTGAGAGGGTTCGCCGTCAACGCGCCGCGTCCACAGCTTGGCGAGCGCCCACGTGAAATCGCCGATTACCTAGCCGCCACTCAGCGGAACTCTCGACGACCATCCCGTTCACCGTCACCAGGCCGCTACCTGTCACCGCAGCGCTGACCGTACACTGGTCCAGCTCGGGGCCGCTCTGCGAGCCCATATCCGGAAAACTAAAAGCAGCAACCGATGGAGGTGCGGTTGCTGTTCGTCGAACTGACGAAGATCCTCCGCCGCCGACGAAGTCGATGGAGAAACCATCTCGACTACCTAATGACGACACGCCGCCGTCCCGAAGAAGTCGGCAAGCCAAGACTACACCGACGAAAGACGACTTGACGACGCGACGTTCCAGTTTCAGTTCAACACGACGCAGCCGTGATCCGACGCCAAGACCTAACTGCAACGCCAGACAAAGAACCACCGACCTCGACGTGCTTCTCGACGGCCACGCAGTTACCGCCTTAGTGGACACCGGTGCTGATTACTCCGTCATGCTGATTACTGCGCCTGAATGTATCCGATGTTTCTGGAAAGTTATCGATGCTTCTACCTGGCTATCTGTTGTCGCCGAACCTTGTGTTATCTGATTTCGTCGCGTAACGCGAATGGTGTAGAACTTTGTGGAAGACACACGGGTCCGAACGATTAGTCTGGAACATTCGACGACTGCTCTATAAAAGCCGACGCACTTGACCCGCTGATCAGATTTTCGACGATCGCCGACTGTGTTCGCCGCTATCGTTGTGCTTTAAGTGTAGCCTGTTTTGTGGGCACAGGTTCGCCCAATAAAAGCTAGTTTTGTCTTTCACAGTACTTCTACTGTGTTCTTTGACGTCACGACCACGTGACAATATCTATGAAGTACGAATTTTTGGAGTGAAGCGCACACTTTAGCGGCGAATATAGATTCAGTGAGCATCGTCCGCAGCTTTGTCGAGTGCAGTGGTGGTGATTTTTTATATGCTGTGCGTTTTCAGCCAGCTGGAGAACATGGCACTTGGGTGAACTACCACGCCAAGCAGTCCCGTATCAGTGATTACTTCAAGTAATCGTTCTTGGACTTCGAACATAAAGGTGATTTCTTTATGCGGCAAGTTCTTGGTTATTCTTTATCTTCATTTCGGTATTAGAAAATTTGCTTAATTTGAAGGATTTTCATGGTCCGGCGGCCTTCGAGTTACCAAGGTCATTCTGTAAATTTTGCCCACGAAGATGAGCCACACTAAAATTGGGATGGCAGTGGCGAGCGCATTTTCAGTTGTCCGCTGAAGGCGAATGCCATCAAAAAGTGAAACAGGCGTGTAGTACTATATGCTGTTGATTCCATCCACTGCAACAGAGTTTAGCCATGGCAGACTAAACTTTGGTAATTAGAGTTCACTGTGGGCTGAGAATTTTTATAAAGCCTGTGCTGTAGTTTGCAAGGATAAAAAAAAAAGTACCAGGCATGTGCTCGGTATAATAGGGCACCCAATTCCACAAGCAGCAGCCCCTGCTGGGATGGCCCAACTTACGGCTACATAGGAGAAACACATACCTACAGCCTGTAGGCAACATGCAGGCAGCTGGAGCATTCCTATACATGTGCCAAGCAAGATGTGGCTTCAATATACAGTGGAAACTCGTTGATACATTCCCATTATGCACGTTTTCCCAGCGCCAACATTCGCAATTGGGAACACAAAAAATGACCCAATACAGTTATGTTAATTTTTTACCGTTTCATACGTTCCCGGAAAACATGATTTTTCAGCACCAACGTTCGGTGTGTTGCCAAACTGCGATCATATGATACGTTTTCCAGCCACTAGATTCCATGTGAACAAGAAAAGGCACAAGGCGCACGGGATCAAGAAAGGTATTGTAACTACCGTGTAGTGCGGAATATAGGTCGAGGTTTTTTCCAAAAAATATTACTAGAAGGTCACCCCTCGACTTATATACCGGCCCTTGGCACAACATGAATAGTCGTCCGGCAACATGTAGGAGTGCAGACCTTTCAGCATCCGCATCGATATCGCCTCCTTGGTGACCGACGCGGCCTACGCAGTTGGACCGACGCCATCTTCCCTTTTGTGCAGCAATCGTTCCTGGCGTAGCTAATACCCCTGTCACACGGGCACCCGTGAACTCCGTTGAGCATGAAACTCCCTAACGGCGATTGATGGCAATGGAGTTGCAGCCGTGCTACACGGCACAGTGCGAGCTTTCGACGGGCGCCGCACGGGGTAGAAACGGCGCTGCTGCGCTTACTTCTGCGTGCAACTGTTCACGTATACGGTCGTCGTTAAAGTAAGCTATGTGTATTTTTTTAACGCAGTACGTAATAACATAAAATCACAGCGAGTAACTTTGCGGCATGTTACCGCAAGACTTTTGTTTTCCAAGCATAGCGAAGTTGCAAGCGATGCTGGCCACACTGTGCGTTTGCTTTCGTGCGTGGGCAGTGCGGGTCACGTTGTTTGGCAGGTGGGCTTCGAGTTGTGATGCCACTGTGTAATCGTGCATGTCTGTGTGTTCGCGACGATAATGCGCCGGGATCGCTCATGATGCGTGTCACCCGGAGAATTTACCCGTGCGGCTTGAACGATACCACGTGCGGCTCACGTGCATATAAAAACAAACGAAATGGCGGAACGACGTTTCCCGATGCGGCGTGGCGAAGTATTGGTGTAGAAGGTACAGTCACCGATGCCTTTAAAAACAAATTAAACTTCCATTATGTGGCATATATCTCAAGGCAACAAAAAAATAATAGTGCTAAAAATTATAAATTAACCAGTTACGACGATTTTACTAGCGTGGTTTCTCTGCGGAACTGTAGCTACCTGGGAACAAGAACACTCCATCTAACCGTAATGGTCATTGCTGAACTCTCTTCGCCCAAAGGGAGACCGTGTGCCAGGGAGCGCAACTCCATTGGCTTAAAGACGAAGGAGTTCAATGGAGTTCGCGGGTGCCCGTGTGACAGGGGTATAATTTCCCGACAACCCGCTAAATGAGTGCGAGTACTCGACGTTAGTTCACCGCGGCATTTAGGAAGAAAGTCATCGAATATGCTGAAATTCATGGGAACATGTCTGCCCAGCGGCATTTCGGCGTGTCGGAAAAAAGCGTCCGATACTGGCAAACGCAGAAAGTCAAGCTGTCTGCCTGCAACGCACGGAAGACGTCCTTTTGCGGGCGCCGCGCGGTGCACCCGGAGCTCGAAGACAAGGTGGCGGATTTCGTCCGCGAGCATCGTGCCAGATCATTGCCAGTGACAGCGGAACTCATCCGCATCAAAGCTATTGAGATCGCCCGAGAATCCGGACTGCCCAAGGAAGAATTCAAGGGCTCCATTTATTGGGTTCGTCGCTTCATGCGACGCAAGAGATTTGCACTTCGACGGCACACATCAATCTGCCAGAAGCTGTCAGAGGCATACGAGGACAAGCTGGTCAAATCCCAGCGCTATGTTATCCGTCTCCGGCAGCAGCATGGCTACATGTTGGGACAGATCGGCAACGCTGATGAAACGCCGGTGTGGTTCAAACATGCCGTTGCCCACCACAGTGTGCGAACGCAGCGCAAAAGAAGTCAAGCTTCTTTCTACGGGGAACGAGCATTCGCGTTTCACGGTGATGCTCGCGTGTACTGCCGACGGCAGAAAGCTGCCCCCGTACATAATATTCAAGAGGAAGACGCTGCCGAAAGAGGCTTTCCCACGGGATGTTGTTCGTGTGAATGAAAAGGGCTATATGGACGAGGCCCTCATGCTCAATTGGATCAAGACAGTCTGGAATCGGCGACCCGGCGCACTCCGGCGGTGTCCGAGCATGCTCGTCTTGGATGCCTTTCGCGGGCACTTGACCGCAGGTGTGAAGCAGGCACTCCACGACGGGAGGACGGAACTCGCCGTCATTTCGGGAGGCATGACCTCAACCCTTCAGCCACTGCACGTCATGCTCAACAAGCCTCTTAAGGACCGTGTCCGTGAACAATATAATCAGTGGATGGCCGGCGACAACCCGACGACTCCAACCGGCCGGCTGCGCAGGCCGCCTCTCGCCACTGTGGCCACATGGGTGTCGCAGGCTTGGCGCTCGCTGCCCGGCGATATGGTGGTGCGGGCATTCAAGAAGTGTTGCATTAGCAACTCCTTGGACGGCACCAAGGATGACATGTTGTGGGACGCAGCCAGCGGAAAGCAGTCGTCTTCGGACGATAGTTCAGACAGCTCAGACGAATGAGCTGGTGACGACTTTGGCGGCACCACTAAATAAAACAAAGTTTTGTGCCTTATAATTTTTATGTTGACTTCTTTGTTTCAATGTAAGGGGGTCGACCTACGTTCCGCCTCGACCTATATTCCGCATTATACGGTATGTTGGGGAACGCAGGTCAACAAAACAACGATATTTATTGAGGGCGAACCTGGGCCCACAACTAAATGTCACTGCGGTCGTGAAGAATCTCCGGGAGTCGCATTCTAAAACTGGTGTCGAACCGTCTTCTTCCTTCTCGCAAAATACCTCGTGCGGGTGGTGCATGCGAGCTGGGTCCAACCGGCTACTCGTCCCATGAAGATCGCTGCCTATTGTTGCTGAACACCACGATATGGCATGCACAGTCCAATACGAATGGCACGCAACTTGAATGTGACCAAGTTGTCGAGGCATTATCCCGCTCCTTACCGCATCGGCCTGAGGCGTGAGAGGAAGTAGGGATTCCTGTGGGCTCTCACTTTTTTTTTTTTTTCCATGACCTCTCATGGTAGGGTTTCATGCTGACAGCATGCACAACATCCGTAGAGTTGTGCCGTCTCGGGCTCTCGTGTCCAGTGGACTTCACTTCGTAAGTGACGTCGCATATACGACGAAGTATTTCGTAAGGGCCGAAGTATCGGCAGAGAAGCTTTTCAGACAGTCGATGGCTTCGCACTGGTGTCCATACCAACACCTTGTCACTGAGTAGATAATGAGCTTCAGTACGTCACTGGTTGTACCGGCTGGAGTCGATGCGTTGTTGTTGGCGTATTCGGTACCTTGCCATCTGTCGTGCCTCCTTGGCTATTGACAAGAAGACATCTAGGTCAGATGAGTTATTGTTTACTTCATCTAACGACAACACAGAATCCAAAGTTGTGGTTACTGCTCGGCCGAATACATGTTCAAACAGGGCGACTCGTGTTGTTTCTTGAACGGCCGTATTATACGTGAAGGTGATGGACGACAAAATGTAGAAATGTACGAAATGTACGAAATGTAGAAAAACATGGTGCGCACAGTTGCTTATTCCAGTACAGTAAAACCTTGTTAAATCGTACCCACTTAAACAGTCGTTTCACTTTAAATGTAGTAAAGTCCCCGACTCAGCGGCCATTGAACATAATGTGTTTTGTATCCGCATGAACCGTATCAGCTTATTGCGTACGCATCGGTTAAAACGTAGTTTCCACTTTTCATCGCGCAAACGCGGCGGTGCATCGTCTCCATCGGGTGGCCCGGCAGAACACCAAGCCTCAGAGATCGGAACAACGGCCTCCAAGTGCCCTGTGCGTTTGCGCGTGAAGCCACATCATCATTTCGGAGGCGTGCAAGCGAGGGCTCGTGTCATGCCTAAACTCGGATAAAAAGGACGCCGGGTGCTCAGCATAGAAGAAAAATTAGACATTGTCCGTGCTATCGAACGTGACACAAAGAAGTCAGCGCTGGCACGCGACAGGGATCTGCTGTTGACTACGGTGTGTGGCATTTTGAACGTGAAGAAGTCGCTCAGCAGCGCTGCAGCAACTGCAAAGAGATGTTGGCTACGAGGTTCGACTTTTCGCCATCGTTGCCTCTGTTGTTGCCGAAGTGTCGACTAGCGACAGTAATGAGGATGACACGGAAAGCGACAGCACGGGCGATTCAGGCCCAACAGTGGCATAAGCTGCGCATTACGTCAGCCTCATGAATGCAATTGTCGCGACGAGAACAGGGGTGCAATGACGTAACTCTATTCCTAACGAAAAGTATTCCAAACTCCGGCACCCGGCAATGAAAAAGGCGCGCCGGGACTTCTGCAGCACTACTGCGCGCGTGCATGGAGAATACGTAATGCCAACGAGGAATCTGTGATGCGAGTGTTCGCCGAGAAGAGGGGGCTGGCTGAAAAGCTGGCACGCAGCTTTTGCAAGTTTGAGGCCACCGTCATCGTGCTAGGCTACTGCGGCGTCAAACGAAGATAACACTTTTGCTGTGTGAAGTGAATAAATACTGCATGTTTATTTCCCCTTTCATTTCACTCTCTCCGAGTTCCGTTTTTGACAGGTAAGTTGGCGATGTAATGCTATTTCTGTTAAACAGTATGACCGTTCAGTACGTACTTTTTCTGAGCTCCGGCCAACTACGGTTTAACGAGGCAATGTAGATGTAGTGTTGTACTCGATTCAATGCGCACACATTTTTGTACCCATTTTATCGAGAAAAAAAAAGGTGTGCCTTAGATTCAAGTAAATACAGTAGTCAACACTGTCACTATTGCAGCTTGGTTCCTCTGCAATGAGAGAACAATTCTGAAACAGCAAAACACTGTCATACAAAATGACTGCAGATAACATTTTACCACTCACGAAATGCTTGGAGCATGGCCTCCTCTTGCATACGGATAGCAATGCCCCATAATTTGCGTTGCTGCTCATTCCAAGCCATACAAAATATTAGGGGTGTGTGAATACCGAATAGTAGATTTCGAATCTAATATTGAAGCAAGAAAAAGAAACAGAGCCAGAAACAGCAGCTGACGGATTTCTCGGACTCTAAATATTTGGACTTGATGGATATTCCAGACTTCAAAAATGCACCATCAGGGTTCCCATAGAGCTAATGCATTTTCACAATCGATCTTTCTGACAAATTTTGTTTGCTCGTTCCGAGTCACACTCCCCAATCTTAGAGGCCGTCATGTTGGATTTTTCACTGGCTTGGCTCCAGTGGTCCACTCTATAGTCTTCAAGATTTGGAGACGCACGCTACTCAATAGAGCGCCAGCACCATCCCCCAGTCTCGGAGGCCATGCTCGCTCTCTCTTGGTTGGGAAAACGCTTCAGAGAATGGCACTTTCTCTACATTCTTTTTTTTTTTCTCAGTGCCATCGTTACAATCACTTAATGCGTGATCTGTTTTCTTTTTTTATATATACTGCAGTTTCGGTTGCTATTTTGCACATGGTGTGTCCACTGAGCAGGTGTGTCTCAAAGATGTCGCATCTTTGTGTGTATTTGCGTGGCTCTTCATTTGTGTGATCGGCAGTCACCTCCTGGGCCTTCACGAGATGGTGTGCAAAGAAACATGGCTCGTTTCTTCTATCTCCAGGGCAAACTTCGTTGGCAGGGATCACCAACGCAGTGGCGCTCTTGTTGACTGTATACAGAGACATCACTCTTGCGCAAATCCAAGCAAGTCTGATCGCCTCCAAGTGTAGCATGACGCAGGGCATTATTAGAGATATTTTTAAGCAGTGGTAAGCCTAATCAATATTTTTTTAAACTATTTTTTGGTCTCCACGTGGCCCGGAAAATAGGTTGGTGATTGTATGTAGCACCCTAACCCAAGAGTTACAGTTGCTGCTGGCCAGAAACAACAAATTGTCCGAATGGAACTGTGCAGGCTATTCAAATTATGTCGTAGATTATGCATTGAAAATGACAGGCCCGCTCAAATTCTTTGAATTAAACTAAAATTTAGAATGAAATTAGTTGGAATTATCGAGGTTTTACTGTATCTCAATAAAAAGTTTGTGCAGACGCACGACTCTCTCACGTCCCCTGATGTATTCCCCGAATGACTTGCGTTTCCTGAAATCCGGCCACCCTGCATAGCATGTGTAGCACTGGTAGTTGCACAATTATACGAGATGGCACGTGATCTGCTCCTAATGCTACCCAACGATGGGCATACTCGGGCACGCAAGTAAATAGTCTCCCCCACTTTAGCTATTGGGCACGAGGAGTTACGCAGTCGCCAACTGTCGGAAGCGCCTCCCTTGCGTAGTATGAAAGACCCTGCAGCGCGCTCCTCACAGGTTTCACTTACGGCACTCAATAAGAACACCCCGCAGCAGCCCTGCTGCACATTTATGTAGGTACTCTCAACACGAGGGAAGTTTTTGATTGTCGATATAATAATCTTCGGCAAACTGAAAGCACAGAATCGTTTACAGATGCTATCTCTTTACCAAATACGTACAGCGAACGCCCCTGCGCGCGGTCGCCGCAATGGGGTCTCCCGAATCGGCTTCTTGCGTGAAAGGTAGGCAAACACTGAGACTTAACTATGTGAAATATGTTCTTATAGCGGGCTGTCTGTATAACCAAATGGGGCATAACAGAATGAAGCCTCAATGCAGTGATCACATGGGTTCGTAGCGACCGACTGGACGTCTGCATACATGTCCGCGCACAATGTTTGGCTTTTACTGTGAGCACGTTTTTACACCGTGCCGTGAGCTTCAAGCTGCAGCATATGAGCATTTGACAGCACATTAGCAACCATTGTTGTGTGGACGCTATCAGAACTGTTCAAAAATGATTTCGTTATAGAGACTTCAATGCCTACAGTGACTGCGATGTGCCTTCACGACGATTCAATCTCTTTTCTCTTCTAAATTCTTGAACATTTCAATATTATTTCTCAAGTTACGTC
This sequence comes from Dermacentor albipictus, assembly GCF_038994185.2. NCBI lineage: Eukaryota > Metazoa > Arthropoda > Arachnida > Ixodida > Ixodidae > Dermacentor > Dermacentor albipictus. The sequence continues at coordinate 819,100 of NC_091828.1, read as the reverse complement.
ACACTGTATGTTTATCTGTCTTCTCAGCGTACGATTTCCCTCTGCTTCTTTTTCGTAATCCAGTGCATTATTTCATAACACGAATGTGACCATATGCCATGCCTTTTTTAATGTGCATCTTACCGCTCTCTTTCCATTCCAGTGAACTTGCCAGTATCTAGCATCAACAAGTTCATAGACCAAACCGTCCCAACATTAGCCGGGCAGTGGGTGCGGGCGAGCATCTCAGCTAGTGCGCATTTTCTGCTGCTCACCAAACATTGCGCAGTCCCGACGCCGTAGCAGAAATCTTCCTGGCGTGTGTGCTTGCTGCATACCCAAGTTGTAGCCGATGGCTTTCTGCGGGTTCTAAGTTTCGCCAGCCAAGCTTCATGAAGCTCCTTGCTCTGCGGCTATGTGTGAATAAGGCTGACACCGCGCTTCATTGCGTATGTCCGGCACTGCAGCACCAAGCAGTAGCCTACCATGCTGCACGCCGCCAAAGGCAGCCACTACCTACTCTAGTACTGTCAAATGTTGTCAAGCAGACATCCAAGGTGGTAAAGCCTCACCACTTAATCAGAACCGGGGCGCAGGTGGTACTTTAAACTTCCGTTTTCAGCTCACTTCGGCGCTTCCGAAGCAGCTGACACGGCCGCTGTGTCCATGTGATCCCTCATGCCACGTCACGTCGACGGCGGCGCCAGCTTTTCCAGTGGTGTAGCTCGCCCCCAATGGGAACTCGGCGCACACGAACGGACCCGGCATGCGCTCAAACGTGCGCTACGAGGAATGGTTTCGTGGACGCCTTCTCGTTTGCTCACGGGTGCCTCCATTTGCGAGACTTCACCCGCAAACGACTTTGGCGTTGATGACCAACATGGGGCAAATATAATCGCTTGATATACTTGCACGGTGGCGAGTCGGACACTCCCAATTTGTCAATGCCCATCGGCATACTTCCATCTGTTGCAATTCGGTTAGCTTGCTTATTTTATAAAAAGTTCACTAAATGTCCTTGTGTTTATTTTCACTACTGTGTTGTTGTTCCTTTGGCCCAAGGGCACACATCAGATGCCACAAGTTACATTCTTAATCAACACTTATGGCAGTGTTTTAATTATTCATCATTTCCGCAATGTGACCATACGGATTCTCGCAATCCGATTTCGATGGTTCTCCTTGGTTTGCATAGTTTCGTCCTTAAAAACTGACATAACCTTAGGGAGGGCCTCACCGGTGTGGTGTTACACTCCAGCTGGACAAATGGCGGGGGTGCAGCAAGGGCGCCGCCTGTTGTCGTCGTGCCCGTCCGCAGCCCCACTCCTCCGCTGCTGCAGTTGAGGCTGAGATCCTCGACCGAGAAAAGCTCGGAGGTGTCGAGGCCAATGTGTTCGGCCATCTCGAGGCCCAAGCGCCGGTTGAGCAGCCGCCGCTGCTGCAGCAACACCTCCTTGGACTGTGAGCCACCTGTCGAAGGGCACACACAACAGGGTTGCAGGGCCAAACACAATGCTCAAGCAGCATTCTGAATTAGAGGTAGCTTCAGCCTGGGGCTGAATGCTATTTCCTTCTTCAAATACGTGCGAAACATACAGCTGCTTTCATTACAATTAACCACTGCAACCACTTTGAAGACATTTATTGCATTTAAGGGAGAAAACAAAATTCTGTCAACTGTAGAAACCAGAGTTCTCACTTCAGGACTCAAATTTTTTACATAAGTAACTGAAATCAGTAAATATACGGTAGAACAAAAAATTGAAGCATAGAGTTAACAAATCCAGAACTCACTCATTGTGAGCGGAAAGATTATCGAGCATTATATGAATACCATTAAGGTTGCACAATGATTGTAAACAGATTGACAGTAAGTTGCTATCTCTCTTATACAAGTGTTTGGCCTCGATAATTCCAACTTGGTTAATTCTAAATTTTGGTTACTTTGAAGAATTTGAGCAGGCCTGTCATTTTCAATGCAAAATCTACTAGATAATTTGAATAGCCTGCGCGGCTCCATCCTGATAATTCATTGTTTCCAGACGTCATGCTTGTGTTAACTGTGTCTCCAAGACCATCAGAGAGAGCCAGAATTTCTTCTTACACTGCCAACATGACTGAGCATGGGTAGCACATAACATATTACATAAGAATACTACTAAATCATTACACTGCTCAACACTAATGCCATACATTAGAAGAGTGATGCACTCATGAGACATACACTTGATGAGTAATGACATACCTATAACTTAGGCACAAAAAATTGTACAGACTGACATCATACAGTAAAACCTCGTTAAACCGTACCCGCTTAAACAGTAGTTTCATTTTAAAAGTAGTAAAGTTATATCCCCGACTCAGCAGCCATTGAACATAATGTGTCTTGCATCCGCGTAAACCGTACCAGCTTATTGCGCACGCATCGGCTAAAATGTAGCGGTTCCACTTTTCATCGCGAAATCCTCGCGGCGCGTCGTCTCCGTCGGGCAGCCCGGCAGAACGACAAGCCTCAGAGATCGGTACAACGACCTCCAAGCACCCTGTGCGTTTGCGCGTGAAGCCACATCAGCATCAACATCATTCCGACACCGTGCCAGAGAGCGTTGTCAAGCCTGCGGCAGGTGCCATGTTTCACTTCCAAGCCTTGGGGTGGCGCCACCATCAAAATGACGACAGCGCACCGCCGGCAGCGGTAATCGAAACGCCAGCTAAGCCTTTATTATGTAAACGTTATTTGCAACGTATCAAACCAGCATGTACAGAAAAATATTTCTATCTGAAATTATAAATTTTTCAAAACAAATTCATCTTAAACGCTATAAATTTTTATAAAGTGACTTCTCGAATGGTTAACTGCGAGAGACAGTCGCGACAGAATTCACCCTTTTGAAAGCTACATGTTTCTGCTCAAACAGGAAGCACTGGCTCAAATCAAGTTGCAGTTTATGAATATTGTAAACGAAGTGACGTGACATCTTCAGCTACAAAAGTGGAGGAACTTTAGCAACATACCAGCGTGCGACGGCATTATGTGGTCGGATGTGTTTCTTCATTCAGCGGCTGGTAGCTTGTTTCACCAGAAATGTGTGGCGAGACTGTACGTAGTATATTTTAGCACATAAACAATCATGCATGTTATGCACCAGTATAACTTTGAAACGCTATTCATGTGCTTTTTATTTCATGTAAACATAGATGATGTTATAATAAAGCTGTTTATTGGGAACAAGTTAGTGTGATTAGCGTCGTGATTTCTCTCGGCCTATGCAGTAGTGCCAACCTCCAAAGGTAAATAAGAATATATATAAGTGAATATATATTAAAGGTAAATAAGAATATATATATAGTGGGATATACCTGGCCAAAGCAAGCGGGCAGCTCAAAAGCAATAGCAGAAACAGACGACGCCGGTGTCGGTCGTCTGCTGTGCGATATTCCTCACAAGCATCATTGCGGTTTCGATATGCATGTAACTTTCTAAGCAACTAGAAATTGTTCAGATGTCGCCTGTCATTTTTAAATTTAGATTTTAAGGGAATAATATTCAAAACATGATCTATTATTAGTAAGTAAACATTTTTCTGGTATCAGCGCAACTACCATTATAATCCAGGCAGCACTAGCGTCACCTGCGATAATCGGCCCCATTGGCCCAATGGGAATATCACGAGCTTGGCATGGCTTGACATTGTGGCATCGTGCAAGCGAGGACTCGCGTTGCTTGCGTCGTGCCGAAGCTCGGATAAAAAAGACGGCGGTGCTCAGCGTAGAAGAAAAATTAGACATCGCCCGTTCTATCGAACGTGATACGAAGAAGTCGGCACTGGGCACGCGACAGGGATCTGCTGTTGACTACGGTGTGTGGCATTTGGAATGCGAAGTTGCTCGGCGGCGCTGCTGCGACCACGAAGAGATGTCGGCTACGAGGTTCGACTTTTCACCATCGTTACATCTGTTGTTGCCGAAGTGCCAACTAGCGACAGTGATGAGGACGACACGAAAAGCGACAGCACGGGCGATTCAGGTCCGACAGTGGCAGAAGCGGCGCGTTACGTCAGCCTCATGAATGCAATCGTCGCGACGAGAACGGGGGCGCGATTGCAAACGATTGCAACTCTATTGCATACGAAAAGTATTCCAAACTCCGGCACCAGGCAATGACAAAGGCGCCCCGGGACTTCTGCAGCACTACTGCACGGAGAATACATAATGCCAACGAAGAATCTGCCATGCAAGTGTTCGTTTTTTTTTTTTTTTTTTTGCCGAGAAGAGGGGGCTGGCTGAAAAGCTGGCACGCTGAAAAGCTGGCACGCAGCTTCAGTAAGTTTGAGGCAGCTGTCGTCGTGCTAAGCTGCCACAGCATCAAACGAAAATAACAGTTTTGTTACGTGAAGTGAATAAATACTGCATGTTTCTTCCCCTTTCATGGCACTCTCTCCGAGTTCCATTTTCGACAGGTAAGTGGGCGATCTCATGCTATTTCAGTTAAACAGTACTACCGTTTAGTACGTATTTTTTCCAAGCTCCGGCCAACTACGATTTAACGAGGTTTCACTGTACCACAGTCATCCAGAGTTGGATGCCCAAGCTGCTTGAGCATGAAATTCAAAGAGCAGTAATTTCTGATGACAACGTTTTGAGACAGTTCCGCAGCGTCACATGTTAAGTATTAAATGAAGTCTAATTAGTATTTAAAAGAAACCTAGGTCCAATACTATGTTTTCATTTTTATCTGGAGTCAACTGCAGTTAGAAACTGTGCATGACAGAAATATACAAACTCGGCCCTGTGTGTTTGAGAAAGCAAAGAGCATAGCGAATTTATCATCCTGAACTACCATGACTTTTGCAAGTTACCTACTGCAAGCCTTTGAAAACCTAGTGTAGGCTTCAACAAACTTTTGTCTGGTCAAGCACCATGATGAAAGGTATAAACAAAGCATCCAAAAAACTTGCCAAGCGTGATCATCAAAATTGTCATGACATCAGTCACAAGAGTATCACAAAGAAGAAGTCGACAAGTCATCAACATTTAAAATGATATGCGATTCGGACAATGCCACACACTTGTATAAGAGAGATAGCAACCCACTGGCAATCTATTTACAGTCATTGTGCAATTTTAACAGTATTCATATAATGCTCAATAATCTTTCTGCTCACAGCGAATGAGAAAACTAATAATCACTTCTAAAAAACAATTCCTACATCATTCCCACACTCGTCCCCGATTTTCCAAATTGCTTAGAAATTTCCCTGACCGGTTCAGCTTTTTCTCAATTCTTTAAGCCACTAGATGCACTTCCAAGGGGCTGTGCGCCACAGTCTATCCAACATTACACGTGTGGCTTAAAAGGAGTAGTACACTGGAGCTATGTGAAGCTGAAGAAACATACTCAATGTGCCTGGCTTATCACAGAATATGGCTTCTGGAAGCACGGTCGGAGTGGGCTGACCGATGCAAGTTAATGGCTGCATTGGTGTCACACACATGCCATGTCAAGCAAATGAAATGTACACCAGAGGTTTACGTATAATGAGAGCTGTCTATACAAATATCAAACGGAGCCGTAGGCAGCTTGGAGGTGAAACCCACTGCCAATTTTTCACTCCAGGGTGTCTACCAAGTTGACATTTTTAAATTCCCCAAGCTTTCCAGGTTTTCCCCGAGTGCCCTAGCAAAATTTCCTGAGTGACAGAACCTTGTTTAATGCCGAGACGGGCTCACACCATGTCGCCCGATGCTGTCACTCTCTAGTAAGCATGTTAAAATTTTTTTAAACACGACCTAATCCAGTTTGAGTAGTAAGGAGTAGTGTCCATTTTATTCAAAAAGAAAACAGAAGAGAGGAAAAGAGAGCTTCGAAAAAATGGTAAACCATTGCAAAGCGAGTCGCACACATTCAAATACGAATGAAAAGGAGATGCATACAGAAGGAAATATTTTCAAATGGAAGCTATTTTTACAAACTGACAGCACGCTCACTGTTACAAGGCCCAAACTTTGACACACTTGAGATTCTCTCTCAACAGCTTGTAAGTCAAGCTCAACTGCCCTGATATGCTCTCAAACTTCGCACAATGCTTCAGTGTTGCGTTTCACTGCTATGAAGAGTTCACTTTGGTTCGGATGAGGGATATCTGCATCTTTGCATCAGCCAACACTTGTGAGCCCAAGTTCCTTGAAAGATGCAGTGGCATGCTTCCTCTCCCATTCATTCCTCAATGCGTCGGTCCTTTCTGTTCTCGTCCTCTTTCCGCCGTGCGTTCGCCCCACGGACCATTTGAAGCATCCTCTTTGTGTGTTTTGCAGTCAACGGCCGATTTCTCGGACTCCCTAGGGGCCACGAAAACACCCGAAAGATCGGGCAGACCGAAAAAGGGAATTCAAGTGTTTTAGCGCCCTTTAGGGGCTCAAATCACCACAGGCACGTCCGAAAAAGCTATGAAGGCCTGCCAATACACTTATTAGACATATCGGTGCTCGTTCTATGACAGAAGATGCCGCGCGCATGCGTGTCTAATTAAGGAAAACATACTGTGTCCTGTGGCAATTGCCCCTTCCTATACTTGTTAAGATTCACCAAAATACCGCACGTACACGCTTCACCTCAACAATTCTGTGCTGAAGCGAAGCTGCCTTTCGGGAACTGGTATTATGCAGCGCGCCATGCATTGCAACCTTCGAAGCCAATAGCGTGGATTACAAAGGCGGAGTCGGTGTTACTGCTGACAGCAGCAAGTTCTTCCAATGAAAAAACATGGCACCAAATAGCAAGAAGCTTATTAGCGAACATCGAAGCAGCTAGGCCTAGCGTTGCCACAGTGGTGGGTACGGCTGCCAGCATGTCTGCGTGCGAGAGTGCCGGTTCGAGGCAGCGAGATAATCAAAATTGCAGCAGTGATGGCTTTGATTAATGCTGTTTGGGACCTGCATTCACGGCAAAAAGTCTGGGAAATCAGACGGCGAAGGGTTCTTGAGTCCAACATTTCAGACGTTCTTATACATCAACTCTATGGGGTATGTGGTGGTGCTGCAAAGCCATCCGAGTTATCGGGCATGTCCCAAAAATCGGGCGCCCGGGAAATTGGTCAGTGATTGTACACTAGCAACTCCCCCAGCCGACCACACGGCGTCTAAGACGAATCGATTCCTCTTAGTTACTCGAGCCAGCATTACCATGATTTCCATTCCCTTTTAGTAAAATTACAGTAAAATTTCCTCTGATAGATGCATAAATTCTCCAAGTTATCCCCTAGTATTTCGAAACTATTCAATACCCCTGAGAATTCCCGCTGTGTGTGTGTGAACATGCACGTGTGTGTGTGAGAGAGAAAGAGAGAGAGAGTCCAAAAGCAAAAATGCACCACGCAGCAAAAAAAAGTGAGAAAAATAAAAGAAGGCGGGGCCTAGGGAAGGAATTTTGCTTGTGGAGGCTAGACGGGGCAAGTGGAGATAGCCTCCATGTTGGCAATGACACTCGCCTCCTGGAATAATGCATTCGCAGCACTGAAACATTTCTATCTTGGCTTTTAATGAACCAACTTGAAAAATTCTTGCAATAGAACACTCCCAAGAGGACACATAAAAACTTCAAGTGTATAACTGAAATTTTCTATGTGGCATGGTGACGGGCCGTGTAAGGGGTTATAATTATTTTGCTGTTCACAAACAATGCACCTATAAATAATCACTAGTGCATCTGTGCTCACTCTCCTTCCCATGCTGAGCAAATGTTAGTTCACGGTAACAGGCGATCACATGTCGACAAACACACGAGTGAAGTCGCGCAGACTTGGATGACCCGAGAGTCTCGGAGGGAGTGAGCCTCGCTGAGTATAATTTTAGGGAGCCTGAGTGAGCCCTAGGCAAAAATATATACAGTCGAACCCACTTATAACAACATTCAAGTGCCATGAAAATTCCACTGTTATAACCAATAATTTTTATAACCAGGTTGCATTAAAAAAAAATCAAAATGGCGGATGGCGTAGCTGTTTCGAGAAAACTGTAATGGCGGGGAGACCAGTTCTCCCCACCACCTTCTTCCATCCAACTTCTGATTTTGTTGACTCATTTAACTGTTTCACTCTACTTCCTTCGCGCTCTGATCACGTGTTGTTAACAAGCCGTGGCTGTCAGCATTCAAGAATGGCACTGCTATAACAACTGCAAGGAGGGGTCACGGGCGGCAAGTTACATATGAGCTCTGCCAAGGCATCGTTTTGGTGGCCCCAGAAGGCCCCTTTAAAGAATGCGGGAAGGTTGCCACAGCAGCATCTCAGCTTGAGAAATCCAGAAGAAACATTGGGACGTGATCGCCACAAGCATCTTGCCACGTACTTCTCACTGGCTTGCACGAGAAAACTGCATGCCCGTCAGCCTTGCTTGCTTTACGTGAAGCTAGCCGGCAGTATTCCTCTCCAAGGCATCCAGGTGCTCCTCGTAGTGAGGTGGAAGGTCGCTCGCGAAAACAGGCCCACGAGGCACTCGATCATCTACAGGACCTCTCACAGAGACAATGTTGAGGCAGCCTGCCCTACGGTGTCAGTGCTGCCGTCGTGGTCGTCACTGTCACTATCCAATGCAAGCACTTTCGTCACGATCGCCTCATCGGTTAGAAGCACTTCATTTCCAAATCTATAGCAGGGCAGTTCCTTTTCACTAGCGACGTCATGCATTGCTGATGATCAGCAGGCGGATCAGCCATGTTCCGTTTCGGTGAAGAGTCAAACGAGGCTGAGAAACAACCTGGCCAGGAACAACTTCAACACAACTAACAAAGACAAGCACGAGCAACTTAACCCATAAGGAGAATTGCACAGAATGGGGGCCATAAAATAAAGAACCAACTGTGAAGGCCCAGTAAGCAATCAGGCAGCGCTAGCAGAGCAGTTGGCGTGGTCCATTCGTGTTTCGGAGGGCGGCGCAGCACAGAGCCATAGGTGCAGCCCATTCGTGTTCAGAAGGGTGGAACGGCAACGGGAGACATGCGCAAAAGGCTCACGGAGAGAAGCGTGTGGCAGCAGTTGGGGTGGCAGGCAATCATGTAGCGGCTCGCACTTGACTTTTTCTTTTTTCTTTTCAGGAATTTCGCATTCTACTACCTTTCGGAATGGACACCCAGCAATCAGACTTCATCTTTACAACCAATAATACAGCATGGAAACATTGTAGTTAGAGGGTTATTTCCCCAGAGAAAACAGAAGTTGACGGTGCAGCAACTTTTCACTGTTATAACCGATATATTGTTAAAACCGGTATCGTTGTTGTAACAAGCATGTGACACCCCCTCGGGCATAACCTTCATTGGCCCGCCAGGCTTGGTGGTCTGTTAGGCTCATTGGTCACCGCACCAATAAACACCGGTGAGCACAGCTGCTTGACGGACAGTCATCATTCATCACCACCACGCTGCGCAGCATCTGTCTAATGGAGGGTGCCTCGAGCCCTCCCTCGTTCACGAAACCGGGCGGATCGTGACAGTTGTAAGTGGGTTCGACTATATTGAGAGTGAGTCTGGCTGAGTACCGTTCATTCATGGTGTCTGCCAAGTTGACATTTCCAAATTCCCTGTGTTTTCCAGGTTTTCCCCAAGTGCCTTTGCAAAATTCCCCGAGTGATGCAGAACTATGTTTTATTTCAAGACGGCTGAAACCATATCGCCCGATGCTGTCACTCTGTAGTAAGCATACGAAAAAAATTTAAAAATAAACTATTTATTCAAATTTGAATACTAAGGAGTGGTGTTTATGTTATTCAAAATAAGAATAGAACGGAGGGGTTAGTAAAATGTACAGCAAATAAAATGCATTCGAAACAAATCGCAAATCCAGTCGAACATTCCCAAATACAAATGAAAAGGTGAAGCATAGAGAAGCAAATATTTTCGAATACAAGTTATTTCTATCAACTGATAGCAAGCTCAGTGGTATAAGGCCCGAACTATGTCATAATTGAGATTCTCTCCCAACAGCTCATAAGTCAACCTCAACTGTCCTGACATACTCTCAGTCCGCGCACGACGCCTCAGTGTTGTGTTTCACTGCTTTAAAGAGTTTCTCTTGGTTTGGATGAGGGGGAACACCTGCATCTTGGCTTAAGCCAACATGTCACTTTTTGAGCTCAAGCTCCTTCAAAACAGCGGCAGCATGCTTCCTTTCCCGTTCATTCCCAAATGCGTAGGTCCTTTCTGTTCTTGTCCTCCTTCCGCCCCTTGTTCGCCCCACTGACCATTTGAAGCATCTTCTTGGTCAGTTGCACACACCACATCCAATTTTTCGAGCTCCCTAGGGGTCGCGAAACTGTCCAAAAAGCTGCCAGTTGGAAAAAATAAATGCACGTCATTTACTGCCCTTAAGGGCTCAAAACACTACAGGCACATTTGAAAACGCTCTGAAGGCCTGTCGGTACACGTATTAGGCATATCGGTGCTCACACTGTCACAAGAGGTACCGGGTGCACGCGTGTGTAATTAAGGAATACATACTGTGTCCCGTGGCAATAGCCCCTTCCCATGCTTGTTATGCTTCACTGCAAAGTGTATTAGGAAGAAACAGCGCCAACTAAGACAATCATGAGAGGGAGAACGACACAGGACAAGTGCTTGTCCTGTGCCGTTCTCCCTCTCATGATCGTCTTAGTTGGCGCTGTTCCTTCCTAATTCAAGCATGCACCATCTAGCCCAAATGAATGCTGTCCTGATTCACTGCAATACCTTTGCGTATGCTTCACCAAGTAACATTTCTGTACAGAGGCGAAGCTGACTTTTGGGAACAGGCATTATGCAACGCACCGTGCTTTTCAAGCTTCTAAGCCAATCGCAAGGTCCACAAGGGCGGAGTCGGTGCCATTGCTGACACCAGAGAATTCTTTCAAAGAAAGACACGGCACCCAATGACAAGAAGCTTGATAGCGAACGTCGAAGCAGCTACGTCTAGCGTTGCCGCAGTGGTGGCTGCCAGCGAAACTGCGTGCGACAGCGCCGGTTTGAGGGGACGAGGTAATCAAAATGGCAGCAGTGGTGGCTTTGATTAATGCCGTTTCAGACCTGCGGTCACGGCAAAAATTCCAGAAAATCGGACTGCGAAGGGTTCTTGCGCCGAAATTTCAGACGTTCTGATACATTGACTCTAGTGTACATGGTGGTGTCGCGAAGCCATCCAAATTATCGGGCATCCGGAGTGTTGGTTGGTGACTATACACTGGCAACTCCTCCAGCTGACAACAGGGCATCAAAGAAGATTCATTAAGATTCCTGTCTGTTACTCGAGCCAGCATTACTGCAACTATTGACCCTTTCAATAAGATTACAGCTAATGTTCCCTCATAGAAGGACAAATTCTCCTAGCTTTCCTGGAGTTTTTCCAGAATAATCAAAATCCCTGATTATTCCCGGTTTTCTCGGGTGGTAGACACCCTGTCATTTCAGTGACCTATATGTGATACAAGAACATGTGGTGCAACATTGCAACTGCATGCAGAAAGCATTATATGACATTAGCTTTTTTTTTTTTGTAGTTGTGTGTGGCTACTCGCACACGATGCTAATGTGCATGCGGCTTTGAAGCACTTGTAGTCAATGTGATCTTAGTAGGTCACATGAGAGAATGCCTCCTGACAAAGCCACATATTATCCAGTAGTTCTTGGTTAGTGATTTTGAATGTATTTTCTTTTTTCAGCCTTTGTGCATGGCAGAGTTACCCCACTGATATCAGTGCATTTTGTAGGTTGACATGCCACATTAAAAAAGAATATACAAGTAACAGTGAAAAGCACTGGATTTTCACCCTATGTTTGCATGTCTAAATGCAAAATAACCAATCTAATAGTACGTAAAATGCAAACAATACTTCGTACTTTACGCACGGTATTTACTCACATAATGATCCCACTTCCTTGGTAAAAAAATTGACGCAAATTTAGGGGTGCGATCGTTACGCAGGTTTAATTTTCCACGAAAAGAAAAATATTTTTTTTACCACGCATTTGCTGCAGGATGACAACAGGTCAACAAACAGGCGGCTGCTGCCAACGTTTTACAGCATACTTCAGTCTCGCAGCTCCCTATGCGAGCCCACTGGCCGACGTGGCCGCTGCGGCTGTGACTGGAACTACTGGCGCTGCAGTCGCATGTTTCTTCACGCACCGCGCGTCTCGGCTACTGCTGCAATGAATAGTTCGCAGCAACTGGCCTGTACCGCTTATCCGTCAGTAAATGTAATTTAGATACACCCCGAGTTTTGTGACAAACCTGTGACGCTTAAGTAATGGCGACTTTACTGTGTCGGTGTACCTGTGTCAATGTGTCTTGCAGTCGCGTCTTTTTTCACGCATAGTGCTTCGCCTACTACGATTGCTGCAATGTGTCGTTTACCCCCCTTAACCTGTAACGCTTGTTCGTTAGTGAATGTGGTTTAGCTGCCTGCTCAAGTTTTTATGCCAAGGCAAATTCGAAAAACAATATTTCCCTGCGCCGACCCCGAAATGCAAGTGCGGCTGGCGCATCGAGGCTGTAGCTGTAGCTGGACAGGGCAAATAAGCTGCCAGGAGCGACGATTCGGTTTTCCAACCAACTATTCCTAGTCAGAAGCGCCACATCGGTCTGCTCAGTGCTTTTTTTCTCGCACCGTATTCATACCATGTGCAATAAAGACGAGCGCCTGTATATAATCTGCAGCAGTATTAAGAACGTATTGCGCCCAGCTGGAGATTGTAATGTACACCAAATGTTACTCCCCTGCAAGCTAACCTACTCTCATTTTAATGTGTAAGCATTCTTTGGCAAGTGCCCAAGAAAAACCTGTCTGTCATGCTAAAAGTGCCTTATCAGCACAAAAATGCGTAATTTGTGACGACGTACATTTAATCCTAAAATAAATAAATAAATAAAATAAAATAAAAGGGTTCTACTCAAATTGAGGACGACACAACAAGCTATGGAAAGAAGAATGATAGGTGCAACGTTAAGGGATAAGAAAAGAGCAGATTGGGTGAGGGAACAAACGCGAGTAAATGACATCTTAGTTGAAATCAAGAAAAAGAAATGGGCATGGGCAGGACATGTAATGAGGAGGGAAGATAACCGATGGTCATTAAGGGTTACGGACTGGATTCCAAGGGAAGGGAAGCGTAGCAGGGGACGGCAGAAAGTTAGGTGGGCGGATGAGATTAAGAAATTTGCAGGGACGGCATGGCCACAATTAGTACATGACCGGGGTTGTTGGAGAAATATGGGAGAGGCCTTTGCCCTGCAGTGGGCGTAACCAGGCTGATGATGATGATGACATTTAATCGTTAAAGTAGTGTAAATATAGATGATCGGTATCTGTATAAGCTATAAACAATAAAAAAATGGAATTCCTTGCTCGGTGAATTTCCCCGCCCGCCATCTGTTCCGTGTCTAATAATCCTAATTTACAATTGCCTTTTACATGTGACTCACGCATATAAAAATATGTACGTTCAACGTGATCGGCAGGAAGTGGCAAGAACCGATTCTACAACTGAACATTCGTAGGTCAAGGGATTATTTTATTTTCTATGAACAAAATCGGCAATGAACAATGTGAAGTCTCTTATTTGGTTGAGCAACCTTTTTTCAGTCTTCTTGCATTTTTTACTGGTGGGTCACGTGCACGTGCTCTGTAAGCGGCCGTTTTATATCGTCCTTTTTCTTTTCTTTTTTGTCAAGTGAATGCACATGATCACATAAAACTTGATAAGACATGTCCACGATTACCAATCTTCAGATCCAAATGCAGGCACAGATGGTATCTCCAGCCTGGCTGGGGTGTTCCAGAATAAATTGCCAGAAACAGGATTGACTAAAGTGGGATGAATTATTGCTTAATTCTGTACGCTTTCAATAATGGTGAATAAACCAGGAATTTTGAACGACCTCACATCTCTGCAAATAAAGAGACTCCTGGCGGTACAAAATCGCATAGTACATTTGAAGCTACGGGCATTTTTCTTGATCGTATAGCCTATATTTATCTTTCTGTAGTCACTTGATGGTCGTGTTCGGAGGCTTTCTCGAACAAAGTTGCCACTACAGCAAGAGATAACATTCACAAGGTTTTGCAAATACTGCACTACACTGTTTGTGGTGCACATATGATCTTGTACGTCGCTGTTTTACTTTAGCTTGATGTTATGCACACTTGGCCATGCTTAATTGTCAAGCCGTCTGCTTCTCTGAGGGCGATTTCAATTAAGCTTTTGAGGGTAGTACAGACAACGACTGAATTTTCGGACGCCCAAATTTTCGGACATGCCTGATATTTCGGACGTCTTCGCGGCACCGCCACGAGCCCCATAGAATCAATGTATAAGGACATCTGAAATTTCGGACGCTCGAACCCCCCGCTGTCCAATTTTCCGGACTTTTTGACGCGACGGAAGGTCCTCTGGCTCCTCGCGCAGCGCCCTTGCGAAGGAAATCGACCTGCAGCAGAAGCATATCACCACTTTGAACCACCACTAGCCGAATCTAGCCGTCGCACACCGATTTGGTCTGGCCACGCTGGCTATGTTCATCGCCGCAAATGGCCGCACTTCCGCTTCCGGTGGAGTTTCCTGAGCGGTGCTATTTCGTTTGTTTGCGCAGGCCACGTTTTGGCTAGCGTGGTGTGTGGTTGTGCTGTCGTGTCAAGTGTGCTCTGCGACACTAGGCCTAGGTGCTTCGACGCTCGTCAGGGAACTCCACTGTTCACAACTTGAGGATTTCACTTGCCTTCGATGGCCCCCACTCCGTTTTCGTCGTCCTCGCCAATGGCATTGAAGCGCAAAAAGCAGTACCGTACCCACGGAAATAACTTTTGAACAGTTTGTTGACGCTGACAACGAGCTCAACTTCTGCGCAGAACTGACTGACGAGGGATTCAGAAGACTCCGATGTTGAAAATGAGCCAATGCCTTGCGCCACCTACAAGCGCCGAGTTGACACGAGTACTGTTTACTTTTTCATCGGTGTACAGTGCTGACATGACTCTTGCTCAGATCGAGGCGAATTTGATCGCATGCAACTGGAACCCCGTCCAAACAACAATCAACAAGTTCTTCAAGCCACCGCAGAAATAACACTGGCTGCCCGACGATGCACGTGTACATAATAAACCGGCAGTCGGCTGCATACAGAGTTTTTGAACGCCTCTTTTTATAGCACCTTCACTGATACTTTGGCAGGGTTTCGGAAAATTGGTACTTCGTTCTTTACCTCTAGATCCGAGAAAAAAAGAAGAAAGGTGCGGTTTTTTGCATGCATTCATTTTTTCGGACTGCCTGTATTTTCAAATGTTTTTATGGTCCCTAGAGGGTCCGAAAAATCGGTCGTGGACTGTATAGCTGCTTGAAATAGCATTTTCTGGATTTTGTTGTCACTTTTCATGCAGCAAATTAGGTGCGATACTCTAAACAGACAACGCTTTCTATAACTATACCAAGTCGAACCATGCCCTGATCAGAGTCAGTGCACGGTGGGCTCGGTGGCTGTGCCACGATACAGTCCACTAAACTGCTGCTGTTTAGTATGCAGGTGCTCATCATCGCACTGATCGGCGCAGCTCTGCCCGCTACAATCTCGGCTGTCCCACACACAACTTCAAACTGCCTGGAACCATGCCTTGGCCGTGCCCCTGCTGTCTATCGCCAAGTCATGCTAGCCCCCCTATGCTTCTATTAGCGCCGCCTGTGACGAGCGTGATCAGCCCTACCACCAGGGAGCTGCCTGCGTCAGCTACATCTGGCAGATCGCCTATAAAAGACCAACGCCTTCACGCGCCAACCTGTGGGCTCGGTGGCGGTGCCACGATACAGTCCACTAAACTGCTGCTGTTTAATATGCAGGTTAGTCAGTGTTATAGTCTTTCCGCTAAGAAATCAAGCGACTATGTTTTGGTACTGCTGCCAAGCCCCCAGTGTCTGTTTGCCATCGCAATGAATTGTATTCATGTCTCGCCCCCTTTGCTGCTACTGTCGGGCGACATAGAAACTAACCCCAGTCCTGATTCTAACGCTATACTAACTGAACTAAAGAAGCTGTCCGCAGTTGATTAACGAGATTAAAGGTTTAAAAAGCGAACTAGTCGAGACTAACAATTCGATTTCCGAACTAAACAGAAGAATGCATGCCGTCGAGCGCCACTGTCAACACATCGAGGACCTGCAGTGGCAGGTTGAAACATTTAAGACTTCTGCGGCCGTGACGACACGGGCAATCTCCGATATAGAAGCGCGCATCGATGACGCAGAAAACCGAGCCCGCTGCAACAACCTTGTCTTCTTCAGTATCCCCGACCCAAGGGCATCTGAATCCGCCGCTCAGGCAGAGGAAAAAATCATTCGGCTTTGCGCAGACCAATTAAACATGACCTCATGAAAGAATTCAGAATCGTGCGGCAAGATTCATCATTCTTCGTATTCTTAAAACACTAGCATATCACTACTAAAAGCACAGTCCGCCTTAAACACGCTATCATCCCGGCGTCACATTGATTCGTTAATCCTCTTTCACAAGTTTTTTATTACAGTTTGCTCCATCATGCACCATGTGTGTTGGCCCCACCCCCTCGCCATTCCCTGCGTACAGGGCATTCCTTGCAAGTAACCCGTCTATGCAGCCAAACTACAACCTTCTCTGCATCCTTCTTTTGCCGATCATCAACCGACTGGAACGGCCTGCCCCGTCACATAACCGAAATCACCTGTTCAACGACGTTTGCTGATAAGCTTAATACTAATATTCTTCATTTAACTCATGTGGCCAGTAATTAAAATGAACATTTGTAAACCCCACCCCTTATGTAATACCCCCATTGAGGGGTCTTTAAGGAAATAAAAGTGAAGTGAAGTGAAATGGTGCTATCGATCGAGTTGGCTCAAGGAGTGTCCAAATAATCAGACGAGAGGTTGCAAGGTGTCCGAACTTCTGGCAGTTGTTATACATTATGGTCTATGGGGAGAATGGCAGTGCCGCGACGCAGACCAAATAATCGAGCATGTACGAATTTTTGGAGTCCGAAAAATCAGTCGGCGACTGTATTTGTTCTCAAGAATTAAACTATAGCTCATCGCCCTCAACATGATGATCACATATGTTGTACTTATCTGTGGGGCATTCTTCTTTTCAGTGCAACATGTGTTTCCATATATAAAACTCTGCCGTTGTCGCGGTGCAGAAAAAATAGTGACCACCAGCATCACGTTGCATCTCCCTGCTGGAGCAGCTGTGGGCAAAGCAGAACTGCACAGGAAACTTCTTCCTATTACGAGACGCCGAAACACTTCTGCACAAAACTTTTCATCGGGAGAAACCACCGCACATCCCGCGACGCCACCAACAGGATCATAGTAGCGACAGACAAAGCAGCACCACCAAAATGAAAGCAAAAATAAAAGCAGAAGCGAAACCAGAAGTGTTAGAAGTGACAAAAGAAGTGATCAGAACGGCACTAGTTCGCGTGACCAATAGCGCCCCCTCCAGAGTGGAGCTGAGAAATTGAAGTACGTCTACAAATGTTGGCTGCCGCCTTAACAGTTCGGGACACCAAAATGAAAACGGCGGCCAACAGAGCAAGCCAAACGTACCGAATGCGATTTTTTTATTCTCGCGAGTACATTACGTGCACTGCAACAGTTTCTTCTGTATCAGTAATGAATAATATCGTTAATACCAACAAGTTTGCGGCAATAACATAGCCATGTCCACTTTGAAGGAGACAAAAACGAAGATGGGCGCGCTTAGCTGCCAGTGACATAGAAACACATGGCAGGCATGCTGCAGAAACTGCGGTATTTGTCTTCACTGCTATCCTAATACGAAACGTTTCTGCTAAGGGTGGGGGAATGCACTCGCGTGCCCACTCGCGTGTCTGCACTCGCGTGCCCACGAGTGCAGACAAGAGGAATCGAAAGGCGCCTTTTTTGTTGTTGTTGACCACAACCAGCCTACAAATAATACAGCCAAGGCAAGCTGGGTTCTAGCTTTTTTTTCGTGGAGTGCGGAAAGTGAAGAAAGGAATGAAATGGGGCACCTGCTTAAAGGGACACTAAAGGGAAAAGTGATTTCTTCTGCATCAGTAAATCACCGTTCTACAACACCAAAAACACCACTCTTACAACGATAACACGTTTGGTAAGCCAGAAAAAGCGCAAGAACGAAATGCGGGTGGCGACGCCTACTTGAGTTCCCGCACCTGGGGGCTGTGACGTCTTGGATTTTGATGGCATCTTCTAGGGCCTACTAATTATATATGGCGGTACAGATTGACTGCATAGTGTTCAAAAGGAACCAAATATTAAACATGCCAAGTTTCGGGAACCTTTATTCAGCCAACGCGGCCCAAATACGAAAACAAACTTTGGAATCCCTGGCGTCACGCTGACGTACCGGCGCTGGCGTTTCGGCGCGAAATTCAAATACTGATACTTGGACCTTCATTTTCTCATCTAATATTCAAACTATTTTCTTGAAATAACTGCCTGCAGGTTTCTCAAACAATGCTTTATTAGTCTAAACTGATTTATTGTTTCCCTTTAGTGTCCCTTTAAGAATCTGTTTGGTGCGTGCAGCCGGCTTGGTATGTCTTGAAAAGTCGCTCGTGTAGCATTCGACAGATGGTAAGCATGATCATTATTAGCTAGAGTTGGCACTTGACAAATCGCTTCAGCAAGTTCGGGGTGCGATCATTATGCGGGAAAGAAGAAAAAACTTAATTTGACGACAAAATTCAGGGGTGCGATGATTATGCAAGTACGATCATTATGCAATTAAATACGATATATAAAAGCAAGTCAATACTATATTTAAATTTAAATATTTGCACACAAGTAGTAGCTTATTATCATTAGTTTACATTACTGTGCTTCTTATGTAGGGCCCTTCATTTTCAGGTTTTATATTCTGTGTGAAATGCTGTGTAAAAGTGCAAGAAAAGAAAAGCAGCAGACGATGAACAATACTTTGATGTTTCTGCACTGCATTATTAACCATCCACTGCATTCCTGGGGGGGGGGAGGGGGGGGAGGGGGGTTATGCTGCAAGAGTCCACCTACAGGACTGTCCATTTCACCCGCTGCTGATTGGAGGCAGCTGTACAAGCGAGGAGGAGACGAGCAGCCCTAGCTAATCAGCAGTGGCTGAAATGGACAGTGCAACAGGTGGACTCTTACAGAATACCCCCCCTGTAAAGCTTGTTTCCCCCTGTAAAGACCACCAAACAAACAGTAAAACACTTCTGCTTGGGCACATAATGCCCTTTTTCTCTGTGGACCACCAACATTTGTCCAGCACACTTCTTCCCATGTCCCACCTATGTTTGGTGCCGGTTATGTTATGCTTACACTCTTCAAAGAGGAAAGGCCCATGCAGCAAAGCTCAGCCATTAAGGTGCACTCACCGAGAAGGTCGTCATCGAGGTCAAACTCTGAACCTTCGGATGCGAGGAGGTCACCGCCATGCTTTAGAACTTGGTGGAGGTCAAAGTTCTCAAAGCGCATCCAGTGTGATGGAGACTTCGCATTAGCTGCTCCAGGCTTTGCAGACTCGCCGTCTGCTGCATGCACAACAAGCAGGACAAATAAATAAAGCACTCTGAAAGTGGGCCACGAAATGGCTCTCAAAAATGCTATGTGACTACACTCCAAGACTTACCCCCTGTTTACTGGAAGCATATGAGGGCACAGGCTCGATTAAGCACAAGCCACAACTGCTCACCCTTGCATGTTAACAGAAGTGCCCATTATGGGGTGGGTTGGTAACATATAGTAGAACCTCATTGATATGAACCCTTTAATTACAATTTCCCTGTGTCAACGCTCATGATCGAGAACACAGAAAATAACCCAATGCGGTTATGCTTCTTTTTTACCAGTCGATACATTCCCGGGAAACAGGATCTTTCGGCACAACGCTCAGTAAATCACTAAACTGCATTCATACGATACCTTTTCTGGTCACTAGATCCCATGTAAACAAGACACGAGGTGCATGCCATCAAGAACTCCAGCCACAGTCGCTTCCCTGCGGAACTCAACTGCCAGCGTCATGCAAAAACGTCAACACGCACTCAGTTCGAAAGCACAATCTTTTGGCACCAACATTCAGTACATCACCAATATTTAATAATATGGTACATTTTCTGGTGGCTAGATCCAATACAAAAAAGAAAATGCAAGAAGCACACATGATCAAGAGCAGTGCTCACCCGCCCATGTCACACGAAAGTATCAGCGCACACTCAGTTCCAATTCCCTTTCAATTCCATATGCACATTGTCATGTGGCACTCCAATATTCCATTTCCTTTCACAACAACAAAACAGACGAAGTGTAAACACAGTTGTCTTTTAATGCGACGCATTCTGTACCTCACAATACACTTTTCACACAGAGGCTTGCCTGCACACTGCCACAAACGTGGATCTTAACCTCTCTTGAAATTGCGTAATGTCGCTAGCTTCCACAAGGTCATAATATTTAATAGAAGTACATCACAATAGTATAAGAAGATAACTGTGTTAGCACGGCCACTTATTTTCTGGTATTTAAACACACACACACATGCATGTTGTCGAAAGATACACATGGAATTACTATACGTAGCATGTATTGAATCAACACAGCAAGTTGGGCAAGTTGGTAGGTTAACATTTTTACACATACACACAGCACGACAAGGTCGAGGGACAAGGAATAGACGACACAAGTGCTCACGTTGTTCATTCCTTGTCCCTCGACCGTGTCACACTGCACGCATACGCAAAAATGTGGCATGTATTGGCATGTACACAGGATGTCGCAGCCAATGGAGCCTAGGTTTAAGAACTGTCAGTGCACTACAGTAGGGCTGAACTAAAACAGCAGGCTGTAGGCCACTATCAAGCAATTCACACTATTTTTGTCTTATGTATGTCTAAATCCATAATTACACAAAACTAAGTAATCACTTCTGAAAACATTCAATGTAGTGAAAAACTTCCAGTGACAACGTTGCAGAGCATTCTAGGAGTGGTCCAATTCAGCAACTACCTACCTATTACACTAACCTTTTCCATGCGGTAAGGAAAGCCCAGCAAATAGGAAAAGAACCTATATGACTACCCGCTTGCAACGCTGCATAGATTGGACGGTGCATCAGCCGTGCAATAAAGTAAGAACGCCAAGGTTCACTTCCAATATGACACTACCAGAAATGAGCTTAGGGTGTAAAAGTTCCTAGTGCGACGTTTTCTACATTTATAACCTAAAATGCTGTTGAAACACAAAAGAAGTCACAAGAAGTCAGTCAAGCTGCCCATATGCTTGCACATTTCTGATGCCAGATCAGTGTCTCTAATCATCTGCAGACAGACAATGAAATGGGGGCAAAATGAAGCCCACCTTGCTCCTCCTTGGCCGATCCCGGTGGGTCCCACTGAGGCACATGGGATATGATGGCCTCCACAGCTTGGCTCGCTGCTATGCGCGTGTCCCATGATGAACTGTGCAGGTACTTGCGGACCTGCATCAGGACATCACAGGGAGATGGAGGTCAGGACTTGTTGGTATGACATACACACAGGATTACAGTGCATAAACACAAAGATGGACCGAAACGACACAACCCTAATGCTACAGGCTCTTGGAGCACGCATGTCCAGATGCACAGAACAAAAACATAATGCAATAACGAGCATAAGAAAAATAATTGTACTACTTTCAGTAGGCCGGCGTGTGTAAGAGCCTTGGCCCATACATGACCCTACTGTTACAACCTGCTTCCAACCGTAGTATGTGTTGGGGCTAATGGAATAGCGCTGGTGTGAAGAAGCACAGGATAGTTTTAAGAAACAGTACAAGAGGAAATGTTTGTTTTCTGATTGTACTGTCTCCTAAAACTATGCAGAGACACCAATTTCTACAGTAGTGACAGTGATACCTACACAGCATTTTTGCCTCCCCACCTTTCCGATTCTGTTTTTCTTTCCCTTCGCCTTCCAGCACAAATATTTACATTTGATTTAAATCTCTGTCATTTGCATGCAATCCACCCTGCCCATTCAACTCATGTGCCAAATGCACATTGTAATATTTATAAGAGAGAGAACCAAACTTTTATTTTCTGAAATGGTAATCTGAGTTGTGGGGGTGCGCGACCCCCGCGCCTCCCCTGATGTTTTTTCCCGCATAGCGCGTCTCCTGTGGTCCCGCTTCGCCACGTGGCCTGCGTGACGTCAGCGCGGCCGATGTGGTTGGGGCGCGGTCCGGGGGGTGGCGCTGGTGTTGCGCTGCTGCGGGGTTACCCTCGGCGGGAGAGACAAGGCGCGCTTCTCTTGGGTTCGAGACGGCGCGAGCAGCACGGACGTGCCGCGCGTGCAGCGCCCCTCTTTCCCGGCGGGTCGGCGCGCGGCGGCGGACGTCTCCCGCGAGCGCGCGGCGACCCAGGCTTCTGCGAGACCGCCTCGCGTGGCCGCCTTCGAACGCGCCACGATTCGCGTGACTATACACGCGAACGACCAGGCGTTGGGATCCAGCATGAGGCGAACATATTCGCTCGCGAGGACGCGGTGAGTCGGACTTCTAGATTTGTCGCGCGCCCATCGGCGATAGCAACTCGGCTAGCAGGCATTGATCTATGAAAGGTGCAATAAATGCCCTTGTGATTGTTTGCACTACTGTGTTGTCGTTCCTTTGTCCCAAGAGTACGGTGGGAGAATCCCATATCAGACCCCACATCTGGCTGCCCAACGTGGGACTCTTGGCAGGGTGTCTACCAAGTTGACATTTTCAAATTCCCTGAGTTTTCCAGGTTTTCCCTGAGCACCCTTGCGAAATTCCCTGAATGAGCCAGAACTTTGTTTTATGTCAAGACAGGCTGACACCACGTTGCCCGATGCTGTTACTCTCTAGTAAGCATGCTGAAAAAAAAGACTTAATCCAGTTTGAATAGTAAGGAGTAATATCTATTTTATTTAAAAAGAAAACAGAAGGAAGGTGTGAGTAAAATGCACAGGGAAAGAAATGGTAAAGCCCATTCCAAATTGAGTCGAACATTTTCAAATACGAATGAAAAGGAGATGCATACATAAGTAAATATTTTTTTAATATCAGCTATTTCCATCAACTGATAGCAAGCTCATCTGTATGAGGTCCTGAACTTTGTCACAACTAAGGTTCTCTCTCAGCAGCTGGGAAGTCAATCTCAACTGTCCTGACATACTCTCAGCCCGTACACAACATCTCAGTGTTGGGTTTCACTGCTTAAACAATTTATTTTGGTTTGAATGAGGGACACTTGTGTCTCAGCGTCAGCCAACACTTAGTTTTTTTAGCTCAAGCTCCTTCAAAAAGGCGCCGGCAATTCCTTTCCCGTTAATTCCTCAGTGCGTCGGTCCTTTCTGTTCTCATCCTCCTTCTACCACGCTTTCACCACATGGGTCATCTGAAGCATCCTCTTGGTCAGTTGTACAGTCAACATTTGATTTTTTGGACTTCCGAGGGGCCGCAAAAAAAATTTTAAAAAAAACGGGCAGTCTGAAAAAAATTAATGCATGTCTTTAACTGCCTTTGAGGGCTAAAATTACCACAGGCACGTCTGAAAAAGCTCTGAAGGCCTGCCAGTACGCTTATTAGGCATATCAGGGCTTGTACTGTGACAGGAGACGGGGTGCACGCATGTGTAATTAAGGAATACATACTATGTCCCGTGACAATTCCCCCCTTCCCACGCTTGTTATGCTTCACCGCCTAACACTAGTGCACTGAGGCGAAGCTAACTTTCGGAGACTGGCATTACGTAACGCGCTGTGCTCTGCGAGTTTCAAAGCCAATCGCGAGGATTACAAAGGCGGAGTCGGTGCCATTGGTGATAGCGGCGAATTCTTTCAATGAAAAACACGGCACCGCACGGCAAGAAGCTTAATAGCGAACATAGAAGCAGCTAGGCCTAACGTTGCCGCGGTGGTGGTTACGGCGGCCAGCGGATCTGCCTGCGAGAGTGCCGGTTCGAGGCGGCGGTGGCGGCTTTGATTAATGCCATTTCAGACCTGGAGTCAGGGCAATATACATTGACTATATGGAGTACGTGGTGGTGCCGCAAAACCGTGCAAATTATCGGGCATGTCCGAAAAATCGGGCGTCCAGAAAATCGGTCGTTAACTACTCTGGCAATACATCGTGCCGATGACACGGCGTCAATGACGATTCGTTGCGATTCCTCTGTTACTGGAGCCAGCATTAACACGACTTTCGTTCCCTTTCAATAGAGTTACAGCTAACTTTCCCTGATGGAAGCACAAATTCCCTGAGTTTTCCCTGAGTTTTTCCAGACTGTTCAAATTCCCTGAGAATTCCCGGTTTTCCCGGTTGGTAGACACCCTGCTTGGGGCATCGGACGATAGTTCTAACAGTTTTGCTTCGTTCGAGACCTTTGTTCGAACCAAAGCGTAGGCCTAGCGTGAATTTTGATCGCTAGCGTCGGCGGCGTGCTTTCTTGAGCGAGGTGACGGCGGCTGTAGTGTGTTTGAACATGTCAACATGCTAAGCCTTTTCGCAAGTGTGTTTTTTTTTTAATTGCAGTCGTCGGTACGAGAGCCACGTGGTCTGCATCCTGAGAGAGCGAGGCTGAGCGCCCGCGGAGAAGTGGCAAGCATGAAGCGAGTGAGTACGGAAGCCTCGTGGCTGGTCCGAATTTCCTATGTAAATAGCTTCTTCTATCTCTTTGACTCGGATGAAGTCGCGGCTCTGGGAGCCGGGTGGCCGCGGGCCACGGGTGCCACTACGGGCTGACTGGTATTGCGGCCTGGCACCGGGCGCTCCGACACCGTCTGGGACGGTGGGCGCCGTCATCTCGGAAGTTGTGTGCACCGAGCAGAGTAGGACCACATCACAGAGCTGACGTCTCCGCGCTGCTGCCTGTTTTGCGCCCATTTTGGGTGTTGTTTTTGGATGCCGGTTGTTGTCAGGGTAGCGACGCTCTAGGCCTAAGGCTTTACGAAGCTGCCTGTCGCACGTGGAGGGACACAACCTGGTGGACCGTGGCGTTGAGGTGTTGCACTTTGCTTACCTCATTCTAGTTAGCCTCGCACGAATTGAAATTACTCGTTCGACTCAAGGAAGCGAGCTTCGTTCACGTGAACTTAGCATTTGAGTAGCTGCTTGATCTTTTTTTAGCCGAGTTGAACATCGTACCACGTGGGCGATGCGCATGCATATAATTCCTCTCCCTTGCACTACTTCAGTGTTTGCCGAGTGTGTTGAGTGTACGCAGTGTGATTGGAGTCACCCCTGGTTTGCCGTCACCTGCACATCGTCTGCGCTGCTGCCCCGGACTACGATCGAGCCACCCCGGGCGATGGTGATGCTGTGGCCAGTTCGGCGCGGCGACTGCGGAGTCGCCAATATCGAAACAGCCACTTGAGGGCACGACATAATTGTCAGACCGACATCATTTGCTCGATGGTCCAGCAACGAGAGTGTTACATTGCCCTCTTCACGGCCAAACAGTGCAAACGATGATCTTTGTTCCACATTTAAAAATTGCCACCACTCGTAAATAAAAAGAATACTTAAAAAACTAAAATTTATTTCTTCAACAGTGAACTGGATGATACAGGCCCATAAAAGCATCAGTAGTTTTAAATTTCGCAGAGTGCAAATGGGTTGCGGGTGTGGTACAGAGCGAGTAAGTCACGGTGTCTATGCATGGAGACGTGGATTAAAACAGAGTCAAAACTACTGAGTAACAGAACCACGAGTACTCAGTAACTCTTTTTCTTAAAACGTACTCTTTATTTACATAAAACGAGGGTTTTTACCTCTTTTTAATGACTGAGGCTGTGGTAAAAAAAGAAATTTCAACAACTACTCAGCAGAGCTCCCATTAAACATGGAGGAGTCCATCATGAGACATCTTTTTCTGCAGAACTGTTTCGCCGCTTCGTATGAGAAGGTGCTCATTACGTTTATTTGTTTCAAATATTAGTCGCACCACTGTGTAGCGCGATTCCTTTGCTTCTTGATGAAAAATTCAACTAAAGAAGTCTTGTCTCCGTATGGAGACAATGTGACTGAAAGGGTTAAAGTTAAAGCAAGTTCTAACTGCAACACAGCTCCCACGAACCAACACAGCTCCCACGAACCAATCAGCTCACATCTCATTGCGTCCTTTTCTTCTCTGCTGCCAGCACTTGTTGCGATCAGTGAACAATCAACATGCTCCCAGTATGGTTCAAGTAAGCAACAAGATAGCAGCGCTGCATCATCAATACAGCATTGAAGAAAGCTACCTTGCCCAGCTACGATAAAACCAGAACGTTTTCAAAATCCTGTCAAGCCATCCGCAGCTGTCTCTTTCACAATATATTTACAAGCGTAACATCACTGTCACATTTGGGTCAGGTCATGCTCTACATTTCATTTATTGTTTCAGACACATTACAGCTTTGGGAAGTAGAGGCTACAAGCAGAAAGCACTCGACTGTCACTGCATTGAAAGTGAACAACCCATCGTAGCCTCTCTCGACTTGCTATTGCTAAGCCACACATTTCCCAAGCACATCAGCCAGGTGAACCGATTGGCAGCTCGAGGTACTTGTTAATTATTTAGCCACCTTGTCGCAATATTTCTGCAGCAAAGAAAAAATAAAAGGCTGGACTGTCTCTGCTCCCACAATGTTATGGTAACACTTCAAAAATACTTCTAAATGTTCTAAACATTGTGGGGATGCGCTACCCTCGCGCCTCCCCTGATGTTTTTCCCGCATAGCGCGTCTCCTGTGGTCCCGCTTCGCCGCGTGGCCTGCGTGACGTCAGCGCGGTCGATGTGGTTGAAGCGCAGTCCGAGAGATGGCGCGAGCGTCGCGCCGCTGCGCGGTTACTTGGGTTCGGGAAAGACAAGGCGCTCTCTTGGGTTCGAGACAGCAGGCCGCACGGACCTGCCGCGCGTGCAGCGCCCCTCTTTCCCGGCGGGTCGGCGCGCGGCGGGGGACGTTTCCCGCGAGCGCGCGGCGACCGATGCATCTGCGAGACCGCCTCGCGTGGCCGCCTTCGAACGCGCCACGATTCGCGTGACTATACACGCAAACGACCAGGCGTTGGGATCCAGCATGGAGCGAACATATTCGCTCGCGAGGACGCGGTGAGTCGGACTTCTAGATTTGTCGCGCGCCCATCGGCATGTTTTGTGGATAGCAACTCGGCTAGCAGGCATTGATGTATGAAAGGTGCAATAAATGCCCTTGCGATTGTTTGCACTACTGTGTTGTCGTTCCTTTGACCCAAGAGTACGGTGTGAGAATCCCACCTCAGACACCACGTCTGGCGCCCAACGTGGGGCTCTTGGGGCATCGGACGATAATTTTAAGTGTTGCTTCGTTCGAGACCTTTGTTTGAACCGAAGCGTAGGCCTAGCGTGGATTTTGATCGCTAGCGTCAGCGGCGTGCTTTCTTGAGCGAGGCGGCGGTGGCTGTAGTGTGTTTGAACATGTCAACATACTAAGCCTTTTCGCAAGTGTTTTTTTTTAATGGCATTTGTTGGTACGAGAGCCACGTGGTCTGCATCCTGAGAGAGCCAGGCTGAGCGCCCGCGGAGCAGTGGCAAGCATGAAGCGAGTGAGTACGGAAGCCTCGTGGGTGGTCCGAATTTCCTATGTAAATAGCTTCTTCTATCTCTTTGACTCGGATGAAGTCGCGGCTCTGGGAGCCGGGTGGCCGCGGGCCACGGGTGCCACTACGGGCTGACTGGTATTGCGGCCTGGCACCGGGCGCTCCGACACCGTCTGGGACGGTGGGCGCCGTCAACTCGGATGCTGTGTGCACCGAGCGGAGTAGGACCACCTCACAGAGCTGACGTCTCCTCGCGGCTGCCTGTTTTGCGCCCATTTTGGGTGTTGTTTTTGGATGCCGGTTGTTGTCAGGGTAGCGACGCTTTAGGCCTAAGGCTTTACGAAGCTGCCTGTCGCACGTGGAGGGACACAACCTGGTGGACCGCGGCGTTGAGGTGTTGCACTTTGCTTACCTCATTCTAGTTAGCCTCGCACGAATAGAAATTACTCGTTCGACTCAAGAAAGCGAGCTTCGTTCACGTGAACTTAGCATCTGAGTATAGCTGCCCGATCTTTTGCTAGCCGAGTTGAACATCGTACCACGTGGGCGATGCGCATGCAGACTTCCTTTCCCTTGCACTACTTTAGTGTTTGCCGAGTGTGTTGAGTTTACGCAGTGTGATTGGAGTCACCCCTGGTTTGCCGTCACGTGCACATCGTCTGCGCTGCTGCCCCGGACTACGATGGAGCCACCCCGGGCGATGGTGATGCTGTGGCCAGTTCGGCGCGGCGACTTCGGCGGCCTCCTGTATCCAGCTCACAACCCTCGGCGGCGGACAAAAGAGCCGGCGGTCACCAACAGCTACTGCGGCTCCCGCCAGCAGGGCGAGTCGGCGCGAGCGACGCTTGCTCGTACCGACTACTGCGTCGTCGTCTCCGGAGCCCTGGCCTGAGATCGTGCCGTCGAGGCTGCATAGCCGCTGCTGTGACCGGCGGACGCCAGCGGTGTACCCAAGGACAATGTCGGCTCACATGCTATGGACAGCGTGTGGACATTTCCTCAGCGCGACCACTGTTGCATGTACCACCCTGTTCGCGAAGCACGGGTTAATGTTAGACCGTGTCACATGTTTCGCCGGAATAAGAAGTGATTTAAGGTTGGGGGGATGTGGGGATGCGCGACCCTCGCGCCTCCCCTGATGTTTTTTCCCGCATAGCGCGTCTCCTGTGGTCCCGCTTCGCCGCGTGGCCTGCGTGACGTCAGCGCGGCCGATGTGGTTGGGGCGCGGTCCGGGGGGTGGCGCTGGTGTTGCGCTGCTGCGGGGTTAGGGCCGATTTACGCTGAAACCGCCCATGGCCGCACGCCGCACCGCAAGCGAGCGGTTCGCCAGTAATGGCCGACGTGACGTCACGAGAGGCGGTCGTGAACTTTCGCCTCCGTGCGGCGACCGCATAAACATGGCGCTGGTTCAAAGCGAAGCTGAGCGCGAGGCCTAGACCGCTAGGCTGCAGCGGCAGTTTGTTTTCTGTGTGGTTTATTGTGATCATTGCAAGAGTTATTCAGCACCTGCAAAGCTATTTGTCTAACACAACAAGCAGCTGTACTCTTCTTGACCTCTTCAGTCCGTGCGATCGCCAAAGGAAACAGACGGATGTGTGTTGTGTTTACGCGAGGATAGGAAGGAATGAAGCCGACGATTTCGTGTGTTTTGCCGTTTTTTGCATGTGCATTTCAAACGCGAAGGCCATCGCATACACCTAAATTCTAAGCATGAAACTAGATCGTTACGCGGCAAAATGAAAAGATTGCGATCGCCATCCTCAGCATATGGTGTTCGTAGGTGTTGTGTGTGCGCGCTTCATCGATACGAAGATTGCAAGTTTCTGCAGTGCTGGTTTGTGCTTCAGAAGTGATGACACGATGTGTAGCGATGAGCTTCGTTGTCGTCTCATTGCAGACATACATAATGTGCTGTTTGTGTCTTGCTTCGTGTGAGCTGTTTTGCCGGCTGCGATGCGCATTGGTGACCGCGAACACATACATAATGTTCGAGCGCTAGGGTTCTTATTACTTTTTACGAAGCGTAAGTGTACTGTGATAAGTACGTGCAATGTGTCGCAGTGGTGCTAGGCGTATAAGTGTTCGTTTCATGCAATATGCATATGTTCTGAAGTGAACAGTGCATAAGCGTTGCAGGCGAGTTTTGGTTCCGGCCCTTTTTGCCTCGTTCACGTATCTTGTGTGTTTTTCAGAAGTTATTTCTGTGCTATGAAGGTGTTTATAATCGGTGAGGGCAATATAAGAAACCGCTTAAAAGTTACATGAGTACATGCGCGCTGTCGTGAAATGTGGACGCGCGTGTGCACTGTTCTCATGAACGCAAATTTTGGGCACTCTTCATTTTTGTCATGTGGCCGTTGGTGTAAACAGCAGAAATCCTGAGGCATATTTCTAGATTAAGCAAAGTGTACATTCTTATACTGAGAGGTGTGAGCGCCTTGCATGTGCAAGAAATTCAGCTGCTTGTTTCTTGTTAGTGTCTGAGTACACACTGTTAGTGCCAACACCAGTGGCACAGCATGATAAGCATTTAATGTGTGAAAACTAGATACTTCATTTTGATTCTTGACAATTTGCATTTTTTTATAAAAAGCCATATGCATGTAACAAAGCATGAAGATGACAACACAACTGGTATGGTAAATATATGATTCGAGGATTGTAGCAGAAGAACTTAAAAGAATGCGGACACAGAAGGAATGACTATAGTCGGATACAATTTTAGAAAAAAGGGGAGGCCCCGCCCAGATGATCAAAGCGCGATGTCCAATTGCCTCTGTGACTAAAATAATTCCACTAAAAAAATCGTGCTTCTGAAATGCGCAATTCTAGGTATAAATAAAGACTTGTATTTTGATAACTGGTTTAGTAGAGCTCTCATGTGCTACAGCACATGCCGGATCGCGACTGAAAAATAACCCCTTGCCTTCCACAACGCTGCCCGTCGTCTGCTCTTTAGCTTCATTGCAAGTGACAAAAGTAGAAAGAGCAGCTCTGACTTTTGCGCTTGTTTACATGTACACGGCACATTCACTGCTCCTGTTCTGAGCTTCAAATGAATCAGTTGCTATTGAACAAGTACTCATATAAAACAATGCATTTATCGCAACCATTACAAGCTCAAGATGCTTGGTGTCAGCGAAAGCACAGTGTTCAAGGTGAGAAGGGAGGTCAAAGCTTCGCATATTTCGGGTGGCAAACTGTTGACGCCCTCGCGAAAGCGCCCACGAAATGCGGAGAAAAGAAGACGCAGCACGAAGTGTGACACGTTGTGCGCACCGAGGTCGTGTGCACGATTTCTTTCTCCGCAACGAGATACCGACGGTCGAGAAGATCACTAACGAGTTCTCGAAGCGTATATGGTGTTATGTTTGTGCCCTGGGATTTGTCTGGTGGAAGGCCAGTGCTGTGGTGTGTCGACCGTGGAGGCAGCATTCATCCCCGCATGGTCCCTGCTTCGGGCACACGACTACGTGCACGGCTCAGGTTTCCCCGCGGCTGCACGGCGTCCACAACGGAAGCGGCCACCGGATCACGGACTGCTATTCGGCCCCTCCCCGTGCTGGCAGCAATGCAACCCCCCCCCCCCCTCCTTTGTTTGGCAACGCCTGCACCAAGAACGACTCCCGCTGTGTTTGGGACGGTTTCCAAAGGAGGGCTGTGTTTCGACCCTGTGCCTTACAGTTGGTTCCTTTTGTCCTATGCGGGCCATAAAACTTCCCCGGCGCACCATTCTGACCGACCGCCAGATCGGCCCAACGCCACAGCGCGGTTTGAGGAAGTGCCGGCCACCGAGAGCGGCGTTAGGACCACGGAGGCTGCCCAGACCCTCTCTCTCTCGACCTTGTTTCGTCCTTAGGGACTGCCTGGAGAATCTGTAGACTGAGGGGTGTTATTTAAGCAGCTTGCAGCTGCTCTGTTGGTCCCTCTCCTGATAACAACGGCAACATGTAAACATTGTATAAAGAATTCTTCACCGAGAAAGCTCTCCTCGTCTCTGACTCTGCGTGAAGTGGGGTCCAGACCTCCTGCCAGCCACACATACCTCGACACATGCAACAATGGATCTCCCATCACTGAAGCGGTGTACTGTGCGTCGCCTGCTTGTCGAGATCTGATTCAAGCACGAGAAGAGGAGCCGCAATTCGCTGCTGATCGACCGGGATGACATCGCTGAATGGCGAAATCGCTACCTTCGTGACGTGGAGCGCTATGGGCAGAAGGCCGAAAGATCTTTTTCCTGGACGAGACATGGGTGACAGCGGTACACACTGGTTCGATCGTGTGGACAGACATCGTGGTGCAAAAGCGCGGAGACCTATATGCTCGAGTAAATGGCCTGTCGACGGGTCTGAAACAACCTTCTGGAAAAGGCCAGCGCCTGACAGTGACGCACATTGGTAGCGAGGATAGCTTCATCGATGGCTGCTTAGATATATTCTGAGGCCAAAAAACAAGCGACTACCACGAAGAAATGGACAGCAATCACTTCGAGGGATGGTTTAATGACATTTTACAGAAGTTGCCTACTGGTTGCGTCATTGTTTTGGGCAATGCACCTTACCATTCCCGGCGAGAAGAGAAATTGCCGACAACAGCTTGAAAGAAGGAAAAAATACAGGAGTGATTCAAAAGCAAGAACATCACCTACAGCGAAAGGGTGGTTAAAAAGCAGCTGCTTGAGTTGGTAGCATCTGTAAAGCCACACTTTCTTAGCTACATCGGAGACAATGCAGCTGAAAGGGCTGGTTGCATTGTACTCAGGCTCCCACTGTACCACTGTGAATTTATTCCTATCGAGCTCGTGTGGGCAAAGGTAAAAAATGGCATAGCTGAGGACAACAGAGGCGTCAAGCTGTCCACGGTCAAAGACGTCTTGAGGGAAAAAATCAAGCACATAACGGCGAAAGACTGGAGGAAAAAACTTCATCATGTGATGGCCCTGGAGGCAAAGTTCAGGCTTGATACGTCTGGAAGTGACCGCATCCAACCCATCATCATCCAACTGGGTGAAGATGACAGTGAAGAAAGCGACACCGACTGCGAGCTATCCGGCATTGAGCCACTCGATGAAGCATAACAGCTTCTTATTAATGAAAGAACAGCCCTTATTACGGCTACCAAAATGTTGCCGGTGGGTTCGCAGCAGCCAAGCATTCTGCCGTGACCTCTTAAATAAATAAGCAGTTAATTTGGTGACATATTCCTCTTAATGGAAGCCCAATTCTGAAAAAGCAACGTCCTGCACAGATCGTGCTCAATAAAAGTATTGGCATGAAAACGTGCTGAAATGCTGGAAAATCTGAATGCAAATACAGTTGTTAACCCTGAATAACTATGTGGGGCCCAAAATGCTCATTCGGGCAGCCACTGTCCAGCTTCGCACGAAACAGCAGTAGTCAACGTGAAAGTGACAGCCTCACCAATGTGCACGCCAAAGCACATTCTGCTTTGCATGCAGTTGTGTTGCCCCTACTGTTATTTCCAGCCCATTGAGATGAATAATGCCAATGTCAGAAAGCCCAAAATACTCTATTGGGCAGCCACCTACAAGCATGACGGGCCCTGTGGTGAGATAACAGTCATCAGGGCATACTTGAAAGGCACCTTTAGCATCTGCACTTCAAAGCGCAGCCATGTCGTAGACATTGTAGGTCAAACAGCAGCAGTCAACGTGAAATTGACTGCCACTTTCAGCAGTTTGCATGCAAAAGCACATTCATGTGGTCGCATTCTTTATTTTGGCTGTATGGCTCAGGCAAGTAATATGGACAAGAGAACAATTATCAAACATCATCAGCTTAGTGAGGACCAAAATACTAATTCGGGTAACAATTAATAGCAGTAGTCGAGGGCACGCTTGAAAGGCACCATTAGCAGTCTGCACGTCAAAGCACAGTCACGCTGTCGCCACTGTTGGTGAAACGGCAGCAATCAACGCGAAAATGACAGCCACTGTTGGCAGCTTGCATGCAAACACACATTAATGTGGTG
The DNA here is from genome assembly GCF_038994185.2 of Dermacentor albipictus. Taxonomy (NCBI): domain Eukaryota; kingdom Metazoa; phylum Arthropoda; class Arachnida; order Ixodida; family Ixodidae; genus Dermacentor; species Dermacentor albipictus. The sequence continues at coordinate 785,538 of NC_091828.1, read as the reverse complement.
GCATTGTTTATTTTGGTTATCTGGCCCAGGCAAGTAATGTGAATAAGAGAACAATTATCAAACATCATTAGCTTAGTTAGGCCCAAAATACTCAGTCGGGTAGCTATTAGTAGCAGTAGTCGAGGGCATGCTTGAAAGGCACCATTTGCAGTCTGCACATCAAGTCACAGTCATGCCGCAGCCATTGTTGTATTTGTTTATCTGACCGGGCAAGTAACACCAATGTTAGCACGATTATTCACCCTAAATAGCTCTGCTAGCATCGTTTGTACAAAAAAATGCTGAGTGAAGTTGAACGTGTTTTATTGAGGCAATTATTTAATTCACTAGCCATCAGCATAGCGATCGACGGCCAGGTTCAGACAATGACATTTGTGAAGTAATAAATGGTGAAAGTTGCAAAAGCTCTCAGTGCACTGCTTTGCTGGGCTCCATTCACTGAAAAATATCTTTGCAACGACGAAAGCATCAGACAGGAAATGATACCCCACTGCACAATGTTATTCATGTTGAATATTTTTACCATCATATGTGATGGGCAGCGAAACCGTCTGTTTACTAAGACTGAATGCATCAAAAATGCAACAGCGTAGCAAGGTGTTGTTTTGCAATATGCAGCCTTTCATGTGCACTTCTGGCGAGCTGCCACATGCGCGGATGCATAAACATGAACAGAGGTAAGAGGCAAAGTTACTGTGCAACCCACATGACGCTTTTAAGAAAATGTATCTCTAAACCTTTCTGTTTTCATAGGCGATCAAAATTTGTTTTGAGCAAGTTGGTTGATCACATTGCAGCAACAACACAAGAAGCAAGGACAGAAAACACAGCGAGTAGGCAGATTGAGAAGTCGAGGTTGACCAGTGAGACAGGTTTTAATGAGATAGAAGAGGCCAGCCCTGCAGTGTGCAGGAGTTAGTGCTTTGAATGAGATTGGCTAATGAAAATGTGTAAAGACTTTGCTAAAAAACTAGCAAAAACAAATGCTAATATAAAATAAAAGGACAGAAATAAGAGTGCAAGCACGCATGGTAGCAGGCACGTATTCACACACAAATGCAAAAGCTAAGAAAAACTCAAATATAAAGAAATGTGGGAAATTAAAAAAAAATTGACAAACGCAAGAAAACATACACGCATTTACGAACAGACGCAGGTAGAGGTATTATAGGAGTGGGTTCACAAGCTGCTGTGCCTACCTTCTCGTATGTTTTTCTTTTTTCTACCGCTCTCTTAACACTGTCTTGGGAATTTTTAATTGCAACATATCACGAGAATCGAAAAGCAGCGCGAAGCTATGTTGTGGGAAACCATATCGAGTACTGGCAACACAACTTATGCGTGACCATGCCACAGCGTGCATTCTACAGCTTGCGCGCGCGGTGAGCACTGGTGGAAAGCAATCAATCGACGGTGCTACACAATGCTCGAACACCACCGTTAGACGCTCGGCTATCTCACTGCTGACAATGATCGTTCACGCTAAGTTGATGGCGAGAAATCTTTGCGTTGGAGGCTTCCTTTGCAAATATTTTTTGTTGAGACGCTCGTAAGTTTGTTTCATGCGCGCACGCTTTATCATTGCTCCTGAGAATGGTTTTGCTCCATTGCTTCACCCCGTCCGACGAGAAACAGACACTACACGAACACACACCGCTGACAGTAGGCACCAGACTTTGGCAAACTTTTCTCATCGTAACTAATAATTTTATGAAGTACAAGTCCTGAAAAGGAATGACGATAGGCTAACTCAGGAGATCCTTGAGGCATTCGAGATAAGTAAAACAGGAGCGTAATGTGTAAGCACACCATCAGTGGCTTTGGCAAGAAAGCAAGTCACCTTTTTGAGAGAGCCTCAGATGTATAAGAGAAGAGATATGGCGATGAACTAAATAGTGGGAATTTCAATCAAGAAATCAGTTGACAGTGCAGCTGCGTACTCGTCTAGTCATTCCTTCTGTGTCCATGTTCCTTAAGTTCTGCTGCTACAATCCTCGAAGAATAACAAAGTAGCCCAGTTAAACACCCTTTTGTCAATATATGATATTCTGTTGGCTGCTGGAGAATATAGTGTGTATGTAAGTGTTGAAACCATTATTTTAAGCTGTTGATATTGCATAAGGATGTGTGAATATTTGCAACTTTGTAATTATGCATCGAATAGTGCCCTATTCAATTCGGTCGTCACTCTTTGTAAATGTGAATATTTTTTTTCATACGTTTTGGGTATTTCAAGATGCCAACTGCACCCACACAAACACTAAATTGCAGAAAAGTACGGTAAATTTTCACCATGACAGGTGTGCTATAGCCATAAAACATGAGAACTTGCGTAGAGGAGCAGGCTAGGTCACTCAGGCAGCCACATTTTACAAGCTCTACAGTGATCATTTGCATCCTCTGAAGAGCCCTGTGCATGCGAATAAAGTACTTGTTTGCTCGTATGCTCAGTTTGTGTTTTTCAAATACAATACTTAGTAAGGTACTGTACTATTACAGAAACTTGCTAACTTCAAAAATACAGGGATATAAACATCAGTTTATGTTAATTGTGATAATGGCTATTCATTTTTAGAAAAGTACTCGATTCAATTTGCTTTTTGCACTATACTATTCGGTCCTGAAAATCCTTATTTGCTCACCTCTAATATTGCATCTTTTTTGTGCTGTCTTTCACATGTGCATTGCAAACAAGACTCACATAACTGTGCACTCAGAGCATATTACATATAATTAAGGAAAATTTCCCAGTGGGCTAGTTGGTTCGACATAACACTGTTGCGCAAAGTGACGAAGGGACAGGACTTAGGAGAGAAAAACAATGCACGACACCCGAGTGCAAACAAACAACTGCTTATTTTTCGGAAAATGAGACCTTCATATAGCCTACTCGCATGTTCAGGGATGTTCTTCCTAGTCTAACCACGCCATCTAGTGTCATTCATTAAGCTAATCTCTTTGCCGAGTGATATAGATGGCACATGGGGTCATCTTGATGTTGTAGGCTTCCATGACTTCTTTTTCTTTGGTTACTACATTTCAGCAAGATCCCCATCCTGTGGAAGATACGGCATGAAGCGCAATGTATGGCAAGGTCTCCGGGTGCTTGTATCAGACAGCAGTTGTATAAATGGTTGCGCAGTCAATCATTTACGCACCTGCCTATTTGGCGCATGTAATCAGCCCCACGTGCCAAAGGTATCTTGTAGACCATGTCTATTGTGCATTTAGTCAATCCTTTAACGTGGTTTATAGTGCATGCATTCAGGGTATTCCTTTCGCTGGTCACTCCATTTACTTTTGAGCACATTTCCTTTAGCTTTTGTCGTGCTGTGGAGACCAATCGTTTGCTCGGTTAAACTGAGCGAACGAGTTCAGCTAAAGATGAGAGCGAAGGCGCAGTGGGAGATTAAAAAATCGGCAAGTGAGAAGAGGCATGAGGAGGAAAGTGGATAGGAAGGTGCAGCATAACCATGAGGAAGAAAGGAGAGGAGTGTATGGCAAAAGTGTGCAAATAAAAGCGAAGTGCAGTGACGGTAGCTATGAGATGGTGCCAGAGTAGCACGCAATGTCTGGGAGGTTTGTTGGCGATGGCTTCTGTGAACCACGCCCACGCGTCACCCATGCGCTGGCTCACGCAATCTCCAGATTGGCAAGGCAGTGGTGCCACACTTCGCTCCGTTTGCAACATTCCACACGAGACCGATTGCCCTTGCCAGCAAAATGACAACACATGTAGAGCTGCACTAAAATTTCGTATTAGGGAGTATCGTAATTGTCTCTAATTTTTTTCTGTCAATTGCATATGCTCTGCAGTAATAAATATTGCAGAAGCATTGCTGGTCGCTTATGCTCTTATGCCTCTCAATATAGGTATTGTATCAAAGCAGATTCCTTGCTTTGTACACGTTTGTTTCCAGAGCCGTCTCTGCACATTTTGCACTTTATGAAGAGGGGAGGCTAGGGAACAGCTTAGAAGTTATATCACTGCTCCACGTATTGCATTTATTCATCTTGTGGTAGGTGTCATGTGCTGTAATGTAAGCTATGCAAATGCTCCTTATGCAATCTTTTGCACATGTGGCGACACAGCAAAACACCTTCTCTGCCACTTCCTAACTGTCACATATCTGTACACGTGCACGTGTGTGATAGCGTTTCCCTTTCTGTCATGCGGGCCATATTGTGATCAAATCACCCTGGCTCACTATGTGTATATAATCGTTGGCCGCCAAGCTGTGGTGTACTTTTTTGTCCTTATATTCCTTGGCTGTCATTCTGCCACGTTAAGTTGCTGCCATGCAATAAAACATGTTTCAAGTTCAGCCTGCCTCTTCGTTCACGGAAGCCCTGGAACACGACACCAACTTTTCACGCTAACAATTCGTGCTGTGAGCTGTACTCCATCTCAGTAGTTCCTTGCCACACTGGGCAAGCTGCAGGGCTCCTTAGTTAATAGGAAGGCTGAATGACCCTCAAGGTGTCTTCATCGCACCGCACCGTCTGCTCGGTGTCTGCTTTCCATCCTGTCGGTACATGCTCCATTGTTGGAGGATTCATGAAAAAAATGTTTTGACGCCATAACCAGAAGCTTTGTTTACGTGCATGCGACAGCGTAGCTTCACTTCACCTGTGCACTTTCCCTCCATTTACCTTGCAGCCACCCTAATAAACAGCAAGTATGAATGCCCTCATAAATGTTCACTTGCGCGCAGCGTCTGCTCGGCGTCTACTTGCTGGAATGAAAGCAGATTAGGAAATAATCTAAAGCTCTATTTTACTGACTGTAGCATTTATCATCGGTGCGAAGAGGGTGTTGCGACAGAAAGCCTGAGGTGCAAATTCAAGAAAATGTACTAGGATGCTGATCAGAAGTTTTATAGGTGTATAGTGCAAAACCACATTTACAAACAGGAATGACATGACACTGGTCATAACTTAAAGCAACGGTTCATGGGGCCCACATATATGAGCACATAAACATGATTCTCAATGCAAGTTTGCCAGTTGCAAGTTTGACTTGATATGATAGTCACTTTTCAGATAGAAGTGACATGATGACATACTGGTAATCAATGCCTGTTATTTCTTTATTCCCACAATGATCAGTAGTATAATACTTGTGCTCAGATACAATAACGCATCTCTGAATCACAGATATCACATCCCATCTGCCTTATGCAACTTTGCCTCATGAAATGGGAAACTCATTGATACAATCAGTTACGGATTATGCCAAGGTGTTATGCTGTTTCTTGCAGTTTTGTCTTTCATGAGTATTTGCGTAATGTGAAAAATAGTAGCCTGATGTTTTATATGTTATGTATACTATATGACAATACTATTCTTTTTCTGTGATCAGAGGAGGCTTTTGTGTCAATATATAAATAGGAAGTTTTTTAACAACGAATATGTGACAAGCCTCCCAAAGGCTAGCAGGCTAGCACGGTGACGAAAGTATCTTTTAGCCATATTTCCACAAAACTTTCCCATAGGCTTTTTTTTTCGTAAAAGCCAACCACACATCTCTTGATCTAGCAGATTTATCTTTTATGCGACAAGTCTGTGTTTTCCTTGCAACAAGTCCTTTTACATGTGTCCGCAAAACAGTGGTCCTTCATTAAGTTTATTTTTTCTGCAACTTTCATGTTTTTTGGTAACAATGTATTGTGCATTTTTGGAAGCTCTTCATACAGCAGCCATTATTTCTTGGAAAGATTCTTTTCCACGAGGCTCTAAAGTTGTTGATAGACTATTCAAGTAGTTTTTTCTAGTATCCCAATTAGTAGCCTTGCATTTAAAACTTATCCTTTGTCCCCAATAGTTGGCTCTATTTCGCACTAGTTGGTTAAGAAGTAGTACCTAAATATACAGAAATAAATATTGCTACTACAAGTACTCACGTCGTTGTGTCACTATTCAATATTTGACACTTACTATTTTTGTTCAATTTCTGTTTGAAGAAAATTAACATTCACCGACCTCACAATGCACGAAGATGCGCCCAGGCCATATTTGCGATGTAAAAAAGAGGTGAGGTGTGCAGACAGGACACAAGAGCAGAGAAGTGGACTTCTCTACTCTTGTTTCCTGTCTGCACGCCTCACCTCTTTTTTTCATAGTGAATCCTTACCAACTAGCTCAGTTTTCTGTCGTTCTAAGCCGTATTTGTGCTTTCTGAAGTCTTACTTTGCTGCATATAATAGTGGCAAAAAGCAGCTTTTCAGAGAGAACTTGATTTTGTTGTTCTGTTTATTCTGTTCTTCTGCCATAAGTGTAGTGAACTGATAACTATATCGCATACACACAGCCCCTCAATGGAACAGACATTTATTTGATACACATGAATTCGCACCCTGTTCATCTAGATTTCAAAATTATGCTGATTGTGGCTAGCCTCTAGTATGTACAGAAGCATGTCTACGATGTGGTCTGAGGGTACATGTGCAGTGCTACTGTGAAGCTAGTTATAGTTCTCACAGCAATGCACCAAGTAAGGTTGTTGCTTCATTGTTATAAAGACAGCATCAGCTAGGCTGTAAGGGCGACAAAAATGATTTGTGCAATTCACCGAACATACAAACAGAATATAATGTGACTATAATGCCATGTGCTAGTTAGTACATCAAGTGATTAAGATAATGATGTAAGGGCTGTTTGGTTAATCTGGTTTATTTGTCATGTTAAAACACAGGCTGTGAAGGTAACTTCAACATGTCGAGGTTGTCAACATGTCTAATTATTTACGAAATTAGGGAGGTGGCAGTGAGACTCCCTGGGAAAGCAATACCTCAGTTGTACTGATGGTATGGCTTGATTATATAATTTCATCATTGCTTGTTTAGAAATATGACGGTGGGTTAGAACCTATGAAATGCCACAACAGCAAGGCTGAACATCCATCCTTACTTCTCAGAGGCTTAAAGAATGACAGACAGTTATGCTTTAGAGCATATTTTGGTAACAAATATATGCCATCTTCATTTCAGTGGAATGGAAAGAGGCGATTCAGCACAGCCATGCTATGGTAGCATGCATGAAGGAATACAGGAGAGCCTGGGGGCTAATATATGTTAATAGAGTGAACAAGTAGCTGTGACTGGCAAGATTATTTTACTCCACAGAGGATGCTGCAGTAAGGTTCGTGCAACTATAAGCAATACGAGAATGAGTGAAAGATTACTTGTAATATACGGATTTGTATGGCAAATGAGAATTTGCACACAATTTGCCACTACGCATTTTTTTCTATTTTATGTTCAGCACAGAGTGCGAGTCACTACAGCATCTTAACTGGAAATTTCTGCATTCCGTTTCACAGTGTTTATGGGGGTACCTGCATTCCTTTGACTACTTATGAAGTGATTGGATAATAGAATGCATGCCCGCATTACAGATTTACACAGAACATAATATGAATTCATCATAAAGCTCCACCCAAGAAACTGTCTGTTGGTTATGAAAACAAAAATGGCAACAAACATTCCCTTACTTTCTTGTGCTGCCTCGCACATGCTGCTAATTAACTAATGTCTACAATGCAGACATTGTTCTTTCATTAGGGGTAGGTGCAAGTTGCCCTGATACAATCAACATGCATTCATTGCCTACGAGCTGCTGCATGTTGGAATTGGTGTTACAGCAGGCATGGCAAATGCTCTCCCCTACTTGTGTCTTGTGCACCATATGAGCCAGCATTTCATTTCGTTGTCGTGTACCTGTTTAAGCTGTTACTGATTCAGAAAGGCAAATATAAAATGACTTACTACGTCAACCATTTCGCATGCAAGATCACTGCACTCATTGCAAAGCTTATTAGAGAGTTTTAGATCAGGGGGATGCAATCGTTGAGGCCCCAATACTACGGGGCCTCAATGCTCGCGTTCCCTTAATCTAGATCTCTACAGTCGCTTGATAATCTTGGTTTGCTTTGAGACAAAGTACAGGTGCTGTGCACCTGTCTGTTAGCCTATGCACTTCTCTTTCTTTTTAGTGTAGCTGTGCATTAGCTAGTTAGGTTGTCACTACATGAATGGGACATTTGGGCCATGCCCAACGCGATCAAATAACTTTACTTTGCTATAGCTCACTGAGTGTGCAAGCTTCTTTTTTATCTAGGGAAAAGAATAAAAAAAGAAGGCATGCATAAATGATGTTGACAGCAGCAAACGGTCTCAAGGCAATCATCCTTGATTGTCGCCATTGCTGAGAGAGCAAGCATGCCTGTATTCACTTTGACCACAGGCTGTACATTGTTTAAATGCTCATAGAAGTATGGATAAATAGTGAAGGGGCAGCAGACTGGCCACCCAGGCCTTTATGCATGGTCATTGCTGCCTTGTGGGCCTTGTAAACCTCTGTCATCTCTTAAGGCATGAATGACATAACACTACTTCTATTGGCACGGACATTTTTAGCACCAACAAGAAATGTAAACATTAGGTGAATTCACGCCTATATGGGTGTCTTTTTAGCAATATGAATTAATATTTGTTTTCATGCAAACATTCTTTTCTCGAAAACTTATCTGACAAGCATCTCTGCCTGAAGAAGTAACTGTGATATGTAAATATCACTTTCATGTATGTCATAATTGCAATAATCAATTGCTCAAGACGTACTGATGGCTAGTTGTTCAGTCATGACATAACATGGCAGTGCACTTTGAAATAATGACGTAACATAGAATGAACAAATGCTGGTTCTGGTGCGCTCCTGTACGTTCATTCGGTGTTACATCATTCTTCAAAAGTGCGATGCCATATTACATCATGCAAGCAATTGTAGGCTCACTATTAACTTGACAGAGATACCTCAGCAGCAAAGTGCAACTAAATCAACAAGCCACTGTTGATGATTCACATGCGTGCTCGGTGACGAAGTGACTTGTCAATCAACACAGCTGTATTCCGTGATAATAGAACCATTAGTATAGGAGTATGTTAATAGATAATGCTGCGGCGCTTCAGCAGGCTAAGCTGTTGCTGTGACAGATCCCTTGCTCATTGGCTTAGATACACCTATGTGTTCGTGTATGTGCGTTCTTCCAAGCTGTCATGTACAGGGTCTGGCCCCATCCGTGAAAGGAATGCGCATTGGTTGGTGGCAGAAAACAGACCGAGTTTATTTTCTACAAGAGATGCAGATGAGAGCCGCATGTGTTTGAGGGGGGCAAACTCTCGGTCCCTGTCTAGTGGCCGAGACGCTGGGGGTGATGGAGAATTCTTGGAACTCGACTCGTGGCGGGGTCGCTTCCTGTTTCGTCTGCACTGGAGCCTTGTCCAGCCGAGGAGTGGTGGTGCATCGCTTGTACACAACATTTTCCTCCCTTCTCAGATAGAGTCGCCGTAGTGATCCAGAGGGTGTCGTTCCCGCTGCGGGCATGACTCTGCAGTTGTGTTTGGCACGGTCTCAGGGGCAGTGCCAATCTCTGGTTTGGTCACCGATGATTGCGAAGGCTTCAGCATTCCTGAGAGGATGGCCTCTGATGACGTGGAGTTATCTGCTTTTATCCCAAAATGGGAGCGGGACACTGCTCGCGGTTAGCGTACAGCCCTTATCCTGTGTCGCTGAATCTTCTGTGGGGTGTCTCAAAACACCGGGCTTGATCTGGCCGCATTGTCATCACACTAACCTGTTGGGGCCTTTAATGAGCCACGATCTGTGGCCTAGCTTTTCCAAAACTGTTCCCCCTGTCCAGATCGGATTCTCTTCGAAGTTTCAAAAGAAAACTGCTTGTCCAACAGCGAGTACTCTCGCCTTTGTGTCCCTGTTGCAGTTGGTATGGATTTTGTTCGCTTTTGCTTGGGGCTGAATGCACGTGAGAGCTGTATCCAACTCGCGCCCGAACCCAAGTGCAGCTGGAATTTCACCCATTGATGCGTAGATGGTGGTGTGTTGCTCTAGAAAAAGTGGGCCAGCCTGCACGCAAGTGTTCTGTCCTTGTTTTTGGCTAATGCTCATTTTGTTTCAAAAGCCATCCTTTCTGCTTGGCCATTTGTTGTAGGATGGTACGGTGTGCTTGTTACATTGGTCACCCCATTCTTCTTTAGGAAGCTCTCAACTTCTACTGAAACGAAGGGTGGCCCGTTATCAGTCACAAGCTTTTTGGGGAGCCCAAAAGCTGCGAAAAGGTTCCGGAGTTCCTCAATCAATGTGGCAGACTGTGTATGCATGGAGCACACTTCCAACAATTTGCTGTATGTGTCCACAACAATTAGCCAGCATTCTGCCTTCTATGGGACCAACGAAGTCTGCGTGAACTGTGTCCCAAGGCATTCTGGTGCGTTCCCATTTGGGCACTGGTGCCCTGGCTGGTGCCCTTTGGTGTTGACAACAAGTTGCACATTTTCGAGTGAGCCGTTCGATATCTACGTCAGTGCATGCCCCACAAAAGTACCTTCGTGCACATGCCTTCATGACCACAATTATATGGTGGTTTGCGGGTGTGAGTTTAAGAAGGTAGCTTCTCGCCTTTGTTTTGGAGTTACCATCTGGGAGCTTCTAACGAGGCACCCTATCTGCGCTGAAAGCTCAGTCTCCAGTTTCTGGCACGATGAAAACTTCTTTTGGCAGTTTATGAACTTCACCATTTGAAACAGCCTCCAGCACTTGGGACAGAACTGAGTCCTCTCGAGTCATTCGTGCTAGTTGACGCGGTGAAAGCTCAAAGCTGAGCATGGTAGCCAACATGAGCACGTCTCTTGGGGGATAAGGTTCAACTTGTGCCGGTAGTGGAAGTCAGCTTAGAGTGTCCGCATTTTGGTACAGTAGGCCAGGCCTGTACAGCAACTTGTAATCGTACGTTGCTAGTTTAAGGCACCATCGCGTAATCCTTGATGAAAAGACCCGGGGTGCTTGCTTTGTTTCACTCATGATTCCAGTCAATGCCTGGCGATCTGTTATGGTCACATGCCGGCCAGCTATGTACTTATGAAAGTGACTGATGCTGTAGATTACTGCTGCAGTTTCTTTGTCGAGCTGAAAGTAGCTCTTTTCGGCACTTCCCAGTGTTCATGAACTGAATGCAATGGGCGCCTCTCGGCAAATAGCACCTTCCCGAGCGAGGACGGCATCAACGCCGTACGGCGAAGCGTTTACAGACCGAAGAAGGGGCTTCGTCCCGTCGTAGTGAGCGAGCACTGTAGGTGCACGTATCATCTCCTTAAGTGCCTCGAAATTGGCTCTTCCACTTCCAGGGCGTGTTTTTCTCTAGGAGTTTATACAATTCCACCACGACCATTGCTCTGTTCTACAAAATGCAGTAGTCAAATGAAATAAGGTCCAGAAAAGCCCTTAGAGATGTCATAATTGTCAGATTGTTTGGGTGCTTGAAGTATAGCCTCAACCTTTTTCTCGGTGTTGCAAACACCACTGCTATCAATTCGATGTCCCAGAAACTATACTGATGTAATTCCGAACTTGCACTTTTCTTTCTTAAGGCGTAAGCCTTTCTCAGTCTCGACAGCACCTGATTCAGACGCTGTGCGTGCTCATTTGCACTATTTCCATTGACAATGATGACGTCAAGGTGAACATTCACCCCTGAAATTCCAGGTATCTTTGTCTCCCTCAGGCACTGGAAGATAGCTAGTGCAGCGGAAATTCAAAATGGGAGATATTCCACCCTGAATAGTTGTTTTGTGGTGTTCACTGTGAGCAGTGCTGCAGTTTCTTCATCAACTTTCAGTTGTTGATATGCTTGATAAAGACCCAACATTGAGAAGAGGGTTCCACGATGTAGGTTTGCAAACACTTCATCTATTGTTGGTAGCGGGTAAGATGCCTTCTTCGCTGCTGCATTAACAGTAACAGTATTAACAGTACTCCTGTAGTCACCACAGACATTGAGTGTACCGTCCGTCTTCTGAACAAAGTACCAATGGGGTTGCCCATTTGGTATGCTGCGTTGGTTTTAGAATGCCTTGGCGCTGTAGATGGTCAAGCTTATGTTCCGTAAGTGCCTGCAGCACCACTGAAATCGGAGAAGCCTTGCAAAACATTGCTGTCGCACCGTCTTCGAGTTCCAGGTGAACTAAAGGACCTGTATAGCTTCCAATGTCTTCCTTGAAGACATCTGGGTGTCATCCCACGGCCTCTGTAATTTCTAGTGCTGGCTCTCCAACGTGGTTGATCCCCTTCGCCTGAATTTGAAGTGCCAAAAACCAATCTCTTCCTAGGAAGTTGCACCCGGTGCCCTTCATGACCAACAATGGCAGCAGATAGTCCTTTGATCTCAACATCACGTGAACTTGTGCGGAGCCCAGGACGTGTAATTGTTTACCTGACCATGTGCACAAATCGAGCGGCTCGCATGAAAGCCACGGAGTGTTTTTCTTCCACCTTCTGTAGTTCGTGTCCTCGCTTATCAGGGAGCATGCCGTACCTGTATCCACCTCAAACTGGACTGGCTTTCCCTCCACTATCAAGTCCACGAGGAACTTTGGGCAGTGTTTATGTACACTATCTGTGTGCAGCTTGCAGCAGGATTTGCTGACAGGTGGTGGTTTGACACTGTGTGCCCGTAGCTGCTAGTTGTCGAAGCGTGGTTCCATGTTTTTCTTTTTCTTTGAGATGCAGGCATGCTCGACGTGACCTTCCTTGGAGCAGAAACGGCACTCGGCTGTCTTGCATTTGCATGTTTCAGGGTCGTGCAAGCCGTCGCATCGATAGCAATGTCGCGCTGACGTATGCTTGCCTCCTGGCTTGATTTGCGAAGTCCTGATATTTTCCCCAGAGTATGCCACTCCTTTGATATCTCGCTGATGCCTTGACGCACTTTCCGCTGACAAGGCTAAGTCCACAGCGCATTGAAATGTCAGGCTTTTTCTGCGAACAGTCTCTGCGAAAGATGTTCGTCCCAGACGCCGCAGACGAACCTGTCCCGCAGCATCACATCTTGGGACGGCATAGTTGGGTTCGCCGCTGAAGCGGTCGTTTGGGTGTCAGGCGACGTCGTCGATATTGTAGCCGAAGGCAGCGCTCCGAAGTTGCAGTCGGCTGTCAAGGTTCCGAGGGCCGCAGCGTAGCTGCTGATCGACTCGTCTGGCCGTTGGTCGGGTCTTTGAAACACGTACCGGCTCTAAAGCTCGGATGTCCTGGTGTCGAAGTGCCGCCTAAGAAGTGTCACTAAATCATTTAAGTTGACTTCTGCCAGAATCTTCGGCGCTATCAGTGCGCGCACGATGTTAGAAGGTGTCACGGCTCCACAAAGCGTGATGAGAGTGTCCGCTTCTTCGCTGACGTCACTCGCCACGAAGTAAAAGTCGAGGCGCTGGATCCACGATTCCCATGATTTGCCCGAGAATGGCTCGACAGCGCCGCGCATTCGTCCTGTAGCCATGGCCTTAACTTCGAAAACTCATAGATCCGCTTCGCAACTCCTGCCTCATCGCCAGTGTTACGTACGGGGTCTGGCCCCATCCGTGAAAGGAGTGCGCATCGGTTGGTGGCAGAAAACAGACTGCGTTTATTTTCTACAAAAGACGCAGGCGAGAGCTGCATGTGTTCGAGGGGGCAAACTATAGGTCCCTGTCCGGTAGTCGAGACGCTGAGGGCGACGGAGGATTCTCAGAACTCGAATAGGGATGGGGTCGCTTCCCGTTTTTCCGCACTGGTGCTTCGTCCAGCCGAGGAGCGATGGTGCGTCGCTTGTCCACAACACAAGCTTTCGCTAGCACAGCTACAAAAAGTGCGCCAGTGCGCCGTACACAACCGAGCACATAGTGACGTGTGTTGTTGCAACATTATGCGGTAGCAATAAACAAATAACAAAAAAAAGCGGCACAGGTAAGACGACTGCACAGTGTTCTAAAGGTGGGTCACCAAGTCAATGCCACACATGCAGCACAGAATGTCACTGTGCAGGAGTCGTGTTTTCAACATGATGCGGAAGCTTCTACCTACATCGACAAAAATATGCTAGTCTCGTCTGCTGTTGGCGATAGTTGCCAACTTCGAACAGTGTTGCTCTGCGCACTGCCGAATGTTTGCCAGCTTTCAACAGACGTCGCGTCCCCAAACCGAAGTGCGGATGCAGGCGCATTCGAACCACTCGAGCTAAATAATAAAAAAAGTAACTAATAATACAGCAAACATAATAACAATATCCTGGCACGATGCGAAATATTGCTGGTCGCCAGCACTCGAGGCTGCCAACTCGCTGATGCATGTTGCCAGTTGCTGGTTACCTATTTGGTCAACCAGAGGGCGCATGTGAACCGCACCGCACCATGCGGTTTCAGCGTAAATGCAATTTTGTGACCGATTGCGACGATCACCCGTTTTTCACGATCCGCATGCATGCGGTGCGGCGTGCGGCGATGGACGGTTTAAGCGTAAATCGGCCCTTACCCTGGCGGGAGAGACAAGGCGCGCTTCTCTTGGGTTCGGGACGGCGCGAGCAGCACGGACGTGCCGCGCGTGCAGCGCCCCTCTTTCCCGGCGGGTCGGCGCGCGGCGGGGGACGTCTCCCGCGAGCGCGCGGCGACCCAGGCTTCTGCGAGACCGCCTCGCGTGGCCGCCTTCGAACGCGCCACGATTCGCGTGACTATACACGCGAACGACCAGGCGTTGGGATCCAGCATGGGGCGAACATATTCGCTCGCGAGGACGCGGTGAGTCGGACTTCTAGATTTGTCGCGCGCCCATCGGCATGTTTTGTGGATAGCAACTCTGCTAGCAGGCATTGATCTATGAAAGGTGCAATAAATGCCCTTGTGATTGTTTGCACTACTGTGTTGTCATTCCTTTGTCCCAAGAGTACGGTGGGAGAATCCCATATCAGACTCCACAGAGTCAGGGCCCGATTCACCCTAGGTGGGAGCATTTCTTGTTCCAGAAACCCTCTGGCTTGGCCTGCCTCCTTGGCCCGGGCGTCGAGACTGCGTTGGTTGCCCAGGTCATCAGAGGAAAGCTTCTCCCACATTTCATTGGTGGTATAGATCTGCGGCTAGTTCGAGCACTTTTCTTGTGCTCATATGGGGCGTCCTTCTTTGGAGTCGTCTTGTGGAGCTTGTGAGGTGGGGTCTGCGGATGTGTCACGCAATGGGCAATCCTGGACCATGTGTTGCAGGGTGTCTGGGACATCACAGAGGGTGCATGTGTACGAGTACTGCGTAGGATATAGTCTGCGCATGATTATTCCGTGTATGTAGGTGTTCGTCAGTAGGCGGGAGAGAATGACTTCTTCCTCTTTGCTGAGATTCTTGTGAGGTGGCGGGTACATTCTTCTGCTGAGTCAGTGGTGTTGCAGAAGCTAGGAATACTTCAGGGCGATGTCATCAACGTTGGTGGCCGGCCTATGGGATGGCAGGAAAGCCCAGCTGGTATGCTCAGGGGCAGCGGCATGTGCCGCCTCATTTCCTATCATGCCCCGATGGCCTGGAACCCAGTTGATGTGGATGACGGGGAGCGGGGCACGTGCAATGTGATTTCTAAGTATTCTGAGTGCATCTCTGATATGCGTCCTTTTTGAAGCTGCTGCTTGGGAGTCTTAGGATTACTGCTACTTCAGGGCAAGTTGTTATTGCCAGAGTGATTGCCATTTCCTTCGCAGTTACAGCAGCTCTTGCTTGGATGGTGACACCTGCAAGTTATTCGCCTTGGTGATCCGCAATGCTTAGGGCGAAGGCGTTCCCTTTAATATACCACGCAGCATCGGTGTACCTCGTACCAGGGTCTCTCACATATTTCTTGCCGAGTGCGCGGATTCTGCTTTTGCCGACACTCCTTATACTAAGTTGGATGCATATCGCATGGTATACTTGCAAAGCTGATACAGTCCCAAAGTGCAGGTGGGATTCTTGCTTTCGGGTCTGTGTCAGCAATGTAGCTTTTGCTGTAGTTGAGGTAGCGCAAAACTGCATGTCCGGTGGGTGTGAGCTTGAGCCGCTCTAGTTGGCCGATTTTATGGGCCTCAACAAGTTCTTCCCATGTATTTTGGATACCAAGCTTGAGGAGTTTCTTCGTTGATACCATGGGTGGGAGGGTCAAGGCTATCTTGATTGACTTTTGAATGACAACACCGAGTTTCTTTATTTCAGCCAGCTTGAGTTTCAAGTAGGGAGTTTCATAGGTGATATGGCTAGTCAGAAGCGCTAGAATTATCCTTAGTGTGTCTTGCTCCTTGAGTCCACTTCTTTGGTATGTGATCCTCTTGACAAGATGCGCAACTTGTGACAGTGTGCACTGTAGACACGGGAGAGTGGCCGTCCCTGATCCATCCTCGTGGATGTTAAGTCCGAATATACGAAGGGAGTCGACTGTACGGATCTTGGTTCCATTGAGGGAGATGCTAGGATCTGATTTGATATAGTTGGGTGGTCTTCCTCGTGTCCGTGCTCTCAGGATGTGAAGCTCCAACTTTTCGGTTGTGCATTGGAGTCGCAGCCTCGGAGGTATCTTTAGCTAGTATTGACGGCTCCTTGTAAATGGCATTCTTGTTGTCCAGTTGTAGGTGCTTCGGTCCAGAGTATGCTTTGGCGTAAAGGGCATGGCATAGGTTTGAGATGGCATTGAGTTGAGTTGTTTTGGCAGCCTATTCATTGCGATTTGAAAAGGAGGGATGAAATAACCGATCCTTGTGGGGTTCCTTTCTTGGGTAGCCGAAATTTATCACTGCAGAGGTTGGAGAGACCTACTGTTGCTATTCGGTGCATCAAAGAACTGCTCATGTAGTTATAGATTCGGGCTCCACAGCCTGTATCTTCGAGGTTGCGGAGAATGGCTTCATGGCTCATATTGTTGAAAGTGCCCTTTACATGAATTACCAGGACTGATGATTTGCACCTGTGATTAAGGTAATCAAACAGGCAGTGGTGGTCCAGCCAATCTAATATTTGGAAAAAAAAATTATAGGGTTTTACGTGCCAAAACCACTTTCTGATTATGAGGCACGCCGTCAGGGGACTCCGGAAATTTTGACCACCTGGGGTTCTTTAACGTGCACCTAAATCTAAGTACACGGGTGTCTTCGCATTTCACCCCCATCAAAATGCGGCCGCCGTGGCCGGGATTCGATCCTGCGACCTCGTGCTCAGCAGCCTAACACCATAGCCACTGAGCAACCACGGCGGGTCTAATATTTGGAGCAATTTTTGGAGAAGGAAAAAGGCTGTTTTGTAGCAATTTAGGAGCAGCCACATTAGCATTTTATAGTAGTTCTGTAGCACAAAATTTTGCGTTTTAAATCGGTTGGAGCAGGAGAAAAGCAAATGCATGACATTTGGTGTAGCTTATTACTACTGCATAATTGTTCAGTATTTCTTTAGAGCAAACAGACACAAGCAAGACAGACTGACGCAGTGCAGCCATTTAGCTTGTGTGCCAACAGCAGGAACCCATGGTATGTTGCAAAGAGACTTTATTTGCCTTGTAAATAGCACTTTTACACTTGCGAGAACAGTTATATGCAATAAAACATAATACAAAAGTGACTAGAAATGCCGAAAAACAATTTCGTGCTGTCGGCAATAACAGAATGACCTGCCACACACAGCTGTATCAAAAGTATAAATAATGTTGCTATTTAGATGTTCCTACATGCATCATCGAGCATGTCTTGTTTACGCTGTAAAATAAGCTTTAAAACATAAATAATGATTTTTTCTATTTAACCCACACATATTGCACAATGAAAACACAGAAAGGTCTTTCCATCAGTGCCTTTAGCTACTTCTTTCTTTCAGCTTGTCAAGCTCGAGAACTGCAGTAGCCAGGCTCTCATTCCCTTCAGCTTACAACTGTTGCCCACTTTGGACCTGCTCCATGCTCCTGTGAGCCAAGCCAGTAGATATTGTCTCTTCTGCACGTTTAAGTAATGCACGGCATGACACAACCTTTTCATTTAAGCCCCTTTTTGAGTGGTTCCACAGTAATGGAATTGCGCTGGGTCTGTGTGGTTGCAGGCTTCGTCCCCTCCGATTCTTCGCTTTCTTTTTCAAGCCTATCTGCATAACATATCCTTGCACGGCCCTCAAGCCGACGCTTATTTATACTGAACCCTCTCACGCGATCTGCATTACTATGCAGGAGAGACAGAGGGCTTTCACGAGTTTTGCAAGCAGTGGGTACTTTTGCTCACCAGCAGCTGATTTCAGTTGAAATACTTTAGCCTATGAGCTGTCAATCTTTTCAGGCACTGCAACTTCACTGCTATTCACTGGATTGCATTTAAGCATGTACCATTCGTCAATTAATGATGACACTTCACTCAGCTGTAGCACTTGTGAGGCAAGGTATCGCAGTGAGCGGGCTTCCGAGTCTGCATCTGTGAAGTGCAGGCCAAGAATATTTTCATGTTGCAGCAGCTTGTTTTCAAGAGGTAGCTTTTGCAGCAAGTCTTGTGAGCACACTATGTAAAAAGTGTGGGCCCCAAACCACAAACGCTTTCTTTCAGGAATGTCCCAGGTCCGCATTGCATCATCTGTATCCATACCCAAATCGGGCTTTGTCTTCCACAGTGCGGAGTCTTGCAGGTTAAGGCTCTTCAGATCATCAACAGTCTTGCCCTGGTAGGCTTCACTGCTTAAGAAGTGGCTAAGAACTCGCTGAACTAATAACAATTGCGCATGAAGAATGTCAAAAGTGGTTCTTGTTTCTGAAACAGCTTCTGGAAGCCAGTGAACAGCTCAGCACAGTTCTTTAGAAAAGTATCTTAGCATAGAGTGGTTTCTGCGAGAACACTGCAGCCAGTTTGTTATGAAGACTTTGGCTGGCAGACCGCTGGCCAGTTTTGTTTGCTTTTACAAAGTAGTCCTTAAAGGCATCAAATTGGTCCTGAATACGGCACAGTGATCCTTGTAAAGTGAGCCACCTGTTCGACACATGCTGCAAGAACACATGCGACGGAATACCTAGGACTTCCTGGCTTTCTTTGAATAGCTCCGAGCGGACAGCAGATTTGAAGTAATAGTAAACATTTCTTACCACTTCTTATACATCAGATCCAACAGCGTCTAACCTTTTTGCAAAAGCATTGTGGACTTTGTGTACACTGCAGTTACCGACATCGGCAATGCTTGATGTCAGATGCTGTTCTAGCTTTCTTCCGACTCTTCATGACGTTAGGACCGTCACTAAGGAAACAAATGATGCCCTGTCATGGCAGCTAAACAAGTGCATCTTCTACGCAGCCGAGAATGATCTCGGCGGTGGCCTGGCCAAGATTATATGACTGGACAGGTTCCACGACAACATGCTGTTTTGCTTCAGAGAACCTTAAAGCACATCAAGTTGCTGCACTCGCTGGTCAGGTTTTGGAGTTTCATCCACCATGATAGAATAGAAAACATCTGGATGACATAGTTCATCCACCACTTTTGATTTGAAATATGGGCCTAGTCCATCAGACACAATGCGTGACAGCTTCAACTTGCCACATCTGAAGCCCCTGGCAACACTGCAGTCTGAGAACATTGTGTGGTAGATTTGCGTTGCGGTGTCGCCCCATGAAAATGGGATGCACTTGGTTGTGATAAACATGGCAAAAATTGCTTTGGCATTGCAAACTTGATCTTGTGGAGAGGTGCTAGATGCTCCCAGTGAAAAGTTCAAAGCCGCTTGCACCAATTTAGGAGGCTGGATGTTTCCATTTTTGTCTCTGTACTTTGCAGTTGCATGGATGTGCTTCTTCATTGTCGCATGATGTTTTACTGCAGTAATACTGTGTTTTGAGCAATCAATAGTGCAATTGCAGACAACACAGAGTGCTTCTGTGTCTTCAGCTCCATTTTCGCACCAAGGATGAATGGGGTCATTATTGCTATCAATTTCATTGAGCACAGACTCCTTGAACTTGGTACATCACCCTAGAAAGAACAAGAAAATACACCAGCTAACTTATTTTCTAGAAATGAGAATTAGGACGCTATCAACTCAAATACCAAAAATCATCTTCCCAAATAATCGCACTGGCGACATTCTTTCATGTTCCTGTGGGTGGGCAGCGCAACCAGGACGAAGGACGAAAGGAAGAACACAACACGAGCGCAGACTAACAACTGGTTTATCATCTGCGCTCGTCTTGTGTTCTTGCTTTCGTCCTTCGTCCGGGTTGCGCTGCCCACCCACAGGAACATGTTCAATCACCAACTCGCCCAGCTTGCCGTCTTAAGACATTCTTTCCCAGTACACCAAGCTAAAAAGTAAATTATATGAATAGCACGTTTTCTTTGAGGAGAAGAAATACATTCTGTGTGGACAGATGCTGTCGGAATCCAAACATGGTGTACTGCAAGTGTCCATTGTCCTCGAGGTATGGTGTAAAAAACCACTCGTGCTCCATGTGCTCGAAGAGTTTACCCACGCAGGGCATGAGGGTGATGGGACGGCGATTTTTGATGCGAAGAGGTTTGTTGGGTTTGGGGATCATGGTGACCTCCAAATGCTTCCAGGCTGCTGGAAGGTCCCCCTTTTCTCAGTAGTCGTTTATACTGTAGCAGTGCTGTGGTGGCCAATAGCGGGAGGTTGCATAGAGGTTATTAGTTATTCTGTCCTTGCCAGGACTGGTGCTTCTAGTGAGTTTGGCTAAGGCTGCATGGAGCTCTGCTTGGATGAATGGTTGATCAAGGTCCGGGTTTGGAGTGCTGTCGTATGCCTTAATTAAATTTTTTTTCTTCCACGCTGAACTGTAACTACTACCACACTTCTGGCATTACAACTAACTGCTTTTGACCTCAACGCTTGAAGATACTAAGGTCCAAGCAAATGGCTCCATGTATCGACAGCAAAGGTAACTAGCCTCACCCCATACGTCAAAATGCCAATTCGTGTTTTTGTCCTGTATGAGCACTGACTCATTTTCACATCTCAATTTGTGCCCCACATGTCACAATACATGATCCTATAGTGACTTCAATGTGCACAGTATAATTGCTTTGCAGCATGCACTCATTACGTCACGGAGCAAGAGCAGATGTACCAGGTATGCCATGACAAATAAAGGAAATACATATTGTGCTATTCATCACATTCTTGAAACAAAGATGATTGGCATGAGCTATGATGTGATGACAATTGTGGGGATGCTATACTCTACTGCGACCCCTTATGCTGTTTTCCACAGATGATGGCTCTAGTGTCTCTTGCAATCCGGCTTGCCCGAGCAGCTAAACGCCTCTGGCAGTCGGTGTAGTTGCAGAATAGTACGCGAGATGGCGTGAGTATAGCGCTGCTAATACTTGGGCTCGGGGCCGGCAGAGTGCATGGACTTGTTGTGCACTTGTCGGCACACTCTGCGAGACTGTTTCACGAGGCTTCAGAGCAGGCCACCGGGATGAAACATGCCACTGTTTGCATGGCTGTACGCACAACAATTAGGCTTTAGTGTCCCAGCATGGGAGCAAACGTATCCGCTCTATATACGGCCACAGTGAGTCGAACTTCCTTGATTCAATTGCACCCATCGGCACATTTTATAGGTAGTAATTCAGCTAGCTGGCATTGGTCTACGAAAGGTGCAATAAATGGCCTTGTGATGGTCTGCATCTCCTATATGAACACAACAATCAAACCCCAGCCCTCAGTCCCCACCAGCTGCGAAGCAACTGACCACGGCGGCGGTCAGACCTGTGACGCAGCAGAGGGTGCTAAGAATCACTGGCTCCCGACAGGCCGCCATTGGAATATGAACCTGGCAACGTTTAACGCTAGAACGTTATCTAGTGTGGCGAGTCTAGCAGTGCTATTGGAGGAATTAGAGGGCAGTAAATGGGATATAATAGGGCTCAGTGAAGTTAGGAGGCCAAAAGAAGCATATACAGTGCTAAAAAGCGGGCACATATTGTGCTACCAAGGCTTAGCGGAGAGAAGAGAACTAGGAGTCGGATTCCTGATTAATAAGAATATAGCTGGTAACATACAGGAATTCTATAGCATTAACGTTAGGGTGGCAGGTCTTGTTGTGAAACTTAATAAGAGGTAAAAATAGAAAATTGTACAGGTCTACGCCCCTACATGCAGTCGTCGTGACCAGGAAGTCGAAAGCTTCTATGAAGACATGGAATCGGCGATGGGTAGAGTGAAAACTAAAAACACCATGCCAATGGGTGACTTTAATGCTAACGTAGGCAAGAAGCAGGCTGGAGACAAGGCAGTGGGGGAATATGGCATAGGCACTAGGAATAGCAGGGGAGAGTCATTAGTAGAGCTTGCGGAACAGAATAATATGAGGATAATGAATACCTTCTTCCGCAAGCGGGATAGCCGAAAGTGGACGTGGAGGAGCCCGAACGACGAGACTAGAAATGAAATAGACTTCATACTCAGCGCTAACCCTGGCATCATACAAGATGTGGACGTGCTCGGCAAGGTGCGCTGCAGTGACCACAGGATGATAAGAACTCGAATTAGCCTAGACTTGAGGAGAGAACGGAAGAAACTGGTACACAAGAAGCCAATCGATGAGTTAGCAGTAAGAGGGAAACTAGAGGAATTCCGGATCAAGCTACAGAACAGGTATTCAGCTTTAACTCAGGAAGAGGACCTTACTGTTGAAGCAATGAACGACAATCTCATGGGCATCATTAAGGAGTGCGCAATAGAAGTCGGTGGTAATGCCGTTAGACAGTAAATCAGTAAGCTATCGCAGGAGACGAAAGATCTGATCAAGAAACGCCAATGTATGAAAGCATCTAACCCTACAGCTAGAATAGAACTGGCAGAACTTTCGAAGTTAATCAACAAGCGTAAGACAGCTGACATCAGGAAGTATAATATGGATAGAATTGAACGTGCTCTCAGGAACGGAGGAAGCCTAAAAACAGTGAAGAAGAAACTAGGAATTGGCAAGAATCAGATGTATGCGTTAAGAGACAAAGCCGGCAATATCATTACTAATATGGATGAGATAGTTCAAGTGGCTGAGGAGTTCTACAGAGATTTATACAGTACCAGTGGCACCCACGACGATAATGGAAGAGAAAATAGTCTAGACGAATTCGAAATCCCAAAGGTAACGCCAGAAGAAGTAAAGAAAGCCTTAGGAGATATGCAAAGGGGGAAGGCATGTAACAGGATCAGGTAACAGCAGATTTGTTGAAGGATGGTGGACAGATTGTTCTAGAGAAACTGGCCACCCTGTATACGCAATGCCTCATGACCTCGAGCGTACCGGAATCTTGGAAGAACGCTAACATAATCCTAATCCATAAGAAAGGGGACGCCAAAGACTTGAAAAACCATAGACCGATCAGCTTACTGTCCGTTGCGTACAAACTATTTACTAAGCTAATCGCAAATAGAATCGGGAGCACCTTAAACTTCTGTCAAGCAAACGACCAGGCAGGATTCCGTAAGGGCTACTCAACAATAAATCATATTCACACTATCAATCAGGCGATAGAGAAATGTGCGGAATATAAACAACCCTTACATATAGCTTTCATTGATTACGAGAAAGCGTTTGATTCTGTCGAAACCTCAGCAGTCATGGAGGCATTACGGAATCAGGGGGTAGACGAGCGGTATGTAAAAATACTGAAAGATATCTATAGCGGCTCCACAGCCACTGTAGTCCTCCATAAAGCAAGCAACAAAATGCCAATAAAGAAAGGCGTCAGGCAGGGAGATACGATATCTCCAATGCTATTCACAGCGTGTTTACAGGAGGTATTCAGAGACCTGGATTGGGAAGAATTGGGGATAAAAGTTAATGGAGAATACCTTAGTAACTTGCGATTCGCTGATGATATTGCCTTGCTTAGTAACTCAGGGGACCAATTGCAATGCATGCTCACTGACCTGGAGAGGCAAAGCAGAAGAGTGGGTCTAAAAATTATTCTGCAGAAAACTAAAGTAATGCTTAACAGTCTCGGAAGAGAGCAGCAATTTACAATAGGCAGCGAGGCACTGGAAGTCGTAAGGGAATACATCTACTTAGGGCAGGTAGTGACGGCAGATCCTGATCATGAGACGGAAATAATCAGAAGGATAAGAATGGGCTGGGGTGCATTTGGCAGGCATTCTCAGATCATGAACAGCAGGTTGCCATTATCCCTCAAGAGAAAAGTACATAATAGCTGTGTCTTACCAGTACTCACCTACGGGGCAGAAACCTGGAGGCTTACGAAAAGGGTTCTACTCAAATTGAGGACGACGCAACGAGCTATGGAAAGAAGAATGATAGGTGTGGGATAAGAAAAGAGCAGATTGGGTGAGGGAACAAACGCGAGTTAATGACATCTTAGTTGAAATCAAGAAAAAGAAATGGGCATGGGCAGGACATGTAATGAGGAGGGAAGATAACCGATGGTCATTAAGGATTACGGACTGGATCCCAAGGGAAGGGAAGCGTAGCCGGGAGTGGCAGAAAGTTAGGTGGGCGGATGAGATTAAGAAGTTTGCAGGCACGGCATGGCCACAATTAGTACATGACCGGGGTTGTTGGAGAAGTATGGGAGAGGCCTTTGCCCTGCAGTGGGCGTAACCAGGCTGCTGCTGCTGATGATGATGATGACGATGATCTGCACTACTGCATTGTCGCTCCATTCTCCCTAACGGCACGTTTGTAGGCACCACACAATGTGACAATGTTTGTCAAGCATTTGATGACAAGAACAAAACCTACACAGGTGAGCAATTTCTGTATTTTTTGCTACAGATATCTGTGTATGGCCTACAAGCTGCTAAGATGCTCACTGTATGCGTCTGACAAGCCGCGAACCTTATCATTTAAAAAATACAATTTATAAAAATGCTCAAAAGGATGTTGATTACTCAAGATGCTGAATCTTTATTGAAGGTTTATTCTGCAGGCATGTTGCAAACAGGAAGCTTTATCTGCGCTGCAAATGTTTGCACAAGTTCTGCACCATGCATACAAGAGGAAAATAAATAAAAACTACTTATCACAGACACAGCTGTGCCATTTCATTATTAACGAGAACAACAGATGGCTGGCTCATGCATCCTTGAGCCTTCCTTTTTTACAGCTACCCCATCAAATTGCTTACGATCTGCTCAGTCTTGGTGTCATAGTAATAATACTGGCAGTATCTCACATTCTGCTACGTGCAGCTCCAGCAATGCAGTGCACAGTGCTGTTGAGCAGCATACTGACACCACATCTTATCACAACTGATATGACTTGGACTGAAATGATGCTGTAGCGCCCCGCCCACCACCAAGTATCTGTTAGTGTCATTGTGAAGGATACAGGTTATTGCAAGCAACTGGACCAAAAGTCTAGACACAACACTTAGCGCAATTGGGCATCCATCACTCAAAGAACATAGTGCTGACAATGTTAAAGGTCAAGAAAGAATGAAAATGTACTAAAAGCCAGCGCTAGCTGTCAGCTCATTTATCAGCTCTGACCTTTTTGCTGGGTATTGTAGTCTCGCTTTCATTTGAGACAGGCGCAAATAAGCACACACTTTTGCTCCAGACAGATGCTCCCCACTGTGACTGTTAACCAATCTGCTCATCTGAGTCACATATACCATACAGTAAGCAACATTAAACATGAATGTATGAAAGTTATTAAGCAAGCACTGGCCATCTTAATGGCATGAAAACAGACAAAGCTTGTGCCTTTACGGTAGCAACGAAACCTTCACAATAGCTTGCATGACTTCACTCGACAAATGTACCCTGTCAGAAGAAATGTTTTATAGCTCAAAAGTCAGGCTGCCTGTGCTTGCCATGCAAGCTTGTTATGAAATTTGATTGACTGACTGAATGATTGATTTTACAAACCGAAGCTGCGCACAGGCTAAGGAATATGCTGTAGTAGAGAGCTGTGGATAACTTTTGACCACCAGAGGCGGCTCCTTCCCGTGGATCCTGTGCACAAGGGTTTCAGAGCTCTGTCCTTATCATAACATGGCTCCCACAGCAGGTAGTCAAACCTGTGATGTCATGCTGAACAGCCAAATGATGGTGTTGGACTGCTGAGCACAAGGTCGCGGGATTGCACAAGGTCGTCCTCTCATCCATAGACACAATTAGCTACAACACAGCCAGCATTGCGATGTTCGCAAGGCATATTGTTATGGAGGGATGAAAGAAGAGAGACGAAAAAGATTGTGAGACGCTGGCTGCTCCGTGTTGTTGGTGGTCAGCCATTTTAACTACTCTGACTCATCTTGTATATATATTGTAAATACAGATTTTCTATACTCCCACCATCCCCGTAACACACTGGTGGAGGTGCTGGGTACCACAGCTGGAAACTGAGCTCCACAGTCGACATCGCGTAACTGTCCGCACCCTGAATCACGGTGAGCATGCGGGATCAACGTCGTTACCACCTCCAACGTCCCCGTCGCCAGCTACGTCGCTGGCGGCACCATTCTCATGGGGCCCAGAGCAGGCTGACGCATTTGCCGCTCTCATCGGGTTTCTGACCACCATTCCCATACTTGCCCACTTTGATCCATCTGCACCGACCGAAGTCCACACTGACGCAAGCGGCCATGGCATCGGCGCTGTTCTCGCCGAACAACAGAATGGTACCGAGTGTGTGATAACTTATGCCAGCCGCCTGCTGTCACCTGCCGAAAGAAATTGCTCCATCATCGAGCGGGAGTGCTTGGCTTTCGTTTGGACTGTGGCCAAGTTCCGGCCATATTTCTACGTCCGCATGTTTTCAGTCGCTATAGACCATCATGCACTCTGCTGGCTGTCTTCCCTCAAGGACCCGACATGACGGCTTGGATCCGTGGCGGCGTGGATCCCCTTGATCCTGCTGCGCATTATCCGGTGACCAACACGACGAATCCTTACAGTACATCGCCGGAGTGCAATCTGGCAGCACTGACTGCACGTGCCGCATGTTCGTGCTGCACAATGGCATCCTCTACCGCCGCAACATCAACCCTGACAGCCCCGAGTTGCTCCTTGTCATTCCTCGTCACCTGCAATCCGTCGCTCTTGAACAATTTCACGATGCACCAACGACTGGACACCTTGGAGTTTCGCATACATACAACCGCGTATGATGCCGGTTCTTTTGGCAGGGTCTCTACCGCTCTGTGCATCGTTATGTGGCAACTTGCAAATTGTGTTAGCACCGGAAGGAACCTCCCCTGCCACCTGTCGGTTGACTCCATCCCACTGAAGTTCCCTCTGAACCATTCTTTCACTTAGGCCTTGACCTGCTTGGCCCTTATCTGATGACGACTAGAGGGAACAAGGGGATCGCCGTCGCCACTGATTACGCGACACGCTACGCGATAACAAAGGCATTGCCGACTAGTTGAGCAACAGATGTCGCCGATTTTCTCCTCCACGACATCATTCTCCACCACGGTATACCTCGACAGTTCCTGACAGACTGCGGCCGCTCATTCTTGTCTTGACTTGTCGACAACCTCCTCCGCTCTTGTGCCACTGAGTACAAGCTGTCCAACGCCTATCACCAACAAACGAATGCTCTTACGGAACGTCTCAACCGAACAATCACAGAGACGCTGTAGATGTACGTCTCCAACGATCACCGCGACTAGGACGCCACGCTGGCCTACGTGATGTTCGCGTATAACTCATCCCGACATGACACCACAGGATATTCAGCCTTTTATTTTTTGTATGGTCGCGACCCCACATTGCCGTTTCATACAATTCTCCCTTCTGTGCCACGTGTTGCAACTGAGTACGCTCTTGAACTCGCAGATCGTGCTCACATGGCACGTCAAGTCACCCGATCTCGTTTATTAGCCTCAAAGCATACACAAAAAGAGCGTTATGCCCAGCGCCATCGCGATGTTAAGTTCGCGCCAGGTGCTTGGGTGCTTTTTTCGTCACCATGTCATCGGGTTGGCCTCTCCCAGAAGCTTCTCTCTCGCTACCCAGGGCCTTATGAAGTCCTATGTCAAGTTACCGATGTAAATTACGAGATTTCACCGCTACGGTTTGATGCATCCTTAAGTCTGACACCTGTTGACATCGCGCACGTTTCGTGACTCAAGCCATGCTTCGCTCGCAATTCTTCGCCTACCATGAGCCGAGACTGCGCTTCACCACCTGGGGGTCCTGTTACGCAGGGTTGAGAGAAGAGAGAGCAAGAAGAAGATCACGATACGCTGGCTGCTGCGTGTTGTTGGTGGTCAGCCATCTTAACCCTTTGAGGGTCAATGACGGAAATATACGGCACCGCGAATAAGTCCGAAAATGGTCGATGCTGTATATTTACAGCGCCGTCTGTACGCTTAACCCCCGAATGCAGAGATCTAACTTGGTTCGGGCTTGGACTTGACTTGACGAAGTCGCCTTTCGCGTTTCATAGACGCTCAAGCTGCAAGTCAAGACTGTGCTTCAATGCAAAAGCAGGTTGCTCATCTGTGTTCGAGGTTAACAATAAATTTATTAGCGTAAGGCACATTGTACAGCAAAAAAGTATGTATCTTTCCAAATTTCTACCAGGGCATAAGTGCTGAAGTAAAGTTTGCGTAAATTTATTCCGTCTGACTACGTCTGCCGCTGCGATGAGCAGTGTTGCTTGCGGAAAGCGCGCATTCCCGGCGGGTTTAAGTGGTTTTCAAGTTCCGGTGTTTTGGCGCGCTTTTTGAGTTGCAGGTTTCGCCATTTTTTCAAGTCACTGCTACACTTTTAGGCGACAGTGTATTTGAGCGCAAATCAATTTTATGGTCACATTTATTTTGGTTTTAGCTTACCTTTAACTTGGAGGTCTTGTTGTGTGTTTTTATAACTGGCCGTAGAGAAGCGAACAAAATGGTTGGTTCGTATGGTGGTCTTTGAACGGCTTTGTTCTCGATTGCCACAAGGCATTCATGCGCCGTCTGGGCCGGCAACCGGATACAAGAGGCCAAGACGAGGCATACGGTCAGTTTCTGAGGGAGCTCGCGCGTCCCTTTTCACCTATGGGCATTCTAGAAAGAAGGCGACGGCTCTTGTTCTGCTCGGGCTACTTGACCCTTTGAAGAAGCCAACCTATTCAAACGCACTAGGCCAGAGTCACAAACAAGAAAAAAACTGCAACATGTGCTGCGAACGAAGAGTACCGAGTGCCGTAGAGTCCCCTGTCCGGACCCATATGGGTGACCACACCCGATAAAAAACAAAATAAATAAATAAAATGACACGTGCAAACGATTTGTCTACTTCGCATGGAGGATTTGTCGAGAACAACGAGAGGGAGAGCGTGGCACAGTCACAGACATCGCAAATTGGCAGCGCATGTCGTCGGCTCGGAAAGTGTCAGCCACGCGCCGCATTTGGTACGAAATTGCTGTTCTGTCAACAGGCTTTCACGCTGAAATGACGCACTCACGTATGCTCTCCTCCCAAGAGAATGCACCGCAACGCAAGACGGCACCCCGTTTTACAGAAGACGAAAAGAGCCTGCTGACAACACTCCTGAACGACTACAAGCATATTGTGGAATGCAAGAAAACTGATGTCGCGTCGTTGACCAAGAAGAATCAGACATGAAAAGAAATAGCAAAACATTATAATGCCAACCACGGGATTACAAGGCGCGATCACCTGCAACTGAAAACATGCTGGACCAACCTGAAGCAAAAGCGGAAAGAGGAAGCTGCGAAAGAAAAGGGAAAGCGCCACAATACTGGTAAGCGCACATGTTCTGCATGTCTGGTTTATTTTGGGCTACTTTTTATAATGTTAATGCCCATGTTTCGTACTCAGTGGATGAGTGCGCAACAATTCGGAATGCCGAGCGTAAATATGGTCGTGAGCGCTAATAACTGGTGATGGCACGTGTAGTCACAGGAGATGAGAAAATACACTCGCAATCAATCTTTCCGCGACTGCGGGAAGCGCACCAGCATCGGGCGCAGGTGCTTCGCAATGAGCAGAGTCAGCTTTCCAACTGAGCGGCACACTGTTGACTGAGGAATGCGGACTGGACCTCCAGTGACTGTTTGAAACGTGCCAGCGCCGTAAAACATCACAAGCCATCAGCAACTGCAGCATGGGAGGCACACAGGTCCTCTGTTGTCCCCGCTTACCCGGATAAGAACCATATACATAGCGAGAAGTCGCACGGCATTCTTCGTGAATCTGTCGCGACCGAGGAATTGTTCGTCGTCATACAGCTCCATCGG
Source organism: Dermacentor albipictus (assembly GCF_038994185.2). Lineage (NCBI taxonomy): Eukaryota > Metazoa > Arthropoda > Arachnida > Ixodida > Ixodidae > Dermacentor > Dermacentor albipictus. The sequence goes on along the minus strand of NC_091828.1, from coordinate 755,512 downwards.
ATTCCCTAAGTCACGTAGGGCGGGTCGCGGAATTTTCGGCAAGGGCTGCGCCTCTGAAAATGCTGTATCCATGGCGTGGCAAGCAAACTCGAAAGCAGCTAACCTCCGCACGACGTCCGTTCGGGAGGCTGCCATGTTGGAATAACACACGAAGTCAGTTTCAAGCGAGCCCGGGAGCAGACTTGAAACTTGAGCGGACTTCGAAGCAGCCAAGTCATTCGCAAGTTGTCCGCAAGATCAAGCACGATTTACGACGCGTGGCGAAGCTGTCTTGAGACTGCCAGAAGTCAAGTTCGAGCCAAGTTAGATCTCTGCATTCGGGGGTAAAAAGCGCACCAATTTCCTAACTTTTTCTTTTCTGTCATGTGCTGCCACTATGTGGTGATACAGGGAATTTTTTTCGCGCGCCTTCCTCTCTCGGTTTTCGTTGCATGGTTTGTTTTAGCGCTAGTTTGCTCCCGCGCGTCTATGTACCACCGCTCACGCATTGGCGTGCGCGCAGGTAGGCGGCCGTTTGAATTTTGTTTTGCAGGCGGTTTCGGCTTTTTACGCTTGCGAAACTGATGGCTATCTCATTCCTAATCGCTCAAAGGGCGACCGCTTGTTTCTCGCTCGTTTAGTGCTCACAGGGGTGCACATTGGAAGGATGCCGCTGTGCATGCGTTTCCGTTTTTCTTTTTTTTTAAGACTCGCAAAAACTAACTGCCCTAGCTGGTTGGCGATAAGATGAAGATTAGCGGAAGTCTGCCACACGCATTGCTTTTTATGCGAAGCATATTACGAGGGCTCAACCCAGCTCCTCAGGCGCGGCGGTGACCATGAAATCACGTGACACCGTGACGTCACGACAGAGGAGAACCGGCGCTCCAACTCCCGCCGTCGCTCGCGGCGTCGCGCCCCGCATCGGACGCGGTGCGCGTCGAGCAACGCAGCGTTCGGCGCGACAACGAAATGTGCGCCTGAGCAAGCGCCGCACGCCTGAGCCGACGCCGACGACACCGGCTTTTCTGCGACACGAGCTCCTTAACGCTGTCGCGTTAAAATAAAGGCTAGTATGCTTCGCATCCTGGGCTTAACCTTAGCTAAGCCACAGCCATTTTTTTTTCATGGGTACACAACCAAACATTTTTCTTGAGTGCGCGTACCTACGCAGTTCGATTACGCTATGGATGTACATATTAGTGTAAAGCAGGAACATTTGAGGCTTGCGAAATATTCTCGTGTGCAGATTTTCAAAGCCTTGAACTGTGTGCATAAAATGCATCAAATTTTAAATTCTGATAAGTTTATTTCCTTTTTTGTTGTTGTTATTCATGAAAGAAGTGTGCATATATACCAATGCAAGATATTTTTTTCTCACTTTACGGTCACACTACAAAAATTACGGTAATTTTTTTTTTTTTCGAAATAAGTTTCTAAGAAGAATCGGAATCTGCAATAAAAAAAATCAACCCTGGGCGGTCGCTTATGGCGAAAAAAATCGACCCTCCAAGGGTTAACTACTGCGACTCATCTTGTATATATATTGTAAATACAGTCTTTCTATACACCCAAGATCCCCGTAACAATATTGTTTGATCACTTCATGGAACCCCAGTGGGCAGTTAGACGCCGTAGAAGTGACTGAATGAACAAAACTCACTTGAATGTAAATTCCAGGTAAACAGATTGAGGGTGCCATTAATCACAAGTGTGCGTTAGGACCGGATGGAAGAAGATGCAGTTGAAAATCTGCAGCCCTATTTGGAACACAAAGGTGTTATGCGACGTTAACCCTTTCATTGTCAGTGACATACCCGTACATTTTCACGTTTCTGTTCTGCCATGTCACTGACATCAGATAGGAATGTAGAACCATACCAAGAAAGCATTTGCCATTATCCGTGTAATTTTTCCCTTTCTGCATAACCAAAAATAAACTGTTGCGTTTGTTCTATATTATCCAAGAAGAATACCTAACAGGGGTGCGTCACCTCCAACAAAACCTTTTACTTTCCCAAAAATGTCCCGCTGACAGTTCAGGATGATGTTAATTAAATAGCCGAGGTAACTGCAGGTTTTTTGTAGCTGGATATCTCAACAATGGTGCTAGCCTTAGGATTTTAGGATAGTTTGGTATTGGAGCAATTTTTGGAGCAGGAAAATATCATTCTGGAGTAGTTTCGGAGCATACATATCGGTATTTTTGGAACACTTGAAGTAGTACAGCAGTAATTTGTAGCCACTTGGCGTAGCTTGCTATTGCTGTGCAATAAGTAAGAACTGCTAAACAGTGAAGCAATACACAAAGTCGACAGAGACCAATTAAGCTTCCCTTAGCACTGACGATATGTTGCAAACATTTTTATTTAGGTAAGCAAGGAACTTAATTTTGCAAACAAGTAAACCAAACTTTGTAGGCTAATGAGAACAAAGATATGCGGCTGGGCGCAAGACAGACATAAAATTACAAATGAGCTAGAACAATTTGTGCCGTCAGGTACAAGACAAAAAGTGATGGCAACTGTCTTCTGCGCATTCCAAATGACGTATGCGCTTTGACATGCTTTACGGCACGAGACAAAATGTGTATTACATCCAATAACAATGCTAGAAGCTCGACAAGAGTTTATGCGTCTGTGAACAATGCCAAGATGTGATGCCTCCATACGGCGGGTCGCAAAGATGGTGATGGCATTGGAGAACAATGTTCATACCATTCCGTACACTCGCTTTCTTCGCGAGACGGTTTGTCGGCTTCCTGTGTGCCATGTGGCCTCTGCAAACAGAAACGAGTTGATTCACCGTAAAACCTTAATTTTTGTCGCCGATACACGACCAACCATTCCAAGGACTATCAATTAGGCCTAATGGCCAACACAGTATGCCATTATGAAAACTGGCTATTGGCTGATGTGACCGGCAAGCTTTCCCCACAAGCCGTCGCGAAAAGCTTGAAGTTGAAGTTGAAGTTTATTTGCATCATCACAATGCGGGAATGCTCGGGCAAAAAGTGAAAATCAATTCACTTGAGAAGCGCCCGAGCCCCCAATATACAAGGCTTACAAAAAGGGCGACAATTAACAAGGCATTTTAACAGCTTGCCATTGCAGGTTAACCTCTAGTGTTATACAATGTAATGTAATACGAACAGCTTGACAGTAATTATACATACATAAAAATACTAACAGCAGTGGAAAAAGAGTACTGACATCATGGAATGAACTCTCGTATGTTACGTATGCTGCACATTTCTACATAAATATCCTGGAAAATTAGTTTGTTCAACAGAACTGCAAGTGCATGACTTAACATTTGCTGCCCAAGCTCAGTACGACAAAATGGCACGTGCCAATATTCTTTACTACGGAATGGATATACAATGGTGTTCGTTTTCAACGATGATATGCTAAGAAATGCATGCTCGCTGTTATATACAGATTTTTTGTATCTTATGCATAGAAAATACTCGTAAAGTTTGGGCACGGGAACAATTTTAAACTGACGAAACAGTTCAGCAGTGTGTGCACTGTAATCAGCACTAGCGATATGACGTAATGCCTTCTTTTGTAGCACATGCAGTTTGCTAGTGTTAGACGATGTGGTATTTCCCCAAACCAGGAAACAATAGTTAAGATGGGATAAGAAGAGTGTGTTATAAATTAACAATTTTACGGATACAGGAAGGTATGAGCGAAATTTAGCTAGAACACCAACGCACCTATTTAGGCGAGGCATAACTGAGCTAATGTGAGGATCCCAGCTCATGTTTTTATGGAAAATTATTCCTAGCGTTTTTACAGTATCAACTATTTCAATGTTGCAGTTGTTGAACTTTATCACTGGTTTTACAATAAGCAAATTTTGACGCGCATGAAACAACACAGCTTTTGTTTTTTTGGAATTTATTAACAGGCAATTTGCAGCGCTCCATCTACTAAGCTTTTCCATAGTTTCGTTAATAACCAAGGTCAGGTGCTGCACGTCACGGCTTTTAAATAGGAGGCTTGTGTCATCTGCATATAAAATATAACTTGGGTCGTTGCTAATAGTTGTTATATCATTAATATATAGCAGAAACAATAATGGGCCCAGGATACTACCCTGAGGGACTCTTGTGGTGATATTCTGGTAAGTAGACACGTAGTTTCCTATCGCCACGCCCTGGCATCGATATTGTAGGTAAGATTTTAGGAGGAGCGCTGCTATTCCACGAATACCGTATAATTCCAGTTTTTCCAAAAGTATTTCATGGTTGATCCGATCGAACGCCTTCGAGTAGTCTATAAATACACCGATGCACAATTCTTTGTTTTCAATGGACTCAAGAATTAATTCTTTTTGCTTTAGAAGAGCTGTTTCTGTGGACCTGTTTGGTAGAAAGCCATACTGAGATGAAGTAATCAAGTTAAATTTCACGCAAAACTTCATTAGTCGTTTATAAATTATCTTCTCCAAGCCCTTGGAAAAAATGGGCAGAATCGAAATTGGCCTATAGTTAGCCATGTCATTTCTGTCACCACTTTTAAAAAGCATACTAACTTTAGCTACTTGCATCAGTTTTGGAAAACAACCTGAATATATTGATAAGTTATATACATAAGCCAATACTGGGGCTATTATTTCAACCACGTGTTTAACTGAAGCTATCTCTATACCATCAATATCATGTGCTTTGCTGTTTTTAAATGAGTTAAATATGGCACATATTTCGGCCTCATTAGTTGGTTCGAGATACATGCTAAAAGGGTTGCTATTTATGGCATGTTTAGACCTACTTGGCCTTTGCGGAGCAGACACAGCATCTTTGAGAAACGTATTAAATTGTTCAGCAAGCTCAAAGCCCTCAATACGACGGCCATGATAGTTTAGCTCCGTGACTGTTGCCGAGACTTGTGTGCGATTTAGCAGACTGTTGAGCTTATTCCACATCTGCGCACTATCTCTACATTGCTCTTTACTAAACTGATCGTGCAGAAAAGAGCGCTTTTCGTTTTTTAGAAAGGTGTTAAGCTTATTACGATATTTTTTATAAATATCGAGATCCTCTGGTGATCTGGTCTTAAGAAACTTTTGGAACAATCTTGCCTTCTTTTTTATTCTGCGCAGGCACTCGCGGTTGATCCACGGTTTCCGGTTTTTGTTACATTTTGGCAATACTTTTTCCTTGAAATGTTCGAAATAAATACGTTTGAAGGCAGAAATGAAAGCCTCGTATGCGGCGTCGGTTTCCCTTTCAAGTTTCCAAGTTTCCCTTTCAAGGCATGCGTAGAAGGCGTTTAAAGTTGTGGGAACAATATTTTGTACCGTCTTTACATCGTTCATTTGCGCATATGTAAGTTTATCTTCAGCCCTGATAAACAAATAAATCGGCAAGTGGTCGCTGATATCACAATTCAGGACACCAGTTGTCAAACTTTCGGAATGTATATTTGTAATAAAGAGGTCGATGAGTGTCTCTGTGTAGGATGTAACACGCGTTGCCGTATCTGTTAAGATAGCGTGACCAGATGACTCTACTGCTGAAAAGAGTGTTTCTTTTTTGCAGGAAGATTTTAAGATATCAATGTTTAGGTCTCCGCCAAGAATTAGTTTCGCGTTTTTCGAATTAACATAATTTAGAAGTTTTTCAAGGTATCCAATGAAATGTTGGATTTGTGCCTTCGGTGGCCGATGCATGACAGTGAAAATATATTCGCGCGATAGTAATGTCAAACATTCTATGTCCTCGGATATAATGGAAAACTCGGCATCTATTTCACATTCTAGCTCACGTTTCACGAGAATTTCTAAACCGCCACCTTGCTTATGTTGCCTATCAAGAAAGAAGCTTTGATAACCTTCGCGGTGGAAAATTTCAGTATTTGCAGAACACCATGTCTCTGTAAACATAATCACATCGAAATTGAAAACAAATTCATCTAAGAAAACTGACGGTTCTTCCTCGTTGTTTCTCAGGGACCGCACATTCAGGTGGAAGCAGGTAAAATGGCTTTTAGAATAGTGAAATGCATTATTAACATATTCTGGGGACACAGCCATTGCAAAAGCATTGAATAACAGAAAATAAATATGTGCAGTCGACGCAAACTAGTTCATCCTTTCTAGATCACGCTCACTGCGAATGTGCACAATCGGTGACGTTTCATCTTTCCTGGCCAAAATCTTGCCGCTGCTTGACCAAACTGTTGCTTGTTGCTAATATGTTCATATGAGTGGCTAACCAGCAATCGGTTCTGTGATCATGCATACAAGTTTTTGACAACCGTCAAAGCTGGCTACTACCGAAATAATGCATGGAAGTTCACACATTGACAGAAATTTCCAAACTGCATGTGCAAACGTGTGAATCTGTGTGCATTAACATGCGAAAACTCTCTGCCGGAAAACCGGAAAACTCTCTGCGGAAAACCTAACCGGAAAACTCTCTGCGGTTACCGGTGCTATGGCACGTTGTCGCACATTTCTACCTACGAGAGCAAAACTTCAAATATACTATGGTCTCTTCTTATCGTATATAAATTACTCTTACCTTGTCTGGGCTACAACATCTAAATCTAACATGCAAAAGCTAGTAATACTTCAAAAGAAAATCGTTCGGTATATAGATAACGTTAATCGGCTTTCACCAACAGATAATATATTTCTCAAATACCGACTAAACCGCGTTGATAAATTATACGAACACAGATTACTAGAAACGATTTACTTCTCATCCGAATATGTTAAGAATTATTTTGCATCCCTTGCTCAGCTAGAACTCTGCACTCACACGAAACATACTACACGAAACCCCGAGGTGTGGAAGGTACCATGGTTCCGAAACAATTACAGCCTACAGTCCTTAACACATAATATACCGACTGTACTAAACAAATATAAGCACACAGCTACGCTAAATAAAAATGGTTTGCGTGACTACTTTCTTTCTTTATAGTGGCACTTTAGTACATTTGCATTCAAGTGTAAAATGTCATCTTCATGCATACGTACGAAATTGTAATGCTTGTTGTGTATAAAGATTTCAGTGTATATATCATGTGAGTGCTACTGCCATGTAAGGGACCCTGGGCCTCCGTCAAGCTGCTGCGACAGCTTTTTGCCCAGGTGTCCCTCCAGTTCCTTTTGTTTCTGGTAAATAAAATTGATTGATTGATTGATTGATTGATTGAATATGAGCATGCGATATGACCTGCATGCCTTCCGGTGGCTAATCGGTCCTATATCTTCACACATAGGTGCTGATTTCGTCGCCGTTCCCTTTGGTGACCCGAATGACCCTTGTACAAAGACAGGCGTGCCTCTTATCAGATTGTGGTTTCGCCATGTAAAAACTCTAGAATTACATTTGCAGCCAGGTATTTCACCAAACACAAAAAATAGACTACTACAAATCGAGTCATGAACTGAATTATTTAAATGTTCACAAACTGATTTGTATAGTCCAGTACAGTCAACATCTGACTTTTCCCAACCTTTAGGAACTGGGAAAACGTCCGAAAAAAATGAATGCCTGTCTTTTATTGCCCCTCAAATGGCTCAAATCGCCATAGACACACCCAAAATAGCTCTGAAGGCATGTCAGTACACTTATTAGGTGTGCTGGGGCTCTTATTACAACAGGAGTTGGCAGGTGCACATGAGTATAAAGAAGGAATACACACTGTGGTCAGTGACAATTGCATCTGTCCGCTGTTTCTATGCTTCACTGCAATACTTCACGTATGCTTCACCGCGTAGCACTGCTGTACTGAGGCGAAGCTGACTTTCGGGAACCAGCATTTTGCAATGCATCGTGCTTTCCGAGCTTCGAAACCATTGGCAAGGATTACTAAGGCAGAGTTGGTGGCATTGCTAACAGCGGCGAATTGTTTTATTGAAAAAGACAGCACCGAACAGAAAGAAGCTTGGTAGCAAACATCAAAGTAGCAGGGCTGGCGTTACCGCGGTGGTGGCTACGCCTAGTATGTACTAGAACAAGGCTGAGTGGGACGAGCGACAGGACTGGCGCATACTTTGCAGGGAAGCACGCGATGGCGAAAAACGCTGCAGTGGTGCTGCGATCGAAGTAGATTGGGCCGCATCAAGGTCGTGCCGTTGGAAGCTGCTGGCGATACTTCTTTGAAGGGTCATTCGTACTATTTCGCACGCTGCTATATGCGTTCAGACCACTCAAACTGTGTTTACAATTGCATATGATGTGTATTTATACCTTACGAATAGATGCCGTTTTTTATCATCTTTATTTCATTTTATCTAATGGCGCTCGGCAATTGTGCGTGCAGCGCAGTCACTTTCATTCTACTATGTTAATGTACGGTTTCCTTTGGAGAACAGATATTTTTTCTTGTTTTTCAAGCAGCATGCATCGCTCGTGTGTATTTTTGCGCACATAGTGTTTTATCATGTCTTGCAAAACGCAGACGAAAAACATATATACTTGCTGCTTGCCACTTCAAACAAATAAAACATACCTGCCCCATCCTACGCGCCCTGTACTCAGATTTACAGAAATATCCTTATAGAAAAAGATAAAATGAAACTGCAGTGCAGCATTCCTTTCATGTTAGTCTTCTTCACATAACAGAATGCGGAGTAATTGGCATGGGCTCTTTTATTGCAGTCGGACCTCAGGCAACGAAAAGTTTTAGGTAGCCATTATATATGCTAATCTTTGGCCCATAAGTTATGCAAAATTTTTTGTGCAGTCCATGCTTAATAACAACAACAAAAAATAATGGCACAGTTGTCCAATTAGTGGCTACATAGTAGATATGGGATTACGTTGCTAAACTCAAGCTCACGGGTTCAAACCAGGACACGGAATTCGATGGGAACGAAATGGAAAAACACTTGTATACTTCTCTTTAGGTGCACGTTAAAGAACCCCAAGTGATGAGAGCTGAACAGGGTGTCAATCATATCGCCAGAAGTAAAATGCCAGAATTTTTTAATGACAGAAATAAAAAAGGATGTAGTTGTATCCTTCGGCTTTTTTCAGTGGTTAGCCGAAATAAATTATTCTCAAGTGCATAAATTATTCTCAAGTGCGATTTCTGAGAAAAACATGTTACACTTATCTTATATTTCATACTTGGCAGTTGGTTAAAACACATCAGCGGGCTTGTTGGTACTTTCAACTATAGATTTTATTTTCGCATGGATCAATAAATATATACCGTACAAGTGGAAACAAACCTGACAGCAAAAAGGAACATTCAGTAGCACACGACAATGAACCATACACATGTGCAAGGTGTCTCTGTGTATCTGTTTCTTTCTACGTCCTCATTCAGTCACGCTTACACACTTTATAATAGGTTAAATGTAATGCCGTTCCCAAATGTATGTCCGCTCAACTAAGCATAAATTGCTGCTTTCAGTTATCCAGTGCACAATCATAAGGTCAATAATGAAGCAATTAAAGTAACAGCATGCCTCCCATAAATGTAGAGATATTTGAAGATCGGCTGTGTTCGCTGAAGGTAAGTGTGGTACCACATTGGGCACCCAGTTTTAATAGGTTGCAGACGTGATAAGACTGACAAAAAAGGCTTTCCTTGTCAGAATAAAATTTGCAGATTTACCTGCAGCCCCCAAAATGGGGCGTTTACATTGAATGATGGCTTGTTCAGCAGATTTCTCCTAGCACCTGTGCAAGTCAGTTCTCTCAGGAACTGGTGTGCCTGCACAACAGCCATTGATAAGCAATCAAGAGCAAGAGAGAACAGCCTTTTTTAGAACCAGACCCATTTGATGGAAATTCGTCCGGCGTAAATACCTGGCTTCATTTTTATGGGTGTGCTTGCTCCTGCAAGAACTAATCGCTGCAACTGACGAGGATCGCATACAGATTATGCGGGTAGTTCTGTGTGGCAACACGTGGAAATGGTACAATCTTCGGTGAAGTTACAGTTAAATTAATCATGGAATGAGTGGAAAGAGAGTTCCTCTCGAGCATTCAAACAGAGTCCTGTGGAACCGTGCAACACAGGGGAAACTGTTTTTTCATCCACTTTCATTTCCATTAATTTATCATTTCTTGAATTCAATTAGTAGGTACATGTAATTTCCCCTGTGTTGTTCTCGGTGTCTGTTTGTTGGCTTCTTATGCTACGATTAATAAATATCGAGCCCCTCGGTATTAAAGGCACATTAAAGGCAAATACTAAGTCAACATGGACTGTTTAAATACCTTTTCAGAAATCTTGCTATGCTTTTTCTGTGCCAAGAAAAGGCTTCGTTTACGAGAAAATTGTATCTGAAGTGCCCGAATACTTTTTTCGAAATTCAAATCTCCCGCCACCCAACTGGGGGGAATGGTGACGTTGCATACACCATCACTCCCCTTTACTGCCGCCGGTGAGTAAAATGCCACCCGACAGTTCGAGATTTGTACACTTACACTCTACTGTGTTCCTATACGAAAGCAGTTCAGCGCAGATTAGATGCTTTTCTCGATATTGCACAACTTGAGCACACCCTGACAACATATCCTTTTCAGTATCAACCACCATGGCGCGTTCGTTTTTCGCGCACACAGTACGGCCGACAGAGAATTCGGCATACATTGCCAACGGACATTAAATCACTATGACACACTAAATATTGACATCACAACATTAGCGAATGTTAGCGAAGAAAGACATAAGAAGTTTATTCACGCAATATATATTATATAGTTCTTTTTGTGTGTGCGTGTGTGTCTAGCCATTGCATTTGTTTGTTTGTTTATTGACAAAACAACGCTCAAGAGCGGTTTGTCTTGGTGCCAAGGCAAAAGGCGGCATTAAAAAGCCACCTGACTAGGCCTTTGACACCAGACAGCACGCGCAGCACACAACATGAGCGCAACAAGCTTCAAAACACACTGCATAATATCAAACACATACAAATAAAAATGCATGTATAGAGTATCCAACACGATAAAGCAAGATAAGGAAGAATGACAGAATTAGTAGCCAACACATTCATCATCAACAAGACACAGAATTATTAAGGCCAATGGATTACAATTGGATTTGAAGAGAACAAAAAAAAATGTACAACAAAATTACAACTGTTGGAGGAAATACATTTTGGTTAGTTTTCTGAAAGCAAGCAAGGAGGGAGCACTCTCCATTGTATCTAAAAACGATGGGTAACAATTCAGTAGGTTCGGAATTTGCCATTTTAATAATTGCACACCGTATCTAGTTCTCGTTTTAATCTTTACAAAGTTTTTATTTCTGAAATAATATGGTGTCTCCGTATTTGTATATGTACGAAAAAACAGCTCACGATTTGCTTTTAATTCGAGAAATATAAATTCCAACAAACGCTGTTTATATAACATTTCTATATGAAGTATCCGGTTCTCGGCAAAGTATGGGGATGTATGATCACGACTGGACAGGTTTTGAATGAATCGTATACTTTTCTTCTGCATTATGTATAGTCGTTCCAAATTATACTTTGATGTAACCCCCCAAACTAGTAGACAATATTGTATACGGGAATGTATGTATATGAGTATACATACTCATATGAGTATACTCATTCTCATATGAGTATTGTATACTGTATGTATATTATGAGTACTTAGCCTTTCTACATGTATTTCATTCTTACTTCCTACATGTCCTTAGAGAGGCGCGTTTGATTGTAATGTAATCTTGGATTCATTGTATGTCTGGTACAGTGCTTTTTATGAATGATTAGTAATGCTAAATGTGTTTCGTCTCCATTGCTGATGGGTGGCTGGAGCCGTCAAGTTGCAGTGTAACAGCTTTTTCTTCGCCCATCTTTTTCGCTTTGTAAAGTTGCAAAATAAAGTTGCTTTGATTGGTTGATTGATTGCATTTTTCCAACACTGGAATTGCACAAAAATTCCAGGTTTTACCAGATTTCAGGTTATTCCTGGAAATGGGCGCCTAATGGAGCCAGGGTATCTACCAAGTTGACATTTCCAAATTCGCCGCGATTTCCAGGTTTTTCCCGAGTGCCTTTGCGAAAATGTCAAGACGGGCTGAAACCATATCACCCAATGCTGTCACTTTATAGTAAGCATATGAAAAAAAAATTTTAAGAAACGACTTAGTCCAATGTGAATACTAAGAAGTAGTGTTCTTATGTTATTCAGAAAGAGAATATAAGGGAGGGGTTAGTAAAATACACAGCAAATAAAATGTTTTCGAAAAAAATTGCAAATCGAGTCGGACATTCTCAAATACGAATTAAAAGGAGGCGCATACAGAAGCAAATACGAGGGTCGTTCAAGTTAATCCGGAACTTTTTTAAAAACAAATAAAAGAACACATTTCAAAGTGTGGAAAGTGGATTTATTTTTCTACAGAACCTTCAGGTACAGTTATACACTTATCCCAGCGTTTAACAAATGCCTGAAGTGCTTCAGCATAGAAAGATTTATTATTACGATGCAACCATTGTAGGACACCATTCTTCACTTCATCATCAGTGTTCAAATGTTTTCCTCCAAGTAATTCCTTCAGGGGCCCAAACAGGTGGAAATCACTTGGTGCTAAGTCAGGGCTATAGGGGGTGTGTGGTAATATCTGCCAGCCAAGTTCCTGGATTGTCTGGCATATGCTTTGAGCGGTATGTGGTCATGCATTGTCTTGCAAAAAGACCACACCATTTGTGATCAAACCCGTAAACTCTTGTGCACATCACGCAGAACATGGCAGTAGTACTCCCTGTTGATAGTGACACCATGTGGTAAAAAATTAACGTGAATGATTCCCTGTTTATCCCAGAATACACTTCCCATCACTTTAGCAGCAGACGCAGCTGGTCGAAATTTCTTGGAAGGTGGCGTTTCTATATGCTTCTACTGCTTTGATGCTCTTTTCGATTCTGGGGTGAAATTGTGAACCCATCTTCGTCACATGTCACGATGCGATTCAGAAAATCCTGGTCTTCGCTTTCATAGTGTTCCTTAAGTTCTCTACAGAATTCAACTCTTCTAAAAGCAGACAGCTGCTTTGGGACCCAGCGTGCATTCATTTTTTGGAACAAATGGTCATGAATTATTGTGTTCGCTGTTCCTAACGACAGATTACACACGCTTAAAATTTCACGACAGGTTATGCGATGATCGTCCACGATCAGCTGCTCCATGCACTGAATGTTCTCAAGAATGACTCTTGTGGGCTGTGATCCACCACGATTGCGATCGTCAGTAATAGAGATACGGCCATCTTTAAAATGCTTACACCATTCAAATGTCTTACTGCGACCGAGTGCGACATCACCGCACTGAACCTGAAGTTTTCTGTAAATTTCAGCAGGTTTTACACCCTCGTTTATAAAAACTTGATCACAACACGCTGTTCCACGTAGACGTTCACACTGTTGTCCGCCATCTTGAATAACAGCCTATCCAGAAGTGCAGGAAATTAGCACCATCTACCAGTAACAGGACGCAGGTGCTCGTTTCTGCTGCATACAAAACCTCCAGTCTAGGCGTCCATTTCAACTGGGAAAGAAAAAAGTCCCAGATTGAGTTGAACGACCGTTGTATCTTCAAATATGACCTATTTCTATCAACTGATAGCAAGCTCAGTGGTATAAGGCCCGAACTTTGTCACAATTGAGATTCTCTCTCAACAGCTCGTAAGTCAACTTCAACTGTCCTGACATACTCTCAGACCGTGCACGACGCTTCACTGTTGTGTTTCACTGCTGTAAAGAGTTTATTTTGGTTCGGATGAGGGACACCTGCATCTCTGCATCAGCCAACACTTTGTTTTTTGAGCTCAAGCTCTTTCAAAACGGCGGCTGCACGCCTCCTTTCTCATTCATTCCTCAATGTGTAGCTCCTTTCCGTTCTTGTCTTCCTTCCGCCACTCATTTGCCCCACGGATCATTTCAAGCATGTTCTTGGTCAGTTGCGCAATCCACATCTGATTTTTCGAACTCCCTAGGGGCCGCGAAAACGTCCGAAAAATTGGCCAGTAGGAAAAAATAAATGCATGTCATTTACTGCCTTTAAGGGCTCAAACTGCCACAGGCACATTCAAAAACTCTCTGAAGGCCTGTCGGTACATGTATTAGGCATGTCGGTGCTTGTACTGTGACAGGAAATACTGGGTGCAGGCGTGTATAATTAAGGAATACATACTGTGCCCCGTGGCAATAGCCCCCTTCTCACGCTTGTTATGCTTCACTGCAATACTTTTTGTATGCTTCACCAAGTAACATTTCTGTACAGAGACAAAGCTGACTTTCGGGAACCGGAATTGTGCAACGCACCATGGTTTCCAAACTTCTAAGCCAATCACGAGGATCACAAGGTCTGTACCATTGGTGACAGCAGCGAATTTTTTCAATAAAAAAATGCTGCACCCAATGGCAAGAAGCTTCATAGCAAACGTTGAAGCAGCTAGGCCTAGCGTTGCCGCAGTGGTGGGTACGGCTGCCAGCGTATCTGCGTGCGAGAGTGCCGGTTCGAGGCAGCGAGATAATCAAAATTGCAGCAGTGGTGGCTTTGATTAATGCCTTTTCGGACCTGCAGTCGTGACAAAACATCCGGAAAATTGGACGGCGAAGAGTTCTTGCGTCCGAAACTTAAGACGTTCTGATACGCTGAATCTATGGGGTACAAGGTGGTGCCGCAAAGCCGCCCAAATTATCGAGAATCCAGAAAGTCGGTTAAACACTGGCAACTTCTCCAGCCAACGACAGGGTGTCAAAGACGATTCATTACGATTCCTGTCTGTTACTTGAGCCAGCATTCAACTTTCGACCCTTTCGATAAAATTACAGCTAATTTTCTTTGATAGAGACACAAATTCCCCGAGTTTTTCCCAAAGCTTTTCCATACTCAAAATCCCTGAGAATTCCCGATTTTCCCAGTTGGTAGACACCCCGAAAGCAACAAAAGAACAGTGCACGCCCCAGATACAAACCTTGGCCAGAAGGTTGTGCAGTTCATGTGGGTGGAGCTTCTGCACCTCACCCAACTGGACTGCGGCCGCTCGTCGTGTCACAGGTGAGGAGCCCGTGTCCAGGAGGAGAAACAGACGGTCGAGCCTGCATGGGGTCAGCAATGGTCAGCAATTGGTCAGCTATTTGGTCAGCAATGGCTACCCCAGCCAGTTTATAAAGACTCAAGAAAAGCATGCAGCTGAACCCCCTGTAAGACCGATGAGAACAAGAAAACGGGCATCATCTCCCCCCATGCACGAGGCGTGAGCGAGTCAATGTCAAGAATTTTCAAAGATTATGATGTACAAATCTGCCACGTCCCTTCAAGCAAGCTGAAACAACAACTCGTCCTAGTCAAAGACCGCCTCGAAAAAGAAAAATTTCTGGGCGTCATCTACAAAATTCCTTGCCAGGACTGCCAGGTGTGTTAACAAAGGCGAGACACGGAACTTTAAAAGAAGGCTACAGCAGCACCGCAGTGATGTAGCCAAAAGACACACGGTTTCCAGCGCCCTCGCAGAGCATCACGAAAAGACTGGACACCGTATTAACTGGCACTCGGCTTCCATCATCATAAGAGAGAAAAAAAATTGTTGTCCCGATTACTCCTTGAATCATTCTGCATAGAATCTACTACTAACACGATAAACCGGACACGGGGAATCCTCCCCGAGTTGCACGCAAACGCATCACATCTTCCGACGCATATATAATAAAGACCATCATGCATTCAGGCACCCATATTGGGCGCCGAAACGTCAATCTGTGGTTTTGAATTTTTTCAGTTGGCAAGTGTACATTTATTCACCCATTGTTGAAAATGGCGAGTTTACAAAGTTACAAAGCTGTTTGAAGCCAGAAGGACGAAATTTAGGCAAATCCATGTACTTCTCATGATTCCCATGCTGGTACAAATTGCTCCCATTGCAGCTCCCGTAGACACTGGTGCCAAAGTTTCCTCTAGTAATTATTGTATTATTGAATGAAACTCTATGGACACATGGACTGGTGCAAGCACAGAAATTGCAGGTATAGTAAAAAAGCAACCGAATTTGCCATCAAAGTTCCGTATGTATCATCTAAAATAAAGCAGCATGCCAAAGCGAGCCCTGATAGAAAGAGACACACACACACCACACTAACCGTCCTTATTGTTGCGCGCTGTTTTATTTCAGCATGCAGTATGCAGCAGAGGCACTTAACATGCCCAAACAGCACTAACACTTCTAAAGGCACTGGGCGTTTCCAAAGGCAGAAGGCAAGATATCTTGCACAGCTAGTAGCAACGACAATATGGCTCGCTAAAATGTTGACTTGTGACAAAAAAAAAAAAAACACTAAAGAAATGGCATGATGCAGGAGGAACATAGCTTCATAAAGCTTGTTACTGGGCTACTTGGTTCATAATGCCTAGGGAAAAAATACAGAGTGAGAACAGACACCGACCAGAGGGTAGCTAAACATACGAGCTCAAACACAAAACCGACAGGTAGTTATAACGAAAGCCAAGTTTGCTCAAACAAGTTTTAGTGTTTCTGTTCGGCATATGTTTTAGCCTCCATTGGCATCAAAATTTGCAGCTAAAGCACTTCCACAACCTTCGCTGCTATAAACACAGATGCAACATTTCCTATCCAGAACAGCCGGTCCACACAAAGACAGTTTCAAAACATACACAAAAGCACATGTCAAACCAGCAGCCGTGCATTTAGATTATAAGCCTTTTGTTTCTGGCCAGCTGTCATGAGCATTTATCTTTTATGTATTTTTTTCTCAAAGTGAAGCTAAGAAGAAAGTAGAGACTGCACACAAAAAAACATCTGCCACTCAACACTTGGTTTAAGACCATCTCATTTGAGAACGAACCGGAAAGAATTGCAAGGATATGGAACAAGGCTAGCTTTGTTTGTACACTGTTTGTACTAAAGGGAAAAACAAATATTTCAAGTGAAGATCAATCACAGCGCGTACATAGACAGAGGGACCGAAAATATTACGAAGACAAGTGCTGACTTCCAATTGATTTTTATTTTGAGTAACAAAGCATATATACAAAGACACCAAGACAAAAGCGCCGCCTCCAAAGCACGAAGCCAGCACGAGTACGCATACAAAATTCAAAGGAACCATGACCACCTCCTTAAGATTAAGGAGCACGCATATGCGACCTCATAAAAGCAAGTTCTTAATCTGTTAATGCAATTGACTGCTTACTAACCGAGTCACCTTCAGTGATCACTGCTACTTCAATGATAAGCCTAGTGTTTTCATTAGGATGCCTAGCTAAGTAGTAAGCCGTCATTTGCATTAACAGATAAAGAACTTGTTTTCTGAGGTCGCACATGCGCACTCGTTTGTCTTGGTGGCTTGGTATATATGCTTGTTACTCAAAATAAAAATCAGTTGGAAGTCAGTGCTTGTCTTTGTCATTTTTTGAGTTCCTCTGTTTATGTATGTGCTGTAAGTGATGTTTACAATGGAATACCAACTAGCCCGTACCCAAACCCTGTTTCAAGTGAAGGCAACTTCAAAAACAGCTTTTGGCATCTTTGCTAGATAAGTAAGAAGTATATAAGTGATTAGCTTTTTTTTTATTGTTTATCAATGTCAAAATAATAAGATACTTGCTCAAGCACAAAAAAAACACTGTTCTCAACTGAACTCAAAAGTCTCAATATACTCGATTCTGAGAAAAGAGACAACGAAAAAAAAAAAAAAGATTCTATGCTCATTTTATGGAGTACTGCGACAATATATTTACCCCCAAAGGCAATGCAAGCCTAAAAGCTGAGCAATAAAAACAGTACTGCACAAAAAGACTGGAAACAAAAACAAATGACGAGCATGTTTCCAATTTTATTGTCTTTTATATATTTTTCCAACTTTTCAGCGCTAGCTTTTACTTGAAATGTCAGCACTGTTAACATTAGTCTATGAGAAATGCCCTTATGTGACATTTCTTTATTTCAGTACCATTCATAAAATTGGGCAGAAAACATCTCAAGATGACCGTCGATGATAATGCTTTTAGCATTGAATCAACACAGCGACACAACGTATTGCCGCCTTTGAAACGAGTTTTGTACGAGGCGAGTAAAACAGCAGGATTCATCTTTCGCACTTCACCCACCTCTTTGGCTAAGCAGCTATGGTGTTGCACTGCTAAGCACAAGGTCGCAGGATAAAATCCCGGCCACATTTCGATGGGAGGAAAATGCAACAACACCCATGTCCCGTGCATTGGCGGCATGTTAAAGGTCACCTGGTAGTCAAAATTATTTAAAGTCCTCACTATGGCGTGCCTCATAATCAAATTGTGGTTTTGGCATGTAAAACCCCCAAACTCAATTTAATTCTTTCGTGCTTCTCTAAGAAGCACATGGACTCAAATATATTTATTTATTTATTCCAAATACCCTCAAATGCAAATGCATTGTAGAGAGGAATGGCTACTAAAGAAAGGTAAGTTATACTAAGTTATACAGAAGAAATGGTAATGCAGAAACCATTAAGGCAGAATTCAAGAAATAATGATAAAACAAAAACCATGTAACAAAAAATTAGTTGCTATGTGGCATAGTTAGCTACAATTCAAAAATGCAAATAAAGATTGGACAAAGTATGATCTATGATGGAAACAAGATTAGCAGAGAGGTGGTTCCAGTGACGTGAGGTGTTCGGTATGAAAGAATGCAGAAATGTGTTTGTGCAAGAGGGTGTACACCCAACTTTACTAATGTGGTCGACCCGCAATGGAAGGCACGTAGGTGCAGGGATGAGCTCAGCATGTAGATGATGATGGTAGACTGTGAAATAAGCATAAGCGAAAGGCTTTTCTTCGTAGCAATAAACTGGCTTTCATTGCTGTTATGCCCAATCTACGAAAATATCTGGCTAGTATGAAGCGAAAGGCATTGTTCCGAACCAGTTCAAGTTCATTATTAGGGTTACCACAGCCAGGATCCCGAACAGCAATGGCATATTCTAATTTGGGGCGCTGTTAGATATGGCGCCGTTTCCTGAGGCTACTTCGAGTTCCCCAAACCACATCGAATCGCAGCACAGCTAATTGAGGAATGCAGAAGCAGGAAAGCACATTCCAGAGGAGCACCAGACAAGTGCAAACGAGTTTGCGGCACCCAGGTCGTGCGCCGCCGGGATTAGAAGGGGCCTCGGACAATGGAGCTCAATCGTCCCCCTTCGCCTTTGAAGAAGGCATTTGCCACCACTGCGGAGCCGTACCACCGGGAGCAGGTGGGCACTCGTGCAATGGAACATGAGCGGCCCCCCTCCTTCTCCTCCTTGAAAGAAGCGCATTGCAACTCTGCGAGGCAAGACCGCAGGGGGATCAAGAGAGGAGGACCAGGCGCCGACTCTTCGCCGGGTATGACACCATCGCACGGGCGCCTACCATTGGCTGAAAGTGGCGTCATCTGAGCGGACTCTCCCATTGGTCGAACATGACGTGACTTCCAGTGCTCGAAGGGTTTATAAGAAGCCTTCCAGAGAGACCAGGAAATTCCCCGATTCCCTGATTCACCTCTCTCGAACTTCTTGCCGCGGGCCGCAGCGTCCGAGTTGCTGCCGGCCCGTAATGACAGTACGACTGGTACTTGTCTCTCACCTCCTTGTATATAATGTAGAATAAATCCTCCCAAGTTTAGTTTTCATCCCGAAGTCCGTCCTTCAACCCCTACAGCGCACAAGGGTTTTACAAAGAAGCAATTTTAGATCTGTTGGAGACTTACTGAAATTTCAATGTAAGTACCCCACCATTCGATTTGTGCCATTAATTATTACAGTGTTCCATGTTAGATCAGAAATTATATTGATTCCGAGATACCAATAGCATGAAACTTGTTGAAATGTAGTACTTTTAAGGTTATCAGGGTGTCTACCAAGTTGACATTTCCAAATTCCGAGTTTTTCAGGTTTTCCCCGAGTGCTTTTGAAAAATTTCCTAAGTGATGCAGAACTGTGTTTTATGTCAAGTCGCGCTGAAACCATATCGCCCTATGCTGTCACTCTCTAGTAAGCATATGAAAAAAATTTTTAAGAAAACCGACTTAATCCAATTTGAATACTAAGGAGTAGTGTTTATGTTATTCAAAAAAAGAATATAAGGGAGGGGTTATTAAAATGTACAGCAAATAAAATGTCTTCGAAAAAATTTTCAAATCGAGTTGGACATTCTCTAGTACAAATAAAAAGGAGATGCATACAGAAGCAAATATTTTCGAATATGAGCCATTTCTATCAACTGATAGCATGCTCAGTGTCATGCAACTGTCCTGACATACTCTCAGCTCATGCAAGACGCCTCAGTGTTGTGTTTCACTGCTTTAAAGAGTTTACTTTGGTTTGGATGAGGGACACCTGCATCTCAGCATCCGCCAACAATTTGTTTTTTGAGCGCAGGCTCCTTCAAAGAAGCGGTCGCATACTTAATTCCCCGTTCATTCCTCAGTGCGTCAATCCCTTCTGTTCTCGTCCTCCTTTCGCCGCGCGTTCGCCCCACGGACCATTTGAAGAATACTCTTGGTCAATTTACAGCCAACGTCCTTTTTCGGACCCCCTACGGGCCGCGAAAACTTCCTAAAAATCAGGCAGTCCGAAAAAATAAATTCATGTCTTTTACTGCCCTTAAGGGCTAAAATCGACACATGTACGTCTGAAAAAAGCTCTGAATGCCTGTCAGTGCACTTATTAGGCATATCGGTGCTCCTACTGTGACAGGTGAGGGCGGATGCACACGTGTACAATTAAGGAATACATACAGTGTCCCGCGACAATTGCCCCTTCCTAAGCTTGTTACGCTTCACCGCGTTACATGACTGTAATGAGGCGAAGCAGACTTTCGGGAAAGAGCATTATGCAATGCGCCGTGCTTTCCGAGCTTCAAAGACAAAATTATTGCTGTCAGCGGAGAAATGAAGAAACACGGCACCGAACGACAAGAAGCTTAACAGCGAACGTCGAAGCAGCTAGGCCTAGCGTTGCCGCAGTGGTGGCTACGGCTGCCAGCGGATCTGCGTGCGAGAGCACCGGTTCAAGGCGGCGAGCTAATTAAAATAGCAGCGGTGGTGGTTTTCATTAATGCCGTCTCGGACCTGCGATCAAGCAAAACGTTTAGAAAATTGGACGGAACAGTTCTTGCGTCTGAAATTTCAGACGTTATGACACATTGACTCTTTGGGGTACGTGGTGGTGCCGCGAAGACGTCCGAGTTATCGGGAATCCGGAAAGTCGGTCGTTGACTGTACACTGGCTACTCCTCCAGCCAACGACGACTCGTTACGAGTCCTGTTTGTTTCTCGAGCCAGCATTAACGCGACTTTTGACCCTCGCAAACAATTACAGCTAATTTTCCCTGATAGAAGCACAAATTCCCTTAGATTTCCCTGAGTTTTTCCAGACTACTCAAAATCCCTGAGAATTCCCGGTTTTCCCGGTTGGTAGACACCCTGGGTTATAAACTGGGCAGCGTTTGTTTGCGTGAAAAACATGCATGAATTTGCATTTATTAATGTTTGCTTCCACAAGCCACTTTTCACACCAATCCATTATACACTCTAAGTCTGACTCTATGTTCATCGTGCTCACTGCGAATTTCTTGTCATACACAACACAATAATCGACGTAAAGGTGAAAATTAGAAGATATATGACTTGGTAAATCATTATAGTAAATTTAAAAAAGCATTGGGCCTAAAACCCTGACACCCGCCGTGGTTGCTCAGTGCCTATGGTGTTGGGCTGCCGAGCACGAGGTTGCGGGATCGTATTCTGGCCACGGCGGCCGCATTTCGATGGGGGCAAAATGCAATAACACCCGTGTGCTTAGATTTAGGTGCACGTTAAAGAACCCCAGGTGGTCTAAATTTCTGCAGTCCTCCACTATGGCGTGCCTCATAATCTGAAAGTGGTTTTGGCACGTAAAACCCCTTAAAAAAAAACTGAACCCTGAGGGACGGCAGATGGAACATATGTTGGTGAAGAATTGTGACCATTAGCCGTGACATACTGAAATCGATTGGTAATAAAATATTCTAGCCATGTTAATAGTTTATGATCAAGGTTTAATGCTCAAAGTTTGACCATAACAAGTGCGTGGCATACTTTATCGAACACTTAGACGAGGTCTAAATATATGCAGTCAACTAGGGAACTTCTGTCCAGTACAAAAAGTAGTAGTTGCATGTCGCATGACTAGGATCGGCAGAAGCCATGTTGAGCACCCTGTAGGGGTTGGAGTACGGACTTCGGGATGGAAACCACAAACTTGGGAGGATTTATTCTACATTATTTACAAAGAGGTGAGCGACAAGTAACAGTTGTACAGTCATTACGGGCCGGCAGCAACTCGGACGCTGCGGCCCGCGGCAAGAAGTTCGAGAGAGGTGAATCAGGGAATCGGGGAATGTCCCAGCATCTCTCTGGAAGGCTTCTTATAAACCCTTCGAGCACTGTAAGTCACGTCATTTTTGACCAATAGGAGAGTCCACTCCGATGACGCCACTTTCAGCCAATGGTAGGCGCCCGTGTCGCGGTGTCACACCTGGCGGCTCTCTGCGGTCTTGCCTCGCAGACTGGCAATGCACTTCTTCTAACGAGGAGAAGGAGGGGGGCGCTCATGCTCCATGGTACAAGGGCCCACCTGCTCCCGGTGACTCGGCTCCGAAGCGGTGGCAAATGCCTTCTTCAAAGGCGAAGGGGGACGATTGAGCTCCATTGTCCCAGGGCCCCTTCTAATCCCGGCGGCACACGACCTGGGGGCCGCAAACTTGTTTGCACGTGTCTCCTCTGGAATGCGCTTTCCTGCTTCTGCATTCCTCAATTAGCTGTGCTGCAATCCGATGTGGTCTGGGCAACTCGAAGTAATCGCAGGAAACAGCTCCATATCTAACAGCTCGTCCTCGCCCCGGTTGTTCTGAATGGCCGGTGAACTCAATTCGCTGGCCATGAGGAACGCTGAAAGAAGCTGCAGGGTACTGGGGTCGAGCCTCGTTTGACAACCCTCGGGATCCTGGGCCCTGGAGAACATACGTCAAACAAACCAAACAACACAGCGCTGCACCACGCGTAAGCGCAGGCTCTTCACCCCTGACTCGCCAGGCTATTACTGAGTCAAAATCAACCCTGATCTTTTAGTTCCCCAATTTTGACAAAGCAGTTCCAACCACCCTTCCAAACAGCTATCCATTTCTCCTCGATTGCCGACAAGACCAGAGTACTATTGTTGTTGCAAAACAAAAGGGTCGTTGACGATACAAACAACAAATGAAAACAGCCGAACATAACTTAAGTGGCCCAACTACACGAACAGCATGTTTCCGATCTATCGCAGTGGCGTACTTATCGCACGTATTGGTGCCACTGAACAATCTGGTCAACCTCACAAGTACGTAATCACAAGCGCACTAGCCTTGTGGTCACTAAACAAAACGCGTACTTGCGTTGTAGGCAAACTTTTCATTTACGCTTACTCACGTTTCTTCCTTTAGTCCCTCTAGGACACGTGACTTAAACGAACAATTAAACTCGCGGGACTTACACACTCCGCAGAACCCTTAAAATGATGCGTCTTCTACTAACTCTTTCCACGCACGCTCACTAAAGAAGTCAGAATACGGCTGCCCTCCACACACACTAGCAACCCAGTCAAAGTCTGCTTCCTTCTTTCCACACAGGACACGCGCTAATGGAACTAAAAACGCTTCTCCGTGCAAATCACGCACTTACTGAAAATCTACGCGCTTAACCTTAGAAAATTCAGAAAACGCTTAAAAAGAAAGAAGGTTAAATAACACACGCGCGCATTACGATAGGCCTCTCAACGATAACCTTGACCTTCAGGTTACTCACACACAAAAAAAAAGCCTATCTACTTATTAATGAGCATCTCGCGAGACTACATGTTTACACAAATGCATCTTTCAAATCTTGAGCTTCTCGAACGAAAACATAAACAAAGCTCAAACCTTACATATTGAAAGAAATCCTAGTCTCAAATCGCGAAAACATTCCGATGCTCAAAATAACAAACAAAACACTTCATTTCTACGGAAGCTCTCTTGGCCTCCCTTTCCAAACGCTTACGTCTGACTCATACTTTGAGTCGAACCCGCGGTGGGCGAAGTTTACAAGCTACTCTGGCTATGGAGGAACAACAAAAGGGCTGACTCACTATCAGCTCCTTCAAGACGTTACGGTCTCCTGCAAATTTGCGTCCTCCCGCCCCGCTTTCAACACAAACTCGATTGACCGCGTCGCTATTCCCCACCTGGTCTCGTCCTGCCACCTTGCGTTTCTTCGAACTACACGCTGAGCTGTGAAAAGAACTACGGAACGACGAGGAGTTTAACTGCCTCGTGCCCTTTGTCCGCGTCCATGCAGAACATTCTTCGCGGTCCCCCTTTGACCGGTGGCTTGAACGTTTTCGATGCGTCGACATCGTCCGAGACGACCGCATCTTTTTCCTCGCGCCCTGCCCATTTGGGTTACGCGCCATCTTTGGCGGCGCTACATTAATTACCGTCTTTCGGTCTTTACCGCGCTTCTTTTTACGGCGCTTTCTCTTTGCACTCGCTTTCATGTCGCCTTCTCGTGCCTCGTGCTGGCCGGTACACATTTCGTCGGCCCGGATCGGTCTCTTACCCGCACAGTCTGAGTGATTCTTACTTAAACCAACACTCTCTCTGCCTCGACTGGCGGACAGCCCAACCGACTCTGGAACAATGCAGCAGGCTTTACTCGAGTTAGACAACTCGCACTCTTGCGAACTGCCCTCTACTACATTGCCCAGCTCACGCTGTGCATCGGCACACAGCCCGTCGGTATCGATCGCTGTCTCACGCGCACAGTCCGAATGATTAACAACTGAATCATCCCTATCTAGGCCATCTAGACTGGCGGAGAGCCGCACCGATCCCCGAACAATGCAGTTGTATTCTCTTGAGCTACGCAGCTCGCAATCCTGAGAATTACCCTCAACTGCACCGCTCAGCTCGCACTTCACTTCTGCACGCACATCTGGCTCTACATGGGTGCTCGCTTCTGTCGGGTCAGCAGTACCCTTTTCTTCGCTAGCAACCTCGCTAACATTACCAGCGACGCACACGCGCGGTAACTGTGCCAATTTGTTCGCAGCTGGCCTAGCTGTCTCTACAGTCATCTGTTGGCACAGCACCTCGTCGCTCTCCTTGCGGCCTTTAACGGCCTCTGTTGCCACTAAGGCATCGTTAGCAGCTAGCCTTTCCCTTTCACTTATGAATCGGCAGCCAATCTCACAGGCACTACTCTTTTCGTCGGCTTCTGGCGAAAATCTGCTAGACACTTCTTCATTCTTTCGCTCTGTACTTCCTACAGAATTCTCAGACAGCCGTTGTCTCTGTGCCAATAACTGATCACAATACTGTATCTCTTTGATCAGTGCTGCCTTCTCTCTCTCATACTTTTGCTCACGCTCAAGCTTACGTTGATTCTCACGGTCGTGAAGTTCACACCTAAGAGTAAGTTCTTGAAGCTCATGCTTCCGTTCATTCTCGCGTTCTTCATGCTTACTCTTACTCTTAAGTTCACGACGCTCTCGCACACGTACACGACGCACACGCTCCCGTGGCTCCTGTATCACCTCCCAAGCAAGCTCAATGCTTTTGACATCGTTGCCACTATCTTCAATCGCCTTTATGATAGCTGGCGTTTTCATCCGTTCGTCCGCCTCAACTCCCAAATCGTCGCACACCAACAACAAGTCTAACCTCGTCAACCTTCTAAGATCCATGGCAGCTGCCCCGACAGGTGGTTAAAACTGTTTTCCTTAATTAATTTGTGCAAACACACAATGCAACAAACTCCCGATTCCCAGAACTATCAAAATGAACACACAACATTTGAGTCTGGCGAATCATAAGGAAAAAAACCACGCGCTCACTTACGGTTGCAGCACCCTGCCATCCGGTTCATTTGTCCGCTGTTCCCGGTTCCTCCGGACTCCCTGGGTCGAAGGCTCGCTCCTTCTTCGTTACTCCCAGTTTCTTCGGACCACTTTCGACGAAGGCTCTCTCTTCTTCGCTCTTCCCGGTTCCTTAGGATCTCTCTCGACGAAGGTTGATTCGTAGCGCTGCCACCAGCTGATGCATTCGGAGGCGATCCTACCGCTGCCAACCAGATGTAGGGGTTGGAGTACGGACTTCGCGGATGAAGACCCAACTTGGGAGTATTTATTCTACATTATTTACAAGGAGGTGAGCGTCCAGTAACATTCGTACAGTCATTACGGGCCGGCAGCAACTCGGACGCTGCGGCCCGCGGCAAGAAGTTCGAGAGAGGTGAATCAGGGAATCAGGGAATGTCCCAGCATCTCTCTGGAAGGCTTCTTATAAACCCTTAGAGCACTGTAAGCACGTCATTTTTGACCAATAGGAGAGTCCACTCCGATGACGCCACTTTCAGCCAATGGTAGGCGCCCGTGTCGCGGTGTCACACCTGGCGGCTCTCTGCGGTCTTGCCTCGCAGACTGGCAATGCACTTCTTCTAACGAGGAGAAGGAGGGGGGCGCTCATGCTCCATGGTACAAGGGCCCACCTGCTCCCGGTGACTCGGCTCCGCAGCGGTGGCAAATGCCTTCTTCAAAGGCGAAGGGGGACGATTGAGCTCCATTGTCCCAGGGCCCCTTCTAATCCCGGCGGCACACGACCTGGGGGCCGCAAACTTGTTTGCACGTGTCTCCTCTGGAATGCGCTTTCCTGCTTCTGCATTCCTCAATTAGCTGTGCTGCAATCCGATGTGGTCTGGGGAACTCGAAGTAATCGCAGGAAACAGCTCCATATCTAACAACCCGCAAAGAAGTTATTTGAGTCTAAGAAGTTAAGAATGTTAGAATACAGTATGTGCTCCCTAAGTTTACAAGGAATGCTTGTTAATGAAACTGGGTGGTGGTTTTGAGAACAGCATGTGTGACCAGATCTATGAATAGGAACCAGCTTCCCTGTCTTCCAATCCAGTTTGTTTTAGAAATTTTGAGTTATCTGCCCCACAAGAAGAAGACAATATCAGAGAGTTGATTGCCTTTACAATACCAGCATATTCTATCATAATAGCGGACATTAGAGAAAAGTTCTGCGAGAAAAAGTGCCAAGCTCGTCTGGATAATGAGAGCAAAAATTACTAGCAATGAGAAAGCAATCAGCAGACAGTATGGGTTCGCCTGAATCATTATTCAAAGATATCACGAGGCTTTCATCTCCCTGTACAATGCTCCAGAATTTCTTGGTGTTATTACACAGTAAGTTAGGTGAAGTAGAAAGATGTCTTAGTTGCACAAACAGAATTTAGGTAATCTGCCTCAGCCTTAAAGTACAATTCCCAACATTCAACAGTGTTCCGGAGCTTTGCCAAATGAAACAGCCATTGTTTTCTATTACAGAGAAGTTTAAGCGTATTGAGAAACCATGGTGCATTATTGTGCAATACTACTTCCCTGGCAGGCAAATATTTATCTATGAGTTGGTTAAATATACTCCAATTTTCTTGAACATCTCAAAGGTCGAAATTCGCAAGATCAAAGTTGCGAAGTGTCCTGGAATTCACTTAATTTTTCACTGATAAGGTCAAAATTAGTTCCTTTATAGTCAAATTGTTTTATGTTTGCAGTGGACATGAGGGGAGAATATGGTGATGTTAAAGTGTAAGAGCGAATGATCACTCAAACCAGGGACATGAATTCTGGGTGCATAGAAACAATTAAGCCCAATGTACTCGAGGGAGGAGGAGGAATAAACTTTTATTGTAGAACCAGCACTTTATGATGGCCGGGCCTAAGCCTCCCACGAAGGGACGTCGAGGGCTTGCCTCGCCGCCGCCTTGCGGGCATGCTGGGTCGCCCAGGTTTGGTCGTCGAGGGCAGAGCTCCGCAGAGCCTCATGCAACCTCGACGAGAGAGTCGTGGTGTTAGTCTGGGTGTACTGTGCTGGGCACTCCCATAGCATATGCATATGAAATGGAAGCAATTGGACATATCTAAGAATTGATTGCACTGGATGGAAGATGGGCTTACTATAGAAAAAGCGCCGGACTATGTTCATCATCATCATCAGCCTATTTTATGTCTACTGCAGGACGAAGGCCTCTCTCTGCGATCTCCAATTAACCCTGTCCTGCGCTTCCCTTTTGTTGGCACCCATTCTGTAACCCTAATGGTACACCAGTTATATAACCTACGCATTACATGAACTGCCCAGCTCTATTACTTTCTCTCAATGTCAATTAGAATATTGCCTATCCCCATTTGCTCTCTGACCCACACCGCTCTCTTCTCGTATCTTAACTTTACGCCTAAAGTTCTTTGTCCCATCACTCTTTGCGCAGTCTTCAACTTGTTTTCGAGCCTCTTTGTCATCTCCAAGTTTCAGCCCCATATGTTAGCACCGGTAGAATGCACTAACTGTACACCTTTCTTTTTAGTGATAATGGTAAGCTTCCAGTCAAGATCTGATAATGTCTGCTGCATGTACTACAACCTACTTTTATTCTTCTGTAAATTTCTGTACATAACAGTCGACTTAATCAAAGATGGAGGAAACATAATGCTGGAAAAACTGGCGGCTCTCTATACGAAGTGTCTATCGACTGCAAGGGTCCCAGAAAACTGGAAGAATGCACATTATACTAAACCACAAAAAGGGAGACGTTAAAGAACTGAAAAATTATAGGCTGATTCGCTTACTCCCAGTATTATATAAAATATTTACCAAAATAACCTCCAATAGAATAAGGGCAACACCGGACTTTAGTCAACAAAGGGAACAGGCTGGCTTCAGGAAGGGATACTCTACAATGGATCACATCCATGTCGTTAATCAGGTTATTCAGAAATCTGCGGAGTACAATAAGCCTCTCTATATGGCTTTCATAGATTATGAAAAAGCATTTGATTCAGTAGAGATACTAGCAGTCATAGAGGGATTATGTAATCAAGGAGTACAGACCGCTTACGTAAATACCCTGGAAAATATCTACAGCGATTCCACAGCCACATTAATTCTACACAAGTAGGAAGATACCTATAAAGAAAGGGGTCAGACAAGGAGACACAATCTCTCCAATGCTATTCGCTGCATACTTGGAAGAAGAATTCAAGCTATTAAGCTGGGAAGGTTTAGAAGTAAGGATCGACGGCAAATACCTCAGCAACCTTCAGTTTGCCGATGACATTCGTGTATTCAGCAACACTGCAGATGAGTTACAACAAATGATTGAAGACCTTACCAGGGAGAGTGTAAGAGTGGGGTTGAAGATTAAAGGTTGAACAGTTCGCGTGCACGCACACGCACGTACGCACACACACACACACACACGCACGCACGCACACACACACACACACACACTATCAGTGTCAAATGAAATGCAAACAACGGAGAACTTGGCTGAAGTATAATTGAAGGTATAGTGTCATCCATCATCATCATCATCAGCCTGGTTATGGCCACTGCAGGGCAAAGGCCTCACCCATACTTCAACAACCCCGGTCATGTACTAATTTTGGCCATGTCGTCCCTGCAAACTTCTTAATCTCATCCGCCCCCCTAACTTTCTGCCGCCCCCTGCTATGCTTCCCTTTCCTTGAAATCCAGTCCGTAACCCTTAATGACCATCAGTTATCTTCCCTCCTCATTACACGTCCTGCCCATGCCCATTTCTTTTTCTTGATTTCAACTTAGATGTCATTAACTCGCGTTTGTTCCCTGACCCAATCTGCCCTTTTCTTATCCCTTAACGTTACACCCATCATTCTTCTCTCCATAGCTTGTTGCGTCGTCCTCAATTTAAGTAGAACCCTTTTCGTAAGCCTCCAGGTTTCTGCCCCGTAGGTGAGTACTGGTAAGACACTGCTATTATAAACATTTATCTTGAGGGATAATGGCAGCCTGCTGTTCATGATCTGAGAATGCCCGCCAAACGCACCCCAGCCCATTCTTATTCTTCTAACTATTTCTGTCTCATGATCTGGATCCGCGGTCACTACCTGCCATAAGTAGATGTATTCCCTTACCCCTTCCAGTGCCTCGCTACCTATTGTAAATTGCTGTTCTCTTCTGAGACTTTTAAACATTACTTTAGTTTTCTGCAGATTATTTTTAGACCCACTATTCTGCTTTGCCTCTCCAGGTCAGTGAGCATGCATTGCAATTCGTCCCCTGAGTTACTAAGCAAGGAAATATCATCAGCGAATCACGAGTTACTAAGGTATTCTCCATTAACTCTTATCCCCAATTCTTCCCAATCCAGGCCTCTGAATACCTCCTGTACACACGCTGTAAATAGCATTGGAGAGATCGTATCTCCCGGCCTGACGCCTTTCTTTATTGGCATTTTGTTGCTTGCTTTATGGAGGACTACAGTGGCTGTGGAGCCGCTATAGATATCTTTCAGTATTTTTACATACCGCTCGTCTACCCCCTGATTCCGTAATGCCTCCATGACTGCTGAGGTTTCGACAGAATCAAACGCTTTCTCGTAATCAATGAAAGCTATATATAAGGGTTGGTTATATTCCGCACATTTCTCTATCGCCTGATTGATAGTGCGAATATGATCTATTGTTGAGTAGCCTTTACAGAATCCTGCCTGGTCCTTTGCTTGACAGAAGTCTGAGGTGTTCCCGATTCTATTTGCGATTACCTTAGTAAATAGTTTGTAGGCAACGGACAGTAAGCTGATCGGTCTATAATTTTTCAAGTCTTTGGCGTCCCCTTTCTTATGGATTAGGATTATGTTAGCGTTCTTCCAAGATTCCGGTACGCTCGAAGTCATGAGGCATTGCGTATACAGGGTGGCCAGTTTTTTTAGAACAATCTGCCCACCATGCTTCAACAAATCTGCTGTTACCTGATCCTCCCCAGCTGCCTTCCTCCTTTACGTAACTCCCAAAGCTTTCTTTACTTCTTCCTGCATTACTTGTGGGATTTCAAATCCCTCTAGACTTATCTCTTCCATTATCGTCGTGGCGGATACTGGTATTGTATAAATCTCGAACTCCTCAGCCACTTGAACTATCTCATCCATATTAGTAATGATATTGCCGGCTTTGTCTCTTAACGCATACATCTGATTCTTGGCAATTTCTAGTTTCTTCTTCACTGCTTTTAGGCTTCCTCCGTTCCTGAGAGCATGCTCAATTCTATCTATATTATACTTCCTTATGTCAGCTGTCTTACACTTGTTGATTAACTTGGAAAGTTCTGCCAGGTCTATTCTAGCTGTAGGGTTAGAGGCTCTCATACATTGGCATTTCTTGATCAGAACCTTCGTCTCCTGTGATAGCTTACTGGTATCCTGTCTAACAGAGTTACCACCGACTTCTATTGCACACTCCTTAATGGTGCCCACAAGATTGTCATTCATTGCGTCAACACTAAGGTCCTCTTCCCGAGTTAAAGCCGAATGCCTGTTCTGTAGCTCGATCTGGAATTCCTCTATTTTCCTTCTTACCACTAACTCATTGATCGGCTTCTTATGTACCAGTTTCTTCCATTCCCTCCTCAGATCTAGGCTAATTCGAGTTCTTATCATCCTATGGTCACTGCAGCGCACCTTGCCGAGCACGTCCAGATCTTGTATGATGCCAGGGTTAGCACAGAGTATAAGGTCTATTTCATTTCTAGTCTCACCGTTCGGGCTCCTCCACGTCCACTTTTGGCTATCCCACTTGCAGAAGAAGGTATTCATTATCCGCATATTATTCTGTTCCGCAAACTCTACGAATAACTCTCTCCTGCTATTCCTAGTGCTCATGCCATATTCCCCTACTGCCTTGTCTCCAGCCTGCTTCTTGCCTACCTTGGCATTGAAGTCACCCATCAATATAGCGTATTTTGTTTTCACTCTACCCACGCCATCCATTCATCACCATTGACAGGCATGTACATCCAGTTTGACAGCACTGTGCGATGATGATCTCTCTATACTACAATGTTTTTATTTCTGTTCTGGTTCTCTTTTATTTGAAAGCAAGAAAAGAAAATTCAAAGAAAACAGAAGCTAAAATATTGCAGTATAAGGCAGGTATTATCGCACAGCAAGCCAAAACCGAATGTGCTATCGGCGTCAAAATGTGAACAGCAGTGAGCTTAGTAAAATTCATCATTACTGCTACAGTCATCATTACTGCTACTATACCGTCAGTTAGGCTTCGGCCACATGCTCTGCTCTTTGCGTTTCGTTTGAAGCTGATAGTATGAACATACGCATGTACACACACACACACACAGCTAGCACCTGGAAAGTGCATGAGGTACCCTAAGAATGCTAATGCCTTAAAATCTAGTCATGACTCAGGCATAGATGCTCCCTCACTATTGTGAGGCCTCTACATGCCCGACATAACACTAATACAACAGTGTGCATACCCCTTCAGCAACAACTGCCTGACAATGTTTTTGCCATTTCTCTTCTAACAGCCTCGGTTCAATTTCATATGGGTCCATGTATTTACGAATATTTTTCCCTGTAGCCTTTCATTTACTTTAGATTGGGTGCTGCTCATTCCCAGGTTGAGCATCAGCGTCCCTCGGCTTAATCGTGCGAACATGCTTATGCCACTGCTCATGCGTTCATTGTCGTCTTCTTCCACAGCTGGCTCCGATGCTACTCATCATGCTAGTGTTCCCATACTGGCACTCACGCTTGTGCCACTGTTCCCGCCTTAGTCATCTTCTTTCACAGCTGGCTTTGATGCCGCTCATCATGCCAGAGTTCCCGTACTGACCCTCCGTCGGCGAAGGCACTGACAGCACTGGCCCACTTCCAGTTGGTGCAGCGTTTTGGTCTCAAGTTCTCTGCCTCAAATCACAAAATGAAAACACCTACTGCTGTGCTCAAATTTTGCATTATGGGGTATCATAATCGTAAGACAATTTTTTCAAAAGCCATGTACTATATATCCTGTATTGCATAAATCATTGAATAATTCATGCCGATGAGTGAGTCATGAATAACAGGCTAGTGGTAAGAACAAGCAGTATTGAGGGGCTAGATTTCTGGTTAGGTTACAGCCATATAAAAAAAAATTAAATTATGGGGTTTTACGTGCCAAAACCACTTTCTGATTATGAGGCACGCCGTAGTGGATGTAGATGACTTGCAACAAACTATTGAGGACCTTAGTCAACAAAGCTTAGGAGTAGGCCTGAAGATTAATATGCAGGAGATGCAGTTAATGTTCAACAAGAACTCGTGATTAACAGCCTGCCTCTAGAATCTGTGCAAGAGTATGTTTATCTAAGCCAATCACTCATAGGGGACCCTGACCATTTAGGCAATGCTTAGGGCAGATAATGGACGGTCGGTCTATATTCACAGAATGAGTGCCAAGAGAAGGGATTGAGGATGGCAAGAGAATTAGGTGGTGCAATAAAATTAGGAAATTTGCAAACATAAAATAGAGTAGCTGGTGCAAGACAGGGGTAACTGGAGATCGCTGGAAGAGGCCTTCATTCTGCAGTGGACACAAAAATAGGCTGATGATGTGTGTAACTTTATACTTAAGATCATCTTTCCTGCTATGTTGCAGTTACTATAAACCAACATCACCATGTGCTTAGGCTTGCGGGACAATGCAAAGACATTTCAATGCAAATGCAAACCTTAGTGCTATTTGTGCAGTTTCAAGAGCACTCACCTAGGCAATTTTATAAACAGGTTGTTCGAAGTGTCAATTTTTCCTGTGAAATGACATACAATGTGTGAGCAAAGCATAAAACTCGATTCATAGCATACATCTTTAAGTGATGATCATCATTTCGTCAAAATGCACAAAATCATCAGGTAAAAAGGGGGCACTATAAATGGAAGCAAGTACCAAGCGAGTTGCCAAAATATTGTATGATTCTTCCAACAAGTTCCTCCTTTTATGAATTGCATCTCTCCATCTGAGGTATGCCTCGTTAGCCCAGGCTTGTTAGGAAAGCTTGCAACAGGCATGAAGGCTAATTCCCATACAATACTCCACGCAAAGGGCCATCAAATACACCCACTGCCTATTCTAAGCATACTGATCTAGCCATATAAAATCACTTCTCATGAACTGCCTAAAAGGTGCGTCATTTTTCCAGCAAACTGCCAAGCAGCTCCAGCCTGACACACGTCGAAGAGAATGCCATTCAACCCCATACAAGCCATACAAACCATCTCCGCTGACGAACTGCAAAGCACATAGGGAAAAATGATGCACATTCATGGCATTAGTTGTGTTACCAAGGCACATCCACCCTCGCAGCTGCGTCATTGGCAGCCAACTGACTATTCGTTATATCCATCTCTATTTCCTTTCACAAATGCAGGTGGACTATGAAAGAGAGTTCTTTGAGGCGGCATACATTTTTAACACCTACAGTTGCCAATTATTTAACAAGGAGAGTAAACTAAGCAAGCTGGTAAGGATTCATTTCGAAAGTTTAGTTCTAAACACAAAGACGAAGGAAGAGGACAGACAACAAGGAGTCCCTGTGGTACATTCTCCTCCCAAGGAAGTCCCTGTGGTGCTTCAATTTTCGACACGAGTCCATTTATCCAAAAAGTTACGTTTTAACATATTTCTTGCATCCTCAGCATCATTAAGAACAGCAGCAGAAGAGATTTCATTTATCAGTGCATTTCCTTACGTTCACAAATGTTAACTCAATGGCTTACCTCAAAAAAAAAAGTTTGATTGTGAAAACACTATGCATTAGTCCACCTGCTCTGCGCTTGGAAAACAGCATGCCAATTCAAAAATTTGACTAGGGCAAGACATTGCAACAAAGAAATAAAACAGGCCACTACTTCACCTGGCATCACAGTAAACACGCAGACTACCCAGTAAGCCAAGTCGGAGTTAAAGAAATTAGATATGGACAAACAAACACGACACATTCTGCAACTCCGTCAAAGTTCCTAAAGGCTGCTAATCACATGAATAACAACTCTACTCCATTCTGTTACATCGAGCCCACCAGCCGTAAGCACCACTATAAACATGGCCAACGCGGCTATAGTTTGAGCTTTTGTGGCCCATGGTGCATGACAGCAGCCAGTATGCACAAGGTGGAGGGAAGAGGCAGAGAAAGCTTCACTCTGAAATATGTCTACAGAATGACGCCTGTGCTCAGCCAGGTTCAAACTCAGTTGTGAGACAGGTGTTGCGACTGATGAACCACAGTAGATCAACTGAGTTCACACATGCACAATGAGGCAATGAGATGTACCCCTTCAGCTTACTCCACAGCAACCAGAGCCTAGCACTGCGAGAACATTATGCATGACAGTGAAACGACAGGAGCACTCTATTTCCATTGATGGGTCGCCGGACCCAGAGGTCCGGAAAGTGAGAATATTGGAGATATCATTCAGAATAACAACGTAAACACCGACATACTTCTCAAACTCGCCCACATTGTGCACCAAACCATCAAACTGACCAACAGGGTTGCTAATTGGCATAGAGGCATGCACGAGTATGATCTCTGGCACTTGGTGCAAGCCTTTGTGATCAGCCAGGTGGCCTACTCACTTCTCCACCTTCACCTCAACAAAGCAGAAGAAGACAAGAACGTCCTCAATCAACAGGCCTACAAGTCGGCCCTCAACCTCCCCCAACACAGATAGACGGAACAGTTCCTCTAATTGTAGCCAGGCCAGCAGCTGGGCGAACAACAACTTTATTGCGGTTGCGCAAGTTACATATATAGTGAAGCCTACGCGACGTAACAGATCACGGAATTACTGGTGTGCCGTGACGACTGCAGATTCAGCCGTGCTACATCTCCCCTTTACTGGAAGACAAATAAATGATGCCTTTCAGGCTGCGGGTATCAACAGGGCTTGTGGCGAGTCCTCGTGCTTCTCCGTAGCTCTAGGGACGAGCGGTCTTCCTTGGAACCTTCTCCGGGAGCCTCTGCTGGACTATCTTCGCGATGAATCGGAATGTCGTGCAGGTGTTCTCTTGTGCGTCCGATTTGTCGACCATCTTCCGTTCTCAGGATCGCTGAACAGGGCGTGTTGGCTGGCCTCAAAAGAATAGCAGGCGACCAGGTTCGCTGGAGGGTGTCGTATGTAGTGACTGGCTGACCTGGAGAGAGGGGTGGTAGGTGCCTCGTTCCGCGGTTATAATAGACCTTCTGGCGTTAACGGATCTCCTGGAGCCAGCTGTGGACGGCTTTACTTGATACTGCCTCTGGTACTAGGTGGCTGGCGGGCACAGGCAGCAAGGTCCTGGTTTGCCGTCCCATGAGTCTCTGCACAGGCGACTTTAGAATATCATCTCTGGGGCTGTTGCGCCATTCGAGCAACGCCATATGAAAGTCAACTCGGTTATGTGAGCATTTCTTTAGAAGCTTTTTGGCCTCTTGTACTGCTCTTTCAGTCATACCATTAGAGTGGGGATGATACAGACTTGACATAACATGGGCAACGCCTAGCTGCTCCAGGAAATCTTCGAAAAGCCGGCTAGTGAACGGTGGTTCGTTGTCACTGCAGAGCTTAAGCGGTAAGCCATGTGTGGAGAACAGCTCTGCGCACCATGACGCCAGAGCACTAGCAGTGCTTCGACGGAGTTCGCGGATCTTAAAAAAGAAAGAATAAAAGTCCACAATTATGGCAAATTCACGACCCTCATGAAAGAACAGGTCCATGCCAACGAATTCCCAAGGCACCTTTGGGATGTCGTGGCAGTAAAAAGGCACTTTCGCGTTTCGCGGCTGGTATTTATGGCAGACAGCGCAATTTTTGCAAAACTGCTCTATCTCATGTGACATATTTGGCCAGTACATGACGTCTCTTGCCCGTACCTTCATCTTTTCCGCTCCGGGGTGTGCAGCGTGAAGCAGCAGCATAATTTCTCGCTTTTTTGAAGATGGTATGACTACCTTGTTGCTGCGAAAAACAAGGCCGTCTTGCGTGTGCAGCTCTTTTTTGTAGGACCAGTACAGACGCACATTTTCGAGTACCTCGCTTCTTTCTGGCCAGCTTGTTTTGGCGTAACCTCGAAGCTTGACGAGAGCAGGATCTTCATTGGTGGCCGCAAGAAGATCCTTGAGGCACTGTTGCAAAGCTGAAATGTAATCAAGCACATTTACTTGAAATTGCTCAGTTTCTTCTTGCAAGAGTTGCTTGCTAGGGAATCTAGATAAGGCGTCAGCCAAAAACAGCTCTTTCCCTGGCTTGTAGATCAGCTTAATAGGATATCGCTGCAAAGTCAAACGCATGCGCTGTAGGCAAAGTGGACACGGATACAGTCGTTTGATGAATATCGACACCAAGGGGCGGTGATCAGTTTCAACAGTTACGCTTTCCTGGCCGAAGATGTTCTCATGAAACTTGATGCAACCATGCACAATTGCCAATGTTTCTTTCTCAATTTGTGCGTAGTGTTGCTGCACCTCTGTTGGTGAACGCGACGAGAACGCAACGGGTAAACTGTCTTGAATAAGCACTGCACCAACTCCCATTTGACTCGCGTCGACCAAAAGGGTGACTGGCTTAGTTGCATCGAAAAGGAAAGAATTGGTGCGTTAACTAAGCTCTCACGCAACATTTCATAGCTTCGCTGCTGAGCCTCGGTCCAAACCCAGGCAATGTCCTTGCGCAACAATGTTCTCAGTGGTGCAGTCACGGCGGCCATGTTAGGGATGAAACGTTGTACATAATTCATCATGCCTAGAAAGACTTGGAGTTCCTTACTGTTCTTTGGTTCTTTCATTTCCAGTATGTTGTTCACTCGACCACGGTCCAGGCGGAGGCCTTCTGTGCTAAGGATGTGCCCTAGGTAGCGGACTTCGGTCTGCAAAAAGGTGCATTTCTTGAGGTTTAGCTTGAGGTTGTTTTCGAGACAGCATGCCAACAAAAGCGACAGGTGGTGGTCATGCTCCTCCTTCGTGCGGCCCCAAAGTAGTATGTCATCCATTACCACGGCTATGCACGGTAAGCCTTCCAGCAAGCGATGCATAGCTGCTTGGAAGATTTCTGGAGCTGGCGCAATGCCGAAGGGCATTCGAAGAAATCGATATCGCCCATACGGCATGCTCATTGTACATAGCTTAGAGCTTGATTCAGAAAGTTTAATTTGCCAAAATCCTGACGCTGTGTCGAGTGTTGAGAAGAACTTAGCACCGGACAGTTGCGAGGCTGTGTTTTCTAGTGTTGGCATTGGGTAATGTTCGCGCAGCAGGACTTTATTAAGCGCTGTAGGGTCTAGGCAAATTCTAACCTTGTCCTTCTTAACAACTGTAACCATATGGCTAGACCACTCCATAGGCTCGGTTACCTTTTTTATGACGCTTTGTGCTTCCATATGCTGTAGCTCAGCCGTGACTTTGTCCTGAAGAGCAACAGGAACTCTTCTTGCTGGAACGACAACGCCCACCAAGTCTGGCTTGAGCTTCATGTCGTAGTCGAAATCTTTTAGCTGCCCGAGTCCCTCGAAGACCTCTGCAAAAGGCTGCGCTGGCAGGTATAGTTCATGCTGTATGTTTTGCATGCGGTATATGAAGCCGAGACTTTCAGCTGCTGCACCACTCAAAGTGGCAGGGACGTCTTGTTCGACAATAAAAAAACATTTGTTCCTTGGTTCTGTCATTTGCTGAAAGTATCAATTGGACTTTTGCATGCGCGGCTGTTGTGTGGCCAAAAAATGCTGTGAGCTTGACAATGCAGGCTTGTTGAGACTTTTTTGGCAGCTTTGCAACGTCGCTTTTTGAAATGACAACAATTGGCACCTGTGTCTAGCTTGCACATGATGGGATGGCCCTCAATGTAGACCGTTGCGTTCCAGTGATCAGTGGTTATCGCACCACTAGGCAACATTTGCAAAAATAATTCGTCGTCTTCGGCTCGTAACCCTCGCATTTGTTGGTTGGCACTGCGCGGAAAGTTCGACGACTTGCATGCTCGAGCGAAATGGTTCAGCCTTCCGCACTTCCGGCATGTTTTTCCTTTTGCTGGGCACGTGTCACTGCGGTGCATTTGACCCCCACATTTGTAGCAAACGTTTTTTCTTGTTGCTACCGCGTTTACTATGATGCCTTCACTGGCGCCCGTAGCTTCACTTATCTCACGGAAGTGCTCTTTGCCTTGTTCTTGCACGGCAAATGTCGACTGTCTTTTGGTACGTCGGGTTTTCCGCTATCAGTCTTTGCTGTAAACTCTTATCCCGAGTACCCCAAGTGATTCTGCTACGCAACATGCGGTCTTCAAGGTCCCCAAATTCACAGTTCTTCGCTAACACACGCAGTTCTGTTAGTCACTCGTTAAACGTCTCGCCTTCTTTTTGGTTCCTAACCAAAACGAAATTCTTGGAATGTTAAGTTTGTTGAGAGCAGCATTCCGGGCAAGTTGGTAATCCATTGTTTAAATGATATTGCGCGACATACGGACGAGGTACGGACGAGGTACGGACGAGGGGCTGAGACATGGTGTGTCGTCTTCTTTCACGTCCGTGTCGTTTTTTATGTTGCGCAATATCATTTAAACAATTAAGTTTGTTGCAGGCTTGTAATGATCCTCAAATTTCTTAACCAGAACTTCGTCATTCCTGTCTTCCGCTTCATCGAACTTGAAGGTACTGTACGACTTCCTAGCCTCCTCGCCTATGGCAACTAGCAACGTGGCTGCTTGAACGTCTTTTGGCTACTTGTTCAATTGCGTAGCAGTGGAAAACAGCAGAAACTCACTTTTCCAAGTTTTTCCAAGCAGAAACTCATTTTTCCAAGGATCCATAGGCTTCGGGGGCAGTAGTAGCGCGGACGCCATCGACATATCGGCTGGGTTCCGCTGCCACCATGTAACCAGGCCAGCAGTTGGGCAAACAACAACTTTATTGCGGTTGCGCAAGTTACATATATAGTGAAGCCTACGTGACATAACAGATCACGGGATTACTGGTGCGCTGTGACGACTACAGATTCAGCCGTGCTACAGTGATGAGCATTCACAACACCCTCCAGGAACTAGTCGAAGCTCGCCAAACCACTCAAATCGACAGACTCTCTTGCACATCAACGGGCCATCACGTCGTAGCCTCGCTAGGACTACAGCTCACCAGCTCCCTCGCACACACAGATGCAATATCTGCTACCCTGAAAGACCACATCATGGTCCACCCGCTACCTAAAAATATACATCCTACTCAGCCCCTCGCGAAGCACATGTGCGAGCACTTCACAAACAGCACGCCCTGAACCCTAATGCGGTATACGTTGATGCAGAGTACGGCGAGTACCCAGCATATGCGATCAGAATTGTCTTTCCCCCTCGGCAAATACCAGGCTAGTGCCTCAGCATGCGCACAATCCTCCCTGGAAGGGGAAGAAGCTGCCATAGTCCTAGCTATTGCTACCTCCACTGCCACATTTGTATTCAGCGACTCAAAAACGGCCATCCGAAGCTATGCCAAAGGCTTGCTACACACAGCGGCCCATCAAATTTTCAATTCAACCAGCCCTCCTCCTTCTAGAACCATTCAATTAGTTTGGGTGCCAGCCAATGTTGGCAACCCTGGCGATGAAGCAGCCCATTATCTTGCTCAAGTATCCGTCAACAGAGCAGGGTGCACAACAAGCCTGGGTTCTCTCAGGATCGACTCCTTACCATATAATGAAATCACTCTCCACTATTGCGAGGAACAACTGCAATACCCCCACCTCACTCCACAAGTCTCCCGCTAAGCTAGAGCAAGTCACTTGGAGGCAACTCAAGCACAGACCTTTCTTTCCCACAATTTTCAAGCCCTAATCCACCCGACGCAATTCTCCCCAGAATGCACCCTATGCAGAGCTCCCATTGCCGCCTTCCACCACATCCGATACATTTGCCCAGAATCTATACCACCATGTGAATGGAGACTCGGAGACCTAGAAAGTTGGGAGGTCGCAGTTTCCAGCTCCAATCCAGGTGCCCAGAGGCTGCTGATCAACTGGGCACAGCAGGTCACCGAACGCTACAGGCTGCCACCCAACGCCCATGACCAGAGGCGACCCCAAACTTAATTTATAATTTAAGGCTTCATATTTAATAAATGTTTTCGCCACCACCACCACTATACATGATGACACTGTCAAAAAACATGTTTTCCTTATCTAAATCAAGTTAGTAGATGTACAAGCTGCCCCAAAAAGGGGCATTTATATTGAATGACAGCTAGGAACTTGTTCAGCAGAACCAATTAGCACCCGTGTGTTAATTCTCTCAGAAACTGGTGCACTTCTGCATAACAGCCAGGACTTTCCACCAGCACAATCATTCAGAATAAGAGTCCTCACTTGCATTGGCCCCTCACCTTTGAGACTTCAAAAGTGCTGTTATGCATTACAGCAGTGCTGTCTTAAGAATAGTTTCCAGTGTTCTGTGATGTGCATATGCAAAAACGATGGTCACGTCTACAGAGCTAAAATAGCTGAAGCATAAGGCAAAATCCCATCAGCATATGTGTCCCAGCTGAATTTTAGGGCCAGATGTGTCAAAATGTTGATGATGGTTGATGGTTTGATGCATTGCGACCTACGCATAAGACAGAGTGGCAGTTGCTCCCTATGCCTTACCGACTACGGGCGAGTGCCTTGACGTGGACTGCACTGATGTGTGCACCATACAGACTGGAGACGGAATTGTTGTCAAAACCATATACATTTATTCTGGAACGTCAAAGAGGGATCGTGAAGAGTTGATGATCAACAC
Source organism: Dermacentor albipictus (assembly GCF_038994185.2). Taxonomy (NCBI): domain Eukaryota; kingdom Metazoa; phylum Arthropoda; class Arachnida; order Ixodida; family Ixodidae; genus Dermacentor; species Dermacentor albipictus. The sequence goes on along the minus strand of NC_091828.1, from coordinate 713,900 downwards.
GTTTAAGTGAATCCTCCCGGTGGACTCCAATCGCATCATCAATGTGGGCGACTTTAACGTCGATGTGCTGTTAGGAATGGCTGTACGGAGTGGCAATGTGCCAGCTATTTCAGCCCGCTGCACGTGTTCCCATCCAACCGGACGGGGCGCACTTCAGAGAACTGCGAATCAACCGGCAGCCACGTGGCGCGGGGTCAGGCTCAGGAATGTGGTACTCGGCCGCGCCACCCGGGAAAAAGCAGAGTTCTACGAAGCCCTCTGACGTCGGCTGCAGACCTTTACCCCTGTGTGTGTGTGCAACACGAGTATATGGGCCTGCCTCCTCCAAAAGGGCGGGTCATCTTCGGTGACGTAGACCGGTGACGTCGAATGATGACTGGACAAACGTTTCCGTTCGCTTGAAATCAAGGGGGGACCAAGTGCTTATAAGCAGCGGTTGCCGGCTGCTAGAGGGTGCCCGTCGTCGGGAGCCGACTGCTCGTTGTCATGGTAGAAATGTACTAGTGAGCTGTTTGCTCGTATGCTGTTTGCTGTATGCATCGTCTTGCGTGCTCTATATGGGAGTCACGCTAGACTGTCAATACATGTCTGGTCTAACAGGTAAATAATGTAAATAAACTCTGTTCACCGAATTCATCTCTACGACCATCAACTCCTTCAAATGGCAGCAGCAGCGAGATCGTCCAACGACTCCTACATCTGGATGACAGCGGTTGGATCGTCCGACAACTCTTACAACGAATGGCAGCGGTGAGATCGGCCTACGGCTCGTAAATCGGCCTACGACTCGGAGAAAGCAACGGCAGCTGACGGACGTTGGCACATGGTGACCGACCGGTATCCTGATCAAGTTGGAGGCAACTTGAGATTGACCACCTCTTGCAACTGACTGGATACGGCGAGGAAGGACTGGTGATATGGTGCTGCTTCAGTGGGTAAGCGTTTGGTTTTGGCTGTAGGATTTACCAGGCTTCCATTTCTCTGTGTTTTTGGATTTGATTCGCTGGGGATCTTTTACTTGTATTTTGATTTGTGTGGGTGTCGCAACAAGTATTGTGTGACAGCAGAGCCAAAGCTTAAAGTAGCGACCATTGTCCTAATGTGTTTGACGAGAGCTGACCTGTTGTGGTTGTGTGAAGAGATCAAGGTAAACGTAGACGAGGACTTCACGGAAGCAAAGAATCGTAAGACAATTCTTGAAAGTGAGAATGATTTGAAATTCATAGAACAAAAGGGCAAACGAATTCTAAGTAAGAAACGGGAACAGGAAGCAATTGGGCAAGAACAGGATGAATTTAGGCTAAAACAGGAAGAAGCTAGGCAGAAACTGAAAAGCATTTCGCAGGAAAATGACCTAACAGAAGTAACGAGGCAGTACATTGATGCACTGAACAAAGAGACTGAAGGTTTTCAGCAATCAATCGAGCAAAGTCAACAGCGGCTTGAGAAATCTGTAGGCTGGACGCAGCGAAAGTGGGAGGAAGTAGATAGAAGATTTTGCTCAAAAGCCGAGAGAAGGAGTAGTACCTGTGAGAGTAGCAGCCCGTAAACAAGTAAACTGGAAGTGCTAGCAGCTAACAAAGCCTTAGTGGCAGCAGAGGCCGTTAAAGGCCAGAGTGAGAGCGACGAGGTGCTCTGCCAACAGAGGACTGTAGAGACAGCTAGGCCAGCTGCAAACAAACAGGCACAGTTACTGCGCATGTGCGTCGCTTGTAATGTTAGCGAGGTTGCTAGCGAAGTAAAGAGTACTGCTGACCCGATAGACACGAGCACCCATGTCGAGTCAGATCTGCGTGCCGAAGTGATGTGCGAGCTGGATGAGGCAGTTGAGAGTAGTTCTCAGGATGGCGAGCTCCGTAGCTCACGAGAGAACAATTGCATTGTTCAGGGATCGGTGCGGCTCTCCGCCAGTCTAGGTAGCCAAGAGAGGAACGATTTAGTTAAGGATCATTCAGACTGTGCGGGTAAGAGACCAATCTGGGCCGACAAGATGTGTAACGGCCAGCACGAGGCGCGAGATAACGGCATGAAAGAGAGTTCGAGGAGAAAGCACCGCAGAAAGAAGCGCCGAAAAGATCGGAATAAGGTGGCTAATGTAGCGAAACCAAAGACGGCGACAGGCACGAAAAGGCAGGGCACAGAGAAAAGAAAGGTGCAGTCGTCACGGACGATGTTGACGCATCAAACACGTTCGAGCCACCGGTCAAAGGGGGACCGAGAAGCATGTTCTGCATGGACACGGACAAAGGGCACGGGGCAGTTAAATTCCTCGTCAATCCGAAGCTCAGCGTGTAGTACAAAGAAGCACAAGGTGGCAAGACGAGACCAAGTGGGGAATCGTGACGCGGTCACTCGAGTTTGTGAGGAAAGAGGGGCGCCAGGACGCAAATTGGCAGGAGACTGTAACATCTTGGGGGAACTGATAGTGAGTCAGCCCTTTTGTTGTTCCTGGGTAGCCAGAATAGCTTTCAAACCGCGACCACCTCGAGTACGGCTAAAATAGTATGAGTCAGTTGTAAACGTTTGAAAAAGAGAGGCCAAGAGAACTTCCGTAGAAGGAAAACGTGTTGTTTTGTTTTATTTTTGAACATTTTAAGGTTTTCGCGAATTGAGACTAATTTCTTTCAATATGTAAGGTATGAGCTCTGTTTATGTTTTGTTTGAGAAGCTCGAGATTTGAAAGACGCGTTTTTTTGTAAACATGTATCGCGAATTGTTCATTAATAAGTAGATAGGCTTTTTTTAGTTTGTGTACGAGTAACCTGAGTGTCAAGGTTATCGGGGAGAGGCCTATAGTAACGCGCATGTGTTTTAGTTAGCCTTTTTTTAGTTTTTTTATTTTCTAAGGCTAAGCGCGTAGATTTTCAGTAAGTGCTTGATTTGCTCTGAGAAGAGCTCTTAGGTCCATTAGCGCGGGTCCTGTGTGGACGGAAGGAAGCAGAAGGTTTATGACTGGGTTGCTCGTGTGTGTCGAGGGCAGCCGTATTCTGACTTCTCTAGTACGCGTGCGTAGAGCTAGTTAGTAAAAGATACATTTGTTCAAACGTTCCTCTGTGTTGCGCAAGTTACGCAAGTTTGGTTGATCGGTTAAGGAACGTGTCCTGTATGAACTAAAGGAACAAATGTGAGTAAGCGTGATGAAAACTTTGTGTATGACGCAAGCCTGTGTTCGGAATAGGGACCACAAAGTTAGCGCGTTTGTGATCACGTACCTGTGGAGTTGGCCAGATGGTTCGGTGGCAACAGTACACGAGATAAGTACGCCACTGCGATAGGGTAAGAGCAAGCTGTTCGTGAAGCTAGGCTGCTTAAGATATGTTCGGGTATTGGTGGTTGAGAGCCTTCGGTTTAATTCTGCGTAAATCTTTGCTCTTGTGCAGCGCGACGGTCGGATTTGGTCGAACTCAAGAAGAATGTGAACGCTCGCTTTGGCGGCACGAAATTTTGGGGCAAAATTTGGGGTTTCCCAGTTGAGTGACGCATTGAAATTGTGATAAGAGGCCTCGTGGATTACCGGCTGATTCCGGGCGTTTGAACGCTGAGCGGTATTGTGTTGCCGGGTCGAATCTTCTGTGCCAGTTGTTGCGAGATGGTTGAAGGCATTCCAAGTACGCACGGGTTGCAGAGAGCAAAGCCATCGTCTTGCTCACCAGCCATTCTCTTCCTGCCCAGCGGTTGCTAGCACTGGCCAGGCGAGATTTTCCGGGCCATAGAGCAGCTGTTAGGAATGGCCGTACGGGGTGGCAACGTGCCAGCTATTTCAGCCCGCTGCACGTGTTCCTATCCAACCGAACGGGGCACACTTCAGAGAACTGCGAATAGGCCAGCAGCCACGTGGTACGGGGTCAGGCTCAGGAATGTGGTACTCGGCCGCGCCACCCGGGACAAAGCAGAGTTCTACGAAGCCCTCTGACGTCGGCTCCGGACCTTTACACCTGCGTGTGTGTGCAACACGAGTATATGAGCCCACCTCCTCCAAAAGGGCTGGTCATCTTCGGTGATGTCGAACGATGACTGGACAAACGTTTCTGTTCGCTTAGAATCAAGGGGCGACCAAGTGCTTATAAGCAGCGATTGCCGGCTGCTAGAGCGTGCTCGTCGTCGGGAGCTGAGTGCTCGTTGTCATGCTAGAAATGTACTAGTGAGCTGTGTGCTCGTAAGCTGTTTGCTGTATGTTAGTCTTGCGGGCTAGAGTCGCACTAGACTGCCAATGTATCTTGCTTAAAATGTAAATAATGTAAATAAATCCTGCTAAGTCCCGACGAAGAGTAAAGCTCCTTCCTACAGCTATGACTGCCAAATCTTACAGTGCCTCGTCCAGACGGAAAGTGATTGGCATTTCTTTTGGAAAGGTCTTAACGTCGCGCCATCGATCGTGCACAGACCTAACAGTCGCTAAGAACATCTCCAGTGTCGTGACAGAGCCCATGGCCGTCTATCATAGCGACCATAAAGCCATAGTTACTGTGGTCAAGAGATAAACGTAAATACAAATAAACATAGTGTGCATGTTTGTGTTAGTATATACCGTTTTCTTGCTTTATATTATTTTCTTTATATTTTATACAGTTCCGCTGGTCATCCACCGTTACAAAGTGGAATGGCTCTTAATTTTTAATAGCGAATTCTGAAGTCGAATACGATCTGAATAGCACATACCATTCGATTAGACAATGTGTTTCTACTTCATATTGCCTGCTGGCATGTTGAAGGAGATTGCCAGACAAGCCACGGAGATTACATTGGTTAAGACTTCCCGGTCTCCCCGGTTCAGTCTGAGTACACAGACAATATCTTTTCCCTAACACTGTTGTTTATATTATATTATTATTATATTTATTATATTATTATATTATTTTATTATATATATTATATATTATATAACTTATATTATATTATATATTATATTATATTATGTTTTATTTATATCCGAGGTTTCTGGAAAGTTATCGATGCTTCTACCCGGCTGTCTGTTGTCGCCGAACCTTGTGTTATCCGATTTCATCGCGTAACGCCAATGGTGTAGAACTTTGTGGAAAGCACGCGGGTCCAAACGATTAGTCTGGAACATTCGACGACTGCTCTATAAAAGCTGACGCGCTTGACCCGCTGATCAGATTTTCGACGATCGCCGAGCGTGTTCGCCGCTATCGTTGTGCTATAAGTGTAGCCTGTTTTGTGGGCACAGGGTCGCCCGATAAAGATAAGTTCACGTGTCAATATTAACATCAAACAATTGCCTTAATTTCTTTAATAAGAAAGTCGATTAGTTCACCTGGGGCAGGTGCAGCTTTAAAATAAAGAAACTTATTCCGGTAGGGAGTTTTCACGTTCTCAATCAGTGCATTTAGAATATTTTAATTTTTCTCTCACATATATGTAGTGGATATATATGTCTATGTACCCTTAGATTTACCTCGAAGTGCATTGGTCATCTTCATCTCTGTGCCATGCAGTTAATAAACCTGGTTTATTTCACTATAATAGTGTTTTCTTTGATCATTGTCCCTGATGAATATTCCCCTAACAAGAAGCGCATGGAAAACAATGCGATATCAATCAAATTTCCTTACGTAGCTTCATGTTGCAGATGGACTGCATCTGCGAGAAAAACTGGGCGACCGCGAGAATCTGCACAATGATTGCGCACTGGCTAGCAGATGACGCACTTGACAATGACAGCAAACTTGAAGACGTCATGTTGTATAACCCATGTCTCAAATATGTATACATAGCAAAAATGTGTCAATATAAATTTGCAGTTGAAATGAAGTCCCACTATAAGAGCATATGCGTGCATTCGGTCTCAGTGCCCGCAGCGAAATTAAGTTGAATCTGTCGCGAACCGAGTCTCTGCCCCAATTCAGTTCACGCACGGCACCCTTGCACAATTTTTCCACACGCGGCGCCTCATCGGGAAAGTGCTATTTCGCTTGTCCACTTGTTAAAATTGAAATGCAGAACAGGAACACCGTTCGTGAAGCTGCTACCTATCGACTGTGCTGTTACTAATTGCAGCTGTGAATTGCAATTTCACTCAACATGCCTGCACGCATAGGTCACCCAAGTGTGCCTTGTCTGTGCGCATATCACTATCATCAGTGCACTTTGCAGCCTATCTTTGACACGTGGTGTCACACCTGGCCAAGCGCTTAGAAAGCCCAGCCACATTCCAGTGGCACTGACCATAAACGAGTGAGCAGTCATTCCGACCGGGCTCCAGACCTGCGTATTTTCCTACTTCAGGAAGTTTATCTCACTTTTCTTTGTGTTCCTAAGCCCTACTGGGCTCCTCAGATCACTCATTCATGGCTCCTATGGTTGTCTGCTGAAAATAAATTGCTCAAGCTTTCGAAGAAGCTTGATATGGTTACATGTGCAAAGACCATCTGCAGCCCTTTTGAAGCAAAAAAGAAACTACAGCAAGAACTGGCTAATATTAGTAAAGTAACTGCATGAAGTTCATGAGTAGTAAGCTACAGGCAGTGAAAGCAGAAAATACAGGCCTCGTCGCTAGTAAAAAAAAACTTTGCCGAGTGCAATGATCGACTCTCACTTAAACAGTCCCTCACCAGGTCTGGCCACTTTGAGCTGACAAGCGCAGAGCATATATTGAGCGATAAAGATTGTGTCAGCAAAGTATTACATCGCTACACGCCACGGAAATATCTGAAATTTCAAACTAATCACCTCTTTTTCTTCCCCTCGCGGCCGCCGCGCTCCAAGCCGGACGGTGACGTAGTCGTGCCCCTGCGCCTACATAGTCGTGTCTGCAATGTGACGTCGCTTGCGGTGACACGCGACTTCAAGAATTATTCAAGACAACATCTGTTATTTGTGCAATCTATTGCTTGAATTGATGAATTGAAGTTTAGAGAAATAATAAAACACAAAAACAGAGTGTCTGCATGTTTTTTGCTTTACTTCACGCCGAAGCAAGAGAGATGTACTTCTGCTTCATCTGCTTGTTCCCACAGTCGTGTGGTCACATGCGTAGGTACAAAAACTATGGCATTTTCTACTGTGCTCCAGCGCACGATCATGCTCTGCGATCCGCATGTACTGTCTCAGTATTCGTGTAGCACTGAACGATACTGCTAGTCACATTTCCTTGTGCACGCCATCAGCGGAAATGCGTAGCGCCGGAAAAAAAAAAAGCGAGCAGAACAAAAATGAAGGCAGGGCCTGTGAGGTATGAGTCATGCAATCCTCGAGGTCTGGCATGGGAGAACGCAGGGAAGGAATTTCGCTTGTGATGGCTAGACGAGGCGAGTAGAGAGAGCGTCTTGCTGGGCAGTGGAGCCCGCCTGCTGAAATCATGGGTTTGCAGGGCTGAAATATTTCTATCTCGGCTATTAATGAGCCGATTTGAAAAAAAGTTTTGCGGCAGAACACGTAACGTAACTAGAGGACACGTAACAACTTCCAGCGTATAACCAAAACTAGCTATGGGGCCTGGTGAGGGGGCCCTTTAAAGTACTTGAGCAATACTCGGGCTTAAATAATGATGAGATCAGAGGTGTCCCTGTGTCTCAGGGAGACGATTGCTCAAATATTGTCCAGTTTTTTACTTTGGGACACATTACTGTATACAACTGTTTTTGTACTAACTTGCTTATCAATAAAATTGAATTGAACAGTGAAAAAGGAAATCAAACTAGAAGAAAAGTCAACTTGCTACCAATGAGATCCAAACCCTTCCTATGACAGACATAATGCTTCACCAATTCAGCTACAGCAGCAGCTGTTCACCTGTCCACCATATGGCTCCGCTAGGGTACAACTGAAATTATGCAGATCCTATGCACTACAGGAATCAATGAAAGAGCGTAGGTTAGGGCGTGTTGGTTCATAACTCAGGTTTTTAGCGCAATTTTTTTGACTAGGCATGGTCGTTTTTCATCTTCGATATCATCATACACGTGTCTCGTTGCTGTCTCATCTTACTAAAAATCAGTACATATGCGCATGCGTACGGTGGTGTCCGTTCCCTATATATATTGTAGGGGTTGGAAGACTGACTTCGGGATGAAAACCAAACTTGGGAGGGTTTATTTTACATTATATACAGAGAGGTGAGAGTCAAGTAACATTCGTACAGTCATTACGGGCCGGCAGCAACTCGGACGCTGCGGCCCGCGGCAAGAAGTTCGAGAGAGGTGAATCAGGGAATGCTCTGGTCTCTCTGGAATGCTTCTTTTAAACCCTTCGAGGACTGGAAGTCGCGTCATGTTTGGCCAATGGGGGAGTCTGCTCAGATGACGCCACTTTCAGCCAATGGTAGGCGCCCGTGCGATGGTGTCATACCCGGCGAAGAGAGTCGCCGCTTGGGCCCCCTTGCTTGATCACTTGATCCCCCTGCGGTCTTGCCTCGCAGACTGGCAATGAGCTTCTTCAAAGGAGGAGAAGGAGGGGGGGGGGGGGCGCTCATGCTCCATTGTCCGAAGGCCCACCTGCTCCCGGTGCTACGGCCCCGCAGCGGTAGCAAATGTCTTCTTCAAAGGCGAAGAGGGGCGACGATTTGGCTCTATTGTCCGGGCCCCTTCTAATCCCGGCGGCGTACGAACTTGTTTGCAAGTGTCCTGCCTCAGGAATGTGGCACCCCTGCTTCTGCATTCCTCAATTAGCTGTGCTGCGATTCAAAGTGGTTTGGGGAACTCGAAGTAGCCTCAGGAAACGGCGCCATATCTAACAATATGTGTACCGCTTCGTGGAATAAAACAATTGTTAGAAGTTAGCGCTGTGTTCGCGTCTTGCCACTGTCCTTCGTCCCTTTTCGTGCGCTAAAAAACCTGAGGAATCAATGCTGTGTAAAGCATTTAGTGGCTAGCTGGCTACCCAGCATAGTTTGGGGTTCTGCAAAGCGTTGCACCGACATGTTTATGTATGGCAGGCAGTTGTGCATGTGCGATGACAGAAGCAAAATGATGATGGCAGTGATAGCATGACAAACTGATTTCCAGTGCTCTAGTGAAAAAATTTACACTGTTCATTATGACCTGGGCCGATCCCAAAGGCGGTACAATGTCACACTGTGTCTACATAAGTGTTAGCTGCTATGAGGGAAATTAACACAGAAGCTACGAAAGCTGCTGCAGTAAAAGACCCTGGATCAATTTTGCCTACGAAAGGTTCTATACATTCAACTAAAGCTTGGCACTTGAGCATTTTTACATTATACTCTCATTGGAATGGTGCTGCCAACAGTGGGAATCAAACTTGCAATTTCATGCGTAACAGCAACCAGTCACACAAACCGAGTGACAGCAGTAGCAGCAGTAGCAGCAGCAGTAGCAGCAGCAGTAGCAGCAGCAGCAGCAGCAGCAGCAGCAGCAGCTGTGAGCAATTCAAACCCCTTTCTGGCTGGAATATTCCAACAGCCTTGACATAAAATGTTCACCGTCATGCAGGGGAGAAAATAACACAGAAAAGTGTTAAACCAAAAAAATTATGCATAAACTCACGCACTAAAACAAAGTTTAAGAAAAATCTGCTTTCACCAGACTAGTGCACAGCTGCAACACAAGCGCAATATAGTGAAGTTTCCACTCCACTAGTTAAGAAAGGCAACAAACTTGCATGCCAAAAGATAAGAAATAGGAAAAAAAAAATTACAATTTATTCATAGCTACTGTGTTTATGCTTTCAACTTCCCACTAAGCAGCTGAGTAACCTCTCTGGCCAGCACATTCAGAGTAAAGACGATGACAAAAATAAAAAGCTGTTCCTCTCAAGCACATGTTGGGCAACATGCTTTAAATTGTGGCACCAAGAGAACAATTTCGGCAGGTAAAGTTAGCAAGCCATTTCTTTTTTAATTAACATGCTCCCAGCACATTAGAAATGGAGACACACAGGGCTGATAATGTGACGGGAGAACAGACTACGCAGAACCAGCTGGCCCAACCTAAAGGAACCTCTTTTTCTAACCCTTTGAGGGACAGAACAACCAGACAAATCACATTTGTGTCTGAACTATGAATGTGTTTGTAACCACATATTCCTTATGGAAAATCTCCCCAGATCTGAAAGCTCAGAAACACGTGCTTCATATTAGAGAAAGAAGTGGGACCTGCGCAAGTGATCAGCAGAAGAAACATGTACTGAACACCTGAGGCACTCAAATAAATAAATCTGATAAAGGGTGCCTTCAACGACTGTCAGTTTACATGCAACACTAGAAGTGCTAAGCCCAATCAAGTGCCTTTCCCGTTTAAGGGACACTAAAGAGAAAAGAACTTTAGAATGATTAAGTATCCTTTCAAAACTATTTTCATTGAACTTTTTGGTAACAGTTCAATTAAAGACAAAAGTCAAAACTGCATATTTTTGAATTTCACACCAAAACTCAAGCACTGGCACACATCATTTATGCTGTTCTGGCTCAGTAAAAGCTTTTGCAACTTGCCAAGTTCAGTCTTTGGCTCGTTTACAATATAATATAGCCTTTACTGACCAAAAATTAACATCTGGACCCCAGCTGTAGATATCAAAATCCAAGACCCACTGCGAGTCAGTGCAGGAACTTCAAGGCAGCATGCTCACTAGTCTTGTTTTTTCATCAGTGTTTTTTTTTTTTTGCTCATCAAGCTCCTCCTCGGAGTACGATTCTTTTTAGTTTTGTAGAAGGATAATTTACAAACACAGCTGTAGTTACACTGCTGTGTACTGTCCCTTTAAACGAGTGCTCTGCAATGCCAGCCAGGCATGTCCTTTTAGACTAATCATCAAGTCATTGTCTCGTTAAACATGGAAATAAGCTGTCATAGAGGCTGGCAGTGGCAGCACCAGATACTACCAGTGTGGGGCAATGCCTGTACCTGCAGAGCCCACTGCATTAACAATGCAAGACTTCATTCAATGATACACCATTTCTGTGGAGTCAACATAAGAGAAATTTTAGAACGAACAAATAGCTCTCGAACATGCTGTTTCCACATTCTCCTTGGCGGTACTCAACAGAGTGGTTATTTTTAACAACTCACTTGTGCAAAGTGATAAGTGGTCACCGTAGCACAAAGCAAAAATGATACCCAGAGAATTCTCGATGACTGTGCTGCTCAGAGGAAACGAGTCAAACTAGTTTGTTGGTTTTCATCCTTAAAGGATTTAGCAAGTGCAAAACGAGGAAGACATTATGATAGACAAAGCAGCACTTTACATAATTACAAAAAAAGCAACCTTGAGCATGCATAGCCAAGCCTTAGTAAAAACCATTATATCACCAGTTGCCTCATAAAAACGATAAAAGCGAAATATTTCATTGACTCACTGGTAAGCCGAACAGAAAAGCTACAAAAAGTCTAAGCATATGTCAGGTGTGCAACAGGGATCAAGTATCCTTTCAAAACTATTTGCATTAAAATTTGTGTTAATAGGTCAATGAAAGACAAAGGTCAAAGTTCAAACAGGTGCTCCATTTTTATTCTAAAGATGAACCAACCAGCCCCATTGAACACACTGCTAACAGGGATGCAGCCAGGAGGGGAAGCACACTGGAAAACAAAAGCGTATTTAACTTGATGGCTGCGAACACTTGCTGTCACAAGGCTAGCATGATGATGAGCACATGCCTCGGGGAATGACCTCTACAGGTTGCGTCTTGCATCTATACATGTCCAACACTTGAGATCATGAGACCTCTAATGCTAGGCGCATGGGAAGACAGCACACGCAAAGTAAGCAGCAATCCTGGCTGACACAGGCCTCAACCTCTGCCACAGATTACCTCCAAGAAGATGAGGTTCCGGGCTGTGTGCGTGCTCAGCCATGCAGAGAACCCTGGCCGGGCTTGAGCAGGAAACTCGCTTGACCAGGTTATCACGCGTTTACCTCAGTCCCCCTTTCCATGATCTACCCTGCCATATTGCGTGTTTGAATACACAGACTTGAGCATTCAACACGCGGGAGATCATCGCGCATCATGCAGGGCAAGCTGCCATCCTGGCTCACACAGGCACGCTATCCTTCACACCCACAGCGAACTTCGCGCAATTGAACATTATTAACTCATGACCACTTTGAGGCTGATGACGATGACGAAATCTGTCTAGAGTGTCCATATATTTACTATCACAATAAGAAATCTTATTCCAATCTTAAAGCTTGTTCCAGGAGACGTAACCACCATTTGAACACGATGCAATACAAACGGGCATCAGATCACTAGCACAGGGTCCAACACCCTTCCACACTGTGACAAAGAAATTCTATCCCAATCTTTACGGGCTCATTCAAATTTCGGTCATACCCCTAGTCACCATTGCCACAGTGGAGAGAAGTTTTTCAAGCCTTAGATTACTGAAAAACTGCCTATCTTTGACAATGTCTGAGGAACATTTGACAGGGCTCACACTTACGTACTCTCACAGAGACATAAATATCAACTCTTCTGACGTAGTTGACCATTTTGGTAAAAATTGTCACTGTTTCAATTTCATAAATTAATGTTTTGAAATATATTGCAATTTCGTCACTGTATACCTGATAGAAACATACATATGGTCTGGACATCAGTATTTTGTCCTTTATTACTACCTTTACTATAGTACAAGGTAACCATGACAGAACATGGGTTCAGTCAATTATCTATCATTGATATGTTTATTTGCCTACTGACACTGCATTTTTCAGACTTCACTACCATTCAATAAAATCTACTACGAAGAGCACTGCTTTCTGCCCATCATGCATTGCCTCCACATAAACAAAATATTCCGACTCACTTTATTGGAGCTTTGCCTTTTTTTTTTTAGCACTACCCACTTGACCCCTTGGCCACCTTCTTGGTTTAAATCGGCATTCTATTTTTACATAACTACAAGTTTACTGATGATATCGTTACAGACAAGGCATGTTTATTTACATATGATAGATGAGCTGGATGACCCTAGCAAAAACAGTCCAGCGCCAGCTTCGTTCGGGCTCCGTACCAAAAAGATCTGGCGTCCTCTTACTCTTCTTTTCGCCTCAACCAAGGCATTACATTCCTCATTTTGCAGACGAAGCCCACCATGGGAGTTAGGGCTGAGTGACAGTGTGATATCGCTTGAGACACGTAACATGCTTAAGTTTAGTAGCACGGGAGCGGCGTCCTGATGACCTTACACTGGCGACCACATACGTTAAATCACTAATGCGGTCAATGACCGTGAAGGAACCGGTATACTGAGCGAAGAACTTTTGGAATAACCCACGTCTGCATTGAAGGGTCCACAGCCACACCAAGTCACCTTTTTCGAATGAAACCAAATCGTGGCGGCGGTCATACCGCTCTTTGGAGCGATCTTGTGATGCCAATTTTTGCAGACAAGCAATTTTTGGACTTCTTCAGCACGGCACAAAGTTTCAGCAACTGAGTCCTCTGTATGGAGCATAAAAGGGAAAATGGTATCGATACAGCAGCACAGCGCCCGAGCGTAGAGCAGATAGAAAAGTGGGCAGTCCATGGTTTCGTGCTTCGCTGTATTGTTGGCGTAGGTGATAAACGGTTGGTACATTCGACGAGGCCTTTCGTCTGGGGATGATATGGTGTTGAGTGGTAGAACTGCGATGTGCAGAGTCTAAGTAATTCTTCCAAGTCATCGGAGACAAATTACACGAGGCAGACAGTGCCAAAGAATTGCATAGCGTAACAAGAAGGCAGCGATGCAAGTGGCTGTGGAGGAAGATATCGCAGCGATTTCCGCGTTTCTAGTAAGGTGATCGACACAGATGATGACCCAGCAATTATCTTTCGAAGATCGTGGAAATGGTCTCAGCACGTCAATACCAACTTGCTCGAAAGGTGTAGTAGGCGGCGCTACAGGATGAAGAAGGTCTTGCGGAGTGCCTGTAGGGTCACCTGTGATGCTGGCACTTGTCGCAGCTCGACGCGTATTGTTTAATAGAATGTCGCATCTTAGGCCAGTAAAACCACTTCTGCGTTCGATGTAAGGTGCAAATGAATCCAAGATGGCCTGACGTCGGATCATCATGCATGACACGGAGAACATCACATTGCAGGCTTTCAGGAACAACCAGTAAATACCGCATGCCACTTGCCGAGTAATTTGTCTTGTATAACAGTCCTATGCGAAGAGAAAAGTGACCGCTGGCCTTGGAACTGCAGACATCGGCAAACAGGGGGTCTAAACATAAGTCATTATGCTGTTCCCGCTGTAAAATGGAGGCGTCAGGAAACGTGCGAGAAACAGCAGCAAAGCAGATGTCAAGATTATCCGCATTATCCTCCATTGTGGACAGAGGAAGGTGACAAAGGCAATCAGCGTCAGCATGACATCTTCCACTTTTGTAGAAAACAATGAAGTCAAATTCTTGGAGGCGTAAAGCCCAGCATGCTAGACAACCGGAGGGGTCACGGAGAATAACAAGCCAACATACGGAATGATGGTCAGTTATTATGGTGAATGGGCGCCCATAGAGGTAGCAGTGAAACTTCTGAACAGCAAATACAGCCGCTAAGCATTCTTGCACTGTCACAGTGTAGTTTCGTTCAAACTTGCTTAGAGAATGGCCCACATTCCTCTGATGCCGATTCCGCTGGCGTCACTGTGCACTTCAGTAGGAGCAGATAGATCAAAGCGACGAAGAATGGGTTCCGATGTAAGCAGAAACATTCAAGTGCCTACTCGTATGGACTGTCTTTTCACAAGAGACTTGTCAATAGATAAGCAACGTCCGCGAATCTGGGCACAAACCGTCAAAAGTAGGAGCATAATCCTAGGAAGCTGCGGAGTTCTTTTACTGTCTGAGAATCGTTGGAGATGTACATCAACAGCATTTCTGTGATTGTTCGGTTAAGACGTTCAGTAAGACCGTTCATTTGTGGGTGCTAAGTGGTGGACAGCTCGTGCTCAGTGGCACAAGAGCGGTGGAGGTTGTCGACAACTCGACACAAGAACGAGCGGCCGCGGTCTGTAAGTAACTGTCGAGGTGCACCGTGGTGGAGAATGACCTCGTGGAGAAGAAAATCGGCGACGCCTGTTGCGCAACTAGTTGTCAACGGCTTTGTTATCACGTAGCATGCCGCGTAATCAGTAGCAACGGCGATCCACTTATTCCCTCTAGTCGTCGTCAGAAAAGGGCCAAGCCGGTCAAGGCCTACGTGAAAGAACGGTTCAAAGGGAACTTCAATGGGATGGAGTCATGTAACAAGTGGCTGGGGAGGTTTTTTCCGGAGCTGACACAATTGCCAAGTTGCGACATAACGACGCACAGAGCGGCAGAGACACGCCAAGATGACATTCTATTTTTACATAACTACAAGTTTACTGATGATATCGTTACAGACAAGGCATGTTTATTTACATATGATAGATGAGCTGGATGACCCTAGCAAAAACAGTCCAGCGCCAGTTTCGTTCGGGCTCCGCACCAAAAAGACGTACATTTTGCGTACATATGACCGCATCGTATGCGGTCATATGTACGCAAAACTCCAAGGTGTCCTGCCGTAGGTGCATCGTGAAGTTGTTCAAGAGCAATGGATCGCAGGTGACGAGGAAGGACAAGGAGCAACTCACGGCTGTCAGGGTTGATGTTGCGGCGGTAGAGCATGCCGCTGTGCAGCACGAACATGCGGCACGTGCAGTCAGTGTTGCCAGATTGCACTCTGGTGATGTCCTGTAAGGATATGTCGTGTTGTTATTCAGCGCGCATGTCGGTCATGTAAGTAAAAGCCATCATGCAGGTCACCGGATCATGCGTAGCAGGATCAAGGGGATCCACAGGGTGATGATAGAGGCAGTCAGCATCCTTGTGGAGGCGTCCAGTCTTGTAATTCACAATAAATGAAAACTCCTGGAGCCGCAAAGCCCAGCGACCAAGCCATCCTGTTGGGTCCCTGAGGGAAGACAGCCAGCAGAGGGAGTGGTGGTCTGTAACGACCAAAAACGTGTGGCCGTACAAATATGACCGGTATTTGGCGACAACCCAAACTAAAGCCAAGCACTCCCGCTCGGTCATGGAGTAATTTCTCTCAGCAGGTGACAGCAGGCGGCTAGCGTAAGCTCGGTACCATTCTGTTGTTGGGCGAGAACAGTGCCAATGCCATGGCCGCTTGCGTCAGTGTGGACTTCGGTCGGTGCAGAAGGATCAAAGTGGACAAGTATAGGAGCGATGGTCAGAAACCCGAGGAGAGCTGCGAACGCGCGAGCCTGCTCTGGGTCCCATGAGAACGGCGTGTTCTTCTTTAGAAGATCTGCCAAAGGCCAAGCAACATCAGCGAAGTTTCTGATAAAACGATGAAAGTAAGAACACAGGCCAACGAAGCAGCACGTGTCAAAAGCAGAATGTGGCACAAGGAAACTCCGTAGGGTGCAAACTTGTTCCGGATCTCGTTGGACACCGGATGCACCAACGAGGTGTCCCAACACGGCAATCTGACGGTGCCCAAATTGACACATCATGGAGTTCAGTTGGAGGCCGGTTTTTCGGAAGACCGCAAGAATGGCAGCGAGTCGGGTAAGCTGGCTGCTGAACGTGGGAGAAAAAACAATAACGTCGTCAAAATAACAAAGACAGGGGGTCCATTTGTAGCCACAGCAGAAGAGAGTCCATCATACGTTCAAATGTCGCAGGAGCATTACATAAGCCAAAGGGCATGACTTTGAACTGATATAAGCCATCCGGCGTGATGAAGGCAGTCTTCTCAAAGTACATTTCATCAACTGAAATGTGCCAGTAGCCGGATCAAAGATCGATGGACGAGAAGTATTTAGCTCCGTGCAAGCACTCCAATGTGTTATCGATGCATGGCAGTGGGTAGACGTCTGTTCGTGCGATCTTGTTTAAGTGGCAATAATCGACGCGAAAACGCCAGGTACCATATTTCTTTTTCACAATGACAACAGGCGAAGCCCAAGGGCTGGCTGATGGCTCGATGACCCCTTTGTGGAGCATTCTGCCACTTCCGATTGGATGACTCGACGTTCAGCATACTGTCGCGTATACTCTGCTGAAGTATACACACTGAATGGGGATCCAGGCGTTTGTCCTTCACGAAACGGAACCGTTGATGCGCGATGCCGAGACAACCTCATTCTCTTCTTCTTTAGTCCCCTTGCTGTGCCACTGCATGTGGCACTACCCCCTCTTCAAAAAAATATAATAAAAGAATGAAAACATACATAGGCTTGACGTGAGAGCGCCGAGATGGCCTAGGACGAACACATAGGCTATAGTCACAATCACTGTGGTGTGCGATATAGTCACAAGGCACTGAGGGACGAGCAACAACAAAAACTAACCTAAGCGGCTGAAGACGTCGGATTTTAGCGGCTACGATACGGTTTCAACTGCACAACATGCACAATCTCAGATTGCGGTTGTCGACGTCGGGGAGGCTGGCTTCCGTCAAGAAGGACTTCAGAATTCATGCTGCTAATCCGCTGCAACACTTTGTAAGGTCCAAAGTAGTGACTCAAAAGCTTCTCGAATAGTCTTTTTCGGCGAACGGGAGTCCAGACCAAAACTTGATCGCCAGGTTGGAACTCGACTTGTCGATGGCGGAGATTGTAACGTTGTGCATCGATGCTCTGTTGTTTCTTTATGTGCACTCGGGCAAGCTGGCGGGCTTCTTTCGCTCGTTGCACGAAGAGTTCCGCATCTTGGGCGAGATCGAGGTGATCGATGTTGTCGCATGGCAGCATTGCTTCTAACATAGTCTGCACTTCACAGCCGTAAACGAGGTAAAACGGCGTGAAGCGTGTTGTTTCTTGCGTAGCAGTATTATACGCAAACGTTACGTATGGGAGTATCTCATTCCACGTCTTGTGCTGTACGTCTATGTACATAGACAGCATGTCAGTCATCGTTTTGTTCAGTCGTTCGGTCAAGCCGTTTGTCTGCGGATGATAGGCACTTGTCCGTCGGTGGGTTGTGCAGCTGAGTTTAAAAACGTCTTCAATGAGCTGCGCTGTAAAGGCTTTGCCTCGGTCTGTGATGACGTGCGATGGGGCGCCATGCCGTAGGACGATGTTCTGTATGAAAAACTGGGCAACCTCGGAAGCTGTGCCTCGAGGCAACGCCTTTGTCTCAGCATATCACGTTAAATGGTCTGTGGCGACGATTATCCACCTGTTGCCAGAAAATAACAGTGGAAACGGGCCCAGAAGATCCATGCCAACCTGGTCAAAAGGTTTACCAGGTTGGTCAATCGGATTCAGCAATCCCGCAGGCTTCACAGCTGGCGACTTTCAGCGCTGGCATTCACGGCAGGCTTGGACGTACCGCTTAACACACTCGGCAAGTTTCGGCCAGTAGTAGGATTTGCGCACTTTATCAAGCGTGCACGTAAAACCCAAATGGCCAGACGGAGGCTCGTCATGACAGGCGAATAAAACTTCGGCACAGAGGTCTGCTGGAACGATCAAAAGGTATGTCTTCTTGGTGGCAGCGGAGTTCTTCTTATACAAGACGCCATGTCGTAAACAAAAAGACGACAATCCTCGAGCGATGTGCCGGAGTATTGATGGGTTTCGTCCTTCCAGATGTTCGAATATAGGTCGTAGTGAGTTGTCTGCGCGCTGCCGTGTGGACAAATCTGCAACGCTTACGGCCCCAAGGAAAACGCCGCCGTACTCAATGTCTTGGTCGGTAGTGTCGATAGGGGCGCGCAAAAGTGCGTCAGCATCTTCGTGTATGCGGCCTGACTTGTACACGATGGTCACGTCGTACTCCTGCAAACGTAGACTCCACCGTGCCAGTCGTCCAGAAGGGTCCCGCAGATTTGCAAGCCAACATAACGAGTGATGATCCGTTACAACTTTGAATGGGCGGCCGTAGAGGCAAGGTCAAAATTTGGCCAGCGCCCATACGACGGCAAGACACTCTTTCTCCGTAGCAGTGTAGTTGGTCTCTGCACGCGATAGTGTGCGACTTGCATAGGCGATCACTCTTTCAATACCTTCCTGCCGTTGTACAAGTACAGCGCCAAGACCAACGTTACTGGCGTCTGTATGAACTTCCGTGTCCGCCTCCTCGTCAAAGTGGGCCAGAACTGGTGCTGACACCAGACGCTGTCGAAGTTCAGTGAAAGCAGTCTCTTGCTCCGAGGCCCAGACGAACGATACATCATCCCTCGTGAGTCGAGTCAGCGGCTCCGCCATCTTCGAAACATTTTCGATGAAACGCCGGTAGTATGCGCAAAGGCCCAGGAAGCGTCGGACACCTTTCTTGTCGGTCGGTGTTGGAAATGTGGCTACAGCAGCAGTTTTGGCGGGATCGGGGCTAACGCCTTCCGCGCTGACCACGTGTCCCAGAAACATAAGCTCCTTATAGCCGAAGTGACACTTCCGAGGCTTAAGGGTGAGGTTAGCCGATCGGATGGCTTCGAGAACTTGCCGCAGTCGTTTCAGGTGGTCATCAAATGTCGCCGAAAAAACGACCACGTCGTCGAGGTAGACGAGGCAGGTTTGCCACTTCAGACCAGCGAGAACGGTGTCCATCATTCGCAGGAAAGTTGCTGGTGCTGAACAGAGCCCGAAAGGAAGTACCCTGAATTCGTAAAGGCTATCTGGAGTGACAAAAGCAGTTTTTTCGAGGTCTCGTTCATCTACCTCAATTTGCCAGTAACCGCTATTTAGATCGAGAGACGAAAAATACTTAGCTCGCCGCAACCTGTCTAAAGAATCATCAATACGTGGTAGTGGGTACACGTCCTTCTTGGCGACTTCGTTGAGGCGTCGATAATCAACACAGAAACGAAGCGTTCCATCTTTTTTCTTGACCAGAACGACCGGAGACGACCACGGACTGTGCGAAGGCTGAATGACACCATCATCTAGCATCTGCTTGACTTGGGCTTGAATTGCCTCACGTTCTTTCGGCGAGACACGATAAGGCTGTTGTTTGATGGGGCGTGCGTCGGCGGATGTCGTGATTCGGTGCTTCGTGATTGGCGTTTGGCCCACCTTAGTAGACCGAGCGAAGCCCGCGTGGAATTCGTTCAAGAGTTCCTGCAGTGTGCTTTTTTGGTCGTCCGTAAGCTCGGAGTCTATATCGACGTCTCTGAGCGAACCGTCGTTTGTGTCCACTTCAGAAGCAAAGCACTCGACGATGTCCGTTGATGGTTCGGCGTAGCGACGGCAGTGCCACGAAAAATGTGCCGATGCTCAAAGCTAAAGTTGGTAACGAGGACCGCTGTCTGGCTATCACAAAGTTCCACAAGGCTTCGCGTGCTACACAAATACCTTGGGCCAGCAACATAGAAATGTTGCCTTCTACAATGGCTTCACCGTCTCGTAGCTCGTCGGACTTGACCGGGACCATAACACTTGCACGCGGTGGTATCGTGATGCTGTCGTCCGAAACGCGAAGTGCGGATCTGTGTCCAACGGTGTCGGTCTGTGTTGTTGCCCTTTGTGTCGAGAAAGTGATGCAGCGCTCGCGGAGGTCAATAATGGCACCATATTCCCGGAGAAAGTCCATCCCAAGGATTAAATCGCTAGAACACTCGCATAGAACCAGACAAGTGGCGAGAAAAGCAGCACCTCGAATTTCTACTCTCGCCGTGCATAAGCCAAGCGGTGCGACGACATGGCCACCTGCCGCACGAACTGGTGCCCCATTCCAGGGCAACGTAACTTTTTCAGAACGCTCGCCAGTTTGCCAGTAAGAATGGAGTAATCGGCGCCCGTATCTACAAGTGCACTCGTTTTTCTGCCGTCGATCAACACAGGTATGTCCAGTGAAATCTTGTTGGCGGGAACTGGTTCTGGGGTCGTCGTGGTCTCGTTGTTTTGCGGTCGGCACGATACGAGGTCTTCAGCGCGTCGAGTATCAGCGGCCCCGCCTCGGAAGGTCGCTGACGTCAGTTTTCCCGGCGTGGACTTCGTGATCGCCCTTGCGTCGTCCTCGAAGTGGTATCACGAGCAGGGAAATATCGCCGTGGTGAGGGTGAGCGTGACTGCCGCTGCAATGTACCCAGCCTGCGCTGCTGTTCGATGAATTCTGCGATGTCGGGAGGCCTCTGGCCAAACCTAGGTCGCGGCGAATCGATGGAAAAACCCAGCAGGCCGAGTCGTCAATAGGGGCAATCCCGATACACATGACCAGCTTCGCCGCAGTGGTAGCACAGCGGTCGTCGGTCGGGTGCTCGCCAAACCCGATTTCCTCGCGGGTGTTCGGCAGTCGTCGAAGTACGGTAGCGGAGTTATCGGAGCGGCTTGCGCCTATTGCAACGCGACTGGCGACGCAACATAAGTAGGTGCGAAAGCTTGGGCGGGGCTCAGTAACGTTTCTATGCAAGTCTTGCGCCGGGATTCACTTGGCAGAGGTGGCGCTTCACTGCTGGAAAGAAATGCCTGCAGTGCCTGCTGTACTTCATTGCGTACGACGCTGGCAAGGGAGCTGACTGGTGGCGGCGACGTACCGTGGTGCTTCTGCAGCTCGTCGCGAACCACTGAGCGAATCAGCTCGCAAAGCAAGGCGACGTCGCACCCAAAGCCTACGGGCGTATCCGGAGTGCAGGCGGAATTCACTTGTCGGTTGTACATGTACTCCGCGACAGTCTTGGGCGTATTCCGAACAAGACCACCAAAGAGCTGTTCCTTTACGCCTCTCATCAGATGACGCACCTTCTTCTCTTCCAACATGCTCGGATCGGCACGCTGAAAGAGACGCGTCATGTCCTCCACGTACATCGTGACGCTCTCGTTGGGCTTTTGGATGCGTGACTGAAGGGCTCGCTCCGCTTTTTCCCGGCGATCGGGGCTGGAGTAAGTCTCCAGTAGCTTGCGCTGGAATTCAGGCCAGGATGACAGGGCACTTTCGCGGTTCACAAACCACGTGCGAGCACCATCTTGGAGGCTGAAGTAAACGTTCCCGAGTTTAGCGTTGTTGTCCCCCTCATTAAACGCAGCCACGCGCTCGAACTCCGCCAGCCGGTCTTCCACGTCTTCAAATATGTCGCCATGAAAAGCCGTGGCAATGGGGGTTCAGCAGCGTTAGGTAAGTCGGTGTCACCCTTTCCATAGAAGCAGCAGTGGTCGTAGTCATCACTTTTTCCGGGAGGTTTCCAAATTCTGGGGCGAGGCCTCGGATTTGCCGGCTTGTGCGGTGAACTGGAGTCCAATTGTGCGAGGTTCTTGCTGCCCAGTGGGGTCTCCTGCATAAGTTGGGTGTACCCAGCAAGCTCCACGAAAATGTCGCGTATACTCTGCTGAAGTATACACACTGAATGGGGATCCAGGCGTTTGTCCTTTACGAAACGAAACCATTGATGCGCGATGCCGAGACGAACCTCATTCTCTTCTTTAGTCCCCTTGCTGTGCCACTGCATGTGGCAATACGATACACGATAAGAACGCAGGCAAATAGGATTCATGGTTCCAGTGTTTATACGATGGTGAACAACAGATGTTTGGCCTAAAGGCCTGTCACCGAAATCAAAGATGTCACTGTACGATTCAAACAAAAGACGTATGTCCTTCGCCTGTGCAGAAGCGAGGTCAAGTGCAGTCATTTTTGCGAAGTCATCCATTAAGGAATTAGAGCTGTGAGCTGCAATTGGTGTTAATAAAGAACTCTCGGCATTTAGACTCTCAATGTCAACTTCGAAACCACTAGAAACACTGGCCAAGAACATGCCAGTCGGAATCACTTGAAGGCACAGGCAGAAATTCACAAGCGGTAGGACGATGTCGTTATTAGTAACTGTGACCAGCGTATGCGGAACAGCAACATGCCGGTTCAAAAGCACATCGATGAGGGGACAAAGCACATATTCACCGTCAGGAGCCTGTGGCTGGGCGGTCAAAGTGACGTAAGTAACTGCCTCGGGCGACAGACACACATCGTGAAGCAAGCACAAGTACGGTGGGGCGGTGCTCGGAGCATCGGCTACTTGAGGCAGTTCTAACTGAAGAACGCCGGTTGCGCAGTCGATGAGAGCCGAACGAGTGGATAAAAAGTCCAATCCATGGATAACGTCATGAGGGCTGTTGTCGAACACAGCAAAGAGAACAGAAGTAGTGCGGTCGGCAATACTTAAACACGCAGTATACATTCCAAGAACAATAAGCTCGGAATCACTGGGCAAGGGTGAGAGCACATAAAAAAACGCAAAGTGCACAATGATACAACTAGATATGCAAATGAGGACACCAAGCATTGAGTTCATTGTCCACCAATATCCAGATGACAGGCAGCATTCAATACAGCTGCCTTTCCTGGTTCATGGCTCTCAAAGACTGCTGTACTGCGGTGTCATCGCCCCTTAAGTATGTGTATCAATGAGCTTTCAAAAAACTTTAGTGTAGACAATCATGATGCTGCGACTCAGATGTGCTACTTAATGAGGTGATGTAGGGGGGGAGGGGGACGTGATGGCTGAAATACAGCATTGTATTTCTCCAGCAATGTAAATATCATCATGCCCACAGTCAGTGCCCACCTCTACAAGAGATCAAGTTCGTCACTAAAGGGGGTCGGGGCAATGCTTGAAAGGGCTCAGAAAAGGTCACAAGCTCTTATTTTTCTGGATGTGTCATCGACATTTCTTCCGTGGCATCCGTGGGAGTTAAAACTCCCAGCAAGAACATAAATAGCTTTATGGCACTTCTGCTACAAGACAAGCCAGGCCTCCAGTGAAGCTGAATGTATCTACAACCACACCTTATCGGAGTGCAAACCATCAGATTTCAAAAGCGAATCATGTTAAATTATCGCAGCTCATAAAATTATCTGTGCCACAAATGCAATTCCTGCAATGTGTGCACCTGAATGGCTGTTTGCATGCAATGCCATAGCAGCATTACATGCAAATAGCTATTCGCATGCTGAAAGGCCGTCTGAAAGTGGCACAGCTGTCAAAGCAAAAAGTCTATAATTCACTGACAAACACTAATGGACTTATCTTGCAATGACCATGGCGAATTAAACGAACAAAAAAATCGACAGGTCCCACACTTACGTGGGAATCCTTGATAACCGAAGCTTTCTCCGATATTTTGAAGCTAACCACTGACAGAATTACCTGTCTGGTTGGGAATTTGATTAGGGCTTTCAGACTGACTCCAACCAAATACAAGCAGGTTAAAGGAACTTCCATGAGGCCCTCAATTTCTGTTACCATGGGTAACTTCACTATGGAGAATATTAAAGAAAAAGCTCGGAGTACTTTCTTTTCCCGAAACCAAACGTCTTCCTGGGGTATGTGGATCATTGCCTCTGCATCGTGAAGACGGGGCAAGTTGAAAACCTGTAGAGACCCAGATATACAGTTCACATATGAGTGCGAACAGAACGGATTGCTCCCATTCTTAGATGTGCAAGTTACACGAACAGATGGCATTCTAAAATTTTCAGTATACCGAAAACCAACCCACACGGACACTACCTTCACTTCAAATCCAACCTTCCTGCAAACCACAAGGCATCTTTTGTAAATTCTTTATTCGGGAGAGCCGAAATTCATTCCTCATCGGAATCAGATCAAAAGAAAGGAAAGAGAACGGGTCTCAACGAACTTAAAAGGAATGGCTACAGAGGACTTCATTTGAAAAACAACCAAACAACAAAAAGAAGAAACAAACTACGGGACCTTCAACCACCGACTTCTCCCCTACTCCAGAAATGAGTGTCCATCCCAAACGTCAAAGGTATCAGCGAAGCTCTCAGCAGAATATTGAAAAAGAAGGCCTCAAAGTTGCGCACTAACCGATCAACAATTTCAATATCATCTTTCTAAACCAAAAGGTCATCCACCAAAAGAAAAAGCTCAAGGCATCGTCTACAAAATCAGCTGTGCCGACTGTCCGGCATCGTACACAGGGGAAACCAAAATTTTAAAGAAAGAATGAAAACACACGAGAATGACGTAAGAACATTAAAATTAATATGCAGCACCGTTGCTGAACATTCTGAAGACGCCGAAAAATTGCTTTCCAAGAAACCCAAATGGTTCAAACAGAGATGAATTCACAAAAAAGACTACCACTGCAGTCATTGCACATTCAGAATACAGCAAGTAACAAACCATGTGAAGGGCAACCTACCTTCGGTGCATATCCATGGCCTTGGCGAAACAACGAAAAGAAGAAAAGGGTGCCCAGCCAGGTAGATTCCCTCTCGAGGTCACCAACACCAAAGAATTGTTAAACTCTGTCTCTGCCCTAGTCCGCAACGCTCACTAGACGAAAGGAAATATCCGAACAAGCGAGACTCATGCATGGCATGGAAAGAGCTAGCTTGAACATATCAGCAATTTTTCTTGACATGACTAAATCTACAAAATAAGAAACATATACATATTTATGTACTAAGAGAAACTCATTTTTTAAAACGCACACTTTCAAAGTTAGCCCCCACCAGTGTTTACAAAGAAATCTTGCAATTACCGTAAATTTCCGCACATAATACTGCTCTAAAAAAAAATCTGCTGTGCGGTCGAATAAAATATCCATAATAAATATCTCTGCAGATGTCAGCATGTGCCCTAGAAACAAGAGAAGTTGCAAAATGGCATGGCAAACTGCATGCAAGGAAAAGCATTCGAACCAATAATTTTCTTGAACTACGAGCAAGATTGACCTTATTGTTCAAAGTAGTGAGTGCTACTGCCTCACCATCTAGGAAGCCACAGGTTATCTCAACTTCCCGAACGCTTCGCATATCTGCCATTATGCAATAGCCTTACAACATTCACGTCTTCTGCTGTATTAAACTCTGAATCCCTCAACTGCAGGTCATTGGCTAAGGTACCAGGGCAGTGTATTGCACATCTTTAGACTGACCACTAAAGTGCTGCCTTTTCTCCCTCAAAAACAGTTGCCTTTTTTCTCGATAGTGCAGTCATTGCAATTAGTTTTTCTCTTAGCAGTAATGCAATATATTCTGCACGTACATTTTTGAAGTATAGCGTGTGTGAAAACCTATCATGTCCTCATTTTATGTACCAAACCGATAAAGCATTTGTTCAAGAAAAAATTTAACTTTCAATACATTTCCGTGCTAGTAAGATTTGATATATACAAACATTTGTTACATAAAGCTTGTTTTGCATTTTTTCTGGTGGTCGTTCATTCACTTGTTTATCATTGTTATGCAGTTATCGCGGAACGCAAGGCAAGCCCTACTGGTATCAAGAATTGTTGCAGGTTCTATGGCAAAGGAGCATTGGCTGATCAGATTGCATGAGTAACACGACTAGCATTGTATATTCTCGACTGTGCATGAATATATGCGATTACTGAGGAATGCACAGTACATGTATTAATAGCCGATGCACTTGACCCGCAAGTTAAAATTCGACAACTGACGACTGTGCTTGCCGATATTTCAATTTGAGTGTGTTGGTTGTCTTTATGAGCACAAGTTAGAATCTTGACTAATGTCTTTAACAGCAATCTTTCACCGTCATCACAATGAGGGCATATTCAAAAGTGAATATAGTTGAGCAATAGCAACTCGCATACTGGCCAAAACCAGCCTCATCATAAGCCACCTCCTTTACTGCAGAAAGAAAGTGTCATACTGTACTACCTGAACCACACCTTGTAGAAAATATAGGCTTCTCAATTTGACAAGAAAAATTTTGCATAGCTAAAGAAGACTGGCGTACTTCTGCGAGCTGCAAGCATGAGAAAACATTTTTAGTCAAGTCCACTTATGAAGTGTGCAGGATCTTTAGAAGCTTGTAGACCTCTCGTTGCACACTGGGAAGCACACTTT
The DNA here is from genome assembly GCF_038994185.2 of Dermacentor albipictus. NCBI lineage: Eukaryota > Metazoa > Arthropoda > Arachnida > Ixodida > Ixodidae > Dermacentor > Dermacentor albipictus. Next base: position 687,227 of record NC_091828.1, on the reverse strand, counting down.
TGGTACAAAAGAAAAGAAAAGGAGTGGGAGGTGGGAATGAGAGGTACGAGGACCCTATTATGATGACATTGTGCACTTATCATGACAATAAAATATTAATGAAACAATTTTCACAATCCTAGCATACAGTTGATCACCTCCTACCGTTTGTGTTCACTAGGCAGAGACAAATTTATACAAGTAAAGCTTGCATGGAGTCTAGTTAGTGCAGAATGTATTGTCATGAGCACATTGTTTCGCCTTTTTGGTGGCGATAGTTCTCTACAGGATTATTACTTTTATTTGGTTATCACTCAACACAAGATGCACCAACTGTGCTCAAAATTTGCAGAGGTGTGCAAACATACATTATATATATATATATATATATATATATCATCATCATCCTCCTGGTTACGCCCACTGCAGGGCAAAGGCCTCTCCCATATTTCTCCAAGAACCCCGGTCATGTACTAATTGTGGCCACGCCGTCCCTGCAAACTTCTTAATCTCATCCGCCCACCTAACTTTCTGCCGCCCCCCGCTACGCTTCCCTTCCCTTGGAATCCAGTCCGTAACCCTTAATGACCATCGGTTATCTTCCCTCCTCATTACATGTCCTGCCCATGCCCATTTCTTTTTCTTGATTTCAACTAAGATGTCATTAACTCGCGTTTGTTCCCTGACCCAATCTGCTCTTTTCTTATCCCTTAACGTTACACCTATCATTCTTCTTTCCATAGCTCGTTGCGTCGTCCTCAATTTGAGTAGAACTCTTTTCGTAAGCCTCCAGGTTTCTGCCCCGTAGGTGAGTACTGGTAAGACACAGCTGTTATATACTTTTCTCTTGAGGGATAATGGCAACCTGCTGTTCATGATCTGAGAATGCCTGCCAAACGCATCCCAGCCCATTCTTATTCTCCTAATAATTTCCGTCTCATGATCCGGATTCGCCGTAACTACCTGCTCCAAGTAGGTGTATTCCCTTACGATTTCCAGTGCCTCGCTGCCTATTGTAAATTGCTGTTGTCTTCCGAGACTGTTAAACATTACTTTAGTTTTCTGCAGATTAATTTTTAGACCCACTCTTCTGCTTTGCCTCTCCAGGTCAGTGAGCATGCATTGCAATTGGTCCCCTGAGTTACTAAGCAAGGCAATATCATCAGCGAATCGCAAGTTACTAAGGTACTCTCCATTAACTTTTATCCCCAATTCTTCCCAATCCAGGTCTCTGAATACCTCCTGTAAACATGCTGTGAATAGCATTGGAGAGATCGTATCTCCCTGCCTGACGCCTTTCTTTATTGCGATTTTGTTGCTTGCTTTATGGAGGACTATGGTGGCTGTGGAGCCGCTATAGATATCTTTCAGTATTTTTACATACGGCTCGTCTACACCCCGATTCCGTAATGCCTCCATGACTGCTGAGGTTTCGACAGAATCAAACGCTTTCTCGTAATCAATGAAAGCTATATATAAGGGTAGGTTATATTCCGCACATTTCTCTATTACCTGATTGATAGTGTGAATATGATCTATTGTTGAGTAGCCTTTACGGAATCCTGCCTGGTCCTTTGCTTGACAGAAGTCTAAGGTATTCCCGATTCTATTTGCGATTACCTTAGTAAATAGTTTGTAGGCAACGGACAGTAAGCTGATCGGTCTATAATTTTATATATATATATATATATATATATATATATATATATATACGTTTTTAATAACGAATTGAATTCAATCTTTGAACATAATAGTCACTACTCGAAAATATGAATATTGTTGAGAAAGTTTTGAGTATTTCAAATCTATGACTGCGCGCAATCAAGTGTAAAGTTAGCACAAACATGCAAAAAATCTAATCCTGGCAGCCATAGCAGACATGGCTGCCAAAAAAAAAAAAAAGCTAGTTACACAGTTGAGCACAATACGTGCCTCAGGGAGTTGGGATTTTCCAACTAAACCATCATCATATGAACTTTCCAACAAGTACCAAGTATGCGTATAAACTGTTTATTTACTCCTAATGCTCTGTCATGGTTCAAAATGAGATATACAGGAAAGAAGAGAAAAAAGTGAGAATAAATAAATTGAAAAAGAAAAGGAAAAAATGCAATGAAAAAAAAAGAGCAGAAAAGAGCAGAAAGAGCGCTTCAGAGGAAGAATATAAGAGAAAGAAGATGTGAAAAAATAATGAAGTGGCAAAATAAAGGAACCAGAAGCATGAAGGAAAAGAGAAAAATGCATGTGGAGCCATGTGGTTAACGTGAGAGAAGGACACGTGGCAGAAGGAATGAGCCAAGCTACAGTTTGGGAGAGCAGGGGGGGGGGGGAGGAAGCTGGAGGCCGGAAGAGACAGGTGGTCTACGGAGACAGCTAAAGTCCGATGGACGCAGTGCTCCAGCTTTTGTGGCGGCTGCACAGGCACAACACTAAGGACAACCTCGGCTACGACATGACACAGCCATCGCCATGAGCTTCTTGGGGGTGTGCTCCACAGGCCTAGCAGAGAGGACCGAGCGATTCAGGTGCACCGGCGCCATGCAGTCTTCACCTTGGAGGTAGCCCAGCAGACCCGATGTCTAAGGCAACAAGGCCGTAACCCTCAACACACAGGCAAGCCATATGATGCAATGTCAAGTCAACACTAAGGCATCAATGAACAGATGTAAATATGTTGGACTTCATTGTGGTTTTGTTTTTATGATATTGACGCAAGCTTCTAACTAAAACTGCATTTTACATCATTTATAGATGGTTCGAGTGTTTCTGTTCGGGAATTAATGTCGAAACTGGTGTCATCCTGAGAATTCATTCCATCCGCCTTCCTTAGCTCCATGGCTAGAATGTGTAAACTGCAGTATGGGCAATTGAGTAATTAGCTAAAATTAATTAGTCAGTTTTTGTTAATTAGTCAGCTATGCATTTCACTTTCTTGTGCAAGTAGTGTCCACCTTTTCAAATAGACCAGCTCATGGACTAGAATTGTGCCATCTGCCACAGGCAACCTTTAAGAAATTTTGAAAGTGTTCACTGAAGCACCCGGTGTACAGCAGACAGGCTTGACCCATATTTTTAGATGTGATGAGCCATGATCATGCTCACTGCTAATTGATGTGCTGCTTATCTTTCCGAGCACAAGTACACTACCAAACAAACAGATTCATCACTCCAAGTTGTGACAATGCTGAAGTCCTGTACTCCAATATATTACTTATATCAACAGCAAAGGCACTACGGTCACAAAACTGTTTTTTATGTATGACCACAGCCAGACATCTCTTCCCTCCTTTTCTTAATTCTTTGCAGCGCAAGATTACATTAACCACTTCAGTCAGGAATTACAATATTCTGCAGGGAGAAATTCTATACTTGCAGGTATTGGTGCTTTAAGTGTCTAAAGTGCGAAGGAAACATTAACCTTTCTAGGACCACTCAAATATTATGCAAATTCGGTGGCATTCTCATATGGAGACATCATGGTTGAATACAATTTTTTTTTTCTGCACTTACACTTTGGCAGGTTACAGAAAGGAAGGAAATTATTTATTCAAGGTTGTGCAAGTGGTGCATTAACAGGTTCCCCGGTAGTGACTGGAAGAAGCAGTCCTTCGCAGCTGCGATGCACAGAAAAATATTGCATTTCCGGCAGTGGACCATGGTTTTCGCCACACACTTCTCGTACTTGCACCGCTGCGGAAATGGCGATTGAACTTGCCGAGGCCAGTGGTCCTTTGCATTGTACCTCACAAAAAAGTGACCGCAACAAGTTTAGAGACAGTGACTTAAAACGAGACTCTGAGGAAGGACATCAAAAGAAACAATGCTGAAGTGCAGCGCAGACCTAAGTCTCGTACAGAAAAACAAAGATCCAGACTGGTTCTGCAGGTCTGCTGTGCCCAAACAAAATTCTATTGATCTGGCATCCAACTAGGAGTCGCCAATATCGAAACAGCCACTTGAGGGCACGACATAATTGTCAGACCGACATCATTTGCTCGATGGTCCAGCAACGAGAGTGTTACATTGCCCTCTTCACGGTCAAACAGTGCAAACGATGATCTTTGTTCCACATTTAAAAATTGCCACCACTCGTAAATAAAAAGAATACTCAAAAAACTAAAATTTATTTCTTCAACAGTGAACTGGATGATACAGGCCCATAAAAGCATCAGTAGTTTTAAATTTCGCAGAGTGCAAATGGGTTGCGGGTGTGGTACAGAGCGAGTAAGTCACGGTGTCTATGCATGGAGACGTGGATTAAAACAGAGTCAAAACTACTGAGTAACAGAACCACGAGTACTGAGTAACTCTTTTTCTTAAAACGTACTCTTTATTTACATAAAACGAGGGTTTTTACCTCTTTTTAATGACTGAGGCTGTGGTAAAAAAAGAAATTTCAACAACTACTCAGCAGAGCTCCCATTAAACATGGAGGAGTCCATCATGAGACATCTTTTTCTGCAGAACTGTTTCGCCGCTTCGTATGAGAAGGTGCTCATTACGTTTATTTGTTTCAAATATTGGTCGCACCACTGTGTAGCGCGATTCCTTTGCTTCTTGATGAAAAATTCAACTAAAAAAGTCTTGTCTCCGTATGGAGACAATGTGACTGAAAGGGTTAAAGTTAAAGCAAGTTCTAACTGCAACACAGCTCCCACGAACCAATCAGCTCACATCTCATTGCGTCCTTTTCTTCTCTGCTGCCAGCACTTGTTGCGATCAGTGAACAATCAACATGCTCCAAGTATGGTTCAAGTAAGCAACAAGATAGCAGCACTGCATCATCAATACAGCATTGAAGAAAGCTACCTTGCCCAGCTACGATAAAACCAGAACGTTTTCAAAATCCTGTCAAGCCATCCGCAGCTGTCTCTTTCACAATATATTTACAAGCGTAACATCACTGTCACATTTGGGTCAGGTCATGCTCTACATTTCATTTATTGTTTCAGACACATTACAGCTTTGGGAAGTAGAGGCTACAAGCAGAAAGCACTCGACTGTCACTGCATTGAAAGTGAACAACCCATCGTAGCCTCTCTCGACTTGCTATTGCTAAGCCACACATTTCCCAAGCACATCAGCCAGGTGAACCGATTGGCAGCTCGAGCTACTTGTTAATTATTTAGCCACCTTGTCGCAATATTTCTGCAGCAAAGAAAAAATAAAAGGCTGGACTGTCTCTGCTCCCACAATGTTATGGTAACACTTCAAAAATACTTCTAAATGTTCTAACCATTGTGGGAATGCGCTACCCTCGCGCCTTTCCTGATGTTTTTCCCGCATAGCGCGTCTCCTGTGGTCCCGCTTCGCCGCGTGGCCTGCGTGACGTCAGCGCGGTCGATGTGGTTGAAGCGCAGTCCGAGAGATGGCGCGAGCGTCGCGCCGCTGCGCGGTTACTTGGGTTCGGGAAAGACAAGGCGCTCTCTTGGGTTCGAGACAGCAGGCCGCACGGACCTGCCGCGCGTGCAGCGCCCCTCTTTCCCGGCGGGTCGGCGCGCGGCGGGGGACGTTTCCCGCGAGCGCGCGGCGACCGATGCATCTGCGAGACCGCCTCGCGTGGCCGCCTTCGAACGCGCCACGATTCGCGTGACTATACACGCAAACGACCAGGCGTTGGGATCCAGCATGGAGCGAACATATTCGCTCGCGAGGACGCGGTGAGTCGGACTTCTAGATTTGTCGCGCGCCCATCGGCATGTTTTGTGGATAGCAACTCGGCTAGCAGGCATTGATGTATGAAAGGTGCAATAAATGCCCTTGTGATTGTTTGCACTACTGTGTTGTCGTTCCTTTGTCCCAAGAGTACGGTGTGAGAATCCCAAATCAGACCCCACAACATGGAAGTACAAGTCAAGGTTCTGCTGCACAGATTAAAGGTTTTATAGCACTGAAAAAATGCCACTTCATAACAGAGACAAAAAATTTGCATGAATAGGCTTAACTTTATTGATAGGTATTGAGCATGCCCACATATTACTTGGGACAGAGTCTTGCATGTAGCAAGTTTCTGAACCAAAACTTGGCTGCTGTGCAATGGCTAAACTAAAAGGAGTGGGTAGCCTCAAACAATACGTCGTCCAACATACCTCTGTTAAAGGAAACAAAGATGGCACAATACACCAGACATGGCCAAGTGCTTGTTTTACAAAGAGTATGTTTTCCTACAAGCCCCAATTAATCTCCAAGAAAGCAGAACAGACAGATAAGTAGACTGCGACGAGATTTATTGGAGTCAACGAGCAATAGCCAGAAAGACAGCGGCAGCAACGATAGCTCAGCTGGATGGGCAAACTGACCGCGCAACGACGATGGCACTTTCTAGTGTGCCAATTTTCTTCTGACTCATAATCAGTGCAGTAATTCAGAATCATCATACCTTGCTGGTGAAGCAGCGCACAGACACGGACACAGTGAAGACAAACAGGAAAAGACGACACTCGTCTGTGTCAGTGTCGTCTTTTCCTGTTTGTCTTCACTGTGTCTGTGTCTGTGCGCTGCTTCACCAGCAAGGTATGATGATCACTCACCACCTAGCCCAACTTTCCACTTTACTTTAATTCAGAATATTCAATTTGTTTAGGCACATATCCTCTTTGAGAACCCCTATCACTACATCAGTCCTCCCTACAAGTCCTAAATTCCCTGCATCCTGATTGGTGCTTACACAAGCCTCATTTCTGATATCAAAGAATGTCCGAATCAGGTATAAACCTCTGAGGCAGGTGGTTTCCTATCCCAAAAGCCTCATGTGATCTTATGTCAGTTCAGAAACACGAATGAGGTTCAGCTCTGCCCGTTGATAAGCAGCAGCTCTCCAATTCTTGTTTTTCTTTTTGCTCGACATACTTATATCTTCATAGAAACTTATTTTTTATAAGCAGAATATAATTTTACTAAAACACTATGCAATATTTGTAAAATGATGAAATGAGACCAATAAATATTTTATTTCAAGACGAAATTTATACATCCATGAATAGGAATCGTTCTGTATTTGCACCACTATGGCTTGCTCACGGTACTAAAACATGTCGGAATACAGAAATACTTTCTTTTTTTTTTAAGCTCTGTTGAACTACTTAACTCCTTCAGGTGCCAATTAATTCTGTCCACTGAAAATTTACTTTCACCACATGAATGCTAAAAATCGTATAGCTGCAGAACAAAAGTGGAATTTTTTCTTTCAAAAGAGTTCATTGGCAGTCATCAGTTACGTTTTCTCTTTTCTGTTCTGTACATACTTTGATGTTTTCCAGTTCACTTGTCCATTTTCACACTATGCCCTATACTGGAGTGATATTCTTGGTCATTAACTTTTGGCAATGTCATCATCACTTTTGTGTGACTTGGCAGATGATGTCTGATGATGATGGCAATGATGTCTGTAGACACATTGGTGTCTACAGACATCATTGCTAGCATTGTGTATAGACAGTATGTTTGCAAAGTGCCACAAAGACTGAATCAAAGCTCAATGCATCTGGTTCCGAGTCACAACAAAAGCTTGTGAAAATGATTTTATCCTCAAAAGTGATCTACACAAAACATGGCATGTGGCGAAAGGTTGCCTGCAGGCTAGTGGGTTCTCAATCATAGATGTGAAGTTGTGATGCAAAGTTCTAAGAAGACAAACAAACAAACACAACCGCCCACATGGAAGATGATGTGCCAACTAACAACTCTCATATTCACAAGACAGAATGTATAGGACACACGTCTAAAGAAAGTAACAAGAAACAAAAAGGAGAGGGATGTGAAACATACATGCTCTTTCACAATCACAGGGCTACTTCCCGGTTTTTCTCTAGATTAGGCAACAATGTTATTTCCTGGCTGCCCAGTAGTTGTGATGTGCTTTTCCGTGGATGCATATCCTATATATACAGGGCGTATCAACTATCATCTACCAAGAACTAAAGATATGTAAATGCCACGTAGCTGGACGGAACCAAGGTAACATTGTTTGCCGTAGCTTGGATATACCAAGATTATTTTTTGCATTCTGCCTAATTACATAATTAGTTATGCAACTTCTCAAATATTATAATTGGATGAGAAGTGACAATCAATAAACTATAAAGCTACATGAAAATATTCCGATACAGCTTCCTGCTGCTCAGTACGTGCTACATTAAAGCGTTTTTCCACGCATGAAACAAGCCTGCAAATATATGCAAAGTGCCTCAAATGGCAGTCGCATGGGAAAAATCTTAGCTCTTTGCACGGCTATGTTGTGATTTAACTGTAATAAATTTAACTGAGCTTTCCCTTCCAAGTAACAAACTGCGGCCAAATTCAGAAAGCTTTTCTTTTGTAGGAGCTCCTTGCCACATTGGCTCTTAACTGATTTCGAGAACTATCCTGGCATAGGAGCTCTTTGTGAACAGAGGTGCCCAGTTTGAGCAGAAATCACTTCTGGCTTGTTCTTGCAAGGCAGCTGTTACACCTTGCGCATTGTTTGCCAAGTTGGTTTGCTTGTTACACCGAAGTTTCCTCTGCCCCAGAGAGAACAAGCATTTAATCTAGACTGACGACACAGAAGGCCGAAACAACCAATGGTCACGCGTACTGTGGAGGAATGCTTTCATTGGACGCTTTCCGTTTGAAGCTACTGGACAGTCAACACAGTGCTTCCACTTGGGAATGTATTGGTACACGAACCACGGCATAAAATGCTCGACAAACAACGCAGCTGGGATGTAGAGAGGCAGCACTTCAATAAAAAAAACCAAAAATCAATCCTTCACAACACCGCGGAAGCACACTTTCACCAAAGCTCTTTCGTCAATCCTTTGGGCACTAGAGAGAGAACACTCGCGAGAACAGCGCCAAGCACAGAAATAGAGGCGTATCGAACCCTCTTTGAGCGTTGCAGCAGCGTTATCGCGCGTCTGTTTACATGGCCCGCAATCGCGGGCATACGGCGACATCGAAGAAGGAAGACTCCAATCGCTCGAGGAACTCGCGATGCGGCGTAATCGAGACCCGGGAGGAAAAGTGGCGGCGAGATGCAAACGACGCGGCAACGTGTTTAATTTTTTCTTGCTCCCCTTCCTTCGGCGCATTTTGCGTCCCGAAGCTCTCGGCTGGGTCGGCGGCGCGCTGACCCATCTACAACAGAATACCGCTCCGACGAGTAGAGCGAGATTAAACGGTGAAGCTGTGCTCGCGTTTCGTGCATCGCCAAGAACAATAGACAGACGACAAGTTCATCAGCCACTTTCTCCCCTGCGTGAGCAGACGATCGTTTCGGCGTTCATTCGAATGCGGCCACGACCGACTCGCAAAGCGAGAATAAAAATAATGCGATTCCCGCGATGCCCGATGCATAAACAGCTTCACGATTTGCATTTATCGGCTCATTCCTAAAAACTAGGTTATGACGAAGAGGGGCCACAATACCTGCTCGTCATGCTGCCTGTTGATCAATGCCGAGTGACACAGCAGCAGCAGCGGAACGCCGAAGGAGACTCCACCATGGTCACTTCAACGTCGAAACATGCGCACACAACTCGGGCGCGCATTCGTCGGCGAATCGGCAGGTAGCCCACTCGGGAAAGTATCTCGGCACTGTGTCACAGGCGCGCGATTCACGTGTTCCTTCGGCGGCAATCGAGGCTGTCCGTACTAATTGGTCAGGCGCACGACATTAGCAAATACACTTTTCGACCTCCTTGTAGACGGTCAACCGCTGTGCTTGTCAAAAACGATCGTCGCTGCCGTCGAAACACCTGCATGAAAGCACTTCACGCCACGATCATTCCGATAGGTCGCCAAAACAGAACGTTGGTGGCACTGGGAAGTCGCGAAATCGAGCGACGCGCAGCTTCCCAGGAGGTTCCGGGCAAAACGCGTGTTTCAGCCTGCCTCGTGCAAATGGAGTCGTGCCGTACGCGTTCGCTGCCGACTTCGGGCCGCACTGTTTTCGGGGCGTTTTGGTTGCGTCCGCGGATCCTGGATGCGCCTAGCCGACGTCCCACTGCGAGTAGATTATGTTTCCAGTGGGCAAACACGCTGAAATCCCATCAGTCTGGTAATTAATCGAGGCTGATGTGGAAATAGCTGATCTTATATTTATACTGAGAGCCATCTTGCTTCAAATGCCAGATATACCAGGAGGGGGAACTCCCATTGGTCCGCGGCCGGCGTAGCCTCAAAACCGGGGGCTGCCACGCACCGTAGATGGCGCGAAACTCGGTCAAGAGTGAACGATTACCAGTGGCGCTAGTGATTACTCCGCATCAAGAAAAAAACAGCAATCAACATGTAATTTTTAATCAATTTTCAGACAAGATGGTACCAATATTACTCGTAGAAGTATCTCTATAGTTCTGAATTAAATTATTTATAATATTGCACTCGTAATGTCCAGTCAATGCAGACTAGGCAACATCCAGATGGCAATCGCCAAATCCGCCTAGTTGTCTCTTTCACCGCCTATAGGTGGCGCTACTCGAAATTCAATATGGCGGTCGTTAAGGGGATCGTGTAGACGCCACCGGTTAGTGTACACGCTGCATCGGATCGCATAGTGTTTCCGACCGCAGCGTGGTATTGTCATGTCTTCATTTCAAAGACCACTGACTCTGGGATGTATTATGACCCACATCGGGGGTTCAGAAACGCGTGTTCGGTGACTGGTTGAAGGGGAAGAAGTGTTGAACGCAGGACACATCGTTTGCTGCGGCTTGAAAGAATGCACAGACTCGTCGTACACCGTCCGAAGATTGTGCCTGCAAACATAACAAGTGCGGCAGAAATGGCTCGAGCTGTGGTTCGAATTTAGGAGCGACGAAACCATAAAGATGGGTACATGTGCTATTTACTGGCTTTGCTTTTTGTTTTTTTCTTGCGAGTCCCTCGCCGAATAGCCTTCAGTGGCCGCACTTCAGGAAATTAAAACAGCTCATTGTATTTACTGCGGAAGCGTGAGCGGGCCCCAGCGCTCCGTGAGAATGAATAGCTTGCTGCTGGTCCGTGTGGCTTGGTGTACGTGTACTACATATTCGGTCATCCACTCTTGGTTTGAACACGCGATCACATGGCTGCGCTCTTCAGCCTGCAAGTGCGACCGACACTTGTGCGTTTCCAGGCAGACTGGTTTATGCGTAAAGGGACCACGAGTTGCTGCTTCACGAAGTCTGCATTTTTGCTACGATGCGCGGCTGTGAGCACGGCTACACGCTAAGAGGGGCCCCGTGTACTGCCGCGGCTTCGGAGTCGGAACCCTTGCCTCGCGTTGCCTGGCAAACTATGCTGCCTTTATCCGCTAGTAAACAAAGGGTATTCGCTCGCATTCATTTGCTAAAGCATCGTCTATGCAGTCGTACAGCACATGGAAAACGTTTAATGATGCCACAAAACTGATTTCATCGCCGTAGGCGCATTACATTGATTTGGTCATTCTCCGATGAACCGTAGAACTCGATTCGCGTGCCCACACCTCAACAGTGGTTCTTCCAGTACTTACTTGAAGATTTTTTTTTTTTCTTTTGAGCTCAGATGCGAAAAGCCGCTAAGAAAATACTGCACGACGGCAGCGCGAAAGGAAAAAAAGATAAACAGTGACACGGGAGAAAGAGCAATACATCACGTTTATTCACATAACATGAAGAGTGCCTCCAATGCACTGTCCTGCATTGGAGCAACAATTTTTTTTTTCTTACAGGGCCACTGCTCTTGCAAAGCAGGCAAGCAAGCAGGCAATACAGGCTGTGAGCCGTACCTGATTGTGCAGCATATCCTCACCAACCAGCATGCACAAATGTTTGAAGAACTTCTCTTCTATGAAGTCGCATTCAGAGACTGGGACAAGTTAAGAATTTGCAGAGCTGATATGAACCATATGAGTGCTCAGCTAGCAAAATTTTATAAGGACATGGTTGCTGTGAGCTCAGCAGAAGCAGTTAGAATTTGTGCCGAGACTGCTGGGCAAAATAATACACAGTTGCAAAGAGAGCGAATGCTCAGAACAACAGGAAGCAAGTGCCACACATTGTAGATTTGTGCCATCAATAACACACAGCTGGCAAAACAAAATTGAAAAACTGCTGACGCAAAACTTCCAAGGAAACGACGCCACGAGATAGGGCAAGGCGTGCGAGAAGCCAGCTCTCGAAGAGTATGCACTTAACACATTGTTTTCGTGACAGGCTTCCCAATGCGCAATTTCACTGCCCACTCCTTTTTCATTCGTTCGTCGCAAGGAAACGAGTGAAGGCGTACCTCGCCTTTGACTGCACGGCGTGTGCACTGAGGCACACAGCCCATTTTGTTGCTCTTGTACGTCTTGCCCATTTTATCAAACACGTAACCCGTCAAAACAGTGTCTCTGCGAAAGGCAACATGTGTCTCAGCTGCGTAGGTCACTGCAGAGCTCTGAAATACCGCTGTAAAAAGCGATCCCAATCAAATACAAAACAAAGGCTCCAGCGCACCGCACTAACTGAACACGGGCGACGCGGGTACGAAACGCGGGCATCCCCTCGTTGAGGTTTACGACGGCTGCCGCATGGCGTCGCTACCATCTGTGAAAGTTGCGATAGAAGGTTTTAGTTGGGCATGGTTGGGCCGCGTGGTGCGACTCGTGATTTTGTTGTGGAAGTGTGGGAATCGCTACGTTTAAACCATGAGGAAAAAGCGGTCAAAGAACCCACCGAAGAAAATTCATTTAGTTTTCGATGAACGAGAGCGCCGGTGAGTGCAAACCACTTCCCGTGACCTGTCGAAAAGTTGCACGAAAAGTTACGCGCGTTGAAATGTTTGTTGTCATCTCTGCGCCAAATATAAGATGTAGCAATACTTACCTTGATATAACGTGTTACCGGTTTGCGACTTTGCTTGCAGCATTATGTGATACTATCAATACGTCCCGTGCGATTTTTGTTTTTCCTTTCTTTTCTTTTTTTTACGATATGCTCGTCCGCTTGGAAACACGGTGATTGAATTAGCTAAAGTGTGCCCTCGTAGCGTCGGCATTGCTCGATCGTGACAGCTGTCGTCGGACCTTAGCAGTTTCGCTTTTCATTGCCGTCTGCTTCGAACCCTTTTGGCGTATTGAGCACGAAGTGTAAAATCTAATTCGAGTGCGCTTGAAGGTTACTTGTAGCAGTCCGTTAGCACGTGATAATAATGATCGACAGAACTGGGCGCCGATAGACAAAACAAAGGGACCGGTGGTTAGGTGCTTTGAGACAGAGAAGTATCGGCGGTGACAATAATATTTAAGGGGACGGGAGAGGCGGCCGGCGTATAGTGTTGTCAAGGACAGACAAACTTCGGCACGGGCGCAGTCAATGACGGCTCTGGCGCGAGAGAACGTCCCATCCCAGAATGACATCATGAGAGCAGGGAGGCAGCACAAGGAATTCAGTCGTGTAAAGTACGCCCTGAATAACGATCCTAGCGGTGCATGCAGCTAGGATGGCAGTACGTTGTGGCAGTGCGAAGTACTAGGCCAAAAAGTGATGTGGTGACCTTCCTGATCTTACAGCAAAGAGTCTCATGTATGAGTACAAGGCAGCGCCCGTGTCGACAAGCGCGAATGTAACGACTCCTTCAACTTGTATTTCTATAATATTTTGCGGCGATAGCGGAGATTTTGAGCATTTCGACAAGGGCGCAGCTCTTGCCTCCGAACCTGTTGCACTTAGTTTCCCTCGTTGAAAAGCAGGCGACGACGCATCGGCGATATCGAACGGCGACGCGGTGATGGTGAACGACGGCTGCTGAAGTTCTGACGACGGGTCCAGAAGTTGGCGATGAGTTCGAATCAACATCCCGGTGGACTGCAGGTTCGTGTAGATCGACAACGACGTCCGGGCGCGGCAGGCGGCGGCGAGAAAAGCGCGCCACATGTCCCGCGAGATCGCAGGAGCATATCGGCCGATTGTCCCGCGTGCGCCATGGATATTGCGGCCGGAAGTACTGAGGCGGAATTTGAGGCACCGGGAGAAGTGCTGGGCGCGGTGGCGTCGTTGGTCTAGGACACGGCACGACTTCAGCGTACGTCAGCAGTGCGGCACTCGGGGCGGACTTGTGGGCTGGCGGAAAAGCCTCTGCAACCTGCTCGCGGGTGGCCTGCGGCACGGCAGAGAACAATGGTTGGACAGGCTCCTGGGTGAGATGGAGCAGCGAGAGCTGGCGGGCTACCTCTTCACGAATGAAGGCTTTGATTTGAGGCAGCAGAAACCCGTCGTCAGTCTGTCTGGGAGCAGTCACCAAACTGGAAAGGGAGAGGCCACGTGAAGAACAGTTTGACGGGCGAGCGCTCGTTGCTGACATAGCCGTCTTCAATGCTTTTGAGGATTTGTTTGATCTTCTCTTCCTCAGTCATTGTTCGGCTCAATCGGTTGCAGAGATCGATGACGTCTTCGATGTAACTAGTGAAATTCTCACACGGCTGTTGCGCTCTTTGGTGGAGGCGTTGTTCGGCGTGAAGCTTTCGCACGGCCGGACGGCCAAATACCTACACGAAAGCAGTCTTAAAGTCATTCCACGTTGCAATAGTGACCTCATGGTTTCGGAACCAAAGGTTCGCGACATCCACAAGATAAAAAATAATGTTGGTGGGTTTTGTCTGATCGTCCCATTTATTGTGGTGGCTCACCCATTCGTGCGACGAAAGCCAGTCGTCGACATCAGTATTGGCAGTGCCACTGAACACAGCTGGGTCTCGTTGACGAACGGCACCACAGGTGAGTGGTCCAATTGACGAAGAGGGTCGCTCACCGGTGTCGTCTGGCATGGTCGTAGTGGTAGCAGTGGGCAGAGTACAACTCCGGAGTTCCAGGGCGAAGCATTAGGGTACCTCGCACTTCCACCAAATGCTACGAGGTTTATTGACTATTAGCGGGAATTGCAGTTGTGTTGGGTCCAGCGCAGACAGCAGCTAAGCAAATCCAGCCAAGCGCCATCGTGAGCAAGAACAGCGAAAGGAACCCATTGGTCTTGGTCTTTTTCACTTGAAGAGCCATGCGGCCACAGTAACACTTGTGCTATCTTTGTCCTTTCACATAGATAATTTTACAAAACTCATAAATCATTGTTCATGTGCAGAAATGTATCTTACAAGGTAAACGCTATTTCACATTAACTGAGTTTGCTGCACACCTTTTCGAGGGATAAATCTAGGTGCATGTTTTATAATGACAATGGCAACACAACAACTTCGCTTTTAAAGGTGGCTGTAAGATTGTCAGTTTATAAATAATAGTAATTATGAAATGTAAAGTAATGGGATAAAGAAAGATTATGCCATGCCGCTGCAGAGATCACAAACTGTACAGGTTGCTTGGCCGTCACATGATCTGCTCGATCTCTCGTGGCACCTTCTATGTTGGCTGTGTTTGAGCATTGGAATTGCTTGTGTCAAGTCTTGAAAAATAGCACACCCCCAAAAAGCAGCAGAGACTAGGAGGACATCTGCTCCTTCGGAAGCCCAGAAGTCGTCTGGTCTGTCTCCATCAGTACAGACACACTGCAACCTACATAAAAGAGGTGGTACTATCTGTTAGTAGGTGTCGAGGAATCAGCGTGTTTACCATGCCACCTATACATCACGGCTTACTTGGCCGTTCATCAGAGAGTTGTCTGGGTTCCTGTCAGTCTGTCGGCTGCCTCGTGACGGGCATGGCCAGTGCTAACCGTCCTGTGCCCTTTGCAGGGACTTCTTGACTGGCTTTCAGAAGCGCAAGAAAGAACGTCAGAAGAAAGCCCAGGAGAAACTCAAGCAGCAGGCCCAAGAAGAAAAGCGACGCCTGAAGGCCGAGGTGAGACTCTCACCTACCGTGGTGGCATTGCACTGCTGAGCTCAAGGTCACAAGCTTGGCCGCATTCTGATTGGGGCGCAATGCAAGGAAGTGCTTGTGTGCTGTGCATTGGATGCTCTTTAAAGGGACGCTGAATCAGTTTAGATCGATAAAGTACCTTTGAAGATTGATTGACATTGATTTTACAGTTACAGGTTAATTATTAGGACAGAAAGTAGTTGTGAAAGCATTACTTTTGAATTTTGTGGCAATACCCCAGGGCCAGTACATCAGTGTGATGTCGCGGATTGTAAAGTACTTTTTTCGTATTTCAGCCGTTATGGTTTAGTAAGTGTTCTCGAAACTTGCCGAGTTGAGCTTTTGGCATTTTTAGAATGCAGTGCAGTCCATTTTTACTGAAAGAACTTGACTGGGCCTGAACAAGCAACATGAAAATCTGCAGTGTCACGCAGAGCTGGTGTGGGAACTTCGAGACAACACTGCCGCCACCCACGTCTCATTGTTGCATCAGCTCACCAGCATCACCATTAGTGTGGCTTTTGTGTGTCAGAACGGTCACTAGCACAGCTCAAATCATTTCTCCTTTTGGTTTCCCTTTAATGAGCCCCCAGTGGGGCTCATTCAGACTTACCAGTGCCTTTCCCTCACCTCCGCAAGCAGCTGCAAAATATGCGCCTACAAGCAGCTACTGGCTGCCACCGCCAGAATAATTTCCCCTATGCGTTTTTTTACTTCTGTAAGCGTTGGCTTCATATGCTTGTGGCTAACCAAAATAGTGCCCTTTGGTGTCCTTTCTTCTTGTTCATTTCACATTGATAGAAACCCAGGAGTTCTTCGAAATGCTCCAATATCCGAGTAGCATGCATTTTTTGCACTCTGCTCCCACCCATATACATCCACCAGAGCCTGGAATTAAACCAGGCACCTTGTCAGCAAGAGATAACTGGAATGACTGAACTACCACAGGCATAACACATGCATGCGCGAAACTTGCAGGTGGTGGCCATAGTGATCCTAGGCAGGTTTCACCTACTGTGATCAAATGCAAAGCTGTGAAAAGTAGCTTTGGAAGAAGGCAGAATGAGCGTGAACTATGCTGTGCATATGCCTGTCAGTGCTGCAAGCAATGATCATGCACTAGAACGCAGCATGGGTTCCTGCTTGTGTCAAAGGTGGTATAATTCACCATTATGAAGGAGCTTTTATGGTGCAGAGAAGCCATTTTGGATTTGCAAGTTGCCTTTCCCGTCTGACAGATATTGGTTATACTATTACTGGACATATATTTCCCAATTTTAGGATGGACAATGTGTGTTTGTACCGGAAGCTTTTTCTGTACCTTCTCTGTACATCGTACATATATTGTTTGGTTTCGTATTCACATTCGCTCTACATGATCGAAGTGCTGCACAAAGAGTAGGGTAGGTCCAGTCAGGAAAGCAACTCCCTTTGCAACGCTCCTTGGGCATTTTTTGAAATGCCTACACAAAAATTAAAATAAATCTCCAGTTACTCTCCCGTTTCCCAATCACCAGGACACAAAACAATGTGCAATTTGTTGATTTGTGTATCTCTGCCAATTTCAATTTACATTTCTGTTTACTCTCTTTCCTGTGCAATTCTGAATTCGAGACAGCGCAACAGTGCACATTCCGGTGCAGTAATCTGGGGACTTATTTACTGGATACTCTTGCTTCTAACGTGCATTTGCTTAGGTACTGTGTAGGGAAACGCACTTTATACCCCTGTCGCACGGCAGATCTAATGACATTTACAGTGAATGACATTCACTGATAGTGCCATTTCTTTGCAGTCACACGGTAAAACGTAATGACATTCATCGAAAGTGACATTTACAAACGAATGAGTTCTCCAAACTCATTTGCATTCGTTTTCAAACCGAATGTGTATCCTCGACACCACGAGTGTACCAGTGTTTCACAAACAGTACATGCTTCTTTTTTGTTTAACAAAAAATGACTATTATTCGATCAATTTTATTATCTAATTATTACTTTAACGACATTGAAGTCCATCACACGCTTAATTACAGAAATTACAGAAAAATGACTATTAATCCACTAACTAGACAGCCGTCTTTAGCTTTTGCTGCAGCAGTCGTGTTGCTTCGCACCAGAGCATCAACCGCGGCCACTTCAGTTGAGCTGACATAAAAGCATGTGCGTGTTTTCCTGTGGCACGTGCCAAGAATGAGGATATTAGGAGCCCGCATGCTCATCAGAACGGCGATGACATGCAACTGCCATTCTCGTTGTACTTTATCAGATGTAACGGACACGACCATCGTGCTTTTCGCCATGTTGCTTGCCTTATCTTTGGCCTGGCTTGACTCTACTTTGTTGGCAATGTCGACAATTTGTGATCGAACGCTACGGTGTCAAAGAGACGATCACATATTCCACTGGAATTTAGCACATTGGAAAATAATTATTGGACAAAAGTGGCTTTGGGTCCCTCCTCAGGTCTGGGAGAGTTGGGAGTGCTCCACTGACTTGACGCTTGCTTGGTTTCTGGCCATACCCATTAACACCAACTCGCATCACTTGTAATGACTTTGTTCAAAAAGTTTATATCAGTTTCAGTCTATGTTTTCAAGCCGTGGGACACATTCATGCGCATGGTTTTTTTTTTGCTCCTGTATGAGAAGGCGTAGAAAAAGTTTGTCGGAAACACGCCTGACATGCAAAACCTGCCTCAAAATCTGGTGGCACAAGCTCCAACTCACTCCTGTCTCTGTTAAAATTTGGCCAGTCATGAAACGACAATCCTCGTTGATTATTCACGGATTTTTTCAATGTTCGCCTCCTATCATGACATTGCAGGGCATCCAGAACAAGGTTGGTCTTCAACACTCATCTTACTATGTTTAAGGTGGTAGGCCACATAAAAAAGTCAATTTTTTTCATGAGTTCAATTTCTTGCTTTTGGTGGTTTCTGTACGCCCAAACATTCAGGAATATGTAGCAACAAAAACTATTCTCCTATGATCATTAGTTCCGGAGTTACAGTACATTTTCCGTACCACGCCATCATATTCCAAAACCGAAACCAAAACCACATTGCATGGATTCAATAAGTAAGTGTTTTTTCGTCTAAATTATTATTATTCAAAATACTTTCCAAATTTTATTATGATTGAAAAATTGATGTCGTAAAACATATTTTTGCGTTTGTAAATTATTTCTAACTCAAGAAACGGCCACAAGGTGGACAAAGGACACTCGTCGCATTGCTCGTAAAATATCTGTTGTTTTGTTTACCTTGGTGGCTACATCAGGCTTCGTTATTCGCGTATTTCTCAAGTGCTAGAGCAACTACGGCAGTCATGTAGACCACATTCCGACCAGCATGGCGAAATTCAGAGCAGGCAAAACAAGGAAGCACAAGTTTGCTGGGAATCAACACATGCCAAAGAGGCTCTCTTCGAACACAGTAGACGCGGGTGTTTCGGCAACTGCCAAGACGCTTGGGGACATCGCAAAAGCCTACGAAGCTCCGCTAGAGGATTCTACGTTCCAACGAAACAAGGTAATGGACATTTCTATCCTTTCTGGTGTGTATTTTCATCTCTGGCATGTAGTGAATGCTTGAAGACGTCACTGAAGCTCAAGGAACGCTCGGAACGAGGAATATGCTCTACTCGCACACTCGTGTGTACTGATTGTGGGTTCGAGCTTGTATTCGATACGTCGAGAAGAGTGATGCATGGCAATGGGAACAATGTTCATCTCATTTACGCAATGCGCCAGCTAGGACAAGGGTGTGCAGGTGTGGAAACATTTTCTAATGTGCCGAACAAGTCTACCCCTCCACGTCACTTTGCCTATGACACTGTATCGTCTCGGCTTTCTGCTGCGGCTACAGAAGTGGCGTCCAAATTGATGATTGATGCTGCTGTGGAAGTTAGTAGTGTTGTGGGGAGTGTCGTGTGTAGCGTTTCAGCTGGTGGAACATGGCAAAAGCGTAGACATTCATCTTTGAACCGCCCTGTATCAGTGATTTCTGTTGACACAGGAAAGGTTATTGATACTGAGGTCCTTTCTAGATCATGCAAGTATTGCAAAATAAAAATCAAGTTGAACCTAGAAAGGGCTGAGTACCATGAGTGGAAGGCAAATCACACTTCCCGCCAAGCAAATGAAGGCAGTGCCGGCACTATGGCGACGGTTGGTCTATACTGAATATGTGAAAGGTCAGAAAGAACCAGAAGCTTGAGGTAGCTGCAATATTATGGTGATGGGAATACTAAGAGTTATGCAACTGTGAAAGATATGTATGGAAAGAACAGTGTGCAGGTACTTGAATGCATTGGGCATGTCCAAAAGCGCATTCGCTGCCGCCTGAGAAAACTCAAGACAGTGTGCGGACTTGGAGGTAAAGGAAAGCTCCCAGATGCCCTCATCGACCACCTGCAAAACTATTATGGCATCGCCATAAGAGCTAATGTGGGGAACCTTTCTGCAATGAAACAAGCTACCCTAGCCAGTCTGTTTCACTCCAGCTCTACAGACAAGCTCCTGAGACATGGCCTGTGCCCACTTGGACTGCAAAGCTGGTGTGGGTACTGAAGAGTAGAAGCAGTCGGCCAAGGAAGTGTGCAGGAAGCAGGGCTTTGAAACGACATGCCTAAAGCGAAAACAGTGTACAATGATTTGTGTTCGGATGAACTTCTGATGAAGTGTCTGCATGGAAAGACACAAAATGCAAATGAGTGCTTCAACGGTCTCATACGGCAGCGGGCTCCCAAGGAGGTCTGCGTAACTTTGCCTACAATATTGTTTGCCTTGAATGATGCTGTGGCACACTTTAATAGCAGTGTTAGCACCCTGGAAGTCCTCAGGAAAACTTGCATCGCCTTAGATCAGCAGTGCATCCAGAATGCTTAGCGCAAGTCAACTGACGGAACAAAAGTGGCCAGGAAGAGAAGACGAGCAGCTACACAAGCTAAAGGAGACTCTAATGCATCTCGCGGGGGACCCAGCTATGAACCTGGTGCATTTTAGGTCTCTCTGTAGTGTTTTGCACATTTTTCGCTAGGTCTGAAAACTTGAAAAGTTTTTCTCGAAACAAGATTTTTCTCCAGCTCATGTGGCCGAAACTTTCATAACCTTTTTCTGGATCTGTATTTCCAACTGAAATTTTATATGCTCATTTCCAACATATTAACACGTGTACTTATCGTTATCAGGCAACCACGTTTCGCCGCCTAACAAATGTAATCGCACAGTGTGGGACACGCCTGCGATAATCCGAAGTTTCTGGAAAGTTATCGATGCTTCTATCCACTGTCTGTTGGCACCGAACCTTATGTTATCTGATTTCATCACTTGACGCGAATGGTGTAGAACTTTGTGGAAGGCACGCGGGTCCGAATGGTTAGTCTGAAACATTCGATGACTGCTCTATAAAAGCGAACGTGCTTGACCCGCTGATCAGATTTTCGACGATCGCCGACCGTGTTCGTCGCTATCGTTGTGCTCTAAGTGTAGCCTGTTTTTGTGGGCACAAGTTCGCCCAATAAAAGTTAGTTTTGTCTTTCACAGTATTGCTACTGTGTTCTTCAGCGTCACCGCCACGTGACATTATATACCTGTGCAATGAACCAGAATAAAAGAAAGTGATGCAATACCTTTGAATTCAGAGCTCATTCTGCAAGGAGGTTCAGTAAAACTGCCTTTTTCTCATTTTTTTAACATTACTTCATTAATATTTATTCAGGGTGTCTACCAACCGGGAAAACCGGGAATTCTCAGGGAATTTGAACAGTCTGGAAAAACTCAGGGAAAACTCAGGGAATTTGTGCTTCTATCAGGAAAAATTAGCTGTAACTTTATTGAAAGGGAACGAAAGTCGTGTTAATGCTGGCTCCAGTAACAGAGGAATCGCAACGAATCGTCATTGACGCCGTGTCATCGGCACGATGTATTGCCAGAGTAGTTAACGACCGATTTTCTAGACGCCCGATTTTTCGGACACGCCCGATAATTTGTACGGTTTTGCGGCACCACCACGTACTCCATATCGTCAACGTATATTGCCCTGACTGCAGGTCTGAAATGGCATTAATCAAAGCCGCCACCGCCGCTATTTTATCTCGCCGCCTCGAACCGGCACTCTCGCAGGCAGATCCGCTGGCAGCCGTAACCACCACCGTGGCAACGTTAGGCCTAGATGTCTCTATGTTCGCTATTAAGCTTCTTGCCGTGCGGTGCCGTGTTTTTCATTGAAAGAATTCGCCGCTATCACCAATGGCACCGACTCCGCCTTTGTAATCCTCGCGATTGGCCTTGAAGCTCGCAGAGCACAGCGCGTTGCGTAATGCCAGTCTCCGAAAGTTAGCTTCGCGTCAGTACACTATTGTTAGGCGATGAAGCATAACAAGCGTGGGAAGGGGGCAATTGTCACGGGACACAGTATGTATTCCTTAATTACACATGCGTGCACCCCGTCTCCTGTCACAGTACAAGCCCTGATATGCCTAATAAGCGTACTGGCAGGTCTTCAGAGCTTTTTCAGGCGTGCCTGTGGTAATTTTAGCCCTTAAAGGCAGTTAAAGAAATGCATTATTTTTTTCAGACTGCCCGTTTTTTTTTTCAATTTTTTTTTTGCGGCCCCTCGGAAGTCCGAAAAATCAAATGTTGACTGTACAACTGACCAAGAGGATGCTTCAGATGATCCATGTGGTGAAAGCGTGGTAGAAGGAGGATGAGAACAGAAAGGACCGACGCACTGAGGAATTAACGGGAAAGAAGGGTGCCGCCGCCTTTTTGAAGGAGCTTGAGCTAAAAAAACTAAGTGTTGGCTGACGCTGAGACACAAGTCTCCCTCATCCAAACTAAAATAAATTGTTTAAGCAGTGAAACCCAACACTGAGATGTTGTGTACGGGCTGAGAGTATGTCAGGACAGTTGAGGTTGACTTCCCAGCTGCTGAGACAACCTTAGTTGTGGCAAAGTTCAGGACCTCATACAGATTAGCTTGCTATCAGTTGATAGAAATAGCTGATGTTAGAAAATATTTAGTTATGTATGCATCACCTTTTCATTCGTATTTGAAAATGTTCGACTCAATTTAGAATGGGCTTTACCATTTCTTTCGCTGTGCATTTTACTAAAACCTTCCTTCTGTTTTCTTTTTAAATAAAATAGATGTTACTCCTTACTATTCAAACTGGATTAAGTAATTTTTTGTTTCAGCATGCTTACTAGAGAGTGACAGCATCGGGCAACGTGGTGTCAGCCTGTCTTGACATAAAACAAAGTTCTGGCTCATTCAGGGAATTTCGCAAAGGTGCTCAGGGAAAACCTGGAAAACTCAGGGAATTTGGAAATGTCAACTTGGTAGACACCCTGTTATTGTATAATATTTATCCTGGTTGACTGCATAGCCCCAACATTTAGTTACACAAATGCTAAAGTTTTACTTAATTAAGCCTTTCATTAGTAAGTTATCACGGCTGGCGTGACTACCACTTTTTAGCCAATTTCTTAACAAAAAATGACCTGCCAAAAAAATAAATAAACAATATTTTCCGCTCTAAACAGCTGGGAAGGTAAATAAACGATGCTTATTCTGAAGAAAAAGTTATGTCAACTCTAGCTCCTTAAAACTTTTTTTAGTGGCCTAGCACCTTAAAGCGCCCAAACCAGTCAAAAACTTGTGCGGCTCATGGCATCCTCCTAGAAAGCCTCTTGAAGCATTAGGAAACATCGTTCCAGCACACAATTGAACACAGACGAGAAGAGAAAGACAACACGAACACCTGCACACTGTTCTTTCTCTTCTCGTCCGTGTTCAGTTGTGCGCTAGAACAATGTTTCATAATGCTAATCACAACCAACTAGCCCAGCTGTCCACACTTACCTCTTGAAGCATTTGGTGAGTCTCTGTTGCCGATTTAAACAAAATTTCACACACATTCTTTATTCATAAACTTTAGTGTTGCCATAATGGCTCACAGGTGAAACACGCCAACAGCTACAGAAACACAACACTAATCTCATACATTCACCTGCACACTGATGCCGTTTGCACAGTCGTTTTGTGGATGGATTGATGGATTGATGAGCATCCCCTTTAGAACAGTGCAGTGGGTTGCACCACCAAGCTCTTGCTATTATACTGCCTAATGTCCATATATCTACTGCCTTCGTTTATCCATATACCAAGGTATATATATTCTCTTACCCGAGGTATTTCCTGGCCCTGTATTGCCACTGTCCACTATTTTCATTGAATACCGTAGCACCTGATCTTATAATACTAAATTTCAAACCTAAATTGTTGCCTTCCTGCCCACAGATATTAGCCAGACATTGAAAATTACTTCGCTTGTTTGTTAGCTAGCAACACAATGTAATCCGCATAAAATAAACCTGGGAGCTGCTGCTGTACTACTGTACCCACCTGTTTGTATGAGAGATTAAACCCGATATTACTTCCTTCTAGCGCCCTCTCCATCCTCGCCATGTACATCATAAACAGCAGTGGGTATAAAGGGCACCCCTGCGTCAGTTCCTCGTTGATATCAACTTTCTCCTTGCTCTTCATCCCTTCCCATTCAACGCAAACGGTATTTTCTGGGTAAATTGCTCTCAAAAGCTGTAGACAATTGTCACCTAAGCCTTCCCCTTCCAGAATATACCACAATATGTTGTGTTCTACATTGTCATAGGCTCCTGTAATGTCTAAAAAGGTCACATATAACGGCCTGCTTTCTACTTTTGATATTTCAATGCACTGAGTAAGAACAAATAAGTTATCATCTAAATGCCTACCTATTCTGAAGCCATTATGAAGCTCTCCCAAAATGCCATTATTCTCAGCCCATGCTTGCAGCTTTAATTTGATTGCCTGCATTGCTAGCCTGTATATTATCTACTTTGTTGCCAACTGTCTCGTATTCGTCTATCTTTTAAAGTTTTTTCCACTGCTTTCACCAGAGCTTCCTTACTTTTTGGTCCTACTTCATTAATCAGCCTAATAGGAACCTCGTCTAGCCCTGTGGCTGTGTGCTTACGAATTTTCTTGTCAGCTTTCTTCCAGTTGAAATTTGCCAGCACCAGCTTCTTTTCCACCTGGATCTCTTTCATGCTCTTTTTTTCTTCAAATACAACCTCGTCATTGCCTTGGGAAGATTCAGATGTAATTGATTGCCGCTTCCCCTTCCAGTTTGTTTCCATCTTTGTCTAGGATATGTTGTATTGTTGTTGACTTCCTGCCTAATAGTTTTATGTGGTTCAAAATATTCTAGGTGTGCCCATCTTTTTCTGACGTATTTGTGACAACCAATGTTCACTTTCATCTTTTATCTTTGCTTGCACCATTATTTGAACCATAGACTTTTTCTCCCAGTATGTTTCCCATTTACTGGTTACTTCATCCTGCGGCTTCTGCTCCTTTGCCTGCCTGTGCTCTCAGGATGCTTTCTGTCATTCGGCGATCGCTTTTCATATCTCCCTGTGCCACCACCTTGTTGGTTTCTTTTATTTCCAACGAACATGTTTCTCTTTCCATATTTCTGTCATCATTACACTTAGAAGCTCACTATATTGCCACTCTTGGCCATTTGCCAAGTTCTTCCTCAACTCTAGTGACTATGTTCGTTATTTTCAAAATGATGCATATATGGTCACTCCCTATGCTGCTGTGCCCTTCCTCATCAATGACCATTTCTCTCAACTTATCATGAATTCCTTCTGTCATCAGACAGTAATCATTGGTCGATTGCCAGTTTCCCACGTGGTCTTCCCATCACACTTAGGCCCTGTATTTAGATAATGAGGTTATGTCGCCCACGAAGATCTAGCGTTGACTTCCTTTTGTTGTCGGTATAGCCATATAAATCCTGTATGTGGGCATTCGTGTCACCTAATAGGATAATTTCAGCAACATTTTTTTTTTCTGCATTTTTTTTTTTTGCGTTTCAGTCTGGCACAGCAACATCTGTGCCAGACTGAAACGCTGCTCGGCACGCTCAGGTGCGGCAGCTCAGGGACCGGCGGCCCTCGGGTCAGGCAGCGTCTCGAGCACTGGCAGCAGGGGCCCTGGGACGTCCACGCACGGCTCCGCGGTCCTCCGCGCCTTGCCACGGACGTCTCGCCTGGCAGGAACCCTCGCCTCGTTCCGCCCAGGAGCTCGGAGCTGCTGCCCGCCTGGATCGAACACTCCGAGCGCGCCCTCGTGCTGCCGTGCTCGTGCACCCGTTGTCTTCCTCGTCGTTCACGGCGCTTGGTGGCCGCTTCGATCTTCTAGGGGCGACGCGCGACACTTACGTATGACATCAGTGCTTACGCATTCCACTAACTTTTTATTCTTCTCTGTGCAATTATTTCTGGTCAACAAATATGTAACGTGCAGCAGTTTTTTTTTTTCCACTCATTGCACCTGATAACCAAAGATGCTCTGGACATTTTGAATTTACTCTTTTCTATTTGGCTCCCTGGTAGATGAGCATTCAGACTCCCCCTCCCTTTCTTTCCAACTTAGTTCTGTTGCACCCTTACCAAACATAATTCTCAATCACTGGTGGCTCTTCCGAGTTTTTACGGTGCGTTTCTGTAACCGCGTACACCCCTATTTGTTCTCTATTTAACTGCTCCTCAATCTCTGCCCACTTTCCCTTTCTTCTGCCTCCGTGCATGTTTATGTAGCCTATTGCATGGCGAGCTCTCTTTCTTGCTTTCCTCCTTTTTCTGTTATTGATGGTGATGCTGTTCTGAGATTCCCTTTGGGGGACTTTCTTCATTACTACCTTCTCTGGCCTCCCGAGCACTTGTGCGCCCCCTAAAGAAGCAACAGCGGGACCAGCAAGTCGCCAGCCCACTTTTCGAGCAAGCTTGTAATTGAAGTAAATCCCGTCTTGTGAAAACCACCACACCTTCTCACTTCCGTGTTTACTTCATCAACCACGAAGCCTTTCTCTCGGCTCATCTTCCATATCGCCTCATTAGCAGCCACTACGGCGATTTGTATGTGACTGTCATGTACAGGCACCGTGCGCAGCATGATCTTCACCTGAAAGGATAGCTCATTCAAGTTGACCACCCCCTTCGCCAAGCGCTGGGCTAGTTCTGTCCCTTTCCTGTTTAGGGCGTCATTTAGCCCACCTGCTACAATGACAAGGTTGTGCACGTGGGCATTTTCCGCAAGCCTCATGACAGAACCCAGCGTCTGCCCTGGAAATGTCCCTACCGCCACTCTTTTATCGCCTTTCACCCTCTCCACAATTGCTTCTAAGCACCTAACCAGGTTTCAGTCGCCGGAGATAATCACCATTTCACTCTCTCCTACCTCTCCCTGCTTCCTTTTGTGCTTTTCCACGTGATTTGGATTTGACAAGGGGCATTGACCCATGTACAGTGCTCACAAAATGAAACGCGGCAGCGGGTATTTCGTAGAACCCAACATATGTGCAGAGAACTCGAGAGTACCATATCATGCCGCTTTGAATCTGGTCACTAACGGTGACTCTGACTCAGCTCTAAGTGTACACACCAAAGTTACGTCGATGTGACACGAACTGCAGCCGGTGGAAACGAAAGTATGGGCATTAGTTAGCCCTAAATTGACGCGTTTCATTCCGTGAGCACTGTACTCCTGCTTTTTCTGCGTGGCGGCCTCAAGGTAGGTGCCACTCTTTCCAGCTAACTCTTCAGCACATTGCATGCATTCCACGTATCTTGCTGGCACTCCCTCTCCTGTCACATCGGGGGATTGCGTTCCATTGTCACGACCGTTCTCATTCACAATGGTGGCCCTGTTCAGCTTTCCCTCGGCTGCTTCAAGTCCTTTTTTTTCCACTGCCTTCTGTGCATCATGCTCCCTATTTAGCTCATTTTTGAGCTTTTAGCCTGTTTGACAAGCTCTTCCTGGAAAGCCTCCATTTTCTTCAGCCTGGCATCGACATCACAGTACATGCCGATTGACTCGATTGCCTCTTGATTCTCATCTGCCTTGCCGCCGTACTCTGCCCACTTTCCCAGCTTTCTTGCCATGTATTGCATGGCTTTTTCTAATGCAGAGCATGTGCCTTCTGGCAAAACCAGTACACATGCGATCTAAATCCTTAAAATGTCACAAAGTAATTCTCACCAAGGTTTTAAAAGCAATCAATGCCGCAAAGACTTAAGGTATGACACGTTTTCTCACGTGCTCAACCATGCGGCCACGCTGTCACTTTACTACCAACACACACACACAGTAAAGCCATTAATACCTATTGGTCTTGCCACTTCCAAGCTACTATTTAAAGGCTACAAAAACGCAACGTCCCACCCGATTGCATGTGCTGAAACATATGGCACAAAAGGATGCTCTGACTATACTGCAAAACCAAACGTACACAAAACACACCCATGCATACGAGAAAAAGAGAGACAAAAAATAAAAGAAAACCATCCAATTATTATTTAAAGGCTAAAACAATCAGCAAATCAAGAACAGAAGCAAGCTCAAAGCATGCACAAAAACTTATGATTTCGTCGCCACCAGAGCCCTAAAGCACGCCCATGATCATCATCATCAGCCTGGTTATGCCCACTTCAGGGCAAAGGCCTCTCCCATACTTCTCCAACTACCCCGGTCATGTACTGATTGTGGCCATGTTGTCCCTGCAAATGTGTTAATGTCATCCGCCCACCTAACTTTCTGCCGCCCCCTGCTACGCTTCCATTCTCTTGAAATCCAGTCTGTGACCCTTAAGGACCACCGGTTATCTTCCCTCCTCATTACTTGCCCTGCCCATGCCCACTTCTTGTTCTTGATTTCAACTAAGATGTCATTTACCCGCGTTTGTTGCCTCACCCAATCAGCTCTCTTCCTATCCCTTAACGTTACACCCATCATTCTTCTTTCCATAGCTCGTTGCGTCGTCCTCAATTTCAGCAGAACCCTTTTCATAAGCCTCCAGGTTTCTGCCCCATATGTGAGTACTGGTAACACACAGCTGTTATACACTTTCCTTTTGAGGGATAGTGGCAACCCGCTGTTCATGATTTGAGAATGCCTGCCAAACGTACCCCAGCCCATTCTTATTCTTCTGGTTATTTCAGTCTCATGATCCAGATCCGTGGTCACTACCTGCCCTAAGTAGATGTATTCCCTTACCACTTCCAGTGCCTCGCTACCTATCGTAAACTGCCGTTCTCTTCCGAGACTGTTAAACATTACTTTACTTTTCTGCAGATTAATTTTCAGACCCACCCTTCTGCTTTGCCTCTCCAGGTCAGTGAGCATGCGTTGCAATTGGTCTCCTGAGTTACTAAGCAAGGCAATATCATCAGCGAATCGCAAGTTGCTAAGGTATTCTCCATTAACTCTTATCCACAATTCTTCCCAATCCAGGCCTCTGAATACCTCCTGTAAATACGCTGTGAATAGTATTGGAGACATCGTATCTCCCTGTGTGACGCCTTTCTTTAATGGGATTTTGTTGCTTTCTTTATGGAGGACTACGGTGGCTGTGAAGCCGTTATAGATATCTTTCAGTATTTTGACATACAGCTCGTCTACCCCCTGATTCCGTAATGTCTCCATGACTGCTGAGGTTTCGACAGATACAAACGCTTTCTCGTAATCAATGAAAGCTATATATAAGGGTTGGTTATATTCCGCACATTTCTCTATCACCTGATTGATAGTGTGAATATGATCTATTGTTGAGTAGCCTTTACGGGATCCTGCCTGGTCCTTTGCTTGACAGAAGTCTAAGGTGTTCCTGATCCTATTTGCGATTACCTTAGTAAATAGTTTGTAGGCAACGGACAGTAAGCTGATCGGTCCATAATTTTTCAAGTCTTTGGCAACCCCTTTCTTATGGATTAGGATTATGTTAGCGTTCTTCCAAGATTCTGGTACGCTCGAGGTCATGAGGCATTGCGTATACAAGGTGGCCAGTTTCTCTAAAACAATCTGCCCACCGTCCTTCAACAAATCTGCTGTTACCTGATCCTCCGCAGCTGCCTACCCCGTTGCATATCTCCTAAGGCTTTCTTTACTTCTTCCGGCGTTACCTTTGCGATTTCGAATTCCTCTAGACTATTCTCTCTTCCACTATCGTGGGTGCCACTGGTAGTGTATAAATCTCTGTAGAACTCCTCAGCCACTTGAACTATCTCATCCATATTAGTAACGATATTGCCGGCTTTGTCTCTTAACGCGCACATCTGATTCTTGCCTATTCCTAGTTTCTTCTTCACTGTTTTTAGGCTTCCTCCGTTCCTGAGAGCCTGTTCAATTCTATCCATATTATAGTTCCTGATGTCCGCTGTCTTACGCTTGTTGATTAACTTAGAAAGTTCTGCCAGTTCTATTCTAGCTGTAGGGTTAGAGGCTTTCATACATTGGCGTTTCTTGATCAGATCTTTCGTCTCCTGCGATAGCTTACTGATTTCCTGTCTAACGGCGTTACCACCGACTTCTATTGCGCACTCCTTAATGATGCCCATGAGATTGTCGTTCATTGCTTCAACACTAAGGTCCTCTTCCTGAGTTAAAGCTGAATACCTGTTCTGTAGCTTGATCCGGAATTCCTCTAGTTTCCCTCTTACTGCTAACTCATTGATTGGCTTCTTGTGTACCAGTTTCTTCCGTTCTCTCCTCAAGTCTAGGCTAATTCGAGTTCTTACCATCCTATGGTCACTGCAGCGTACCTTGCCGAGCACATCTACATCTTGTATGATGCCAGGGTTCGCACAGAGTATTAACTCGATTTCATTTCTAGTCTCACCATTCGGGCTCCTCCACGTCCACTTTCGACTAACCCACTTGCGGAAAAAGTTATTCATTATCCGCATATTATTCTGTTCTGCAAACTCTGCTAATAACTCTCCTCTGCTATTCCTAGAGCCTATGCCATATTCTCCCACTGACTTGTCTCCAGCCTGCTTCTTGCCTACCCTGGCATTGAAGTCGCCCATCAGTATAGTGTATTTTGTTTTGACTTTACCCATCGCCGATTCCACGTCTTCATAAAAGCTTTCGACTTCCTGGTCATCATGACTGCATGTAGGGGCATAGACTTGTACCACCTTCAATTTGTACCTCTTATTAAGTTTCACAACAAACCTGCCACCCTCTCGTTAATGCTATAGAATTCCTGTATGTTACCAGCTATTTCCTTATTAATCAGGAATCCGACTCCTAGTTCTCGTCTCTCCGCTAAGCCCCGGTAGCACAGTACGTGCCCGCTTTTTAGCACTCTATATGCTTCTTTTGTCCTCCTAACCTCACTGAGCCCTATTATATCCCATTTACTACCCTCTAATTCCTCCAATAACACTGCTAGACTCGCCTCACTAGATAACGTTCGAACGTTAAACGTTGCCAGGTTCAGATTCCAATGGCGGCCTGTCCGGAGCCAGGTATTCTTAGCACCCTCTGCAGCGTCGCAGATCTGACCGCCGCCGTGGTCAGTTGCTTCGCGGCTGCTGGAGACTGAGGGCCGGGGTTTGATTGTTGTATTCATATAGGAGGTTGTGGCCAAGTACTGCACCAGGGTGGCCAATCCTGCTCTGATGAGAGAGTGCGTTACCGGTTCTGGTCACCGGGATCAGGCCGCACTCCAGGCCTGTTTGTGCAATTTTCTCAACACATGGTTTTTTCTTTGTAATTTTCGGTGGAGAATTGCGCGGCACCGGGATTTGAACCACGGTCCTCTTGCACGAGAGATGGATACTCTACCGTCCCCGCAGCACTTAAATTCAAAAATTAAGTTATGGAGTTTTACGTGATAAAACCGCTTTCTGATTATGAGGCATGCCGTAGTGGAGGACTCCGGAAATTTCGACCACCTGGGGTTTTTTAACGTGCACCTAATTCTAAGTACACGGGTGTTTTCGCATTTCGCCCCCATCGAAATGCGGCCGCCGTGGCCGGGAGCCGATCCCGCGACCTCGTGTTCAGCAGTGTAACACCATAGCCACTGAGCAACCACGGCGGGTCCTGCAGGAGTTGTACGCCTTATTTAACCTACAGTGGTGCCCTATTTGATCAGTCAAGGTGGACCAATCTGAGCTCGGTTATACTGCACGGATGGCACTCGGCTAGAGAACCTGGTATTTATGTCCTGCACATGTGTTGCCATGCATAATTGAGGATATATATAATTTTTTTTTAGGAGGGTTCCCATACAGTGATGAAATGAAGAAAAAGACATTAAAAAGAAAGGAAAAAAGAAAAAAAGGGGAGAAAAAAAGGAACATAACAGGTGATTTGAACTCGTCACCCTTGGATGTTGCCTGGAAAGATAGCTCAGTCGGTTGGTTCGTCAAGCCCCAAGTTATTTTCAAGCGCCATAGCTCGTACTCCGAGCCTCATAATTACGTGGAAAGGGACTGATGTTGTCCGCGATAGTCGATTTTTGCTGATTCCGCGTGTTTGGAAGGCATACTTTCTCGGAAAAATGGCCGCCTGAGGAGAAGAGCAAACTCGAGCGGCTTTAGAGACTAGGAAAACTGCCTTAAAATATTTAGACTTGAGGGAAAGCTTCGTTAACAAACTATAACACGGCAATCAGCACTCGAATACGATGAGAGAAATTATTGAGACGTGGAAAGTTCCCTTGAAATAAATATGGTTTGCGAGACAAATGCTTGTAAGTATTGAACCTCATAAAAGATTAGGGGGAATATGCGCTCACCGAGAGGGCATCGTCTGCACGAGACCACCACCAAGCACCTTACTGCGACGTGGAGGGCTCTGCGGCCGGAACAAAGCCTCCCTTCTCCGCCGGCCAAGAGGGGAAAACGCGCTTTCCGATCGCTCAAGGTTGCGCGGACATAGTATAACTCTAGCGTCTAGGAAAAGCTTAAAACAGGTGCGAGGGCGGCACGCATAGCGTGGGAAGCTAGCCGCCAGAATAACTATCTCAAGGACTGCTGCTGACGAAGGCGAAATACCTTCGTGTAATTATAATAACCCTAACAGAACTACTTTCGAAACTAAAAAAAAAGGAAACGGCCCAGAAGGCTATACTACGAGAGCTATGACTGATAATTTTTTATATATGTATGTATTCATCTCATCTATGGGATCGCATGCGCACGCTGTTGCTTTGTCTCTGCGTGTAGTAGTTAAGAGAGCCAGTTTAAGGGCGGAGAAGAAGGAAGGAAAGGAAAGCAAAATTGCAGCGCCGTGGTTTTAAAGCGCACCCGTGGTAGAGAAACGGAAGGCGATATAAGCGTGCGTGGCTATGATACGCACACGACAAACTGCCTTAAAATATTTAGACTTGAGGGAAAGCTTCCTTAACAAACGATAGCACAGCAATCAGCACTCGAATATAATTATAACCCTAGTAATAATTGTAAATATTCATCTCATCTATGGGATCTAATGCGTGCGTTGTTGCTTTGTCTATGCGTGAAGTAGTTAAGAGAGCCAGTTTAAGGTCGGAGAAGAAGGAAGGAAAGGAAAGCAAAAAATGCAGCGCCGTGGTTTTAAAGCGCACCCGTTGTAGAGAAATGGAAGGCGATATAAGCGTGCGTGGCTATGATACGCACACGACAAACTGCCTTAAGGGAAGACGCGGCATATTTAGACTTGAGGGAAAGCTTCGTTAACAAACGATAGCACAGCAATCAACACTCAAATACGACGAGAGAAATTATTGAGACGTGGAAAATTCCCTTGAAATAAATATGGTTTGCGAGACAAATGCTTGTAAGTATTGAACCTCTTAAAAGATGAGGGGGAATATGCGCTCACCGAGAGGGCATCGTCTGCACGAGACCACCACCAGGCACCTTAGCACGTCCATCTGCCACAAAATCTCAAGCCTCTCTACTAACCCCATCTAGTGGGTGAACTCTCTACTACGTCTACAAATGGCAGCGGCCCCTTACTCTTTCTTTTTCTCCCGCCCCCCCTCGTAGCGGGGCACAGTTGAGATTCTGGATGTGGCCGCAGTTCAAGCCAAAAATCGTGTTGCAAGGGTAAAGCAGTCTTCAGAAGAGCCTTCGAGGTTGTGAAGTGCCTACTAATAAAAATTAAACGCATGCAATTTTATTGAATGCATGACTAGGAATGACATTCAGCGAACCAGTTTAAGAGAAACGTTCCTTTCGTGTATATCCGTGGCTTTTGCATTATGACGAAAAGGAGGAGAAAAGACTGCACAGCAATAAGAAAAAATCTAGAATCAAGATTTACACAGCTTGGTTTGAGCTTTTCAATTATAAATATCCTTTCTCTAGGAGCCTCCTCTCTTGGAAAGTGTGTGTGTGTGAAAACGTTTATTGTACTGAGGTCCGGAGGCTCGACTTCTCAAGCCAAGGCGGGCCGCTCCCACGTTGGCACTGTCAGGCCAAGCCTTTCAGCGACATCATGGGCCCTCTGGACTGCCCTTAGTTGGTCCTGAAACAATGGGCTTTGAATCCTTTTCTCCCACTGTGTCCATTCTTCAACGAGGTTGGGGAGAGTCGCGGGACACCCCGCCAGCATATGTCTGATTCCAATGATGCCATTACAATCATTGCATTCCATCTTAATCTCCCTCTCTGGATATATTTTATTAATGGTGTACGGTGTGGGATATGTACCCGTTTGCAATAAGCGCAGTGAGACTGCCTGAGCCCTGTTCAATTTTGAATGTGGCAATGGGAATTGTCTGCGTCCTAAATAGTAATGTTTGGTAACATCATTGTATGTTAATAAATGGTCTCTGGATTCCCTCGCTTGATGGTGAACGGCTCGGTTGTGACTGTCACGGTTAGCAAGTCCTCGTGCCAAGTCATGAGCAACCTCATTGAGGTTTACCCGAGTCTCGTCCACTTTCCCCATATGCGCAGGAAACCATCGGATTTCAGTTGTCATAATCACAATGTTTTCAAAAAGTTTAGCTGCAACTCCAGCTACGTAGCCTTTATCAAAACACTTTACAGCGGTTTTCGAATCACTGTAAATGAAGGCCCACTTATTACTCCTGATGGCTAGAGCAATTGCCGCTTGTTCCGCCACCGTGGGGTCCTTGGTAAAAATTGTGAGAGCGTCTTGCACCTTCCCTTGATAATTTGATACAATGGCCGTGTAGGCTTCTTTACCGTTCACCCAGGCGGCATCAACTATAGCTGCCAGTTGGTTCTGCTGCTCTATTTCCTTCAAGAGTGCTTTAGCTCTTGCCTTTCTCCTTTCGACATTATATTCTGGATGCATGTTTCTGGGGAGAGGGTTGGTTCTGATCTTGCTCCTAACTTGGAAAGTGCCACAGGGATATTTGCTCAACCATGGAGGATTTTATAAGTGCTACAAAGAGATTGTCTTGAATTCTTAAACATTTTATTTTGTTCATTTCCTCCAGTTAGCTTTATCTATTTTAGTTTTTAATAAAGATAGCCTAATTTCATCCAAATCTTGGTCAATAGTGGGTGTGCGCCATCGCATAAAGAATACCATACCATGCCAATAAGGTCACCTTCTTCAGTGGAACTCTGTCTACCCCTCCACCTATTATGAAGGACTTTAAATGCTGCTGCCTGCTATCATCAACACCCTGAAGAAGGAACTGAGTTGGCTTCAAAATGTCAGGACTAAAGAATTCAGCAGAACTGATAGTTGGGCGAGTTGGTACAAATTCATAGTGAAATATTTAGCACCCACAATTGACAAGGACACAGTGAAGAGAGACGTACGAGCGCTTACTCACAACTGTTTTATTTTCGAAAAAATGCAGAGCATATATACCCCAGCTATCAGCTCTGAGCATGTGCAACAAGAGTCGTCAGTAAAACAGGAACAGATTAAAAAGGTTCAACCAGTACTTAAAAAAGCAAATTCATTTTCAGTGATTGCAACCGATGGTTGGCTTATGCATTTTTCAGCACACTTTTTTGTATGAAGCGCTTCTGTGATTTCACGTGTTAGTTTGTTTTTATCTGAAAACAAAATGTCCATGTCAGAAAATAATGGATCACAATGACATAGACCACAGTGGTTCGACAAGTGCGAATAGTTTTCTTTACCGAGAGAACGTTCGTGTTCTTTTAGACAGGTGCTTATGCACCTACCTGTTTCTCCTAAGTTCATGTTGCCACAGGTTAACGGAAGTTGGTACACAACACCTATTCTGCATTTTGTGAATTTTTGATCTTCTTTAAGACCACAGCTGCATTTTTTTTTTGCCTTATTGTCAAATTTATTTGAAATAGCTTGGCACAGTTTTTGCCCCTTGTTAGGAGCGCTGAAAACCACTTCAACGCCATACTGGCTGGCAACATTCTTTAGCCCATGGCAAAAAATAATGGACGTAAGGTACAACCGCAAGGCGCTTTTTGTTCGTGCTAAGCCTGTTCCTTGAATCTGTGAGTTGTACACCCTTTACTATTTTTATTGCCTTTTCGGCTGCTCTGACTATAATGTGTTCCAGGAATCCCACTGGAGCTAGTCTTGTTACCTGATTGGCAAAGCTTTCTTTTATTCGGTGGCAACAAGATTTTACTAAAGCAGCCTGAAAGCAAGACACCGAAATTCTGCTTTTTACAATCTTTGAATTTCCTGATTTGTACTGTAATATGGGCTTTTTTGATCTAGGGCTGTACATCCAGCATGTGTGATCGGGTAGCAATCGCAGAGACAAATCTAGAAACATGGCTGTAATGTGGTTAATGTACTAAAAGTGTTCCGTGAATATGGCCTAGGCCTTAAGTTTGCCCATGAGATTGCCAAAGAAAACAAACTACAGTTTGCTCCCGACAGTAGTGTTTGCCCCTGACAATTGCTCCCCGACGGTAGTGCAGGTCATCTCTCCGGTACCAGCACTGGGTACGTGCATGCTTTCCTCTTGTCTGCCAGCTCCTTTGTGTCTCGGACTTGAGCTCTCGTACGACGCCTTTTTTTTTTATTGCACTTATGGGAGGCCCAAGCTGAAGGAGAATTGCCCAAGCTCTCGCAAGGTGGCCCGTTGGTTATCACGAGAGCTAGCAGCTTAGCTGCGGTGACTTTTCCCAGCGGTGTGTCGCGGGAGCCTTTGTTCGTGTGACACACTGCTTTGCTCTCACAACGTGCCACAGGTGCCCCTGTGTATTTTTGCCCTTGATGCGGGAGCCGTTTGGTTCTCGCAAACCCTGGGACCAGGTGCCGCCAGAGGCCATAAACGGTTTCCACCAACTCGGTGCAATGCTGTGTCTTGCTGCCTGCGTAGCGCTCAATTTGCAGACTGAGTGTGTGCGCAACAGTACACTAGAGGTGACGGCTGACATGGGCCTGTGGCTTGCTAAGCTCGAGTGGTTGGTACTCCGATGAGACCCTAGGACCCCAATAAGTTGCTGCTAAATTCCTAATTAGTTGTCCCTACCAGACAAGCAATTCTGTTGAAATGTTTAGCTTCCAATAAAAATGACTCATTGATCGATATCTGAGGGATGTCCAGTAAAAGTCCAATGCTAATTGTTTTGCATGTCGGCCATATGCTTTTGTTAGGTAATCTGTTTTAACAAAACAACTAACAGTCGTCCTTGTCTGCTTTTTTGATCTGCATTCCACAGATCATACATACCGTGCATTCCCGCTGGTGTGAAGAACTCGCTGAATCTTGGTTGTTTACATGCACTCAAATAATTCAGAACATAGCGCTTGGCTTTGCTACACTCGCATGCTAGATGGACCTGCCAACCAGCCAAATAGCAGGCATTCTTAGGCTATTTTTAAACACTGTTAATGAGAAAATATGCATTTACCAGTCCTGCATCTCAGGCAATATTAGCCAAAGTGCAATTACTTTTTTGCAGGTATTCCTAATCATTAGCGCCACTCATGAAAGGTCATTTTTCACAACTTGCCAAGTCTTTGCTTACTGTGTGAAAATTTCATTACAGAAACGGGAAATTCTGCAGCGACTTCTTGGAGACAAGCCTGTGGCAGGTTAGATTGCCTCATGCACATTTTTGATCTTGCACTGTGTCAAGCCTTGGCCCAAACCACAGGATTTCTTTAAGGGTACAACAGGGTGTCTACCAACTGGGAAAATCGAGAAAACCGGGAATTCTCAGTGATTTTGAATACTCTGGGAAAACTCAGGGAATTGGGGCTTCTATCAGGAACAATTATCTGTAATTTTATTGAAAATTACAGATAAATGACGCCATGTCATTGGGTGGAGGAGTTGCCAGTGTACAGTTGACGACCGACTTTCTGGACGCCTGACAATTCAGACGGCTTCGCAGCACCACCACATACCTCATAGAGCCTATGTGTAAGAATGTCTGAAATTTCGGATGTAAAAACTCTTTGCCGTCTGATATGCTGGACTTTTTTCCGTGACCGTAGGTCCAAAATGGCATTAATAAATAATGGTATATATATATAGGCGGGGCTTGTGATGTATGCGTCACGCGATCCTAGAGGTCTGGTATGGGAGAATGCAGGGAAGTAATTTCACTTGCGAAGGCTAGACGGGGCAAGTGGAGAGAGCGTCTTGCTTGGCAGTGGATCCCGCCTGCCGAAATCATGGGTTCGTGGCACTGGAATATTTCTATCTCGGCTATTAATGAACTGACTTGAAACATTTTTGCGGCAGAACGCTCTCTAGATGACACGTAACAACTTCCAGCATATAACCAAAATTCGCTGTGGGTCCTGGTGAGGGGCCCTTTAAAAGCGGAAAGGTCACCTTGAATCCTTGTGTGCACAAAGTGATGGTACTTTCTTTTTGTCTTTATTTTTTTTTCCAAACCAACCTCAGGCATTCATTTGTAAACCACGGTTTGCGTAGCTTTTTAGACTTTCATACATTTTTGTACCCAAAGGAATTGTATGTTTCCTTTAGTATCCGCATAAAAGCGTCATAAGATTAATTGGTGTTTGTGTATTGAAGTGCCGAGCTCCAATTTGTTGCCTGAAGCCAATCACGAAAATTTGCTAATGTCTTTCCATATATTTCTTGGATAATAGACGTGTTTGAATGAGCCCTTGCACCAAATGCTTAATCCTGTTTTGAGAACATATAAACAGGTAAATGGTCCCCTATGTCTGCTACAATGACTCCAGCTTTTACATTGTTAATGGAATTATTCGTAATAAATAGATAAATTAAACTTTCTGAGACATCTGTGATGCGAGTGGGCGCGGTTACTACGTCAAAACAACAATAGAAATCAAACAACAATAGATCATGCATAGCCGCATGAGACTGTAGCAAATTAATGTTGCAGTCACCGCCTGTGTTCAGGGTTAGTTTATTCTGACAAGCATATTCAAGTAGTTCTTCTAAGAAGGCAAGGAAGCTTTCATTGTTCCCTTCGGGCAGCCGATATATGTAGCTACGAAAAGACAGGATCCATGTTTCAGTGTTAGCACTTCATAATATAGTGTAATATTTGAGCTATCACTGAGAAAAACTGCACGAAAGCCACTCTGATACAATCTGCAGCAAGTTCCCACCACAACAATGCTGTCAATTAAGGAATAAGTTTTGATACCCAGGCAGGTGCAAGACGTCATCTTCAGATGCATACCCTGTTTCGCTATCATGACGACATAAAAAGAGAAAGTAAATTCATTTTGGAGCGTGATTATTTGGTCTTGCTTGTTTCTTGCCGATTGGGCATTTAAATAC
Organism: Dermacentor albipictus; assembly: GCF_038994185.2. Classification (NCBI taxonomy): domain Eukaryota; kingdom Metazoa; phylum Arthropoda; class Arachnida; order Ixodida; family Ixodidae; genus Dermacentor; species Dermacentor albipictus. The sequence continues at coordinate 647,906 of NC_091828.1, read as the reverse complement.
AAAAAAGTCAGGTGGCCAGTATCACTAGGGCATGCAATCGTATGTGGTAGCGACACATTCAACGGAAGTGTAAGCTAACCACACGGGCCATGCATCCTTCCTAACAGATCTTGACGAGGTGCTCCTTGCTCAGTTATGGATAACGTTACAGGCCTCTTGTTTTCCATGTAAACACCTTTCCATTCTTCACCCAAGCAAAGGTCCATTCATTGCTTTCTTCTTGGCAACAGTCATGCCAAGAATTTTTTTGAGTTGGGGACACAAATGTTCCTTTACAAACACTGACTTAATATTGGTACAGCCAATGTCTTGGGTTGTTAGCCTTGTCCTGCATGCCTTTGCAATGACTTCATCGCACTTTGTCCGACGGGCAACAGCTACAGCAATGTCCTTGACGCTTTCCGAATTCCGCACTGAAACATAGTGAAAGGCTTCAATATCATTCTTGGTTATCGTTGCATCCAGCGCATCCTCAAGATTTTCGTTTTCAAATGCATGGAATTCTCTTCACTTCAATGTTTTTGTTGTGCGAGCATTGATTTTGCGCTGTCATCTTTGACGCATTTCAGCTTATGAACTCAACACTCTGCTTGAGGTCTGTAATTTCTTTGCGAAGATCACGCCTGAGGTTACCTTGTTCATGCTCCAGTTCAGCACCGTTGTTTCCCATTACTCAAAAGCAGCAGTGTGAAACAGAATGTGAAGCACAACACTGACACAAAATTCCTCCCCAAAAAAAGGATTATATAGAACAGTAGAGGCAACAAAAAAAAGAAAAAAAAATAATGAGTGAAAAGGAGTATTTGTCAAACCGGTGAAATAGGCTATAAACGTCAGACGAGCCGAGCTCGTGGCTGTCCCCACTGCCAAATGACGAGGGAAGGTTCTGCAGGTCCTTCTTATCAGCCCAGTGAAGAATTCAAGGTTTTGTAAGTGATCCATGTGATTCCAACTTGCAGCTGCAATCAGGAGCACTTGTAGTCTTCGTCTCGCCCGACACAGTTGCACAGTGAAGAGCGGGATTCGATACAACTTCTTCCTTTCTTCAGGATATCGGTTTGCACGGTTGCCTGTGAAATAGGCAATAAATGTCAGACAAGCCGATCTCGTTGCTGCCTCCACTGCCAAAAATGTAACAGCATGGCAACCCAGCCTTCACATTCCGTAACATTTGCAGTGCCGCCGCCGCATAAAGGCCCCACCCGTCGAAGCTCATCCCATGCCTAATGCCTATTGCCTAATTGTTCACTTCTGTGTAGCTGACTTCTCCAATTTTCTCTTACCAACATTGTCTTCCATTTTCTGTAGCTCAATTCTCTTCGCTCAATTCAGACACTGTCGTCCCATTCTGTTTGCTTCACTTATTTCTCCACACTTGGCTGCTTTTGATGCAGGCTTCTTGCCTTTTTGATCTGATTGTCTTTATGGGCACCACCTATTCAGTGGCACATACCCATTTTTGGAGAATGGGCCAAGAATGTTCATACACCTTCTGGCACACGCCCACTTGCGCATACCCAGGGGCCCGAGTTGTCTGTATGGTGGGCACACACCCAGGGGCACCTGCCTAGTTGCATGGATCCAGTGGCCCAATCGGTCTCTTCTGGCACAGCACATTCTGATTTGCACACGCCATACCCAAATGGGTCAAGTCGTTTATTCCCAATTTATTTATTTGGGCATGTACCTACCCAGTGCCTAAGTTAGCGTGAAAGAGGTTAAAATGGACATTGCACCGAAAGTGCTTCAAGTTCACAAAGAATGCTAATCGTATAAGTAATTTTTGCCCATCTGCTTGTGCTCAGAATGGGCTGCAATGTTCTGTAACTAAATAAATAAATAAACAAAATATTCTTGCGTGTTTTTTCAGGCAGCTCAGCTGATGTGGAGAGGGAAGAGCAGACAGTGACGTACGACATGCCGGATCACACAGTGACTGTGGCCAACCTTGAGAGTTCCGACCTGTATGGGGACGTCCATATAGGCAGCAACCAGGCAGCCGATGACGACGAAGGTGGCTTTGAAGACGAGATTGAAAGGGGCCGCACTACAGACAGTAACAAGCAAAGGTAAAAAAAAAGACATAGTGGTGTCAGAGAGAGAGAATGTGGTTGGGCAACAACCTATGTCAATTTATTTCTGCAATTTGTACATCAAAAATGCAAGTAACAGGGACAAAAGGTTTTGTCAATTGACAGCTTGACAGAAGTCCACTGTACCCTTACACACAGTCAATAGCAGTGCTACTGAGGTAGCTATCAGTAGTAAAGCATTTTACAAAGCATGAAAACCTTAATTCCAACGGGAATGCAAAAATCATTGCTTGTGGAATGCAAAATAAAATGTGAACACATAAAGAACATACATAGCAAAGCACAAAAAACAGAAAAGTGTCGCACATTTCACAAATTTGTTCACACCGTTTTACCACTTAGCCTGTGTTTGATCATCGTTATTGCAAGCCTAATTGTGTCCACTGCAATTGAAGATCACTTGCCGAACATCTACAATTGCTAGGAGTCCACAAGTGCCATAATTTGAGCTCAAATAGCATTGAGTAATGTCATGTTATCAGTACTAAGCAGAATAATTCCTTATGGCCAAATGGTAAATAATGTTGAGTAATTTATTCATTAATTTCTTCAGTGTACCACTAAAGGTCATCAACGTGATAGTAGTACTAACAAAGGGGGGAGTCGCATAACACCACTATAAAAAAACATCCAGTTTTCATGGAAACAAGAAAAAAAAACTAGGGAGACTGTGATACCACAGTAACAACAAAGTGAAGGGGGGGGGGGAAAATTCGCCAACAATTACAATACTCCTTTATTTGAAATTTTAGCACAGCCCTATACGTGTCTTCATTTCATGACATCTTGGCGTCGACAATCTGTCTCGTGCGAGATGTTGCAAATGGAGCAAAGTGTGATGCAACTGCCTCGCTAATCGGGAGATCGCGAGACGCGGCATGTGGGTGATGCGTGAGCGCGATTCACAGCAGCCGCCACAGACAGACCTCTACTCATGCAGTCCTTTGTTCCGTATATGGTATCAGTGGACACGCTTGCTGCATGCCATCGGTGAACAGACTATGCCATGCTACTCTCGTGCCATCTCATAGCGGTCATCGCTGCAGAGCCTTCCTTGCGCAGCAATACACTTTTCTTCTCACGCTCTCTTTGCTATCACTGTGTTTCATCCCCCACTGCGCTCTGCATTCACTCTTCCTTTGATGTGCTCATTCGCTTGGTTACGCCAACAATCATTGCAGAAGCAGATGCTTAAGATCTGCGCTCTAAAAAACATCAGCAGCATCTGAATGAATACAAGAATTAAGCTGTAAGCAATGCAACAGACAGTTTACAGGAGCCATGTCAAAAGTACAGAAATTATAACATTTCAGAAAAAAAAATTTTTTTTGCATTGTAAGCGGCAGTTTTCATAGGAAATTCTGAAAAGCAAACATTGGCCTTTGTTTTCTCTGATCGTAGTGAAGCCTTTACTGCCAAATAAACAAAAAGAGAGTATATAAACGATACTTGACGATTCCAAACTGACTTAGTGTCACTCTTTAGTGTCTGTTTAAGAGCATTTATTATGAAAACTGCATGTGTTCCCCGCAGCAGAGAAGCAGCTACGGCACAGTGAGGGAGAATCAAAATTAGTAGTCTGCATCATTTGCTTAGAGGATTTTAGCAGTGCTCAGAAAAGCGATGGCAATGTCGCTGCAGATAGTGACTTTAGTGTTCGAAAAAGCATTCGAGCAATAGTGTAGTGTCCTCGGCACTACTACTGCACATCCCAGAGATTGCGCTTATATTTTAGCATTTATTTGACAAGGTTAAAATTATCGCAGCGCACGAAATCTATAGGCGTCGACTTTTACAGAAGTTTTATTACATGAACAGGAAAAGCGATCTATCCCTTGTTAAATTATCATGTTTAGAAGAACGTGTCCCCTCACGTTTCACAAGAAGCACAGAACCCTGGACTGTGCACCATTTTAGAACCAGGTAATTACAGCTCACAAATGCTAAAAAACAACTTACCAAGGCTTTTAAATGCTTACAACAAATCTGGCATTGATATATGTGCCCTTACCCCATCAGAATTTTCTCGAATAAATCAGCGGGACTAATATTCATGTTTATATGGCCAGCTATTCCATAAGTGCAGATTAGATGAGTTTACATCTTTTTGTTTACATTTATATTACATATATGTGCGTATATATGTTTTTTCTTTCCATCTGTCATATGTGAAACGTTTTGTAACTTCATTATGCGCAACTACTCACTTTTCACTTAGCGCTTCTCATGCATTCTTGCAAAACTGTGTATTTTTGTATTGTTAAAAACACGCAGCAGCTCTGCGCTGCCCATGTCTTGTGCTCATAGGGGGCAGGGTGTTTTTTCAAGCTGCACTTGCAGCTTCCCTGTCTCCCCCCAATCTGTTGGAAATAAAAATATATTCAATTCAATTCAATATTGAGAAATGTACACGCTTGACAGCATTTGCAGAAGCTTTGCAGTGGCTGGAGGCAATTGTCGAATGTTGAGGGTGTATGTGCAGGTTATCCCAGTGTTTGTGTCTGCCTCTGTTGGTTATGTGTCGACTGTTTCTGCATTGCAGTCGCTTCTTTCTAGATTACGAACTAGCCTGGCCTAATACAGTCGAACCCACTTAATATAATATTCAAGTGCCTCGAAAATTTCATTGTTATAACTGATAATTGTTATAACCGGGTTGCATGAAGAAAACCAAAATAAGGGTTGTGAGAAAACTATAATGGAAAAATATAATAAGAGTTGTGAGAAAACTATAAAGGGGGGTAGGCCAGTGCCCTTCCCCACCACCTTCCCCCATTCGGCTACTGATTGTGTTCACTCTTTTAACTGTTTAACTCTGCTATTCTGCGCGCTCTAATCATGTGTAACAAGCCGAGGCTGTCGGCATTCAAGAATGCTATAGCAACTGCAAAGAGGGGTTATGGGCAGCAAGTGACATGCAAGTTCGCTGAGGCGTTGCTTTGGTGACCCCAAAAGCGGCCTTTTAAAACATGCGAGAAGGTTGTTGCGGCAGCCTGTCAGCTTGAGAGATCCAGAAGAAGCACTGAGGCGTGATAGCCACAAGCATCTCGGCGCATACTTTTCACTGGCTTGCACAAGAAAACCTCGTGTCCATCAGCGTTGCTTGCCTTATGTGACACTTGCCAGCATCCTTCTCCATGTAGCACAGCGGAAGGTCCCTTGTGAAAACTAAGCACCAAAGAGACTGAATAATCTGCAGAGGCCACTTGCAAGGACAATGTTGAGGCACCCTGCCCTACCATGTCATCGCTGCACTCATCACTGTCGCTGTTTGATGCAAGCACGTTCGTAACAATCGCCTCATCGGTTAGAAGCATTTTGTTTCCAAATCTATCTCAGTGCGCTTTCTTTTCACCTGCAACGTCGTGCATTGCCGACGATCAGCGGGCAGATCAGCCATCTTCTGTTTCAGCGGTGACTCAACCAAGGCTGAGAAACCATGTGGCCAGGAACGACTTCAACGCAGCCAACAAAGGGAAGCATGAGCACCTTAATCTGTTGGCACAACTGTGCAGAATGAGATGCGAGCAGTGCTGTCAGCACACTTTGCGCAGTCCGTTCTTGTTTCTGATGGTGGTGCAGCATAGAGCACAGTCAATTTGTGTTCGGAGGGGTGGAAGGGTGATGGCAGTGAGGCGTGCAAGGCTGGCGATGCGGAGAAGGCTGGAGAACAGTTTCTATTATATGAGCGTGTGGCAGCCGTTGGGGTGGTGTGTCATTGTGCAGCGGCTCAAATTTCTCTTTTTCTTTTTTCGTTTCATCAATTTCACATTCCATTACCTTTCAGCACGGACACCCAGTAGCCAGACTTCATTGTTATAACCGACGATGCAGCATGGGGGCATTGTAGTAAACAGGTTATTCCACCATAGAAAACGTACAAAAGTTGATGGTACAGCAGCTTCTCATTCTTATAACTGACATATTGTTGAAGCCGGTATTGTTATAAGTGGATTCAACTGTACCTTGTTTTCACGAGCTTGGTATTCCTACCAGCCAACCTTTACGATTTTATCTTCATATTCCCAATTTTCAGCCCTTGTTTGTGGTTGTCATATTGACATAAACATATTACGCTTTTGGTTTGCATATAGTTTAGGGCAAAAACAACTTCAAAAAATACAAATACAGTTGCTGAGTGAATTTTTATGGCCCAAATTTTGGGCCCATTGCTTGCATGGGCTTACTTGTGTAGCAGCAATATCAACTGATAAAGCCAATGTATTACGGCAGTCAAATCATCAGCAGCCATAACGTGAATACATATTGCATTGCATAGCTACGGAACAGTCTGCAAATCGTGATCAAATAGTAAACATATTGAATAATCAAGCAATTTTTACTATTTTTCAATGAATTTTAGTATTTATTTTCTTCCATTGTGTTTTTTTAATTATGAAGCTGGCAGGTGCGGGCATTCTTACGTCCACTGCAGACTGGACGCCTTTCCCAGTGATCTCCAATTACCCCTGTCTTGCACTAGCTGATTACAGCTTGCACCTGGAAATTTCGTAATTTCATCACCCCGCCTAATTTTCTGCCATCCTCAACTGTGCTTCCCTTCCCCTTGGCAGCCATTATGTAATTCTAATGGTCCACCGGTTATCTGCTCTAAGCCCAGGCAGGCAGGCAATGAACTTTATTCCTGGCCCGCCCAGGCCCATTTTCTTTTCTCTGAATGTACTAGTACTAGATAGGAGCTGCTAATTCAAGGTGTTTCAACGTCCTCCCACAACTACTCATACGATGCAGAGTGTGAGGAGGTCCTAGCTATGCTGTGCCTACAAAACAGGTCCAATAAATATGAAACTGTGAAACAAGGAGCTTTTCTTTTGTTTTTCTGTCTTTTTGTTAGCAATTTAATATGCATGTTGCAATCTTACTAAATGGAAACATGTAGGCCACGTGATGCAATATTATCAAGTATGATGACAGTAAACATTTTTTCTTCCCTTGTTTTATTATTGTTAAAGGTTGCCTCGAAGGCCCATTGGTTGAGTTAAGAAAGTTAGGGCATATTCACAGTTGTCCGAGGAGCTGTGCATCTTTGGCAAAAGCCAAGAGCAAGCCTAGGATGATCCTGAAACAGTGCAGTGCAGTGCACAGGACAGGTAGCCTAGTTCTATGTCTAGCATTCTTTAGACAAAGCCAGGATCAGTCTAGTACCCTGTCCTGCGCAGTGCTGCAGTCTTGCTGTGTGCTTTCCCAAGTGTCCCACTGGCTGCAGGTTAAAGGCCCTGGACCGGAAGATGGGCGACTGCAGTGTCCAGCTCTGTGCAGCACTGCACAAGGACAAGAAGGAGCGGGGAAAGATGCGCCGCATCAAGCTGCGCACCACCAAGAAGGCCAAGCTGGCACGCACGCATCGACGGTAGAGACAGTTCACTCTGCCTTGTACAGTACCTCGAATAAACATCTGGCATCTGTGGTGCCTTGTTTAAACTGATCTTTTAATGCGATTGGCATACTATGTTTTTCCACGAACTTGAATCACTGGGTCAAAATTTAGTAGTCAAATGGGTATATCACTGAGCTGCCATGCTGAGGCAACCAAGTTCAAAAACCAACCCTTTAACCAATTTGGGTTGCTAGGTTTGTGGCGCTGGCTATGTGTCGCTCTTCAATGAGCCTATTTCATACCAACTTTCATCACTGGGCATGTGCTGCTCTTCAATGACAAAAAAAAATCCTTTCAAATTTGTCCAGTGCTGGGTAAAATCAAAGTCGGCACGCCATGTCTTATGTCTTTAGACAATCCAGGGCTTGGTCATTCCTACGCCAATTGCATCATTTTGACACAAACTCAAATTCCTCTGCCAAACACAGAAAATTGACCGAAATTGCACCATGCTAGGCCAGAATGGCTTTGGCATGTGTGCTCCCGCAGTGGCCACAAACAGCGAGCAGATTTGTTCTCCCGAAAAGATTGCAGCCACACGCATTCTGCGTGACGGCACCTACTTCACAGTTAGTCGTAATTTTTGCGCTTATAACATTAAACTTGTTGGCACTTCTGGCAGGTGGCCGGCGCATACATGGCCACTCCAGGCTGTCGTCGCTACTGTAATTAGAGTGTATTAAAATACGGTTGAGCAGGCTGAACGGCGCAGTGCTCCCTAGCTGAGGCGCAAAACAACTCAAAGTAGGCTGAGGGCGCTGCAAACAAACCAGATACAGTCTACGCTCGTTACAACGGACCCGCGTGCAACATACTTTCAGATATAACGGACCATATTTGAACTCTAGCTTGTTCTACCCATTAATGCAGCGAAGTTTACTTTTAGCGAACCGTGTGACAACTGGCTATCAGCTACAATGGATGAAATTAGCGGCAATTTTTGTCAATCTGGCATATAAAACGGACTTTTGCAATGTCGACCTGGGCTGGCAACTGACTTGCAATGGTCAGCCGATGATCTTGGCTTAATATCACGTGTGCAATAGAGGAAGGCTGGGCAAAAACGCCCTGCCTTCTTTTACACGAATGGGGGGTTCTACTCCGGCGGCTGCTGCTTACAGCGTCGCCACCGTATCTTGAAAGCGATGTGGACAAAGTGCACTTAGTGCTGGTAGCATCATATGTGCTGTGCTTTCACGCTTAGTTTGCATTGAAGCGAGATACAGCACAAGGCCAATTCGCTCGCTGCTGCTACCACGCTTATCCTGCTTAATTTTCTCTCGTAATCAATGCTTCGCCTTTCGGGCAAAACTGCGACGTGTTTGTTTTTTTATTTGGGACATTCATCACTCACTCTTTGCAATAAAGTTATGACATCGCAACAAATGTTTTGGAAGTGAGGCATTTCGGAAATTACGGACTCTGTAGCCAGGGCTGGTATAATGTAAAACTATTCCAATCTGTTTTTATGCCCATATGGGCGAGGCCTGAGCCATTTTGACCTATCACGAAGGGTGTAGTCTCTGCTTCTTTCTCGGGCTACCTTTGTGCATAAGAGTTAGGTTTGACAGCCAACTCCTTTTTGCTTGCCTTGTACAGCCGGCCTTTGGCGGTACCAGGACAAGCAGAAAACACGACAATAGACTATAATAACAAGTACAACAATGTTTATTGCTCCAGAGGACTCACGTGGAAGCAGGCTAGTTGTGATCGCGAAAGCAGGGCACGACAAAGGATGGGAACGAGTTGTTTACCTGAGGTCCTTCCTTCTTTGTGGCTCGTAGTCTTCTCCCCTCATGCTGATTTCGGTGCACCCTGCTATGTTCTTCGCACAGACCAATTGGTATGCGCAGGCACCCAAGGCACCCAAGGCACCCAAGGGGGCGCGCGGGTGCACCCCCCCCCCTCCCCCGAATTTAAGACGCGTACCCCTTTCCCTGCCCACGCCACCACTTCTCCCACACATTCGTAAAGCGCTGCCAAATTAATGTTGAAACTTGACAGGTATTCAGCAATCAACATTTTGCTGCCTTTATCACTCCTTTTGAATGGCAGTTGTTGTCGGCATCTCCTGGGGTGTGAAGGCCCCCGCCATTAACTTGAGATGCATTCAGTTGTCACCGTTTTTTCGACGGTCACGCGCATCGCTGTTGCTTCATTAGTTCAACCTTCCTTGTTTAGACTTATCCAGGGACAAGGAAAGGAATTCGGTTCGTAGTCAGCTTGCCTGTATGCATGTGGAGCGAGTTGTGGCCAGAGAAAACGCCAATTAACTTTTCCTTTTGCTTCATTATTTTCTAGAGTAACAGCTCAACGCGACACTGACAGATTCTCGGAACCATACACCTGCGATATGGGTTAGACAAGGTGGGAAAAAAGATAATACGATACAGTGTCCATCATCAAACCCTGCAATGACCCTTAACCTCATAGGCAAATTTAACCGTTGTTTCTAAAAATATTTATGGATCAACATCTTTTTATTTAAAAAGGAAGTGGAGAACAGGTCCGTGTGTTCTGAAGGACGCTTCTACAGTTATCATTCGAGCCACCTAACGTAGGCACTTCTCTGTTGTGCTTATGTAGGTGTTCTAACCTTCCGCGGTGGGCCTAGTACGTCTAGAATCGCACCATCCTGCGCCCTACGCGGTTGTACGGGACTGGCAGCCACGCATCGTTATGTAACTTTCCAAATAACAATACAAGTCGATTGTGGCACTTCACTTCGTAGTGTATAAACGAGGGATCCAAAATAACTGTGATTGTTCCCCAAATATATATTTCTCTATAATTTTTCCAGAGCAAATTAAAAAAACGCTCATATAGTCTGATAGAAATTAAGTCTGCAGTGAAGCCCCACTTATGCCCTCTTAGGGCCGATTTACGCTCGAGCCACCCATCGTCGTAAGCCGCACCGCAAGTGTGCGGTCACTCAAAAGATTGCATGTATCAAACACTTGTGCGCAAATTTCTGTTTACAATGTGTAAGGTGTACACTGTGCACACAGTGTAAATGGTAATTTGTGCACAAGTGCTGGATACATGCAATTTTTCATGTGACCGCAAGCGTGCGGTGCGGCTTGCGGCGATGGGCAGCTCGAGCGTAAATCAGCCCTTAACCGCCAGCCACTGTTTCTACACGAGGCTGCAAATAATTCGTACTTCAAACTTCCTTTTACCCGAATAAGGTGGTAACCGCCAAAATAAAATTATTAGCGTGTAATTTTATACCTTTTGCCTTGCCTATTAGAGTAGATTGGCCAAAGCCTATTCTTTATTGAACTGAAATAACATGCTTTGCTGCAACTATCTATTGTAAAACTTGACTTCAGTTGGCAGTGAAGTTTCATGAGTAAAACGGGTTTAGCAGTGAAATGAACAGCCCCGCAGACTTTTGGAGAACGAAATGCTCAGACTCCATACACTTTGTCCATGTCGGTTGCACACCTCATTGCTTCCGCCGATGAAAAGACTCTTCAAGAAAAGCAGACGCTCCGGAGGTATCAAGTATGACGCCATTTTGAAAAGGCCACATGATTTTGTTTGCTTCTGTGATTGGCTGGCGAAGTACTTCGCATGGTTTGTGTGCCGTGGTTGCCAGCTGCTGTTTATTTTAAGTTGTATTCTACTAAAGCAATCTTTATTTTATACTTTGGCTTTTTGTTTTTGGGCGCTATTGTCGACACGCATGGCAGCTGCATGGTTGCCATTATCCGCCATGTTGACTCTGGCTGTGGAGAGCTCACGTGCCTTGAAATTTTTGCCGGGAAACGGAAGTTTTGCAAAATGCAATTTTGCGTTTTCATCAAGATGACGAAACGTGACGTGGAGCTGCAAATTTTATCGTCCAATACATTTTTTGGGTCCTTGGCGGCTATATTGTGATGTAAGTTCTTCAAAAAGAAAGTGAGCGGTAGCCTACAGAAGCCAGTGCAATGCATCTGCAATTTCGCGAACATGTGGTGGTGATCCAAGATATGCGCCATGCCAGCTTGCTGATTGGCTGAAGGAATATGCTATGGGGAGCGTCACGGGAAGGGCCATTTCCTAAACGTCAATTTGACATTGCGTGACATTGCGCTGGGCCGCCGTTGCAGAGATTTTCCGCCGTATTTTATGGTGCGATGAGCCGCACAAATTATGCTAATGAGCAGCCATATGCAACAGCGGCCGAGAGGAATGCGTATCACCACATCTTCCCTGTCATTTGGCGCCATGAAATTCTTTTTTTTACAACGCATGCTCATAGTATTTGCATCGCTCTTGGGTAGGGTTGGCATTTAAGTTTTGGGCCATTTTTTTAAAAGAACGTGTTTATACGAAATAATATTGGTTGAACATGGCAAACGTTCTGCAACGTTGTCCACTTTTCGCTGCTGCGTTTGTATTGTAATCAAGATTAATGTCGTTTCGCACAATAAAATGTTATGACAACGGCATCTCTTTAATTTATAAATAAAAAATGTACATAAGGCAGCGTCTTGAAGTTTCCTCCCTCGGTGCAAGTAACCAGTGAAGTGAACAAGAAATGGCAGTGCCGGCGCTTGCATCACGCTAGCGGATATCTGTGGTGCGCGCAACGCTATCGGTGATAACCTGCCTTTCTCAGCAAGCCGAGTCGGGCTGAGTAACTTACGTTTCATGAGGTAGTGATAAAGTGGCCTAGAACGTGCGCGCATCACCACTGGTAGGCCACACATGTTCTCAAGGAAGAAAACGAGAGCGTTGGTGCCAACACACGATTACTCATTCCATTTCTCGGGGACGCGCATCCTCGCTAATGAAGCAGACGATGGCTTGTACGCAGCAGACGACGGAAGCGAGAAGCGTTTTTGACGGAATAATCATGTGCCTTGAGCTAGCTGCTTTATTTTTACTGTGGAGGAAAACTGTTTTCCTTTACCGAGAACCTTATGTTCAGTGCCTTCAATTCAGTTTCTTAGGCAAAACGTCAAGTTGGCATCACATTACTAAAGCAAAATCGGGCCATCAGCTCCATTTTATTTGCGTCGCGTCTACATCATGCATCGATGAAAATGACAGAATGTCCAGAATGAAGCCCCTTGGCCGTGTTCTTCGTGCGCTTCTTTCCTGTGCAAGTCCATTTGACGTAGTTCCTTGTTTGCCAAGTAAAGGAGAGGTGTATCACCCAGGTGTACCTGTAAAATACACCTTATTTCATTTCTCTTTTGTGGGTTTATGCATTTTTATGGTAGATGGTGGATATTATTCTCATTTGTAGTAGTAAAGTACCCCGTCCTCATTTGCATAGAAGTTACCTTGGGTTGGGCCTCCGCTCCCCCCCCCCCCCCCCGCCCACCCAAAGAAATCCTGGGTACGTGCCTGGGTGTGCGGCTCCACAGCCATGTGACCGTTACGTTTGCAACCAGTTTGTAAAAGAGATGCGTTACTACAAGAAAAGCTGTATGGCTCCCTGCGCACACCAGAAGAGGGAAAGAAGGCGTCTGCTCTCCTCACTTCCGTAGCGCGAGAAAATATGAACTTTCATAATTCCCACAAGGGCTAATGGCAGATTTAGAACAGCAGACTAATAGTTTTACGTTATACCAGAAAGTTAAGCATTAGGTGCTTGGAAATTGCCCTGGTCTATTATGTAAAAGTGGCTCTCAAATAAGTTGTAGTTTCGCCCGAAAGGCAAAGCATCCATTGTGATAGGAAATTAGTAGACAGCTGGTATATGAAGTAAATATAGTAGATTTATTGGTTGTATAAACTTGTGATCACTCGCTTACGCACTAATAAGCATGGTGTCATGCACACAAGCAAACGTGAGCACATTTCACTCGATCACCACGCACACCCACTATCAAAACGCTGGAGTGAGGAAGCGCAGCAGCAACAGTGGGCGACTTGACTTTCGTGCTGGCTCTTGCTTCAGTGCGAACAAAGCTACGAAAAATTAGCACACATGAAGCTATCAGCACTTGGCACATGCACGCTGTCTCTGTCACAGATCGCTTTCAACATAGGGCCTGCATGGCCGTGCTATTCGCAGCAGCTGCCGGAGTAGAATGCCCCCTCCTCCCCTCACCCCAGTGCTTGCACGCGATGGAAGACTGTGTGCTTTCTGCCCGCTTTCCTCCTTTGTGTGCGCAAGATTGAGCCGCCATCGTCGTCTCGTCCACGCATGCTTTCACTCGCATTACACGTGTACTTATCTTTATCGGGCGACCACGTTTAGCCGCCTAACAAATGTTATCGCACAGCGCGGTACGCACCTGCATGTATCCGAACTTTCTGGAAAGTTATCGATGCTTCTATCCGCTGTCTGTTGTCGCCGAAACTTGTGTTATGTGATTTCATCGCTTGACGCGAATGGTGTAGAACATTGTAGAAGGCATGCGGGTCCCAACGATTAGTCTGGAACATTCGATTACTGCTGTATAAAAGCCGATGCGCTTGACCCGCTGATCAGATTTTCGACGATCGCCGACTGTGTTCGCCGCTATCGTTGTGCTATAAGTGTAGCCTGTTTTGTGGGCACAGGTTCGCCCAATAAAAGCTAGTTTTGTCTTTCACAGTACTGCTACTGTGTTCTTTCTTCACCGTCACTACCACGTGACATCTGGTGGAGGTGCTAGTGCGTTCATGTACCGAACGCCCCCGCAAAGCCGCGATCCAAGCCCGAAGCCCGAGGACAGAACCAACATCGCCCAAGACCAACGTGCTAGCCGCAGACTGCAAGGACTGCCCCCAGAGCACGGACTTCTACCTGAGACGACAAAGAAGATCGTGGTCAAGACAACCCCAATGGCTGCCCCAGCGTCCCCTGTTATCCTACAACAACCTCGGGACCCACCAACCTTCCATGGAGCAGCGACTGAAGACCCGGAATCATGGCTGGAGACCTACGAACGAATCGCAACATTCAACAACTGGGACTCCGACGAGAAGCTGCGGCACGTCTACTTCGCCTTAGAAGACACCGCCAGAATTTCGTTTGAAAACAGGGAATCGACCGTGACAACGTGGGACCTGTTCCGTAGCGGCTTCCTACGCACCTTTACAAGCGTCGTGCGCAAGGAAAGGGCCGAAGCTATGCTGGACGCCCGAGTGCAGCTACCAAACGAGAACGTTGCCATTTTTACGGAAGAAATGAGCCGTTTGTTCCGCCACGCCGACCCGGATATGGCCGAGGAGAAGAAAGTCCGCCTACTGATGCGTGGTGTAAAGGAGGATCTTTTCGCCGGGATGGTAAGAAGCCCACCGAAGACCGTCGAAGAGTTTCTTCGTGAGGCGACGAACATCGAGAAGACACTCGAAATGCGGAACCGGCAATTCAACCGCCGTACAAGCTCTACCCACTACGCAGGAATTCAATCACTGGCCACGGACGATCTGCGCGAGACCATCAGGGCCATTGTGCGCGAAGAACTGCGCAAGGTCTTGCCTTCGTCGCAGCCTCAAGTGGCCTCGATCGCCGACATCGTAAAAGAAGAGGTGCACCGATCGCTTGGAGTTCCTGAGGTGCAACCAGAACCGCCGCAGCCTCAGCCGCAAGCGATGAGCTAAGCCGCCGTCGCTCGCCGTCAAGGTCCCCTTCCACGACCGTGCCAGGGCCCCGTAACGCCGCAATTCCGTCGACCACCACCGCCGCCGCCAGCACGCCCACCCGTCGCCGAGCGCAGCTACCCGAGGAAGACAGACGTTTGGCACGCTCCTGACCACCGCCCGCTCTGCTACCACTGCGGAGAAGCAGGTCACGTCTACCGACGATGCCCATACCGAGAGATGGGACTGCGAGGTTTCGCCGTCAACGCGCCGCGTCCACAGCTTGGAGAGCGCCCACGTGACATCGCCGACTACCTCGCCGCTACTCAATGGAGCTCTCGACGACCGTCGCGTTCGCCATCACCAGGCCGCTACCTGTCGCCGCAGCGCCGACCGTACACTGGCCCAGCCCGGGGCCGGTCAGCGAGCCCATATCCAGAAAACTAAAAGCAGCAACCGATGGAGGTGCGGTTGCTGTTCGTCGAACTGACGAAGGTCCTCCACCGCCGACGAAGAAACCATCTCGACGACCTAATGACGACACGCCGCCGTCCCGACGAAGTCAGCAAGCCAAGACTACACCGACGAAAGACGACTTGACGACGCGACGTTCCAGCTTCAGTTCAACACGACGCAGCCGTGATCAGACGCCAAGACCTAACTGCAACGCCAGACAAAGAACCACCGACCTCGATGTGCTTCTCGACGGCCATGCGGTTACCGCCTTAGTGGACACAGGGGCTGATTACTCCGTCATGAGTGGACACATCGCCGCCCAGTTGAAGAAGGTTAAGACTGCAAGGGAAGGCCCTCAAATTCGCACCGCTGGAGGACACCTGATTACGCCGACTGGAATCTGCACGGCAAGGATAACCATTCATGACCGGACTTACCCTGCCACCTTCGTTATCCTCCAACAGTGTTCTCGAGACGTCATTCTCGGTATGGACTTCCTGAACCAACACGGCGCAGTCATCGACCTGAAGTCGAAGTCAATAACGCTGTCGGAAGATAAAGCGATACCGCCGGAGAGCCCTCGTAGTCACCACGCCTTGAGTGTGCTCGAAGACCAAGTGAGCATCCCGCCCCGCTCCAGCATTGTTATTTCGGTCGGCACCGAAATAGCCGCTGACGTAGAAGGTGTCATCGAAGGTGACCAACGTCTCCTGCTAGACCGTGAAATTTGCGTCGCAAGAGGGTTCGCTCGACTGCATGGAGGGAAAACTGAAGTGTTGCTGACAAACTTCAGCCCGGAGTTCAAGCACATCAACAAGGGCACGACGATCGCGTACATCGAGGAAATTGTGGAAACCAGTAATGCGTTTGTCCTCTCGGATTCCGCCGCATCTACCCCGACAACCATGGTTCCCGAACCAGACTACGACATTAATCCAAGTCTCCCAGTGATTAAGCAACTGCAGCTCAGAAGTCTGCTCCGACGATACAAAGGCTGCTTTTCGACGACGTCGAGGATTCGACAAACACCAGTCGCCAAGCATCGAATAATCACCGAGGAGTACGCTCGACCACTTCGCCAAAGCCCTTACCGAGTTTCGCCGCGAGAACGCGAAGTTAAAAGAGAACAAGTCGACGAAATGCTGCGCGACCACATCATCCAGCCATCGAAAAGCCCGTGGGCATCCCCTGTTGTCCTGGTGAAGAAAAAGGACGGAACCCTACGTTTCTGCATCGATTACCGTCGTCTGAACAAGATCACGAAGAAGGATGTATACCCCCTTCCACGGATAGACGATGCATTGGATCGGCTCTGCAACGCTAAGTACTTCTCCTCGATGGACCTCAAGTCTGGCTATTGGCAAATAGAAGTCGACGAAAGAGATCGTGAAAAGACCGCCTTCATCACCCCAGACGGCCTCTACGAGTTCAAGGTTATGCCATTTGGACTGTGCTCGGCGCCTGCGATGTTCCAGCGCGTGATGGACACGGTTTTAGCGGGATTGAAATGGCAGACCTGTCTCGTTTACTTGGATGACGTCGTTGTATTCGCCGGAAATTTCGACGATCACCTTAGGCAACTTGCCACAGTACTAGAGGCCATCAAGTCATCAGGGCTCACTCTGAAGCCAGAAAAATGCCGCTTCGCTTATGACGAGCTTCTGTTCCTAGGCCACGTCATCAGTAAATCCGGAGTACGCCCCGACCCGCAGAAAACAGCTGCCATCGCAAAGTTCCCGCAGCCCACCGACAAGAAGGCAGTGCGTAGATTCCTTGGCATGTGTGCCTACTACAGGCGCTTTGTCAAGGACTTTTCACGCATCGCCGAGCCGTTGACACGTCTAACTAAATGTGATGTTGAGTTCAAGTGGGAAACGCCGCATGCCGACGCATTTGAAGAACTCAAACGACGCATGCAGTCGCCGCCGGTACTTGCGCACTTCGACGAGTACGCCGATACAGAAATCCATACTGACGCCACTAGCCTAGGCCTCGGTGCCGTTCTAGTCCAGAGGAAAAACGGAGTCGAACAGGTGATATCTTACGCTAGCCGGTCGCTGTCAAAAGCGGAAGGCAACTATTCTACGACCGAAAAGGAATGCCTCGCCATCGTTTGGGCTACAGCTAAATTTCGTCCTTATCTTTATGGCAGGCCATTCAAAGTCGTCAGTGACCATCACGCGTTGTGTTAGCTAGCGAGTATAAAGGACCCTTCAGGACGACTGGCGCGGTGGAGCCTCAGACTACAAGAATACGACATCACTGTAACCTACAAGTCCGGACGAAAACACTCCGATGCCGATTGCCTATCACGCGCCCCTATTGACCCGCCGCCGCAAGATGACGAAGATGACGACGCCTTCCTTGGCATGATAAGCGCGGAAGACTTCGCTGAACAGCAACGGGCAGACCCGGAGTTAAAAGGCCTGGTGGAATATTTGCAAGGGCACACCGACGTTGTCCCCAGGGCATTTAAGCGCGGACTGTCTTCCTTCACGCTTCAAAACAATCTCCTCGTGAAGAAGAACTTTTCACCAGTCCGCGCCAACTACCTTCTTGTTGTCCCGTCAGGACTTCGTCCAGAAGTATTGCACGCCCTACATGACGATCCGACCGCTGGACACCTCGGTTTTTCCCGGACACTCTCGAGGATACAACAAAAGTATTATTGGCCGCGCCAGACCGCCGACGTCGCCCATTATGTCAGAACATGCCGAGACTGTCAGCGACGTAAGACACCGCCGACAAGGCCAGCCGGATTACTACAGCCAATCGAGCCTCCTTGCCGACCATTCCAGCAGATCGGGATGCACTTGCTGGGACCCTTTCCGACGTCAACAACCGGAAATAAGTGGATCGTCGTGGCGACAGACTACCTCACCCGCTTCGCTGAAACTAAAGCACTGCCGAAAGGTAGCGCGGCCGAAGTGGCGAAATTTTTGTCGAAAACATCCCGCTTCGACATGGCGCCCCAGAAGTCCTCATCACCGACAGAGGAACGGCCTTTACAGCGGAGCTCACCCAAGCCATTCTGAAATACAGTCAGACAAGGCACAGGAGGACCACGGCCTACCACCCGCAGACGAATGGTCTTACGGAGCGGCTGAATAAGACCCTCGCCGACATGCTAGCGATGTACGTCGACGTCGAACACAAGACCTTGGATGCCGTCCTGCTGTACGTAACATTCGCTTACAACACGGCGGTGCAAGAAACAACACAGATCACGCCGTTTAAGCTGGTTTACGGCAGGAACCCGACGACGACGCTCGACGCCATGCTGCCCCACGTCATTGACGAAGAGAATGTTGACGTTGCTAGCTATCTCCAGCGCGCCGAAGAAGCCCGACAACTCGCCCGCCTGCGGATCAAGAACCAGCAGAGGACCGACAGCCGACACTACAACCTCCGACGACGCTTCGTCGAGTACCAGCTCGGCGACCGTGTTTGGGTATAGACCCCGATACGCCGACGAGGACCGAGTGAGAAACTACTGCGACGCTATTTTGGACCCTACGAGGTCATCAGACGTATTGGCGCACTGGACTATGAGGTCGTGCCAGACGGCATTTCGCATTCACAGCGGCGCCGCGCACGACCTGAAGTGGTCCACGTGGTGCGTCTTAAACCGTTTTACGGACGCTAACGCACTTCCCTTATTTTGTTGTTTTCTTTGCTACGAGTGCTTATTTATTACTTTCGTATGTCTGCAGCATCGGGTCGATGCTTTTTAAGAGGGGGGTAATGACACGTGTACTTATCTTTATTGGGCGACCACGTTTAGCCGCCTAACAATTGTTATCGCACAGCGCGGGACGCACCTGCATGTATCCGAACTTTCTGGAAAGTTATCGATGCTTCTATCCGCTGTCTGTTGTCGCCGAAACTTGTGTTATGTGATTTCATCGCTTGACGCGAATGGTGTAGAACATTGTAGAAGGCATGCGGGTCCCAACGATTAGTCTGGAACATTCGATTACTGCTGTATAAAAGCCGACGCGCTTGACCCGCTGATCAGATTTTCGACGATCGCCGACTGTGTTCGCCGCTATCATTGTGCTATAAGTGTAGCCTGTTTTGTGGGCACAGGTTCGCCCAATAAAAGCTAGTTTTGTCTTTCACAGTACTGCTACTGTGTTCTTTCTTCACCGTCACTACCACGTGACACGCACATGCAGCATACAGTGCACGGCGACAATGTTATCACCCCTGGGGAGGTATTCTCTAAGAGTCCACTTAGTGGACATGTCCATTTCATCTGCTGTTGAAGTTCTGATTGGCTGCGCTGGGCTGTGCAACTGCGGCAGCAAGGTGCCATCGCCAATCAGCAGTTCAGCAGCAGATAAAATAGACATGTCCACTAGGTGAACCCTCACAGAATACCTCCCCTGGACTTTACACGCAACATCATGACGACGACGATGACACTGGCATAAATGCGCCTGGATTGCCCATATAATTGCTACCGCAATAATAAACCACTGTTGTTCATAAATCTGACTTCTCCATACGTTCTGTTGGCAAAGCGCATTTCCAAACACTTCACCCAGACTGTCGAGACAATGAAGAAAATTGTGTTTATAAAGTGTCTTGGGCTAGTTTTCGAAATTTAGGACTCACTATTGCAGAATGCATGTTTTTGTGACTGTTATCACTAATCAAGAATCTACAGGCACTATTACGAAAGTTTGCATGCACTAGACGGCTTCAGTATCAGTATCGTGTGTACCCGATTCTAGCGTGCCTTCGATTGTAACGCGCACCCCTTTGCCGTGACCTAAAAAAAAAGCAAGGTCCTTTACACGTACCTCACCACGTACCTCATTATTTCATACAGAAATAGAACTTTCTCTCATTTGGAAAAGCTAAGATTTGATTTACTCCCAGTGCACTAGTGTTGCGATAAATTTTAAAAATTCGCAGTTTTGCTCAAAAAGCAAAGCACTGATTGCAATAGCAAATTAGTAGACAGCTATCTGAAAAGTAAGGATAGTAGTTTTATCGGCCGTACAAACACTTAAACATTTGCTTATTAACTAAATTTACAAGCATGGTGTCACACATGCACAAGCAAACATGATCATGTCTCGCTCTATGACAGCGGCAGTTTTTTATCAGAATGCTGAGCGAGCAAATCGACCTTTGCGTAGGCTCTCGCTTCAACGTGAACTAAGCGACGAGAACGCAGCATAGTGGTGCCTAGATGCGTAGACTGTCTCCATCACAGATCACTTTCAAGATAGGGGCGGCACAGTCGTGATACGCCGCAGCCGCCGGAGCAAAACGCCTCTCCTGTTTGCGCCAGACCCGCACGCAAGTTTCAGGAACTCTGAACACCCGTGATGCAGCCTGATTTTCACCCGTCTCCGCACATGTGATCACTTTCATTTTAATTGCGGCATCGTGATGAACACTCGCCATGTCTTCGCAGTCGGCACTTCCATGCTGATAGATCAAACGATGGTGAACTAACCTAAGCATGTGTACTACAGCACATGGACAAAGCTACGGAAGCTAGGCTCGAAGTGCATACGAGATGGCCATTTTGAGATGCCGATAGCGATATGATAACAGATTTAAGGTCGTACTCGATTCTAACACACACACAACTTTTGGACTCATGTTATAGGGAAAATAGCACACGTTGGGTGCAGAAAGGCGTCAGGCAGGGAGATACGATCTCTCCAATGCTATTCACAGCATGTTTACAGGAGGTATTCAGAGACCTGGAGTGGGAAGAATTGGGGATAAGAGTTAAAGGAGAATACCTTAGTAACTTGCGATTCGCTGATATTGCCTTGCTTAGTAACTCAGGGGACCAATTGCAATGCATGCTCACTGATCTGGAGAGGCAAAGCAGAAGGGTGGGTATAAAAATTAATCTGCAAAAAACTAAAGTAATGTTCAACATTCTTGGAAGAGAACAGCAGTTTACGATAGGTAGCGAGGCACTGGAAGTGGTAAGGGAATACATCTACTTAGGGCAGGGTGTGACCGCGGATCTGGATCATGAGACCGAAATAATTAGAAGAATAAGAATGGGCTAGGGTTTCGTTTGGCAGGCATTCTCAGATTGTGAACAGCAGGTTGCCATTATCCCTCTAGAGAAAAGTGTATAACAGCTGTGTCTTACCAGTACTCACATACGGGGCAGAAACCTGGAGGCTTACGAAAAGGGTTCTACTTAAATTGAGGACGACGCAACGAGCTATGGAAAGAAGAATGATGGGTGTAACTTTAATAGATAGGAAGAGAGGGGATTGGGTAAGGGAAAACACGAGTTAATGACATCTTAGTTGAAATCAAGAACAAGAAATGGGCATGGGCAGGGCAAGTAATGAGGAGGGAAGATAACCGGTGGTCGTTAAGGGTCACAGACTGGATTTCAAGAGAGTGGAAGCGTAGCAGGGGGCGGCAGAAAGTTAGGTGGACAGATGAGATTAAGAAGTTTGCAGGGACAACATGGCCACAATTAGCACATGTCTGGGCTAGTTCCAGAAGCATGGGAGAGGCCTTTGCCCTGCAGTGGGCGTAGCCAGGTTGATGATGATGATGATGTAATAACATGAAAGTATCTACATGTACTTGTGTTTAAAATACTCTTATATCCACACTTTATGTGTGATTGTATTGATACACCGGCCGCTACCGTGCCTTTCTGGGATACCAGAACTTTGTCAAGCTGAAGAAATTTCGGCTTTTTTTCTGGTTCCCCTTTTTTCACCTTGTATCCAGTGGTGAAAATAAAAATCATGATGATGATGATGAACTGTATGAACTTTTGACGTACAAGAAATGTAGCCATTGGCAACAACTTGTGGAGTATGGTCAGTTGTGTGATACCAGTGAAATTTCATACAGGGCTAGAGGCCTTCTTACAAAAAAAGAAAAAGTAAAAGATAATTCCCTTAATTTTGATATGCTCAAGATTCAATACCTTGTGATTAAATTGTCTATGGCAGCCCTATCAAGTCATTGGGATGTACACCTAGGCAAGAGAGACGTAATGCCAGTGACTGCCACAGAAAAGGAGAAACCACAGGAAATATCAATGGTAGGTTCTTACACAAGAAAGGAAAAAGGAAAGTAAAAAAAAGAAAAAGATGGGTGTGGTGACAAAACACGAAAAAGAAAAAAACACGGAGAAGGAATGATGGACACATGATCATGCATGTCAGGCAAAAGGTTGTCATTTTTGCAACTGTTTGCACAGTACTCGCTTGCACAGAACCATGTGTAGGATCCTGTGGTTTGGGGAATGTGTTGGTTATCTCGAGATGAAATGTATCATTAAAACTGATGGAGGACAAACTCTGATACACATGCATTTAGCCAGATCTTCCAGATTCAGAAAAAAAAACTGAAAGACCAGAGGAAAACTTAACAACGTGAGTGCACTAGGGTTCATATCATGACGGGAGATGTTGCAAGGAGCATAGAAATTGCAGGACTGGCGGCAATCAACACAGCATTCAGATGGACACTGCAAAGACCGAGTTGCCAACAAGCCTTTCTTGACTGTGACGCTATCATTATGGTCTGCGTTCTGCGAGTGGAAACAATTACTGATGATGACACAACCTTGCAGATTCTACGGTCGTTCTGGCAGCTTGAAGCAATGGGCATCACAGATTCTGGCGAACCATCCTCTCCTGAGTCCATTGCATGGTTGGAACAATTCGCAAGAAAAATGGCAGATACACCGTGGCGCTGCCTTGGAAAGAAGATCAGAAACAGCTACTTGTAAGCAACCGTGATACCGCGCTCGCACGTCTACAAAAACTGGCAAAGAGGCTATCAATGAATGAAGGATTATTGGAGCAATACAACACAGTCATCCGACAACACCTGGAGCTAGGACACGCTGAAGTGGTACCCAAGAGTGTTCTTATTGATCGGGCCCCCTATTATATGCCACATCGGGAAGTTATACCAGAGGAATCGCTGACCACCAAGCTCCGGGTCGTGTTCGATGCATCGTCACACGCTCAAGGCTTTCCATCACTCAACGACTGCCTGGATAAAGGGGTGAACCTCAACCCAGAGTTACTACAAGTACTGCTTCGCTTTCGGTGGTTTCCGGTTGCCATCAACTCGGATATCGAGAAGGCATTTTTACAAATTGAGATACAAGAGATAGACCGAGATGCATTCCGGTTCCTCTGGTTTGGTGCCATTCCCATCACCCAGAACAGTAACATTGTCGAATGGCACATGGCCCGGGTACCATTTGGATAAACATCAAGCCCTTTATGGCTCATGGTGACTATTCATCACCACTTGGACAACGCTTGTGAGGACAAAGCGCTTGCTTCTATTTTGAAGAAGTCCTTTTATGTAGACGATTTACTGGTGAGTGCAGAGACATTCTAAGGTGGTCTGAGCATCTATGAGCGATCAAAGGCAATTATGCGAGATGCAGGCATGGGTCTCAGAAAATGGAAGACCAATAACCAGCAACTACAGAACATTTTTGGCAACCAGGAGGAGCAAGTTGAAGGGGCATCAAGGGAATCAACTTCGGTTTTGGGAATGCAATGGGATGCCGAAACTGATTGCTTCAGATTTTCTTCCAAATCTATAGCCCTATACTTAACCTCAGCTCAGCCAGACGCAAAATGTACACTTCTCAAGGCTGCTTCCCAAATTTTCAACCCTTTTGGTATTCTCTCGCCTTTCACCATCACTGCAAAGCTTTTGTTTCAATGCGTGTGGTTTTTAGGCCAGTCTTGGGATGACCAGTTACCAGAGGAGATCAAGACGACGTGGACAGCATGGTGCACAGACGTAATCCAGCTTGGCTTCATCAAGATTCCGCACTGCGTGAGAAATGGGCTATATGGAGCGGTCGAGAAGGCAGAGCTGCATATATTCGTCGACGCCAGCCTGAAGGCTTATGGAGCATGTGCCTATTTGAGAACAGTTGATGACGGCGGAAATACAGCTACATCACTAATAGTAGCAAAGTCTCAAGTAGCACCTACCAAGATTTTAACACTGCCGAAGCTCGAGCTTATGGCTGCGGTAGTAGGAGCCAGAATATTAAAATATATCCGCTCATCATGGGATTCAACGCATTTTTCCTGCATCATGTGGACAGACTCAACGATCACACCGAGCTGGATCCGGGGTGACCGCAACAAGTTGGGTCAGTTCGTAAAGCACAGAGTGACTGAAATAGCAGCATTTGCTGACCCACTGCTATGGCGTTACTGCCCAAGAGAAGACAACCCGTCAGATTTATTGACTAGGGACGTATGTTTAAAGATTCTACGTACATGTTGCAGCTGGTGGAGGGGACCTGAATGGTTATCCCAGCCAAGATCAACCTGGCCGACAGACTCGGACATGAGCACACCGATCTACGAAGAGTCAGAGTGTGACACACAACATGCACTTCTTCAAGTGCCGAGAATAGTGGACACCCTGATTGACTTAAGGGAGTTTGGCAACCTACAGAAGCTCCTGCGTAGCCTGGGTATTTCAATTTGTGAATTGATGTTGTATTCAAACGTCAGTCGGATGGAACTATTTCGACAGAGGAGCTAAACAAGGCGGAAATGTTCTGGATCTGTCATGTCCAGCTCGAAGTATGCACGAATGACATTGAACACCTTTGGCTTAGAGACACTGTCCAGAAACACTCCACACTATGCGATCTCCACCCTTACCTTGATCACAGCGGGCAGCTTCGACTTGGTGGCTGACTTGAAAGAATTAACGCTACATATGACAAAAAGCACCTGGTTATTCTATTGCAAAGGCGTCCCTTCACAGCCTTAGTTGTTACTGAGGCTCACTGTAGAGTTTTACATGGCGGTGTGGCAAGCACTACGATGCAGATTCGACAGCGTTACTGGATTATACATGCTCGACAAGAAGTTAAATGGATCATCAATGCTTGCTTCCTCTGCAAAAAATACAATGGCAAACCTGTAAAGGTGCAATTTGCACCAATGACTGAAGACGGGCTTCTCACATCACAGCCGTTTGAAGTTGTGGGATTAGACTTTGCAGGCCCACTAGTATATGTAAAGCAACATGAGACTGATGGAGTTACATGCAAAGCTTATATTCTGTTGTTCACATGTGCGACCAGGAGAGCTGTACACCTTGAATTGACAAGTGGAATGTCTACAAGCTCCTTCTTACTAGTATTCCGTAGGTTTTTGGCTCATAGAGGAGTGCCCGCAACACTCTACTCTGATAATTCTCTCGCATTTAAGAGAGCATTGCGAGACCTATGGGACATTTGGAACACCATGAAGAGCTCTCCATTTGCATCTTTGCTCTTGACGCATCGCATAGAACGGAAATTTATTATGGCAGGTGCGCCTTGGTGGGGCGGCTGGTGGGAGAGACTTATCCGATAAGTTAAGTCATCTTTACGCAAAGTGCTGGGAAAGAGCAAGCTCAGCAGCGAACAAACTGAGACTGTACTGCTGGAGGTAGAGGCGGTTATCAATTCATGACCCCTAACCTATACATATACGGATGCTAAAGAGCCCCTTCCACTATGTCCTGCTCATTTACTGGTCGGGAGCTCATTTCTTGCCTCTCCAGAGTGAACCAACAGTGACGACGAAGCTCGAAGTGCACAGGCTACGCGACGTGACCTCACCAAGAAGTTGCGATACCACCAGATGCTTGTGGACCACCTGTGAATCCGATGGGAGAAAGAATACCTCCTCGAGCTGTGGGCACTTCACCTCTACCCATCGCATCCTAGTAGCGGTCTACAAGTAGATGATGTAGTACTAATCGAAGAACCTAACATCTCTAGAGGTATTTGGCCACTGGGACGAGTCGTGGACGTCTTTCTTGGTCAAGATGGAATAATCCAAGCCTACCGTGTGAAAGCTCAAAATGGCAAACTCATAAGAAGGCCAGTGCAAAAATAGTACAAGCTTTAGTTGGACAACGCTACTTGGGGGCGGGAGTATGTAGAAACAGATGAATAAACGGGGCAGGCGGGCACTGCAAAAAGGAGAAGTTGGAACAATAAGTAGCTCTTTGTCTGGTTTCTTCGCGTCTCGTGAGTTTTATACAGAGATTTAATTCTTTTTTGCGTGTTCGATTAGTTTGTAGAGTTTCTTTTTCTCTTTGTGCTGGATTTTCTTTAATGAATGACTTGCAGTGTAGTAACAAACGACTTCATCACTTCATGCGCTGAGGCTGTGCCTGGGCAATGATTAAATAATTGGAAGAATCTGTGACTAGGTTCTGTGATGAGGGCAGGCCCAGGACGTCGCCCCTGACTGGCCAGTCAGTATTATCCACCGAGCACACCTCAACCATGGACCGCGGTTCATGGTCGTGGGCATCCCCACAGTCCGTGGGCATCCTTGGAACAGCAGGGCTGCCTCCTTGCTCTGCCTGGGGACGTGCTGCCACCGCTTCACGAACTGACACTGCCTCCTTGCTGCCAGCTTTCCGAACACTGCAGCACACGCTCTTCTCTTCCTTCTCTTCTCCTTTTTCAGTTTGCCGCCACCTGTTTTTCTGGGCTGTGGCTTGTTCCTTCTTGGGCTTGTGTTGCACTTGTCTAGCACATCTCCCAACACAGGTACAACCTCAAGTGCATATCATGAACACAAACCTCAATGGTGAGGACATGCACAGCAGCTCTGTCTGTCCTGATCGTTCATGTTTGTGCGAACATGTTTTTTCAAGTGTGCTGCTTCACTAAAAACATGGGTTACCATATAGCGCATCAGTACCTGTCAAGCAAGTTCACAGTCATCTCTCATAGCCCTATGTATTTCTCACCTCGCAGCAGCACTAAATGGTAGGCTGTAGGTATGTAGCTCTGGTCGACACTTGTGCATTTTAAATGCTACTTGCTCTTTAGTGAAGCACAATACCGGAGCAAGTCTATTCTGTTTAGACATAGTGCAGGGGCCATCGTCTCAGGTTTTCAGAAACACTTTTGCATGGTGTCCGATGCAGCACTTCAGTTAGCGATAGGTATTCCGACCACTGGCTCATTCAGTCAAGGTTAAGTGAAACAGATATCCCCAGAGGTGATTCGTCCAGGATAAGGCCCCTTCTAGTGCTTCGATAGGTAGCCTGTTGGCTTCCCACTGCCTCTACGATGGTAACTAACCATGATCTCTAGCTGCACCCAAAGACGTGATCAGTGAGTACAATGAGCCAGGTGTGAAAGCCATCTTCAATAAAATAGCTTAGGTATCTGATAGTGGGATTTGAACCAAGTCTCCCAGCATAACAGCCCAACGCTCCCTCTAGGCCATAGAGGCATAGACGGCACTAGTGAGTAATAGTGTTACCTTATGAAGGTGGTTTGTTGAGTACATGGTTCTGAGCAAAAGAATATCAGCAAATAGAATAGGAAAACAGAAAATTAAACCAAGAGAAGGCAAAGACTAAGTTGAGGGTGGGCGCTGTACTTACAAGTGACAGTATAACGTTCTCAACAGACTGAATGACGCATGCATAAAAGCAGATGCATACTTCTACATAATAATCACATATGACTGCTTATCTAAGGAGCTCTTTGCTTGGCAGGAACAGGAACGACATGCTCAGTCAGGGTCCACCTTCTTGATATGAAAAGCCTCCAGAATTTCACTTTCCTACTGTATCCTTGCTTTCCCAATAGTAATTGACACAGTTCCAATCTGCACTGTACAACCACACTGCTTGCAATGCAATGCAATGTCAGATAGCTGCCCATGCTTGTAGAAACTATAGTTTGGCATGTTGCCGCATCCTGCCTGTGACAGCTGTGTGTTTTCCCTGTTCCCGACAAGATTTGTCTTGATGCCATTAGCAAGAGAGCGGCAGAGATCCGCTGACTGGTTTGTCCAATTTGAGGAGTGTTTAGTATGGGGTTTTGCATCATATCAGTTTTGACCGTTACTGTTCTCTATACCTTCTGTGGCTTCAGCTGTCTCTAGAACTACCAAAAGACAACAACATACACCAATAAGACTTAGTGGTTTATTGACCATAGAAACTTGTAATGTGATCACTGTATCTAAATTAACAAGCATGGTGTTAGCGCACACATGCACACACCACACTCGATGACCACAGACGCTCGCTGTCAAAATGCTGGCATGAGGAAGCACAGCAGCAGCAGCGAGCAAAGTGTCCTTCCTGCTGCCTATTGCTTCAACACAAACCGAGCCACAAGAGCACAGCACCCACACAGCTATGAGCTGTTGGCCCACCTAGAATTTGCCCCCAAAGCAGATCGCTTTCAAGATAAAACCCGCATGGCCACACATTGCTGCCAAGGTACAACCCCCCCACCTCCCCTCCCCCCAGTTCCATGCGCACGATGAAAGAAGATGCGTTCTCCACTTTCCTCCCTTGTGCACGCAAGATTGAGCCATAATCGTCGCCTCACCCTCGCATGCTTTCGCTCGCGCATACAGCATATAGCGCACGGAGATGGTGTTATGGCCTTTAGACTTTGTACGGAACATCAGGGCAACGGCGACGGCAAAAATGCACCTAGAGTGTCCAGACAATTGCCGTCACAGTAAAATATTCTTTGTAATCCATGACATCACAGACAGCAACATACCATTGCCGAGGCTTTGAAACAAAATTCATAAAATGAAACCTTGACCTTCAATTTATCTTCTAATAATCTACTTCTTCTGATGAAATTAATGAAAATAGTTTTCAAACAATACTTTATTCATCTAAATTGATTTAGTGTTTTTCTTGAGTGTTCCTTTAGCCCGCCCAACAAGCGAAAATATCTGTCTCGGTCGGATGTCTGGTACCACCCAACACATGCACGTACTCAGTTTTGCAAAATTTTTCACGTAATAAGTGCCTTTCACAATGTCACAGGATGAGGGCAGCACATTTTGTTTTTCTTAATGCTTGAAGGGCTTTTTGCACGATTTGTGACTTGAAGCGCTGACAGGATGACAGCATTTTCTGCACATGTGTTTTATGGATGAATTCCACCTTATTTAAGTGAATCAGATCATTCTAGTGCTGTCGGTGAATACATTTCACATTCAGACAATTGGCGAACGTTGGGTGAAAGCACTTGAGAATACAGCGACCATGAGGAGCCACCATACCTGTAATGCAAATACTGGGCTTCACCCAGGAAAGTGCTTTGAGGACTACCACACAGTACTCAAGTACTGTTGAAAGCCTCAGGGGCTTCTGAGAAGTCTCTGAAATAAATTACTTTACACGCATTCATTTACCTGAACACTCTTTCTGCGCGGTGCTTAAGCACAACATGGCTCCTGACTGGAACAACCGCAAATTAGGTAATTGTTTGTGACCACAAATGGTTAGTTTGCTTGCTACAGCTTTCCTTTTTTCCCTACTCTTTCACTTTTTTTAGCATGCCACCAGCTCCTTCTACATCAGGCACAAGACAGCACCAACTTTCCCCAAGGTAATAAACCCTGTCGAATTACCGTGTGAACTTCTGTCTGCATCTCATAGAATAACAAGCCACTGGCAACAGGACACTGGAAATCAGAGCCGGAATAAAATGCATTCTCGCCTGCCTTACTGAAGTCATTGAAAACATTCCAATGATTCAGCGTGGTTTACCAAAGCTCTAAGAACATCGCAACACATTCACTCTGAGGGGAGTTTGCATACTTTGAGGCTTATGTTCTGTGCAAAACAATAATAATAATCTATCTTGCATGCTTTCCCTTTCTTTAAAGCTCCGTGTCCAGTACTCTCAGTTCAGTAATGGCGCTTACATATCCAAGTGACACAGCTTTCCTGACCAGAAAATAGTGAGTGCAGAGTGGTGGAGAATGCACACTAAACGACGGTTATTGCCCGGGGACAAAGCGAGCCCCAACGAATGAAAAAAAGTATGCATGAGAATTAAATAAAATGTCGAACATGGCAACTGTCGGCACAGCAAAAACAAAATTAAACATCATCATCAGCCTGTTGTATGACTAAGGCCTCTCCCAGGGATCATTACCTTCACCAAGTGGACCACCATTGTGCCTGGAAGTTTTCTAATCTTACCACTTCTGTGTAACCCTTTGACAATGTTTCCTTGCAGAACGATAAACATGCCAAAAGAAAGGCACTCTTGCTGTCCTACAGTAAAATAAAATCAAATCAAATTGTGGACTTGACTATCCGATTAATTTTGTGCGACTGGCGTTTTTAAGCATGCACCTTTCAAATGGTGTTTGTTAAGTACAAAAGTGTTTTTGCATTCCACTGCTATCGAGGTGCAGTTGTGGCAACTGGGAATCAAACCTTGCGTTCAGCAATAGAACACCCTGACCCATTGTGACCGTTATGTACAAGCACCCGGACGAGAAATAATACTATTCACACTAACGTTTCATCACAGCTGTGCATGTCTTTATTCTTGGGGAGGCTTCAGTGCCTGTAACAGAATGTGACCTTGCCACACAAGGTAACAAGCGTTCGCGCCCAAAGCACAGGCGAATCAACAATGTGCCATGGTGGGCCAGTTGGTTTTGTGACATGGTGGAACACTGTGTTGCGAAGCAATACCAGGAACAAGGACGTGAAGAGCTTAGACACTAGCCAGGCATAAGTGCAGACTATCGTATTTGCATGATTCTACCATGCCCTCAGTTGTAAAGCAGTTATATTACCACCAAAATATTTAAACAATAATAACTTGGTGCCGATTCTATCGCGTGCGTCAAGTTACGAAGCCTGAGTCAACACATACAACACAATTTACACAATTTTATGGAACATGCAAAGGCACAAAGACATGCGCACAGCTGAATCTTAGCGGCTAGTCGTTGTTGTTGTTGTTGTTGTAGCCTGTGGCACGTGTGGCTCCTACCCACGATGGGGGATTGGCCAAGAAATGGATGGATTATTCCAAAATAATATATAGCATAAATTTCCTAATATCTATGGGAATAGCATTGAATAGGGTTGAATAACCGGCTAAAATAAAATCAGGAAGGTGCTGTTGATGAGAAATAATTAATTTAAAAGTAATAATAAAAAATAGAATTTAGCAGGGCATGCGTTTAGATTCTGTAAGGAATGTTTGGACAGCGAAGCATGCATCCCTGTGGCTGAAACCCAAAGTGGACGCCCCGAACGAAAGAATTGCAGGTTCTGTCAAGTCCAGGCCAATTCTTCTAAACGGCATCTCCAACAATCTTTTTCTTAACGCAGCAAAGCGGCTAGTCACTGTTGGAATCTGACAAAACCTCCTTTTCTTCTATTGACCACAGAAAGTCATCATCAATTCCATCTAATGCATTAGAAATGCCACACATACAGCAAACTGAAAATTGGCGACCGCAAACCATGGCAGAAAATATTCATATATATCCGTTCGATGGCAGTGTGGCTAGCTACCTTGCATTGAGCTTCCTTATTTTTTGCTTAGTAAGAATCGGTTTCGTTTTTGATTTTGAGTAGAATTAGTTACGATTGTAACGCGCATGCAAATTTTAATGCATGTTTTATCCAAAAAATGTGCATGTTAGAATCGTGCAAATAGGATATCAACGGTGTAATGACAGCAGCGTAAAAATCATAAATGGGGATGATAATTAGCAACATGCACAGTGAGGTCACACATGGTCGAAATGCCTTGTATTTCCCACTAAACGCGATTAGTTCTTCACGTCTCTTGTTCATAGTACTTGCAGAGCAGTGTTCCACCATGCCACCGGTGTATTAAACAGCACCAAATACAAGTGCACCCCTGGTAAAACTTATGTACACTGTCGTCCTTTATGAAAGGGAACACATGAGCGCGTGGCCTGCGCTCTGCGGTGGCTGCCTACAGTGCCATCAACAGACAGCTAAAGAAAGGATGGATGGATGTTATGAGCGTACCCTTTGGAACGGGGAGGTGGGTTGTGCCACCAAGCTCTTGCTACTATGCTGCCTAATATCCTACCTAGGTTAACCAATGAAAAAAGAAAAAAAAAACACTGAACTACCACGTCCAAATTTTCTGATCCCCTATTGCGAACTGTGCTTTTTTACGTCTCCGTCTTTTGTCGTTTCCCTACTTTTCTTCCACCAATCCTCCAATCGCCTCTTACAAATGTCTATTACGGACCTGTTTGCTTTACCACTGCTCCCGCTGAACCCAAGGGCTTCAAGGAGGCCAGTGGTGCCTAAATCGACCGCTGGGTAGAGAGAGGTCTTCACATTCTAATAAAATATGCTCCCTCATTTCCCTAGCTTTACCGCAGCAAGCACATGCTTCTTCTTCCTTCTTATATCTCGCTTTATAGGTGCGTGTTCTAAGGCATCCCGATCTCGCTTCGAAAAGTAATGAGCTTCCCTTTGAGTTATCATAAATGATTTCTTTCCTGATTTCGTTTTTTTCCTTTTAAGTAGTTACTCATGGCAGGTTTTTTTTTCCATGGCCGCCAGCCATGAGATTAATTCAGCCTCTCTGACTTTCCGCTTGACCTTCTTTGTTGCTGTGTTGCCCACCCCACAGGCCGCATACTTGCTGGTAAGCTTCCTAGTTCTTTTCCTCCACTGTGAATCAATGTTTTGCCTGTACAGATACCTGAACACTCTCCCAGCCCATTTACTTTCTTCCATATTCCTCAGCCGTTCTTCATACTCAATTTTACTGCAAGCTTCCCTCACTTCAAAACTAGTCCAGCCCATATCCCCCTGCACAGCTTCATTTGTAGTCTTCCCGTGAGCGCCCAAAGCGAGGCGACCCACTGACCTTTGGTTCCCGTCGAGTCCTGATTGTACCTCTGATTTAAAGCAAACAACCGCATATCCAAAAGTAAGTCCTAGAACCATTACCCCTTTCCACATACCTCGGAGGTAGCGCTCTGTGCTTCATTATGGCTGCATTTCTCTTCCCCTTGACTGTTATGGTTTTTTCCTGTGTTTCCATATATCCATTGCCTTCGTTTATCCATATACCAAGGGATTTATATTCTGTTACCCGAGGTATTTCTTGGCCCTGTATCTCCACTGTCTGTTCACTGTTTTCATTGAATACCATAACATCTGATTTTCTAACACTAAATTTCAAACCTAAATTGTTGCCTTCCTGTCCATAGATATTAGCCAGACGTTGCAAATCACTTTGCTTGTTAGCGAGCAACACAATGTCGTCCGCATAAAATAAACCTGGGAGTTGCTGCTCTATTACTGTACCTGCCTGTTTGTATGAGAGATTAAACCCGATATTACTTCCTTCTAGCGCCCTCTCCATCCTCACCATGTACATTATAAACAGCAGCGGGGATAAAGGGCACCCCTGCCTCAGTCTTTTGTTGATATGAACTTTCTCCGCGCTCCTCATCCCTTCCCATTCAACGCAAACGGTATTTTCTAGGTAAATCTCAAAAGCTGTTACCTAAGCCGTCCCCTTCCAGAATATCCCACAACATGTTGTGGTCTACGTTGTCGTAGGCTCCTGTAATGTCCAAAAAGACCACATACAACGGTCTGCTTTCTGCTTTTGATATTTCAATGCACTGAGTAAGAACAAATAAGTTATCATCTAAATGCCTACCTATCCTGAAGCCATTATGAAGCTCTCCCAAAATGCCATTATTCTCAGCCCATGCTTGCAGCTTTAATTTGATTGCCTGCATTGCTAGCCCGTATAATACCGATGTAATGGTCAACGGTCTATACGAGTGAATTCTGTCTTTCTCCCCCTTACCTTTATAAATTAAATTCATTCTACTTTGTTGCCAACTGTCTGGTATTCGTCTATCTTTTAAAGTTCTTTCCACTGCTTTCACCAGAGCTTCCTTTCTTTTTGGTCCCAGTTCATTTATCAGCCTAACGGGAACCTCGTCTAGCCCTGTAGCTGTGCGCTTAGGAATTTTCTCTTCCGCTTTCTTCCAGTCTAAATTTGTCAGCACCAGCTCCTTTTCCACTTGGGTCTCTTTCATGCTCTTTTTTTTCTTCAAATACAACCTCGCCCTTGCCTTGGAAAGATTTGGCTGTTACTTTTTGGATGTAATTTATTGCCGCTTCTCCTTCCAGTCTGTTTTCATCTTCGTCTAGGATATGTTGTTGTATTGTTGTTGACTTCCTGCCTAATAATTTTATGTGATTCCAAAATATTCTAGGTGCGGCCTTCCTTGCAAAAGCATGTTCACTTTTGGCGTCATCTATTGGCAAACAAAATAACAAGCCATGGCCAGTGGACTAGCACTGCTAGATTATGCTCCCTCTCTGCTGGAGCAATGCGTGATGCCTGCAGCGCGTCGTCTGCTGCTGACAAATCGAGAGTGGTGCACGAGCATGATCGAAACGCAGAAGCTCTGCCTTTCGGCTTACGCCGGTGGCACTTCGCCTAAACTAGACCTATATAGGTAAAGAGCGATGCACTCAGGGGAAGGTTTCATTGTTCTTCTTCTGTAACTGAATGATACTCTGTATCATGCAAGCTCCATGGCTTCGTTGTGGAACTCGCATTTGCTTAAGCCACCACTGAATACATTTCCAAGAACACAATATGCAGCATTATAGTTCTCCAACGAATAAAGGTGTGAATGTTCATGGAAACATGCTTAGCTTCAGCTGTATTGTTCCTG
The DNA here is from genome assembly GCF_038994185.2 of Dermacentor albipictus. NCBI lineage: Eukaryota > Metazoa > Arthropoda > Arachnida > Ixodida > Ixodidae > Dermacentor > Dermacentor albipictus. The sequence goes on along the minus strand of NC_091828.1, from coordinate 612,927 downwards.
CGTCGCGAATGAAAGTAGAAATGGCAGTTTAGACTCGCTTGAGGATAAATTTCAAGCCGACCTTGCATGGCACTAATCCCCGAATTCGAGCGTGTTCGTACACGCGAGGATCTGCGTGGACTTCAAAAAGACTACGGTAGCGGTTCCCCATTGGCTAAATGATCACTATGTGTGTGCAATAATCGGCAGCAGTCCTTCAATATCACTGCATGGTTTTCAGCCGAGTGGCAGCGCTATGATCGGTTCGGTCGGTGGACCAAGTTCGAGACTAGGATCATTTAAGAATACCGGGGTAAAGATAGTAGTGATAATGCGCTACTTCATACGTGTAACATATGGGCTCGAAAATATTACGAGAGGGAAAGGTAGGATGCTGACCGCCTTGCCGGTCAGCATCCTACCTTGATAAGACCGGCTTGATAAGAAGTGATAGGGGCATGTGTAGCTTAATTCCTTTTTTGTGGGCCACGAGGCAGAAGGCCACCAAATGGCTCGTGTTCCATTCGAAGAAGGCGAAAAAATTATTGAACTTAGCATTGCTGGCTACAGCCAGCGGTATATTGCATCGACTACAAGGAGGCCACTAAAAACAGTAAACAGGACCGTTCAGGCTTTCAAGAAGGGATGCCGTGTGAAGGACGCTCCGCACAGGCGCAGACCTCGGGCAACAACTGATGACGAAGACCGTGCGATTGTGGCTGCAGTAGCACTGAGGCCGCAGACAACAGTCCCTGAAGTACTTAAGGAACATGGCATTAAGGCATGCAAGACGACTGTGAAGCGCCGCCTCGCAGAAGCTGGTCTCAAAAAGAGGGTTGCTTGCAAGAAACCGCTGCTACGAGACACCAACAAAGCCAAACGCCTGCAGTTTGCGAAGGACCATGCAGATTGGACTACCTCCGACTGGGAAAGTGTTGTATTCACCGATGAGAGTTCAATCACGACCCGGTGGGACCAGAGGCAAAGACTGTGGCGCCCAGAAAACGGCTGGTAGGTGTCGTTTTATACTTCAAGTTTATTATATCACTGTAAGAAATGCTGAAAAAGCTCTACCGGACGGTTACCCTGTTTTATACATTGTATATATTGTAGTGTTTTATATCGCGTATACGGCAGAGAGAACTTGATATTCAAGGCACAGTATTCACCAGTGTTAAAGTGGAGTTGAGTTCTCTAATATTACTAATATTATTACCCTCATCATTATTAGTTCGCATTTAAAGATACTTTAGCACATGCTGAAAGTATAGACACGGAAGAGGGGACAGTAGGCTGGCAACTGCCACAAACAGAAGCACACCACCAGCCCAATTGCTGTTTAGATAAGAGAGAATAGAAAATAGCAAAATAACTTGAAAGAAATAGGAAAGTGAATGAAAACCTAAGACATGAACAGCCAGTGATAAATGCGCGTGCTATGTAGCACAGCAGAATACCGCATGTTTGCCGTAAAGGAAGGGTATTCAAGATAAGTTAAGCGACTGTTGGTTTGGTGTCAATGCACGATCTAACGATACTTTTCTGCAGTTACAGACCAGAATACCTCCAGCGAGTGGCTGCAAGTGGGCGTTCATCAGCGTGCATGTGGGGCCTCGTGACCAAAGAAGGGCTTGGTACACTAGTCTGCATAGAAGACAGATTCACATCTGCCGCGTACTGCTCAATCCTGGACGAAGTGATGGTGCCCTACTTGCTCAATGGGCACTTCCCGGAAGGTGATTACACGGTCTCTGCATGGACTGTCGGCCGGCGACCATTGGGGTGCCATAAATGAGGAGTGGGAGCGCCTGAGAAGCAACAGATCACTAACGGCCGCCTTGTATAATTCGCTACCCACAAGAATGGCAGCTGTCGTCGCAGCAAATGGGGACGCCACGAGGTACTGGGAAGTGCGTTGGCACAACATATTACAGCTTTTTTTTTTTTTTTTTTGGTGCTGAACACAAAATAAAAATTTACATATATTATTTATGTCAATAAATGTATTGACACCTATTTTTGCATTTTGTGCTTGCGTCTTTTACATACAGATACATTAATTAAAATATTTACAAACATTTCATTGGAAAATCTTTTTCCTTCAAGTTCCTCACGTAGCAACATCTCCTTCGCTGTCATCTTGGTCAGGGTGCTTTGATTGTGCATGGCGTTAGAGTATCAAGCGCAGATATACTAAACGATGGAGAACTTTCTCTGCCGACAGACCAGTACTTTCCGGGTAAGTGAGATTCTGCCTCGAAGGAAAATTTCTGCAGCATTCAGTGATACACTTTCGAAAAAGCACACCTTCCCAACCTTCCCCTGAGTGCATTGCTCTCACCTATATAGCTCTAGTTTAGGCGAAGCGCAACCGGCGTAAGCCAAGAGGCAGGGCCTCTGCGTTTCGATAGTGCTTGCGCACCACGCTCGATTAGCTAGCAGCAGACGACGCACTGCAGGCATCGCCCGTTGCTCCAGCAGAGAGGGAGCATAATCTGGCAGCGCTAGTCCACCGGCCATGACTCGTTATTTTGTTTGCCAATAGATGACGCCAAAAGCTGACGTACTTTCTTTAGCTGTCGGTTGGTGGTGCTGTAGGCAGCCGCCGCAGAGCGTAGGCCACGCACTCGCGTGTTCCCTTTCATAAAGGACGACAGTGTACAGCATACTTCAAGCATGAGACAGAAACAAATAAACCTCAGAGGCTTTATAAGAGTGATGGGCAGTGAGGCCCTTAACACAGTGGTCTGACACTGCTGTAATTTGCTTCGCCATCCTCAGTTCTCTTTTTTTTTTCTGCACAAGAAAAACAAAATAACAGCTTAACTGGTTGATTGAATCAAGTTGTGCTCTCCTAGGTGGCAGAGTGTGCAAGACAATAATGTGACGTGTTCTTTCCAAAGTGCACGACTGTTCACAGTATGCATGACAATGTATCATTACGATATTCAATGCATGACCAGTTTCCTGGTAGCTTACATCATAACATTACTGCAGTCTGCCATGGATGTCGAATGTCCATGATGCTCTGTGATCCAGCATTCATCGAACAGGTAATGTGAGGTTCTATGTTGTACAGTTGAGTTGCGGTAATCAAGTACTGAAGAAGTGTGAAAAATTGCTCCAGGTAAAACTCATTAGCAGGAAAGGAGCGGTGACGAGATGGCACGGCCTGCCAATGGTAAGTTGAAGAAGAGAAAGACTTCTGTTTTGCCTCCCACAGCTGTCGTGTGACCACTACATCGACTTTCTCAATGAAAACAGCCAATTCTAACTTCGTTCGAATTCTTCCACGTTCAGAACAAGGTTCTCATATTGTAGAGTGTTGCAGCTCGAGGTGGCGTTAGGGCAAGGAATCCACCAAGCCCATCAACGAATACATCCAGTAGTAGGAATGAAAGGAAAAAGGTTTATTTGACATTTGCTACGCGACTCCAGTTACGGAAGCTCACTCCATGCAGGAGTATGTTAAACGTCCAAGTTCACATCAGGACACAGCGGCCCCACTGCACGAAAAGTCTCTGCTTTTAATACCGTTGTCTTCTCTAGGCGAGTTGACTGGGAAATCTGAGGACTGTAATCACAGCCAATCACAATCGTTGAATCGGCTGTGATACCATACTCATGCTATCGTAATGCGCCACAGCACCCGCTCACCCGAAGCACTGAATAGACGAAGACCTGGGAATCCACCGTCGATGCTAGGCTTCAGTAGCATTTGACGTTGGCCCTGTTCATCATTAGTTCGGGCTGCCAGGTAGTGGTGGGGTTGGGTGTCTTTTGTGGAGCCCATCAGCAGTCGCTGCGTTGACTTCTTGCTAGACGCTGATGGATGGGCAGGGGTTGCCTCGTGGGAAACGCCTCTGGCCATGTTAAGACGTAACATGAGACATTTTCTTGCTCTTCCATTTCTGTTCTCATAAAATGAAGCAAAATCAATATGCATTCTGAATGGTTTTATTTACAGTTATAACGCAGCTGAACATGCATGGTTTCGTGTACAATTTCTGTAATGCCAGTTTCAGTAATGGTGTTTTACACTGACTTAATAACAAATGCAATGTTTTTCTGTGATGTCATAACCACATCACCTACGTATCTGCAAAAACACAGCCATTTTGCCTCCTTCAGCTCGCTTATACATTCCTAAACATTAAAATGATTGAAACTGTGATGTAGAAAACTCATCACTTTACCCAAACATAACCAGACCATCAGCTGTTTGCAAGTACAAGAAACCAATAAAAAGGCACAAAAACTACATGTTAAATAATAAGCAGTACAGAGAGAGAACCTCTTTAACTGGATCTTCGTTATCTGCACTTGGACCAGATGAAAACTTGGCCACAGTTATTAGAAGAAAGGGGCACATGGGCCATTTTTCAAGACTCTAATATGACGAAAACTCTAACATGAAGTACCGCTGAAGCAGTTAACTGTTCTAGACAAACAGGCAGCATCTTTGATGGTGATTGTGATTTCCTGCTTGTCGTTGCAGAATTTTGGGCAAAAGCAAATAAACTCCTGCAGTTCGGAGGCTTTCCATATCATAAAGAAAGATGCATGGATTGCATCAGCAACACATCTATAGCTGTTTATTTGGAAGTGAGATTCAACTCTTTCTCTTTGCCGTGTTGAACCTGTATGCATATGCATTACTCCACGTTCTTTCTGCTTGGCTGAGGCAAAAAAATTAATCAGTAGTAAGTGTAGCGCCCATGGTGTCTGGTTCTCTGTCCTTTGTCCCATTTTGCGCTACAGCGGCTTAATGAAACATTAACCAATTCGTCCAAGAACAAGTTATGCTGAGTTACTATACATCGAAGTGCAGAACAAAAAGAAATGCCAAGGCTGAATTGGTGCACACAACCAACAGCTGAATGGAGTGATGCACAATGAACAAAGCTCATGTACATCTGCACTCTTGTGGTATGCATTTCCGTCATATATGCAACTTTCTTCTGCCAACTTTAACAACCAAATCAGCTCAGTTTGTCCCTAGCACATGACACAACCAACAAATATGTTATCACACTTTCCTCAGCAACTTTGGCTCCTCAGCTGATTTCACCTGAACTCAACAGAATTCAAATTAAACAAACATCACCTTAAGCACAATGTGCCTACAGGCACAGCACATTCTAAAGCAAACGCTTTTTACAAATATTCGGCCCTGTCCGGTGGCACTTTGTTCTGAAGATGAATGTATACCGACCAGGTTTTGATTCTTTTACAAGTAAACACCATGTATAGTTTACTTACCTATGACAATGTGAGAAGAAATCGCATGACTATAGAGAGCTGGCTAGAGAAAGCCAATTTGGCTAGCCCTCACAAAACAAGCACAGTCTGGCAGCGACACCTGAAGAAGTTGTCCTTAGGTGAATTGAGTTTAAGCACTGGAGGATGAAAGGTGCTTGACAATGGTAGACAGTCAATGGCAATGGTAGAAAGAGTCACCAGCCGTGCTTCCATGACAAAATGATGGCACAAAACAAAGCACACACTCAGTATCGGTACTTGGTGGAGTAGTCCTTGGGCGAGACGACCAAGCCACGTCCCTTGCGGGCTCCTCGGTACACAGTCTCGATGATGTCGATCATCTCCTGCTTGTCCTCCAGAGCCCAGTTGATCTTGTTGTTGTTGCCTGTGCCCAAGTCGATCATGATGTGCTTGTTGCGGAAGAAGAACATCACTGTGCATGGGTCGTACAACTCGTACATCTTGTTGAAGTCTGGAACTTCGGAGATGTCCACTAGGTAGAGGGCAGCAAAGTTCTTCACCTGCACGTTGCCAACAAGCAACTGATTAGCATCAACCTAATAAGTTGTTTTCTGCAAACACTTATTCTTAGAAGTACTAATTGTCTATTCTACATAATAACCTCCTCAGACAATGTCCACCTCTGAGTATAATGGCTTTCATCACTTTTAACGTTAAACCAAAAATGATAAGCTAAAATAACCTGGTGCAAGATAAAGCCACTGCAAGCTTGTTAGCAATGATTCCCATGTACCAAGGAAGGGTAGCTGCCGTATGATTCTTGTCATTCCAAAATTGTCAAGTATGGAATTGCTCTGCTCTGCTTGGAGTCTGCCCTCAGGAAATGGTGTACACACACGATGCAGACCTCGTTCGTTCAGATCAAGCGACTTAAAGTAGCACGGTTCCCCGACTCGTTGGCGACATCAGTCACCAAAACCCTTTTCAGAAGGTTAAAGGTACCAGTGCCACAAGGGAGGAAGAAAGTGCCACAACCGTTATACCTGCAGTGATTCCTTATGTTCATAAGGTCTCCCATAACCTCAAGAAAGTGGCAGGCTGTTATGGCGTACCTATTGCCTTTTCTGACCCCGTCAAACTGGTTTGATTCTTTTTAAGAACCACTCGCGAGGAGACCGGTTCACAAGGCTGTGGCAAGAAACATTGCACATCCTAAGGGAAATGCAGTACAGGGGTGGTGTAAGAAATTTCCCTTGAGCGTGGCAGACAGACAGGAGAGGACAGACTGGACGCTGCATAAATGAACGAGCCAGGGAATGCGAACTAAATCTAATGAAAGATGGCGTGGCACATTTGCCAGCGCACTGCAAGACCTGCACGTGCAAACCACATTTCCATGAGATTAAGATTCTTGGTAGAAGCACAAATCAAACAGCATGTGAGCTAATGGAAACTTATATAAAAAAGAAAGGTTCAAGTTGCATTAGCGATACATCTGTCTTGCTCTACAAATCAGAAATGAGATAGTTCGACCGCTTGATTATGTAGGTTTGTGAATGTCCTGCGCATGCGTGTATGCGTACATATATTCCTAGGTCACCTCCCAAACTAAATCGGTTGGGAGTGCCACCCGTGTTGTCTTCTATGTATCTTTCTTTTGTGTGTGTTTTAACTTGCAGCAAAATACATGTCTTTTAAACAAAATAACAATGTACAAAAATAGCCACTCCAACGTCATAGGATAGAAAATACAAGAATAGATAGTAAGCAAAAGAATTAACTCATAAATAAGAACAAGAAAGCATACAGAATGCAAGAAACAGCAAAAAAGGAAAGACTTTGTGCTTTTTGTTAAAGTTATGCAGAGGAATAGGAACTTATGAGTTGGTGGAATTTACCAGGATTTGCTTTGTTTCAGAGACAATGAAATCAAGAAGAGCGTTCCATAACCGAATGGCATGAGGAAGTGGCAACCAATTGAATGCATGAGCTTTCCCATAGATGCACAAGGTGCAACTTGAAGCTGTGAAGATTTTCTAGCTGCATGATTGTGATCATACTTGTGAGGTAATGATAAGAGTGCAAAATCATGATGCGCACTTAAGGGCGGAAGTGAAACATCAAGTTTTATTTACGAGATGCTTAAATTGTAGGTTTAGTTGAGTGAGATAAACCTAGTGGTCCTATTCTGAACTGATTACGACAAGCTGATCAGGCTATGATAAGGTGCCCGAATTGGAGACCATCAGCACATATGGTAGTAATGCGATGGGTCCAGGAAAGGCTTGGTACGAGATTAATGCCTAAGTACTTGTATGAAGCAGCTAGAAAAACCAAGATATTATATAGCAGAGTGTGGGTGTAGGCCAGTTGGCGATTCATGATTTTGGGAAGTTGCCGCAAGCAAAACATGAAACTTGAAGAAAATGACAACACAAAGCAGACAACCGCTTCGTGTTGTCCCTTTCTTCAAGTCTCATGTTTTGCTTACGGTAACTTCGCAAAATCAGGTTATCTATGCGATAAGGGAAATTAGAGATTGAGTGTTTACGAGTGAAAAACATTACTTTGCATATAGATGAATTTAGAGTCATTAACCGAGTGTTACACTGATCCAAAATTAGCTGAAGATTGTTTTGGAGGAGGAGGTGATCATTGGAGCTGGTTATAGGGCAGTAAATAATGAAGTCATCAGCAAACTTTTGCACTCGGGATAACAAGTTATCGGGAAGATAATTAATGCATATTAAAAATATTAGTCACCCAAGAACACTACCTTGTGGCACGCCGGAGGTGACATAGGAAGAGGGCCAAGCAAGATTGTTAACCACTGTAGACTTGATAATTTGATAATGGGTAGAGCATCGGGTTGCTATGCTGATGGAAGCAGGTTCAAAACCAACCGTCGAGCTAACTTGAGTCGCTAGGTATGAAACGCAGCTCTTCATTCCAACTTGGGTCACAGGGTATGTGCAATGAGAAAATTCAGTGGCAACAATGTAGCGGTGAATGCAAGAGAAATGCTTTATCATCGTGGTCCCCGATCTATGATTAAAACAGCAATCACCACATTGCAAAGTGATTTTAAAAAGCTCACTCAACACTAGTTCTGCCTCTTCGAGGGGCAAAGTGAAGCTGACGACAGTTCAGAGCAGACCACAAGTTGCTATACACACACTCACAAACATAAATACACTTCTTTTTTAGTTTGACACTGTTCATGATAATGCCTTGAAAAACAAATGAGAAAAAGTTCCCTTTAAATTTTTTCTAGTGCTGAGCAGAATTAAACCTGCGTCACGGATATTCAGACAATCTTGTATGGGTACATATTTAGACGCATGCAACGTGCAGACCTTGCGGCAGCTCCGCTTAAATGCCGCACTGTGTCCAAAGGAATGTGCGAGAGAGAAGCCTGGCTGCACACGTGCCTGATATATGATGAATTTCAGTGGTGGCGATACGATCTGTTGTCACATTGCTTCTTTGCTAATCACATTAATGTCAACATTCATCATAACATGGGTTCTGCCAGAATTTTTTTTCTATGTTTTCGAGGTCCCGGACCTTCATATAATGCAACAAAAGATACCGTGCCAGTGGTCCTTTTTTGGCAGTGTTTGGTTGTTCCCCATCACTACAATGCGACAATATCATGATGGGTCTCTCGAGCCTTTCTACATCAACGCCAAGATGCTGCATCCACCTTCTCAACTATGGAGTAGAGAACCTCGTCCATCTTCATGCAGGTGGGGTCCCAGTCGTGCCCAAAGCGGATGACCACAACCCGGTCCTCCTCCGACAGGATGGCCTGGTCCACCTGCCAGCCATTGTGCAGATGCTGCAGCATGTACGACATGGCTGCTCCTACTCACGTCTTCTTGCTCCTGGGGGGGGGCAAACAAAGGCACATCGGTGCTCACCGATCTCAATTCTATCGTAAAATGACTCAATCTTTAGCACATCTTTATGATTGTCGCATAAATAATTTACGATTTTTAATTTGTGTATAGATTAAGGCAAAACCAAATTAAACACAGCTGAAATACAATTGCTGAGTGATTTGTTATGGCCGAACTTTCTGGACCAACTGATTATATGGACCTGCTGGAATGGCAGCGACATGAAATGATAAAGCCACTGTATTACAGCAATTGAATCTTCATCAGCTGTTACATGAATATTTCACTAATAAGCTTCATAAACATTTAGGCTTGTCTGTAGCACAAGTAATTGCTAATGTAATCACATGCAGCAGAGTGGCTGCACACAGCATTCCTACACAACGTCTGCGAATCTTGAACAGTCAACATACTGAAAAATCAAATAATTTATACATTTTTTCTCCCAATTTTAATAGTTTTTAGTTTCTACAGTCACATATATTTTTTCTTTATTTTTAAGGTTGGCAGGTCTCACAATGTGTCGTGCCAGCCAAGGTGCTGCCATGTGTAAAACAAGGCCTATATTTGTAAAAGTTCACATGCAAGAGCATTTTCTAATGCTAGCTTATGGGTCCCCACCGTTTGTGAAAGCAATCGGCATGATAAGTGGCCACATGGCAAATCAGTTCTACTGAAATCATGAAGGTGCTGTAAATGCTGCCCCCTAGTGCATATGCGAGTAGCTGCTATCTGTGGAAATGGAAGGGGACACCTAGTGGAAGCAGTTTGTGTTAGTGCCCTCCCCATGACATGGTCGATGAAATGGAAGCACGTAACCTTTGGCTTCAGACAGAATGTGTTGGAGATCTGCAATAAAGGGCGCAGTTATGCAATTCCTAGTCCGGTCCTCTCCCTCCTCTGGCCTGGCTAGAACTGGAGAAGCTTCGCGAACGCAAGTAATTTTCATAAACTCAACAGCGGCAAGAAGCTGTAGTGAAACCCAAATGTGTACATCCTAGTAAATTTTAAATCGGAAGGCAAGAGCAATGACTAGCTGGCAAGTCTACACCTAGTAACAGCAAAAAGCGGCGAGACTGGTGACAGTGTGCATGTGCGCTCAAAACAATCTGCAGTTTGAATGCTTCAGGAGTGCACGCCTTTGCTATCTCACTGGTGATATTCACTGGTGATATTCACTATCTCACTGGTGATATTGAGTCTCACTGGTGCTCACTGGTGATATTCGAGAGGGCACGGCGGGACCTTCGTGAGCACAACGATGAATCCGTTGCTCCTTTTTGTACAGGTCAGGCTGTGGACTGCGTCCATACCAGTTCGCAATTCATCGGATAACACGACAACAATCGCCGATGCTCAAGACCACGTGCTCACCTACGGAAGACGGGCTTTCATGACGAGGCCAGACCATCCGGACATGACATCAGCGCCGCCACTGGGATATATAAGCCACGCCGACGGGGACCACATCAGAGGGCACGGCGGGACCTTCGTGAGCACAACGATGAATCCGTTGCTCCTTTTTGTACAGGTCAGGCTGTGGACTGCGTCCATACCAGTTCGCAATTCATCGGATAACACGACAACAATCGCCGATGCTCAAGACCACGTGCTCACCTACGGAAGACGGGCTTTCATGACGAGGCCAGACCATCCGGACATGACATCAGCGCCGCCACTGGGATATATAAGCCACGCCGACGGGGACCACATCAGAGGGCACGGCGGGACCTTCGTGAGCACAACGATGAATCCGTTGCTCCTTTTTGTACAGGTTGGTGTGCAACGCTCATCTATATGTCTTCGTAGCGATAATAGGTTCATTATTGTCCTGCCGTGCCCGGCTGTATGTTTGTCACTGATTGATGAAGCGTGGAATGTGCTTTTGCTACTGCTGGCTGGGGATGTAGAAGTGAATCCCGGACCTTCTGGTATTGAGCTAATGTTAAAAAACATGCAAGAAACCTTGCAGGCCTCGATAACCAGCGTTTCTGTTTCACAAACATCTCTTGAAAAAACTATGAATGATAGGTTCAATAAACTAAACGACGTACTAACTGTTATTGCAAAACACACAGAACAACTGGATCAGTTACGGTCAGAGGTCAACTCTTTGAAAGAAACTATACACAATCAACAGAAGAAGCTAAATGACTTGGAAGACCGAAGTCGACGAAGGAACCTTATAATTTTTGGCCTTGAAGAACCAACAAATGAGAGCGCTGTTGACTTGAGAAAGCGGGTTCTTGATGACATATTTTGTGCTAAACTAGGTGTCACCACCAATACAGTCGAACGGATACACAGAATAGGTAGAATCAGCGATAAACCTAGACCTGTGTTGCTTAATTTCTTTGACTACAATGAAAAAGTGTCTGTATTGAAGAATTGCTTTAAGCTCAAGAAAACAGGTATATCGATCTGTCACGATTACTGTAAGGCTACGCTGACTAAGCGTTCTCATCTTTGGCGGTATGGTAAGCAATTTAAAGATGAGGCGCGAAAAATTTCACTGGACTATGACCGGCTACGTGTAGACGACAACATATACGAATGGGACGAAGTAAGCTCGCAGGTTGTCGCTCTTCATAAATCTCGATCTACACGGACATCTGACTGACCCGAAAAGAAAGAACTCCGTATTATCTTGCTTAATGCAAGAAGTCTTGCCAATAAGTCTAATCAGCTTGAAGATATTCTTTTTCTTCACAACCCACATATACTTGCCGTAACTGAAACGTGGCTTACACCTAATATTAATGATTATGAAATTATTCCGCCTTCCCACAAAATAATAAGACGCGATCGCGAAGGACGAGGAGGGGGCGTGGCTATAATAACAAAAAATGAAGTACAATGTGTCGAGCTTGAGGGGATCCGAAACCATGAAAGTGTCTGGTGTAAAATCAATTACAGAAATATTTGTACCTTGTTTGGCGTGGTTTACCGGCCACCAAAAAGCAATGTGTCATACCTGGAAGCACTGGCCGCTTACCTAGAGCGCATGCTCAAACCAAATCACAAGCTGGTGCTCACTGGTGATTTCAACTTGCCAGGCATAGACTGGAATGTACTCGCTATCTCGGGGCCCGATGATGCAGACAACGCACGCCTACTTCTCGATTCTTCATTTTTTCATGACATGAAACAAATAGTCACTATTCCCACTCGCACCACTGCAACTGTGCAATCGGTTCTCGACCTTGTTTTTTTGAAAAATTTTCCTGAAGATTACTCAGTTACTACTTCTGATGGCATCTCGGACCACAAGATTGTTCAAGTTACCCTAAAGATCAATAGCACAAAAGCACCTCCCTCGGTAGCAACTTTTCATGACTTTTCTGCTGCAGATGATGAATCTGTCCTAGATGCAATGCATTTCTCACTTTTTGATTTTGAGCATGGTGGCGATGTTTCTCATCTTTGGAACGAGTTCAAGAAATTAGTGTCATCATGCATTGACAGGTTTGTTCCTTTGCGTAGAAAGATTACAAAGCGTCGGAACCCATGGATTAGTCGGGACATAATCCATCTAAAGCGGCGTATTAAGCGAAAAAGGAAGGGTAAAACTACGTCAGCATTAACCGCCCTTCAAGAACAGCTGGTTACTAAATTGAAGCTTGCGCGTAGTAAATTTTATGGCCAAACTCTTACAGCTTTCTTGAAGGAATCTCCTGAGAAATTCTGGCGCTACTTGTCAGGTTCCCAACCGCGCGTAAATTATCTAAAGATTAATGGTAACATGTGTACAAATCATACTCTTGTTGTAAATGAATTTAACACTACTTTTCATCAAGCGTTTACAAGACCAAATGCTCAACATTTACGAACGCAATACTCTGACCCACCACCCGTTGCAAACTCAATGCCCGACCTAGTTCTTGGTCGCGCAGGAATACTTTCTCTTCTTTTAAATATAAAAGTGAAAAAGTCAAGTGGTGCTGACGGCATACCGAATGCCTTCCTTGTACGGTACTCAGAGATTGTGTCCCATTACCTTTATATTCTGTTTAACGCATCACTCAACCAATGCTCCTTACCCGCAGATTGGCTCACGGCAAGAGTAGTTCCCATATTTAAATCGGGAGACAGGCTAGAAGCTCGTAACTACAGACCGATTTCTCTAATAAGCACATGCTGTAAATTGCTGGAGCATGTAATAGCTCACCATATATCTCAGTACCTTGAATCAAAAAAATTCTTCGTTGAGTATCAGCATGGTTTCCGGAGGACTGTCTCAACAACTACACAACTAATTTCAGTTATACATGATTTTGCTTCAGCTCTAGATAATTGTTGGCAGATAGATGCGGTTTTTCTTGACATGTCAAAAGCCTTTGATCGTGTGCCACACACTTTACTCATTGACAGACTAAGGGATGCCGGGCTTCCTGAGAGATTGATATCATGGTTGCAGGCTTATCTGAGTAATCGATCACAGTTTGTGGAGTGTGCGGGTGTTAGGTCTGCTGATCTGCCGGTATTGTCTGGAGTTCCACAAGGTTCAGTGCTTGGTCCTCTGTTGTTTTTAATTTATATAAACGGCATTGCTTCTAACATCGATAACTCTGTTACAATAAAATTGTTCGCTGATGACTGCGTGATGTATAGTGTTGTCAAGAGCTCCTCTTGCCAAATACTACTGAACAATAGCCTCTGTACACTGGCGGACTGGTGCGAACGAAACGGTATGCAAATAAATTTTGATAAAACCGTTGCCATGACAATAACCACAAAGAAAAAGCCACTGTCTCATACGTATCACATTGCTAATAAAGCTATTCAATCGGTAACGTCTGCCAAATATTTAGGACTAACCATCACAAGCAACTTAAAATGGGACAAACATTTGAAGAACGTTTGTACAACAGCGTTCAATAAACTTTGCTTTTTGCGCAGGAAGCTAAAAGACTCGCCGTCAAGTGTTAAACTCGAGGCATATCGCACTTTGGTTCGACCAGTCCTTGAGTACGCTTCCGCAGTATGGGACCCATACTACGTTAAAGATATCGCACAAGTAGAACGAATTCAGCGCCTGGCTGCTCGATTTATTGTGTCTGACTATCGATCTACATCATCTGTTACTGACATGTTGCAGCGACTGAATCTGGAACCCCTCTGTGTACGCCGAAAGATTGCGAGACTAAAGATGCTTTATTTGATATATCAAAACAAAATCGGTCTCCCGCGCGAAACTTATCTTTCCCGCTCACAACACAGATCTTCTAGAATTAATCACTCGAATGTTATCCGCCCGTACTTTGCGAGGACGAAAATGTTTCAGAAGTCTTTTTTTCCGCTCACAATTGAAGAGTGGAATTGTCTGCCAGCGTCTGTTGTTGATTGTGCCAATGTAAATTCCTTTGTGAAATCTTTGTCATTGCACTTGATGTAACCCTCTCCTGCTAGGGCAGCATTGCTGCCTGCAGTATTTTGAAATAAATAATAAATAAATAAATAAATCTGTGAGGCCCCATCGTGCACTGCTACAAAGAGCCCTCATCACACCGCATCATCACTACTGCGCCTCCGTTTTAAGGGAATACACCTCGCATACACTCACGAATTTCTATTCTTTTTGATCTTTATTCCCTGGCACAAAGCGCATCCTGATTCAGCTCCTATTCTCACACCAGCTTTTCGCGAGCAGGTCCACACAGGTCACTCTGCCAGGATGATGCAAGCAGGAGGGCACACAATGCTCCCAACAAAGAGTGCTATGTGCATTTGCACACACTGTTGCCAATCTCACCACTATGAGGTGCTAGCATATCATGTGGTGAGAGCTTGCACGTCCTGCTGAAAAAATTGAGTGTGTGTCATCAGGAAACATGGGACGGTTTCTTGGTGCACTGAGGCTGCATACATGACCGTAGTAATCTATGAAAAGCACACAAACAGTGCAGCATGCAGCCACGCACTAACTGAACTACTCTTCAGTACACATTTCCAATTCTATTGACAGATGTTTCATAGTTCATATTTACACGACCTCAATTAACTGTGTCCTATTCTGTACAGAATGCAACAAAGAAAGCACCATGAAATGGTTTGAGACTAAATCTAAACCACAAAACACATAATTAACATATCTCTAACCACAGCCCTGGCAACGGTACTCATCACATGTGAAGTGACAATTGAAATTTTCTGGGATTAAAATTAGGAGACGAGGCAAGAATTGAAGTAAATGCTAATTTTTTTATAACTTCTTACTAAGTACTTTGGACAGATAGGAACTCGTGGCAATGCATTCAAGTAATGACGAAGCATTGCAGAAACACCCATTAGCACAGCTGTATTGACAGAGACCCCATACGCACAGCACTCGCTAATCTGTGAATGACCTGCACAAATGGCATATACTTAATCATGTTTATTTACATTATTTATTCGAAGAAAGATGTGAGACACTTACAATGGCATTGCTATAAATGCAGAAAAAAACTAGAAAATGTTAAGCGGTTTAATTAACCTGCCGATATACTGTCGTAAGGAAGGAGGGAAGATGGAAAGAAAGACAAGAAAGGCTACAGAACTATAATTTATAGAACAAATGCAGCTTTGATTGTATAATGCTTCTTATATGCACGTGTCTTGAACCTGTGCAAGCATTTCGGTGCAGCTAAATATTCACATTTCTCCAAACAAAATGTGCAACATATCGGCATTGATCACCGATAAATCTCGATTCCTTGTACTCACTTTTCGCTGAACGTTTCGTCTACGCTGCACACCGAACTGGACAGACTACGGAGGCGAGTGTGACAAATGATGCGTTCCGTGAGTGTTTCTACTGCTGTCCACATCCTTCTGACTGCGTCCACATAAACGCTCGGCAGCGCCTAGCTTTGGACCGGCCACATCGACACCCATTTATTAAACGAGGACTGACGCAGTCAAAACACGAAACTCGGCCACTAAATTCTGCGGAACGTACAGCACCAAACCTCATTGCTTATGTTAGTGAAATACGTACGGTAAGGCCAAAATTTCTTCCTTCGGTAGACGAAACGCTTTCCCACACACTGAACAGCAGCCGACGTTAAGCTTACGACTATATAGTTCACGACCTACCGTATTAAAGGGCGACCTGCGCATCCCGCGGTCGCCTACGGCCACTACGGCAGCGCGCGGCCAAAGAAATACCACGTGATCATTGAGTAGGGACCAAGCGTGCCGGTAGAGGCCGCCAGTGCTCATCCTCACAGCAACGCCCGAAACGCTCCAGCCCTGCCTTCAGAGTACGGCCTATGGTACGGCCATAGGTACGGCGATGACGGTAAAAATTCGCAGAGGAGCTGCAGTAAACTCGGCATTTCACATTATTGACAGGGTGTGGCTACAGAAATGCGCGTCGATACATGCGATACATGCCCCAGATATTTGGTATCTTCGCTGTGCAGTGCAAGGAAATTTTAAACTACTTTGAACGCGCGGCCGAGGCCTTCGCAGAGGAACTGCAGTAAACTCGGCATATCACATTATTGACAGGGTGCGGCTAGAAAAATGCGCGTCGATACATGCGATACGTGCCCCAGATATTTGGTATCTTCGCTGTGCAGTGCAATGAAATTTTAACCTACTTGAAGGCGCGGCTGCTAGGATTTAAATAGTGTAATCCCTTCGAGCTTCTTTTATTTCCCCCTCATTGTCTGCTAAAATGTTGGTTAGTGTTGTGGTGCCAATATGGTCTGGTGCGCACTTTCCGCGCTAGCCGAGGCCCGAGCGCGCCCGCACTTCATTCTCCCGTAGGTTTCGCTAGTCCCGAGCCGGACGCAATGAACGCCTGTACAGAAATCGCACGACAATGTGCCCAACAACGATGAATAAAGAAGATTAATAATCCTGCATAACTTATGGTATATATCATTCATAAGCAATTTGCATCACTACACAAGGCACATCTATTGCATAACCATAAGCTTACCAAAGCATATCCATAAGTGAAACCGTAAGCATATAAGCTAAACCGTAAGCAAATCCATAACTTAAACCATAAGCATATCCATAAGTTAAACCGTAAGCATATCCATTGGCTAATAAATAATAAAGCGTAACCATAAGCTAAACCATAAGAATAATCATAGGCTAAATCATAAAGCATAACTATAAGCTAAACATTAAGCATCACCAAATTTTTTCGCTTCGAGATATCCAGGCTTAACCTTAGCTAAGCCCCAGCCAAATTTTGTTGTTGTAGTTGTTCAGGTTTCAACTGTTCGTTTCTAATATTGGTCACGGGGAACTCATGAAATGAAATTCCTCTGGATGCTCGGCCGCTTGACCTTCACAATGGTATGCAGAAGAAAACCATCGTGCATGAAGAAGCCGCTAACGCGAAAGCCGGCGCCCACGGGGCTGAGAATCACAGTTATCACAGTGTCACTGAAATAGAAACTGATAATCAAGATCTAGCGACACCAACAGATCACCAGGCACTTAGCTAATCTATTGTTTCGCGTGCGTGCGTTTGCGTCCTTCCGTGCTCTCGCTTGCTGCCCGTGCGTGCGGCCGGCCACGGGGTTGGGGTAGGTGGGGGTGAGCACTAGCGCCACTGTTCGCGGCGGCGGTTTGGAAAACTAAAAAAAAGCCACACAAGCAAAAGCAAATCAGCGGCGCTGGCGCAGCGCAGGTCGCCCTTATACAGTAGGTCGTGATACAGATCACGATAGTAGGTCGCGATGTAGATCATACACTAGTCACACCACGGAGGAAGAGGCCCTACCATAGAGTTTCTCACTATAACACCTAGAGGGTAATCTGGCGCCACCGTCTATGGGAGTTTCTTACCCTGAAACGATTTTGGCGATTTTCTACAAACGTACTGAGTCGTTAGAGTATGTTCTTCTGATCATTAATTGATGCATCTAAGTGCTCTGCGTAAAGCGTGTAATTTATTATAAGGTTTTAAAAATACACATCGCTGCCGATCGCAGCGCACTGCTCGGCGGAATTTTAAGCCGCCCCTACCCTGTCTAGATCTAGACACCATACCCATATGATGCAAATAACCCATATTACGTCACATGGGCGAGCTATCTGATTGGCTGACCAGGGCGCGTGGTCGATAATTTTTCCAACTTTATGGTAAACAAATGATGCTCGTAATAGTTGGAATGTTAGTTACTTTGTTTTTGTAAAAAGAAAATAACTTAAAGAGAATACACAAGAATAGTTTTTTAGTACACTCCAGCACTTCCGGCACACAGCAAGTGTCGTCTGCTTGTGTTACAACGTACTCCGTTTTGACGAGAGCTCCGCGGTCAGAGTCGGTCTCAGTCTTTTCGCGAGCACTATGATTTGACTTTGTTGCCTTGTGGACTGCAAACCTAGCGACCTGCAAACCGCGAGTCCAGTATTAGGGCAAACGCAAGCGCAAGGGGACAGGGTCTGGCCGCTTGACTGTGCCGGGATGAGCCACGAGATGAGCAGAAGGGCAAATGTGAACGGTCTGCACGGTGCACCCACCTGGTGGCACAGAGCTCAACCATACACAGTAGCAGCAACGAAGTGTATTCTTTGCTGCTGGTGTGTATTTTTCGCAGGAGTGTAATCATCAACACGTTGATTTATAAATGTTTAAAATGCTTTACACTTGGTTAGAGCAATATTAGCGCTTTGTTTGACTGGTTAAGCGCTGCGCCAGCAAGTGTCTGGACCGTGCAGACCGATCAGGCTGCTCACGTACGTCTACGCTAAAGTTCCTTCATCAGCTTGAGTTTATGCCTCCAGTCATTTGCCGAAATGACCAGCTTGCCTGTTTTTAGCGGAGTACCGGACACGTTCGGCGCTACGACAGAATGCTCGCAACGCACGCTGCTTCGATAGCTCTCGGTCGACGGCCAAGCGGCTAGCGGAGAGGTCTCGCGCGGGAGGGGGCGTGCTCCTAAACAACCGGAAGTGAACGATGTGACGTCGCATCGTGACGCTGAACCAGTGAAGGCGGAGCTTAGCGCCGCTCGCTCGGCGAGCGAGTTGAGGAGGAAAAGCATAGCTAGGGAGGAGGGTAACTTCTAATCGCTTGCAGCTCCATTAATACGTAACGCTTCACTTAAATTGTGGTGCGAATGTTCTACTTAAGCTGTACCCTACGCGCCTACAAAATTTGTCCGAACCGTTTCAGGGGCCCTTTAAGGGGGCACCGTTACAGTGAACTAGAAGCTATTCAGTGCAACGAGCGGAGGGGGCTGCGCCTTGCGGCGTGTGTCACCCGCGGTGGCACCCGAAGCGGTGGCGCTGCCGTCGACCACTCTTGAAGGCGACAGGTCTGGGCACGCAGTACCATTGCATTTCAGCGGTGTGTTTTGGTGGTGGCTTTTTGCTCTGTGCGGTTGTGCGTCGCAAGCGTTCTCTTGTGAATGCGGCCACTTGCATCAATGAGTGCAAAGCAACGTCTCAACCATTGCTACGCCCCAGGGTGTAGCACAGGATACGCCCGAACTAACAGTGCGAAGAAGCTATCGTTATTCAAGGCGCCTGCAGACCCGGAACGGAGGTGCACGTGGGAGAGAAACCTACATAGAGCCGACAAGCCGCTAACCACAGACTGCGCGGTATGTGAGCTGCATTTTGAGCAACGCTTCATTGTTCGGGACTATGTGCACCGTATAAATGGGGAGGAAGTTCGCATCCCACGCGGTACGCCTACGCTTACTCCGGACGCAGTCCCCACAATTTTGCCAAATCTGCCAGCTTACCTGAGCAAGCAGCCTACTCCCAAGAGGAACGAAAGAAAAAGGAAGGGCGATGACGAAGTCCCACCACGAAAAAAGGCACGAGGGCAGCTTGCAGAGACGACAGAGGTTGACGAACCTACGGGTGCGACGGTTGACAACGAAGTCTGTGTGGCCGCGACTGTCGCTGCGGTGATGAAAATAAAAGTGCCTGGGAAGCGCTGGACGCTACATGAACTTCACGACGCAGACGGAGTATGTTTTACTTCATGTTCCCTCGACTCGCTCTCAGGTGAGGTGAATGTAGAAAAGGCCGTGTTCTTCACTGCAAATAGTGCCGGTGCTATGAACTCGAAGACGTTCGTGCTGGGTAAGCAGGTGGCTGGCGCGTCAGTGGCAACTATTCAAGATGCTATAACCACTCTGCTGGAAGCGCATGATATGCACCTCTGCAAAGGCGCAGCGTCACGGAATGAAAGCTGCCTAACTACCAGCTTAACAATGAGATTGCAAGGCCAAATTAGGCGCGAGGCAAGGGCAACTTATAGTACTAACTGCCTAGGCAAGACAACAAAAGAAGGAACAGCTTGCGTCGTTTGCAAGTATCTAAGAAAAGCCCTTGTTAGGCGGCAGTGGCGCCTGGAAAGGCGTCAAGGTCAGAACCAAAGTTGCAATAATGCTAGCTCGCGGTGGCACGGCAGTGTTTTGAAGAAGCTGCAAGCATGTACCCGTAAAAACAAGCGGCTTTTATCGAAGGTAGACAAGCTCGCCTTGGACCTCAAGAAAATCAAAAGCGAATGTGCTGCAACAGCTGAAGATGTACTTGCTAAAAAGTTAAGCTTTTTGTCACCAAAGCAGCAGCTCGCTGTCAGGCAGTGCTTCGAGGCATCAAGAAGGAAGAGTCCGCGGGGCATGAAGTACGACAAAGAATGGATCCTCGAATGCATCTTGCTCAAAATGAGAAGCCCAAAGCTGTATCAATATATGCGGAGGCAGAACATTTTGGTGCTCCCAAGTGAAACAACCCTGCGTAAATACACTGCTCAGTACAGAAGCGGCTACGGGTTCAATGAGAAAATGCTGAGTGTGTTGGAAAAGAAGGTTGCCCACCTGGATGTGTTCCACCGACATGGTGGAATAGTCGTGGATGAAATGAAGCTAGCTGAACATTTGTCAGTGACCACAGGAGCGAAGATTGAAGGTTTTGTGGACCTGGGCCCGTACACACCCGAAAAAGAAAAAAACATTGCCCTGCAATCATGGCCTCGTAGTGATGTTTGTGCCACTGGTTGGCAGCTGGACTCAGGTTATTGGTGTTTTCGGAAGCAACGAGAATGTGAAAGGGGACCTGTTGGCCAAAATTGTGCTTGAGTCCACAATTTTAGCAGAAAGGGCTGGCCTGTTTGTGGACTTCGTAACTTGCGATGCAGCGGCCTGGAACAGGAAAATGTGGCGCATCTTTAACATTCGAGCATCTTTGAAGGAAGTGGTCTGCAAGAAGCCCCATCCTGTTGAGAGCAGTCGGTTCTTGCATTTTCTCTCTGATTTTCCTCACCTAGTAAAAAACGTGCGAAACAGGCTTCTCACCACGACTTTTGACACCCCTGATGGTGCAGTTTCAATGCAGTTTCCAAGAGAAGCTCTCAAACTGGATAGCAATGCTGTCACTATGAAAGCAATGCCTGGAATAACCAGCGTCCACGTATTCCCCAACAATTTCGAAAAAATGCGGGCAAGTTATGCATTCCAGTTGTTTGGGCATGGTCCTTTGAGGGCATTATTTCTTTACCGTACTCAGTTGGAAAGGAGCTGTGGTAAAATTGAAGCGACAGAGAAGTTCTTCATGAGAATGAAGTCACTGATTGCTGTGATGACTGCAAGGTACACAGCCGAAGCTCTCCGACTCCATTCTGCAGGTGAAGAAACCATTAAGGAAATGCTCTGTTTCCTGGACGTCTGGGAGCGCCATGCTGATAAGAAGACATTTCTGAGCGAGTCCACTGCAGAAGGCTTAAGAGTTACTCTAACAAGTACTCTTGAGCTTCTTCGCTATTTGCATCACCAAGTTGGCTTTAGCTACTTGTTGACATCCCGGCTGAGCCAGGATAAAGTGGAAAACTTTTTTGGAATCGTTAGACTCTCATCTGGCTGCAACTCACACCCAACGCCACAGCAGTTTCTGCTAACTGTTAACTGTCTCTCTTTTTATAACTTGGCGCACAGTGTTGCAGGCGGGAATGCAGAGGGAGATGTCATCAGTTCTCTTCTTGATGTTGGGGACCGGGAAGAAACTTCAAAGCAACAGCTGATTGACCAGATGAAGCTTTGCACAGAAAAACAAGCAGTACCTTCAAGTTCACATGGCAGTGAAGCAGTGGAACACGAGTACAATGTCCAGAGGAGCGACTCAAGGCTTATATATTACATTTCCGGATACGTGGCCAAAAAGTGTGTGCTGCCCACCAAATGCTGTGCGTGTAATGACAGCCTCTTACTTCCAACAGAAGAAGGGCGCCGCTTGCATGCTGCAGAATTTGTGCGCCATAATGATGAAGGAGGTTTACTCTACCCCTCGGTGGAACTGTTCCGCTTTATAACAAGGCTTGAAGACATTTTCACTAATTGCTTTAGTGCACAAAAAGTTCATCGGGAAAGCGTAATGGACATCCTGCATATGATTCATTGCGCCGCTCCCTTGAAGGTGGGATGCAGAGATCATGCAGAAAGCCTGACTCCTCGCATAGTCAGCTTTTATGTCACCACACGGCTCCATTTTTTTATCAAAGGCTTGAATAAAGCACATATGCTGTCAAAAAGAAAGGCAGCACAGCACCTGAAGCTAAGCAGACTGACTTAGCCCAATTTCTAAGCTGCTTGTTAAGTGCATAAAGCTCTCGGGATGATTCTTGCGCTATTACAGAGCGCCTGGAATAAAATCGTATGGGACAGAGAAATCGGTTTCGAAGTCGTTCTCCCTTCTTTTTTTCTGCGCGTCAGATTTCGTCTTGTGCAGCACGTACTTTAAAAATGAAGTGCTTTCTCGTGTAAATATTAAATCAGCCTTAATTTGACGGATATCTGTGCATGTGCACCCTAGCAGACACTGTAAAGTGTCTTTTGCGATCGCGAACATCATGCGAATATTTGGTCCCGCAAATGACAATTGCTTCGCAAAATTTAGTACTCGCAAATTATTCCGGTAGTGCCATCTAGTCCGAGTTGACGACTAAGCGTGAAAAAAGAAATTGCAAGTAAGACACGCCCAAAATCTTACGGCCACCTCAAACACCTCT
The DNA here is from genome assembly GCF_038994185.2 of Dermacentor albipictus. Lineage (NCBI taxonomy): Eukaryota > Metazoa > Arthropoda > Arachnida > Ixodida > Ixodidae > Dermacentor > Dermacentor albipictus. Next base: position 589,854 of record NC_091828.1, on the reverse strand, counting down.
ACGCACATAAAGTACCCCAAAAATAATTGAAAACCCAAGCTGAATTGCGTTAAAACAGCGACTGTACATAACCAAACACGCTTTCTATTTTTGTGTGCCACGTACGCTTCAGAGGGGAACAGGACGAGCTTTCAAGAGCGGTCGATTGCAGCGCCGCCGCTGCAGGTGCCACCGCGCGCGTCAGCGGAGAGGCGCGGTCGTGCCACTGGAAAGTATTCTAGTACACTGTAGCACCGTGCCGTCATGGAGGCTCGTGTTGGCTGGTGTTGTAAAAGGCTTCGTCTAAAACGTGGATATGGCTACGCAAATAACCGTTCTCAATAACCGCAAATAACCCGTTCTCAAAGGCCGGCGTTGGGCGTACCCGGTGGTTCGAACGAGTGCGTTGGGCGTACCCGGTGGTTCTAACGGGTGCGTTGCGTTCACCCAAATAGCCAACTTATTACTGATTTGGCTTGGCTCCCGTTGGATTTTCAAAAGGCGGGGGTAGTGCGCTTTGGACATTTCTTGAATTTCTTGTGAGCCTCTGTGCAACAAGGTGTAACCTTTCTCTATGGTGAAACCTTTACGAGGTGTTTCTGCGTTGTATGTTCGATTTAAGTGGTCTTCGCTGCCGTGGTTAGTTTGTTTGGCTGGTTAGTACATGTGCAAACGGTCTTTTGTGATGTTCTGGAGTTGTGGAAGGTCGTCGCCCCTATTGCAAGTACTTGCGTTGTCGCGACATCATTCGAACACTATACGATCAGAGCAGAAACAAGTGCTGTAACCTACCCCGGTTATTGTGTAGGCGTCAGCTCTCGAAGTATTGGTCAATGCACGGTGGGAGCCCGTTTTATCTGCGGATGCGTGCTTGCACCAACTCTGACGAAACTCTGATCATTCGGGACCTATGAAAGCAGTGCTGTGTTGTTTTTGTTCCCTGCTTAGTTCGCCTGTTTACATACCCGCCTGAATGTGTGCTATTGTGGTTTTTAAGTTTTCCCCCGTGGGTCTGTACCAGATACCGCGCATTCAGCTGCTTGTCACCTGTGGTCGTTTATAACTTTGCTGCAGAATTTTGTCCTTAAGTCGAATAAACTTTGGAAGGAAATCGTGAAGCTTTACACCCGGAAAGCGCTTGTACGTCCATAGAATTTACAGTTCAAATGCAACACATATCCTCATTTAAATTTTAGAAGAATTTATAGTTTCCGTAAATTGAAATTGCAGATAAACAGAATTCAATAAATTGAAGATTTCTATATGCACACCAAATAAGTTCTGCAAAGTAAAACGGTTTGTTACATTAAAGTTCAATATATAGAGGTCTAATTGTACAAAATTGATTGGTATAGGGGTTGATTGGATACAGGGTGTGCATATTCACACGCCTGGTTCCGTAGTCAGTCGTTACGTGCCGCTCTACTTGGGCAATAAACCAAGCAACAATGTTAATGTTTTCGAACTGTTCATATATCGGGAGCACACCAAGAAGGTGATCTAAAACCTCCAGGCATATGGTGACTTTCTGTTCCAAAAGAAAAAAAAAGTAATAGTAATAATGTGTACAGTGGCATAGCAGAGTAAACAAACAAAAAAGCTGTCTTTTTAAGACAATGCTACATTTTTTTTTCCTAATTACAGCAGCTGTGCAAGGTGTTCTAGACCAGTTACAATATTTGAAAATTCAGTGTGATGGGCCAGTCTGTTTCCCTTAGTGTTATAATGGCCTCATATTCTTGCAAAGTTAATCATATGACTCCTGTATCCTTACTACATTGAACTCCTGAAATGTTTTATCCCGGCCACTGCTCCTCATCCACCATGCTGCTTCTGCTTAATAGTTCTCAAGGCAATTATATTGCCCTCCTCTCCCTATTATTCAGGCAGAGAAACAGATCCACATGGCCATCACAAACTAATTTTCACTTACACATGCCCTGACGTTCAAAACATTGCAGTTGAGCTGGAAGCTAGAATCAAGCTAGAAGCTAAAGGGAAGCTAGAATTAGCACTAGTGAAATGTGAAGGTTGTTAGCAAAAGTGCCCACAGTGTGTGAGGGCACAGTTTATGCGAAGATAAAAGTTTTGAGAAAAATTGTATAAATTTTGCAGTTGATATTGTTGTTTTATTAATGCTGCTCTTGCTTTAGTTATCCTTTTTTTTTAGTCACCATATGTGTTAAATGTCACAGCATTTGATATTATAGCATTGACATATATCAGTGGGGTGGGGGGCCTCATCTGGATAGTTCATTTCTAATGCATACACTTTGCATGGCTTGTTCGCGTTGCCAACACCTACTGTATTACTTTGCTATTAAAACCTTCACAATTGTTTTTCACACATAAATAAAACAAGCAGTCTAAAAATGTTCCTTTGTCTCATGCAATATAGCGCTCCCCTCAACTAAAGCTGTATGTTCTCGAGACACAAGTTAACAGCTACATGTTAGCTGCAAAACCTCTTAAATTTGCAACAATATTGAATATATTGAGACAAAAAAGCTATCTTGGTGAACATAATGCTGCATGAGTAGTGCTTCTTTTATTACAAACATTTAATCACATTGCAGAGAGTGTGTACCACTTAAATCACAATCATTTTATTGAGATATTTTTGTGTCATTTGCATGTGGCAGAAGCAGGAAATAGTAAGCTGACTCTGCCTTAAAGCAAACATATGCATGAGAGAGCGCTTAAAGCATTACTTGTTCAAACCGAGGCTTTGGTGTCTAGATTTCACGACGAAGAGAGTAAAATGTGAGGTCACTTACCCTGTATTCTGAAACCATCTATGACTGGAAGCTTCATTCCACTGAGATGAGCGCAGTGCCACCCCTTGACTGAAGACGACGCTGTGTTTCACAGTAATTGACATGAGGAGGAGGAGGAGGAAAAACTTTAATCTGGTCCTGTACAAGGTGTTGCCACCTGCCTGGCTAGTTCCATGTTGGGACCGGGAGGTCAAGCCTCCTAGCCCTATCACGGGCGTACTGGACAGCCAGGACTTGAGGGATATGATCAGGAGATCTGATCATTCCTAAAAACCGATTCCGGGAAATGCCAGGGCCGAGCGACCCACACTCCCAGAGCAGATGTTCAAGCGTGCATATCTCCTTTTTGCATGCTTTGCATATAATATTCATGTCTGCAATGTTATACCATTTCTTTATTTGTGCAGGTTAATAATAAGACTCTGTCTGTAATTGTCTAAGTGTAACTGCTTGTGCTCTGTTTAGCCTATAGTGAGGGGGTGGAAACTCCCTCCTTCCCATGTAGTAATGTTTTGTAATTTCATTGTATGTAATGAGCGTATCTCTATGTAAGTTCTCCAATCCAGCAGAATCAAAACCATATGTAAAAGCGGCCCGGTCTGTAAGGTCGCGGGCGACGCTGTTGGCCGATTCATTTGGATTGACGGGAATGCCATCAAGTGAACCAAGGTGCGCCGGGAACCAATAAATGTAACGTGTAACATTTGTTTGCCTTTTGTTAATTATTCTCGCAGCCTGCGGGGCAATCTTTCCCCTATTGAAAGCTCTAATAGCCGTTTTCGAGTCGCTATATATTTCGATGAATCTATCGTCTGTTAGTGCCAATGCAATGGCAACTTGTTCAGCGTCTTCAGGTTTGTTAGTGTAGACCGTGGCGCAGTTTGTGCAATTGCCCTGGTGATCCACTACCACCGCCGCGAACTTAGTTAGATCTTTGTAGGCAGCCGAATCGACAAAGCAGGCTCCTCTGCCCCCTTTATCCATTTTCTCGATTAACGCCCTGGCTCGTGCGACTCTCCTGTTGATATTATGTTTTGGGTGCATATTCCTGGGTAGAGGTGCGACAATTATGTTGTCTGCGAATTCTTGATTAAGTTTAACGTACTGTGCTGAATCCGTAATGGGGTTGATCATGATCTTGTCCAGGATTGATCTTCCCGTGCTGGTTGTAGATAGTTTCGCTATTTGTGATGTTTCTTGAGCCTCCGCGATCTCCATGGTCGTGTTGTGTATTCCTAATTTGAGCAGTTTTGCAGTGCTGGTTCGAATTGGGAGCCCCAATGCGCTTTTAACAACCTTCTTTATCACTGCGTCAAGCTTTTTGAGTTGAGACTGCGTCCAATTGTACATGGCAGCGGCGTATGATATATGACAGAGTACGAATGAGTTGATTATCCTGATGAGGTTATCTTCTTTCATGCCCTTGTGTCTTCCTGCCAGGCGCCTGATCATCCTGCACGCGTTATCCGTTTTAAGGGTGATTTTCTTCACCTCGGTATGGTTTCCACCGTTTGCATCAATGAAAAAGCCTAGTACCCTGATCACGTTGACTCTGGGTATATTGGCACCATTTTCTGTATGTAGGTGTATATTGCTTTCCGCTAGAGGTTTCCAGCCCTTAGGCCTGCCCCCCTTTTCACGTCTATAAAGTAGTAACTCCGATTTGTGGGGGGAGCACCTGAGTCCAGTGGGCCTCAGGTATTCTTCCACCGTCTTGATCGCTTCAGTCAGTGCGTCCTGTATCTGCCCTTCACTGCCACCAGCACACCATACAGTGAGATCATCAGCATATATGGTATGGTCAATGCCGTTAATCTTGCCCAGCTTTCTGGACAGACCAATCATGCACAGGTTGAAAAGGACGGGAGAGATCACCGATCCTTGGGGGGTTCCTCGATCTCCGAGCTGAACCACTTCCGAGTTTGTGTCTCCGACCTTTATCTTCGCCGTGCGTGCTTCGAGAAAGGATTTGATGTATTTAAACATCCTCAACCCGAGTCCAATGTCTTCTATCGTTCTGAGGATGTACTCATGATTGATTCTGTCGAACGCTTTTTCCAAGTCTAATCCCAATATGGCCTTAGTATTTCTAGAGTATCCGTCGAGTATGTGGTGTTTAATTTGCTTCATGGCATCCTGCGTGGAAAGTGCAGACCTAAAACCCAGCATGTTGTGAGTGTATATATTATTGTCTTCTAAGTGGTCTTTTAGCCTGTTAAGGATTGCGTGTTCAGCGACCTTCCCCACGCATGATGTAAGTGATATTGGCCTTAAGTTGTCCAAGCTTGGAGGTTTACCCGATTTGGGTATTAGTATAACCTGTGAAGTTTTCCATTCTTCTGGGACTTCGCCTGAGATCCATGCTTCATTAATGAAGTCTGTCAGCGATTCAATGGACGGCTCATCCAGATTTCTAAGTGATCTGTTTGTTACACCATCAGGACCGGGGGCTGAATTTCGATTTAGTTCACTTAACACCCTCCGGATTTCGGATATGGTGAAGGGTTGGTCGAGTTCCGGTTGAGCGGCTCCCCTGTATTCTGATGGAAGTGGCTGGTCCTGCTCATTTCTAACTGGTAGGTATTTGTCAATTAGTTGCTTGGTAACTGTTTCGATGGGCTGATCCCTAAGGGCTACGTGTATGGCTCGCGCAAGGCTGTGTCTTTGGCTGGCTTTAGTGCCTTTTTCATCCAGCAGATGCTTGATCAATTTCCACGCCTTGCCGTTCCTGATTTGCCCATCGATTGACTCACAAAACTCGTCCCACTGTTGCTGGTAGAGGGTGTTACAGTATTGTTCGATTTGTTTGTTAAGTTCTGCGATTCTTTTTCTGAGCCTACGATTTAGCCTTTGTGCCCGCCACCTTCGGGTTATGGCTTGACATGAAGTTTAATTAAAGCTAAGCAACCGCCTGTGTCAAGGAGTGGGGCTGCTGTGCATTTGAATCCAGGTGGAGGGTTGAGTGGAGAATACAGAAGTTAGTCATCTTTACCTATCCTTGAGCCTCTTAAGAGATTTCCTACAACATTTAAGCTCAGCCTTTCTGTTTTCTTACAGCATGGTTCTTACAGGTGGTACAAAACATTCCATTGTACAGTTTCTATAATTCTTTGGGAAAACATACATCACCTCACTAAACAGGAATAGGCTCAATAGGTTCACTGGTATCATCTATAGTGTTTCCATCCAAGACCTATTGCTATTACAAGGCATTGCAGACATTCAGTGACGTAGCCAGAAATTCATTTCAGGGAAGGATTCTCCACTGGCCACTACCACTCCCCCATCGCCTCTCTCTCTAGCACTATATAAATGTGTGGAGAGTTTTACATCACACCAAGACAAACTCCTAGCACTCCCCGGACAGGAATGCTTTAGCAATGAGGATGCACATTTTTACATTGCCAAAACTTTGCTTAACTTCTGACAAAAGTTTTTCATTGCTAAGACTACGCCTAAAATTATGCTATCATCCTTGTGCTGTTTTTAAAAATGACTAATTAAAAATAACATTTTGTTTACAAATTGATGTATTTATATAATGTATATTATGACCTTGTTGGTACATTACTTAGGAAAGTGAACTGTGCTAAAAACATGACAGCGCTCTGTCTTGTGTCTTCTTGTTTGCAGCCCAGACTTGTTGCAGCCCAAGTAACAGTGAAGGTCCACGTTATTTTCTTACCAGATTTGCTAGTGAGTGGTTCAGCCATGGCTGTGTATGGAAGAGAGCGGGCACTATTTTGCAAGTCGCCTATTACTTAATTGCAGGCATTAGGGGCATGCTTCCCTGACACCTGCCTATTCTAAAGACTGCAAAGCAGCAAGCACAGCACATGCTATGACAGGGTAGGTGAATCTCAGCTAAGGCAACTGGCCACAGCTATCTGGTGTTGAGCGATCGAGCAGTGATGAGACAATCCCCCTGTGTTCCATAATTTTTCACTTCATTCTTGATGCCCTTAATGCGTGTCACCACCCTAGCCCTCTTACTGTATCATCCTCCCCACTCCCTGGAGCTCTCTGAAACTCTTTTCAGCCAATCACTGTCCCACTTTTCAACATTCACGGGGTTGTTGAATGACACAGCATTCTATAACATTCCTATATTTATGTTTCTGTGTGGACATCGAAGCCATTCACCTAGCTCCCATAGTTTGTTGTGGCGGCTTCTTAGCTTCCCTGGTCCAGCACCCCGTCCTTGATATAGATTGCCGCGCGCAAATCAGCATTCTGTAGGCCTTTCTTTCTTGTCCCGTTTTCTCTCCATTTTTTTCATTCTTAGCAGTGTGTACAAACTAGCCTGAGAGCAAGCTCTTCTGAAGTTTATTAGCATAATGAAAGTTAGAGTCAATGAAAAGTAAAAGAAAAAGGTGGGGGGAGTGTTTTTTATGAGTTTTCTAAACAAGCAAGTTGATATAAGTAAGTTGTATAATAGCAAGCACCAAGTATGAAAGAATAAAAAACACATTTGCACTTCTCGTCTGACGAAATTTACTGTGCTTTTACAGAAATGAAAATCATTTAAAAGGAAGTAAGTGTTTACGTTGAGATACGAGCACGTAATCTGTAAGCCTCGTAAGCTTATGTCAAGTAAAACAACATGAAATCCTGAGAGATTGAGCTTCTTAAGTACACGCGTTATAATAGGAACACCAACCTTCTTCAGCATGATAAAAGTACTGTAGATCAAGGTTCTCCACGTAGTGGAAACATTGTTAAATCTGTTAAGATGTGAATGTGGGCAAGTTGGTAACAAAGTTCTAACTTGCTAAAGCACATTACTGTCCTCATCGAACTAATGAATATAGTTTCTTGTACATGTGTCTTGATCACATCCAGCACAACATTATGCATTTTTAGCTTTCTTTAATACATTCTGTAGCCCCTCAATGGATTCAAGATGCTAGAAACCTATGTTGAACTACAAAGTGCTTGCCATTAAAGAAGACAAGAAGTCAGTTCCTGTGTTATAAATATTTATTAGTTAGAGAAAGGCTAAAATTTAGTATGAACATTAGCCATGTCTTGAAGTTTTCATCCTACTCAGTTTACAGTTGAAGCTAGCTTGCTTCTCAGGTTACTTGTGCTTAGAATTAAAGCACAAAAAACAGATGAATGGCTTGCCGGGGCGTTATTCACAGAAAGTGGTCACTTTTCTCACTCTCACCATAGTGTTTGGGCTACTGCTGGTACTGTTAGCCGCATAGCAGCCAGTGCAGAGCCACTGAGTGTCGTGTGCCGATGTGCCAGTTTTTCTTAGCATGTGGATACTTCTCCCACGAGTTTCTTCGATGTTGTCTTGACGAGTGCCGAACAGTGAATGAGCCAGTTCATCTTGAAATTTTATAATTGGCATAGAGTTTCCTTCAAGCATGCCACGAATGTTCCACGCATTTATGATGACACATCCAACAAGCAACTCAACAGCTACCTTTCTGTACCACTTGAGTCCTTTTCTAAGGAAGTTGTGGTATAACGTCATTTGGTCACTATAGTCGACGCCCTTTTTTGCTGCATTGTAATCGAGACCGGCCTGATGTTTCATGATTGGTGCACCGTCCCTTGTTTTCTTCCCACTGTCCACCAAAGTTGCTTCATATTTGGCGACAGATGTGAGTATCAGAACAGGCCTCTTGTCCATCCACTTCAGTGCCTTCACTCCATTTTTGGACTGAAGTTCGGTAACACTGCCATTTGCAACCTTTACTTCAGTGAGATCTTTTGGCAGCCCTTTCCTCACTGATCGAACTGTGCCACGAATGAAAGTGTCTTCCTTTAGAAGGCGAAAAGTAAGCGGCAAGCTCATGTAGAAGTTGTCTACGGACAGCGGGCACACAACTTCCTTGTAATTTTGCAGGAGTTTCAAGCATACATCTTTGGCATGTCCGATGCCAATTGTTCAGTCACACTTTCCGGCATATACATCAACCTTTAGCCTGTAACCGTCGTTGGTACATGCCTTGAACAGCCTGACTCTGTAAGAACGAAAGTCTGCCACGCCATGGCACTATTGTTTCATCTATCACAACCTCCTTTCCTGGCTCAAGCACAGTGGCAAAAATTTTGGTTCAATTTCTCTACCAGAGGATGGATCTTAAAGACATGATCCTGCAACTCTGCAACCAGTTAATTGTCCGCAAAATGCCGGAACCTCAAAAGTAGGGAAAAGGCAGTCACGGCTCATATTTTGACGAATGAGTTCAACACCATACAGGTTACTTTTTGCCCAGTAGTGACTCGGATAGGAAGATGGACGAGATTAATACAAATTGGTATTCCAACAAATGCTTTCGTTTGTTGGAGATTGGTTTCCATCCAATTTTTCAACTTTGATTTAGATTTGGGAGTAGGAAGGCGGAGGAGACCAATACAAATCAGTATTCGAATAAATGCTTTAATTTCTTTGGCATTGGTTTCCGTCCAATTTTTCAAGCGTGATTTAGATTTAGGAGTAGTTGACTTCAACACTTGTGTGAACCTGTTTGTTTCATTGACCATCATTTGCCAAATGTCATCCGTATATAATAAACAGTGAACATAAAGATGGGGCATAACGGTTAGATGGCAACTGAATGATAGTGGGCGGCCTAGAGTACGTGTGGTGTCACACTAGGCGAAGTGGTTGTTGCCGGTGTCCATTTCTCTAGAGATGGGCTGAGAGAAATGAGAGCATTGTATCCTGAATCATTCACCTCAGAATCATCAGTCAGGTCTGACTCTCCATTCGACATGCTGGCTGAGGTCTGTGATGGTTCGTAAACACTATCTTTGTCACTGATTTCACTGTCCACTGCTGAACATCTGACACGGAAGCACTTGACTCATCCGCTGGTGATCGCGAAGTTGCTGGTGCATTCTTCTGGCCCAAAACTAAGTTTATTTGTTTCCTCTGCATTGTGCTTTTTTTTTCATCCGTAAGGGGCATGAGGATCTATCTATTAGACACGCTGAAAAGTTTGGGAGTAGCAAGAAAAATGCAGGTACTTATTCCAATGGCACGTATTTCAAAGACTGCTGCGAAAGTTTGCAAGAAACCCAACTGAGAAATGCGCCGCCACTCCACTCTCCGAAACAAACATGCCACCCCATGTCCAATGCAATAAAAATATATATTAGTTGCAATTTCAAACCTCAGATGGCAACACAAGAGCGAGAATTCTTGCCTGTGGGTCACTGGTGCGTCACGCCACACACAGCATAAAAACGTTTTCATTGAGTGCATCGTGGATTGCCAGTGGGTCATAGCATTTAACATCAGACAAGTAGTCTACTGGCTATCTATAATCTCACACAACAAAAATCGTACCTCTGAGTTAAAGTGTCATAATGTTATCGCAGCAGCAAGCAGATGAATGCCCGTAACTTTGCTGCTGCATAGGAGCACAGGCTGTGCTGTGATGGCACTCAGAGTGACACGTGACTTAGATTCAAGGCAGCATCAGTTATTTGTTGAATCTGTTGCTGCAGTGAACTAATTAAAGTTTAGAGAAATAATGAAAAATACAACCCGAATGTCTGGGTGCTTTTGTTTTTCTTCGCACTGTAGCAAGAGAGATGAATTTCCGTTTCGTCTCCTTTTCCCGACGTTTGCACGCGCGCAGAGAACGAAACTATACGTCATTGTCTACTGTGTAACATTGCGATCATGAATGCTCTTTTATCCTCTCGCGTATGCCTCAGTGCTGGGGCACTGACTTATACCGCTAATCACGTGTTCTCGTGTAGAGCGCGCATTATCGTCCGCTACAGGAAACGAGACAAGCGCAACACCTCGCGCGACACCGTCACCGGAAGTGTGCCGGTGACGGTGAAAAAAAGAAGACGGCAGGGTATACCCGCCGCGACCCCTCGGCTCCGGTATGGGAGAACGCAGTGAAGGAAATTTGCTTACACAGGCAAAACGGGGAATGTCGAGAGTGTTTATATAGGCGGCGACGCTCGCCTCCTGAAATCATGCGTTCGCGGCACTTCAATCATTCTCTATCTGCTGTTAATGAACCAATTTGAAAAATGCTTGCGGTAGAACACTTCTTAGAGGGCACGTAACAACTTTCAGTGTATAACCAAAATTTGTTATGTAGCCTGTGAGGGGCCCTTTAAAACAAACTCGGTAAAAATCGGGTGTACTGTGGGATGTTGTTACAGCTGCGTCGAGCTTCACAGCCCTCTACACAAGCATTGCTGTGAAGCCTGTGGCAGAAATAGAGTTTTATTCAATCAAAGGACTGCATAGAGCGCGCTCTCGTGTTGTGCTACGTGAATTAAATCATTCGTTTCCTGCCTGCACAAACGTTTGCATCTCGAGTGGATTTCAAGCACACCGTATAATAACGTGCAGTTCCGTCGTGCTTTGCAGCACTATACACAAGCACTGCCGTAAAGCTAGTGGCAAAAGTACGATGTCATGAAACCAGATCAATGCATATACCTCGCTATTTTGGTGCGCTGCGTGAATGGAAACATTGCTTGCCTGCCTGCACAAACGTTTGCATCTCGAGCTAATATCAAACAAATCATATAATATGTGCAGTTTCGTCGAGCGCTTCACCGCACTGCATGCAAGCATTGCCGTAAAGCCTGTAGTATAAATAGGGTTTCATGAAGTCAAATTAATGCGCAAACCTCGCACTTGTGGTGTACAAGGTAAACAAAGAATTCGTTGCCATGTCTCCGCAGTAGTTGGTCACGGTGATTTGTGTGAGCATATTGGTTCATGTGCCCCATCTACCTCTGTGATGAGAAAATAAGCAAGAATATCAGCGGCTATGTGTCGATGCATATGCTTTTTATTACAAGGTGTAGGAGCAGTACATCTTACTGCATGAGTAAACCACTCATGGAAACAGTACGTTCCTTGAACATTGTAGCTATTTAATAGCCTAGGAAGCGCGCTATATTGGAAGTTGCAATTTTTTTCTGTTCGCAAAATTCAATAACTCGATGCTTTTTCTAAAAGCAAAAAATTATAAATTTCGCAATGATACGAATGCTGCGTCAGTAAGTTAAGTAGGCAGCACATAATTAGGCTAAACCAGAGGAATATCCGCAGGTAGGGATTTATACAAATGTACAAAGTATTTAAAAAAAATGTTTTCTCAAATGTTTTCAGTGTGGAGTAAGGAGTTGCATGTGCGTCCAGCGCTGATTTCCAGCGCTTAATTTTTGTTGAACCTTGATGTAACAAAGACGTAACACTCAGCACTCTATTTTGTTACATCAATTTTTTTTTTACAATGGAACACTGCATTCTACTATACGTGCCGCTCATGCGCCCCAAAATTTTGGCCCCTCTAAGGAAGTCACTGTTCTCTAAGTTTCGCCCGAAACTTAGATATCGCTACTTCCAATTGACACTCGTGAAACCAGCAGCCACGTCGGCTTGCCGCCTTTACACCGGCCGCAAATTACTTTTAAAAAATGTGGCACGCGCGGGCCGTGTATATGCACTCTGCTGCGCGCGGACAGCCATATGCACGGGCACGGCCGGGCAAGAGACGTCGCGCGCTCTCTGACCCTAGCGCGCACTTGATCACGGGACGTGGACAGCGCGCATAAAGCTGCCATCCTTCTCGGCTCACAATCGCACCCTTTCATTCGCAATTAACCCCAGCATGTGGGATGCAACGGAGCACTATAATTTTTGTCACACTTGGACTTTAAACCAAACATCAGGGCGATGGCGAAAATTCGCTTAGGGTGTCCAAAAATTGCTATCGCAATAATACACTATGGAGAAAGGTATTATGTAAATTATCTGTGGATGGGTCGAAACCCCCTTATTTCCCAAACACGCACCCATCCACTGGCACGCTGCACACATGGATCCCGCGCGGCACGCTGCATCATTAAGGCGTATCGTTCTTCGCTAGCTCTATGATCATTTATGCAGTAGTCACTTGGCGAGAAGCTTAATTTCCAACCTATGCGCAACTGTCGTAGCTGAATTTCGAAAGTACATGGACCATATATATGTTGGCAAAATAATCGGAACTCACTATTTAGACTCGCCAAAATTATAATTAGCTGCTCACTTGAACTCATAAGAATTTACTACTCAGCCGAGCTCACTCGGGCTCAAACTCGCCAAAATACTGCTCAGCTGGGCTCACTCAGACTCATGGGATGATCTCAGAGAGTTGACTCATCAGTGAGTTTGCCAGCGTATGATGTGTGCTGAACCACAAACCTGGCTTTCTTGAATAAAAACAGTTGGTCGCTGCAGCATATGGATGCACATAAGTGTAATTCAGAGAGCGCGGCATTGTAAAGGCTGCCACAGTTACCATGCCATGCTGCAGCTCATTTCAATCATGTCAAATGCAATACCCCTGCCAGCTTTTAGTCAGTCGATCAAATGTGATTGCTATTTATCTCATCACAACACCTCATTTTCCTGCCTAAGGCTTTGGGTGAATTTTCCTTGGCATCCATTTTGTTACTCTAACAGGTTACCAGTTAACTGTTGCCTATATGAAATTTGAAGTTGTGCACATGTCATGTGGACTCCATGCCAAACTCGTAGTACCGCATGTGTTTTTGCAGTTAGGTCTAGAGTTACAGAATCGCATGTGGGAGTTACTTTAGTTAGCAGCTGTAGCTTTGGAACAAACACGTGCATGAGAGTGTGCTTAAGTGTTACCTGTCAAGACTGGGAGCACCAAGGCAACTTGTGCAGTAAAGGCATGGGCAGTACGAGCCCACAGATTTTACTAAGTGTGGCTGAGGTGATGCGTCTGGATTTCACTATGAAGAGAGCCAAATAAAAGGTTGCCTATCCATCATACCTATTCTGGAGCCTTTTCTTGAGCTTTTCTAAAACATTAAGCTCAGCGTGTACACTTTATCACAGCATAATTATTACATGTGATATAAAACATTGTATTGTGCAGTTTCTCCAACTCTTCGTGAAGGCATCTATCCATACATTAAACAGGAATAGGCTCAATGTTGACATATCTCCACAGTAGGATCTCCAGGACCTCGTACTGTCACAATGCATCACAGACATTATTTAAGTGAACTCCAGAAGTGAAGCTCTTCGTTAACATTGGCTAAAATTGTATTTTTATATAGCAAAGTGATCATGCATAAATCTGTATGTCATGACAGAACACTTTGTTTCTCACGGACTTTAGTTTACAATTGTTTTCAAGATCAGGAAAATTGTGCAGTGTGCTAGTTGGTTCAACATACTTAACACTGTTGTGCGGAGTGACGAAGGGACAGGACTTGAGCGAGAAAACAATAGACACCTGAGCACAAACTATCAACTGGTGATTATCACAAGGCAATGATTCTGCTGAAAAGTAGGAACCAAAGGAAAAGACAAGTCGTGGAAGCATACAACCTCAAGGTGGACCCACAGGGCTCATGTGTCAGCCCGCCGTCTATTTCACTCAGCAATAAAGAGATTAGCATAATCACTGACAATAGAGGGTGTAGGTAGACCGGGAAGAGGACTCCTGTGCATGCGTGTAGGCTTTATGTACGCTTCACTTGCAGAAAAATAAACCAGTTCATAGTTTGCGCTCACGTGTCATGTGTTGTTTTCTCGCTCAAATCCTGACCCTTCATCGCTCTGCGCAACAGTGTTAAGTTTTCAGGTTGTTCACTATGTGATGTAGGAAGGGTAAAATTGATGGGAAATCCCAATATTCTCGGGCATATCGCGAAAAATATGGCCCAAGTCAAGTGTCATTTTAGGCTTCACTGTCCCCTTATATAGGGCAAATAGTAATAGTTTGAATTCTATGGACGCTGGTTGCTTTTTCTGACTTAACCTAGGCAGTGCTCAGCTCTCAGTTGAAAAGAACAGGTAAACAGGAGGACTTGCCACATAAGCAGCAGGTAGCACTCCAGACTTAAGCTTAATATACTGCGTGCTTCCACAGCCCTAGGGGGCTAGTCTGTAAGTGTTGACTAAGTGGACTGTCCATTCCAGTACACGCTGAATCAATAGAGCACGAGAGCCCATGGTGATGATTGCCACTTGCTCTACCAGCTTATAGCTCTACCTAATCAGTGTGTGCTGAAACAGTCCACTTAGTGGATCCTTACAGAATCATTCCCTAGACTGATGTTTATGTTGGTAGGTTGCAAGTATTGCACTTTCTTTCCTTTGATGTGGGCAGTTCCCACATATGGATGCAATTTAACATATTGTATTCATATTGCCTTTGGTCTATACATATCTAATTCATGCTTATAACCAGGCCTACAAGCTCTTGTCCTGCATATTTATATAGCCTTCTCATTGGAGAATGGAGTCATTTTCCATTATACCCTCAAGCACTTGAAGTAGACACTGCAATAACCCCAAGGGAGGGGGGACAGTAACGCAAAAACCTTACTGGGCTTGTGGTGCTGCTGAAGGATGCACACATACCATTTATGCTAAAATTCCCAGCAGACATTCCAAAGTTTGTACGAGTTCGACTTTAGCTGGCTAAACTGAATGATTCATATTGAAGGCAATTCTTGCAACATTTGGTCAAACTGAATGAAACTGGACAGCACAATTAGCTGTGTTCATCTACCATTTATACGACTGCTGCCCCGAGCATTTTTCCTGTTACTTTGCCTTTCGTTTCTGTACTATCAAGTTCAAGTACACATGTACTTTATCACTGTACAAGTAGAATGGCTTCAAGGGTTTTCCTGGGCATTCAACAGTCACTATTTATTCCTATAAACCTTCCTGCATGTGAAGGCAAAAGAAACTTATTAATTCACGCTGGAAGTATAAAAAGACAGGTATTTGCACAGAAAATGTTTATTTTGAGCACCGAGGTTCTTGCTGATGTAGATATGGTGCTGGCTCCCTCCTTGCCCGAAGCATGTGCTTGCTGTACACAGCACCAGATGATGGCTTCCTAGGTCAAAAGTTCAAAGTGAAATAAGAGGCATTTTGTTTTAGCCCCGGAAAGAAAAAGCAGGATTGAGACATTAACATGTATAAAAAATACTTGCCTAAAGAAAAATTAATACACAAGCAAATTCACTAAAGAGGTTCACTTTCAAGAGCGAAAGTATGGTTACGATGAAAATTACAAGGAAGCTTCACTGCTCATTGAGGTTTCGGTTCAGTAGTTGTTGAGCCACGAGGGTTAGCATGCTACATCTTGCATATTATGTTTTGTAGAACAATATTGCACTTTGAACAATGTAGTGCCTATTTAAATGAACTGACAAGGAACGCTGAAACTCCAGGCTAGTTTGGTCTGCACAAGATATGATACAGACACTGTACTGCATTCATTTAGTGTTTTTGTCACTGATCTCGTGCACAAAGGTCATTCACACCTATCCTACATGAAATGCAGTTACTTCTTTGAAGCTCCATCTAGTCCTTAAATTTGCTGCATGCTTATGTCTAAGGGAGTTCGTTTGGTTCCTGTTAATGTAGCACATCTAAGCAACTGTTATCAAATGCCCATAGTGTTCCCTTGCATGTACAAAACATTTTTGGCCCTTTCAATGCACAATACTCATTACATTTGACACTTGGGACTCGTGCAAGGCGCCATTTAGTATTATATGCTTGTCCACATCTGATAATACTTTCATAGCTGGGTCATTCCCATGCCAAATGCCTTGGTTATTACTGTGACCATCTCACACTTTTCCTTTAGAATCTTCTTGTCCACTTTTAAGGAAGCACCCCACGACACAATGTCTCCATCCTAGTGGTGCTATGGAGTTAACTTATGTGCTAGTTGTAGCAGATGACGTCAACTGAAGGCCACTGAAGATAAAACTCTCTGCGACAATTCCTTTTACACAAAAAATGCAAACAATACAGAATAGTCAAAATGTAGTTATCTGGCAAGACTGGCTGCATCCATCATCTTTGTTTAGCGCAATTCTGAGGTGGCTCCATGTTACAAGACGCTTGGCGATTATTGCCATGTGACTGTTCGGGACTCCATAAAACACAAGAATTGCCTTACTCCGGCCTTTCTTTTTGTGCAGCGGCCAAGGTTATTATTCGTCCAATCGCACCGTGTCCTGTTCGTGTGTCCATAGACTAAATTCTTCACCACATTGTTTTTGCGGTATTTCGTGAGTGACCCATGAACTCATCTTGGGGTGGGACTTCTTATCTTTGGCGTTTGCTTCTATCTCTTGTCGTCAGCGCCTCACACAACTGGATGATGCCACTGGCAATTCTCTTCCTAACTACGAAGAATGCATTCGTCTCGTCACCTCTTCCGATTACGTTCTTTGGCCACCTAGAGAAAAGATTATAGGTGTCAACTCCTGTAACATTGTGGATGGCGGCGTATTCATTCTACCCTATGACCATACCCTATCTCGAGCAATTCTGATTACCCCTGGCCTTATTCGCTTCTCTGAAGGGTCTGCATTGCTTACTGCAATAAACCAAATTGAACCCCAACTGTTGCCTCGTGGATCAACTGTCACTTGAGCTGTTGACACTCATGTCGTTGCAATTGTCACGAAGACAGCTCACTGTGTTCTTGCGTCTGTTACCGTGCGCTGAACAAAATCGTGCGCAAAGATGTTCACCCCGTGTCACGGATGGATGATGCACTAGATTCACTCCACGGTGCTGAGTATTTTTCTAGCCTTGACTTTAGACCAGGCTACTGGCAAATACCGATGTCCAAATCCGACAAAGCAAAAACGACATTTGCTACCCCTGATGGGCTCTACGAGTTCAGTGCGATGCCTTTTGGACTCTGCAATGTGCCTGCCACATTCGAACGCATGATCGATAAGTCTTGTGTGGCTTGAAATGGAAAACCTGTCTGTGCTATCTCGACGACATTGTGTTTTCAACCATGTTCTCACAACATTTGCAACATCTTGATGAAGTCCTTGCCTGTCTTGCAAATGCTGGTTTGGAGCTCAACACACGCACACGCGCGTGTGCGCGCGCACACACACACACGCACACACACGCACACACACACACACACACACACACACACACAAATGCAGTTTGGCCAGCAAGGCCATCAAAGTTCTGGGGCACATAGTCTGCAAAGAAGGTATTCGTCCGGACCCCGAGAAGCTTACTGCCATCCTCGAATTTTGTGTCCACTGCGTCAAAAAGACATGCACAGTTTTCTTGGACTTGCTTCTTCCGGCACTTCATATGCAACTTCGCTACACTTGCGTCCCCGCTCCATCAACTCCTCCCCAGTAATGCACCCTTTGTTTCGTCCGACGAATGTGAACATGCTTTCCTTCTTTTGCAACATGCCCTGACGTCAGGCCCAGTACTGCGCCACTTTGATCCAACCGCGCCCACCATCTTTCACACCGACGCTAGCAGTCAGTTTCGGTGCCATTCTACTACAATGCGACAACACATTCCGCGAACGAGTAATTGCTTAGGCTAGTCGTGCACTAACCAGTGCAGAAAATTACTACACCATAACCAAGCAGGAGTGCTTTGCTGTTGGGCCGTGCAAAAATTTCACCCATGTCTTCATGGCCGCCATTTCACAGTTGTTACCGACCATAACACACTGTGCTGGCTTTCATCGCTAAAGAATTTATCAGGTCACCTGGGTTGCTGTGTGCTTCACCTGCAGGAGTACGATTTCAATGTCACCTACAGGGCTGCAAAGAAGCATCAAGACACCAATGCTCTCTCTTGCTACCCTCTGCCGAATCATGACGATTCACCATAACCTCTCCGCGATTGTGTATGTCCTGAGTCCTCTTCATCGGCTTTACCCATTGTAGCCCTCGAATGGCTAAGACACAACAGCCCATCTGTCCTTGTGTCCCACTAACGCATCGACCCATACTGCTGAACTATTCTCCAACGCATGGAAGATTCTTCGTCACCTCCAAACGCCTGACTTCGTCGACAACTTAATCAATTCAAGCTGCACAATGGGGTTTTACATCACAACATTTATCACATCGATGGCAACAAATGGGTCCCGGTCATACAATGTTCTCTGCAATGTGAGGTGCTTGAAGCCTTTCACGATCATGCGACGACTGGTCCTCTAGGCTACCACAAGACTTACAACAGAATATGAAGTTGCTGCTCCTGGCCTGGCCCATCTTCAGCCGTTGCGAAGTATGTTGCACCCTGCGTTCATTGTCAAAGCAAACCCAACAGCTCCTTCTGGCTCTTTACAACCTCTGCCTTGTCCCGCTTCGCCTTTTGAAGTAGTTGGAATAGACTTGTACGGTCCTCTCCCCATGACCTCACATGGAAATCGTTGGATTGCAACGGCCATAGACCATCCAACACGCTATGCGGAGACAGCATCTCTACCATCCTGGACTGCTGCTGAAGTCGCCGATTTCTTTCTACACAACATTATCTTACACCGCAGCGCTCCGCGCGTTCTCCTCAGTGACTGCAGCAGTCTTCCTCTCTTCTATCCTTACCGAAGTTCTGTGCGCCTCTAACACAATTCGCAAGACGACTTCCAGTTACCATCCGCAGACCAACAGCTACATGATTGCGATGTACAGTCACGTGCAATATGAATTGCAACACCGGTGCCCGTGGTCGAAGGGGTTCCAAGGCTGTACGGCTGTGCAGACACATGGTAAGTTCCAGACCGAAACACAGCTTCAATTAGTGATGTCTATTAAACTGCTATTTCGAATGTCAGAGCTGCTGCGCAGCCGTGGAGCCCCTTCAACAACGAACAAGAGTGTTGCAAGTCATATTGCATGCGACTGTACATCTACCCTGGCCACACGAACGGGGATGCAATCCTGTCGTTCATGACATTCGCCTATAACATGGCTACGCAACGTACCACTGGATTTTAACATTTTTTCTTCATCTATGGCTGTTCACCAAGTTTCATTCTTGATGTATCATTCCTTTCGACTCCTGTACCCCCATCAGTTCCTTTCTTGGAACAGTTTGTGTCTCGCCTCGCAGAGTGCAGACGCCTCGCCCCGCTTAACACCGACATCTCCCAGGACGCTCGCAAGTTTCGTAACGACTCGACCCACTGTGCTGTAACTTTTTCTCCTGGTGACAAAGTTCTTTGGACTCCTGTGTGCGTTCCTGGCTTATGCAAAAAATTTTGCAACACTTCTTGCTTATGCAACACTTCTTGAATGCCCACACCACCGTATCGTCGGGCAGCGAGCACAACCTGCGACACCCATGTGGCCACAGTGACGAGAGGCGGCCTGCGCAGCTGGCCGGTTGGGGTCATCAGGTTGTCGCCGGCCATCCACTGATTATATTGTTCACGGACACGGTCTTTAACAGGCTTGTTGAGCACGACGTCCAGTGGCTGAAGTGTTGACGTCATGCCTCCCGGAATGACGGCGAGTTCCGTCCTCCCGTCGCGGAGTGCCAGCTTCAATCCTGCGGTCAAGTGCCCGCGAAAGGCATCCAAGACGAGCATGCTCGGACACCGCAAGAGTGCCCCTGGTTGCCGATTCCAGACGGTCTTAATCCAATTGAGCATGAGGGCCTCGTCCATATAGCCCTTTTCATTCACGCGAACGACATCCCGTGGGAAAGCCTCTTTCGGCAGCGTCTTCCTCTTGAATATTATGTATGGGGGCAGCTTTCTGCCATCTGCAGTACACGCGAGCATCACCGTGAATGCTCGTTCCCCGTAGAAAGAAGCTCGACTTCTTTTGTGCCGCGTTCGCACACTGTGGTGAGCGACGGCATGTCGAACCACACCGGCATTTCATCAGCGTTGCCGATCTGTACCAACATGTAGCCATGCTGCTGCCGGAGACGGATAACATAGCGCTGGAATTCGACCAACTTGTCCTCGTATGCCTCTGGCTGCTTCTGCCAGATTGATTTGCGGTGTCGAAGTGCGAATCCCTTGCGTTTCATGAAGCGACGAACCCAATAAATGGAGCCCTTTAATTGTTCCTTGGGCAGTCCGGATTCTCGGGCGATCTCAATAGCTTTGATGCAGATGAGTTCTGCTGTGACTGGCAAAGATCTGGCACGATGCTCGCGGACAAAATCCGCCACCCTGTCTTTGAGCTCCGGGTGCACTGCGCCATAGAATAAAGAACTTCGTCAGAATAAAGAACCGCGCAGCGCCCGTGAGTTGGGCCGCGTCGGTCACCAAGGGGGCGATAACAATGTGGATGCCGAAAGGTCTGCGCTCCTACATGCTGCCAGACGACTATTCATGCTGTGCCAAGGGCCGGTATGTAAGTCAAGGGGTGAACTTTTAGTAATATTTTTGGGAAAAAACCTCAACCTATATTCCGCACTATACGGTACTCGCACTGCTGGAGACATATGCCGTGGCCGAGAACCTACGGCTTCCCGACTACTCGGGTGCCACCACCTGTGCCACACGCAGTTGCACTGCGGCACCCTGCCTAGATGGAGTCCATAAGCCAGGAAAGCCACGCACGGCAATCTATGTCCGCAGCACCCTGGCGCGTGCTGTTCTACCTGTTGCTGACATCGCCGGTGGCCCCTTGGAGTCATGCGCCGTTGTGGTACGCCTTGGCAGCCAGGACACGGCTGTGGCGAGCATCTGCATCCGTCCAGGAAAGCCGTGGGATCCCTCCAGCCTCATCCATCTGGCTGTTCGCCTTGGTGGGCATGCAGTCCTGTGCAGTGACTTCAACGCACACCACACGGATTGGGGAAGCCGCAGCTGCACCCGCTGAGGCAAAGGCCTCACAGATGCCATCAGCTGAGCTGGCCTGCTGACCTTGGAACACCAGGGAGCCCACCTACGTCTACCGCAGAGCTCGCACGGCCATTGACCTCTCCCTCAACACTGAGCAGTGCTCCTACTCCTGGGCCACAACTTCGGACAAATGGGGGTCTGACCACTTCCCTATTGTGATCAGCCCCAGGTCTGGGAGAAGGCCTAGGTCAAGAACTTACGTCACAGACTGGTCCCTGTTCCGGAAGCACTGCAGCAAGTTGGACGATGGCCGTGACTTCCTGAGCGCCATCGTGGATTGTGCTCAGGCTGCCACCATTCAGTGCTCTACCCAACCAGATACCCCCGCTCCGGACCTCCACCTGCTCAACATTCGTGCCTCCAGGCGCCGTATGGAGCGTGGAGCAATCCGGACGGGCAAGGCAGAGCATTGGACCGAGTACAGACGTGCAGATGCCCGCTGCAGACGCCAAGCCCGGCGCAGGAGGAGCCTCTGCTCTGCCATCGAGGGCAGGTCCAGGGGACCCCTGGCTTGGAGACTGCTCAAATCCCTCACCAGCAGGAGAGGAAGCCTACAACCTGTCCTCGCCGTGGCCATCACGCTGAGCATCAGCGAAGAGGCCCTTGCGGAGCTCCTCGCCAACCAGTTTGCGCTGGCTGTACCACGCACTGCAGCCATCCTGAAGGTAGGGCAGCCTTCCGTCAGCCTGCCTAGCTGCCTGCACAACCACCACACAGGGTCTTCGCTTCTGTAAATGGCCTGTCATCCAGTCTTGGGAGCCTGGCCTCACAGTTCATTGGCCCAGAAAGCAGTCCGAGCGCTTTTTCGCTGCCTGAGGGCAACAGACTTGAGTGCCCGACTATAGACATCCTACACTTAAGTTCTCTCTCTTCCTCTTTCACTCCCCATTCCCCTCCCCACGTGTAGGGTAGCAAACTGGACTCAGCCTGGTTAACCTCCCTGCCTTTCCGTCTTCCCTTCTCTCTCACCACCCAGGGTGGCCATCGAGCCAGGTTATGGCTATCTACCAGGAGCCGCTGACGCTGTACGAGCTCCAAGCATCGCAGTGCACCAGGAACCCAAATGCTTCGCAACCTGGCCGCCAGCGAGCAGCTGCACCTGCTTGACTGCTTAAACATCTGGCAGTCAGGGCAGGTGCCGGAGTCATGGCGCACAGCCTACGTGGCCCCCATCCTGAAGGCCGGCTGAAAAACGTGAGCTCCTATCGGCCAGTCTCACTCACCTCTGCTGCTTGCAAGCTGATGGAGGCCATTGCTTTCTGGCCGATGAACAGATAGGCTTCCGGCGGAGCTGATGCAGTGCGGACTCCATCGTGGACGTGGTCTCCACGCTGGAAGAGGCCAAGGCCTGCGGTGACGCCGTGCTCCTGGTGCTTATCGGCATGAAGGGGGCCTTTGACGGCCTGCCCTATCCAGTCGTTCAGCAGGCCCTGGACCTATTTGGTAGAGGGCGTCCCACAAGGATCAGTGGTGAGCCCTTTCCTGTTCAACCTGGCCCGACTGCCTGCTGTCCTGCAGACTGACCCCCACAACCACGTGAATACCTCCATCAACGCGGACCACATCGCCCTATGTGTGCGAAATCCACCACACAGCCACAGCAGTGCGCGCTCGGCTCTGCAAAGAGCCCTCGACACCGCCGCTGCTTACTTGAGCTGCATTGGCCTTGCCATCTCGGCAAGGAAGACGGAGGCCATGCTGCTCCACCCAAGAGCAACCGCCCGCTGCACAGCTGCAACTGGAAGGCAACCTTGAAGCCCGGCAGTGACGTACCCGGGGCTACACGTTCATCACCGGCTGACCTGGCTGCCTGCTGTCAAGACCCTGCATGTCCAGGTCCTCCGGGTCCACAAGGCAGTCTCCCAGCTTGTTGCCCGAGGACAGAGCTGCACCACTAGGTGGGCTCTGCGGCTGTACCATGCAGTAGCCACCTCACGCCTGCGGTACGTCCTCCCACTCGTGGCACTACCACGTGCCCGTCTCAAGAAGCTGGAGCTGCAGCATAGGGCCGAGATTAGGTTCTGCCTGGGCGCTCCCTGCAGCTCTGAAATCGCTGCAACCTTGGCCGAGGCAGGAGCATGGTCCCCATCACTCCTGTCACAGCCCACATTCTACAATCAGCCACAGCTGTGCACATCGCTGAATGACACTGCGTTCAGGAATATCGGTCACATACCGACCGCACACACAACCCCCATCACATCTGCACTGAGCATTACGCTGCGGAGAAAGCTTATCAGTGAATGGCTACTGACAGCGCAGCGAAATTTTGGTTCTAAAGCAATTTTTCCCGACCGTGCAATGAGGCCGCAATGCGAGACCGCAACGAGGCCGCAATTTGGTGACTTTATTCACTACCGCCCTTAGCCGGCAGATCTGAACCATGCATCAGGAATGTGCATTTCCATTGGGGAACAATAGAAACTCTTATTTAGGCTAAACAAGCGCGCGTACCTACGTACTTACATGCCGCACTCGGGACATCTGCCATTCAAATATTCTGCCATGTAGCAGCACCGTAACCAAGTAATGTTACTGTTACGTGCTTCTGACAAAGACTCTAAATAACTCTGAAGGAGCGCAGTTCCGTGTAATATACGTTCTCTGCATTAGGACACTGTAGCACTGGCTGGCCGGTGTGGCGGTCCCTGCAATGCATCACAAAAGCTCGTGAGGAACCTGGCTATAAAGTATCATCACAGAACACCTATATATGGCATCATGCAGTCGAAAGATTAGCTACGCGTAGTAGATGCACATCAAACGCAAAGACGAAGTATACTTACGAGAAGCAAAAGCCCAAAAAATAAGCGATCCACCGCTTCGTGCACTTTGAGCCTGCCATATGCCATATTATGCCGCCAAAAAGGCCGGATGTGACATCACGGACGTGAAAAAAACAAAGACCGGATGTGGCGTCTCGGACGTGACGTTTGGGTGAACCTAACGCTTGCGCTGCGTTCACCGGGTGAACGCAGACACTTTCGTTCTCAAAGTAAAATCTTCATAAAATGTTTCCATTCACGCATATTACATCCTTACTCACCCACGATGCATGACCAAGCGAAGAAAAGCAAGAACAGACGACCA
Organism: Dermacentor albipictus; assembly: GCF_038994185.2. Lineage (NCBI taxonomy): Eukaryota > Metazoa > Arthropoda > Arachnida > Ixodida > Ixodidae > Dermacentor > Dermacentor albipictus. The sequence continues at coordinate 565,367 of NC_091828.1, read as the reverse complement.
ACTGTTTCAAAGCGAGCGCGAACCTTGTCGTCTGTTCTCCAACTTTAGCGGCCCGCTGATACTTTTTACGTAACATGTAGTCGTACACACAATAACAAGTTCTCGTAGTTAAACAAAACATGTTTTCGCGTAATAATAAAGCTAAAACAGCTTTTCACGTGCTGCTATAGTGGAAAATTAATCATTGTGAGAGACGGAACGGTACTTGCCAAGCGCGTCTTCAAGGTGTCCTGTCTCTACGAGAACGATGTCAATCCGAATCCACAATATACCGGCATTCCCATGCATACCACAGCGCAGCAGCGCCAGATTTCCCTCTAGGTAATGTAGTGAGAAACTCTATGGGCCCTAACCCCTCCACGCGCTAAAACAAAAGTGTGGCGGAAATGACGTAGTAGGTTCTCATTTTTTTGCTGCTTTTTTACTTATTTATTTATTTATATGCTGTATGGCCACGTTTTTTGGGTTGGTAGTGACTACAGTGACGGGGCCCGGCACTTTAACATCTGTACTACAGTGACGGGGCCCGGTACTTTAACATATGCACTACAGTGACGGGGCCCGGCACTTTAACATATACACTACAGTGACGGGGCCCGGCGCTTTAACCTCAGCCCTGCAGTGACGGGGCCCGTCTCCTTGACTACAGACGGGACCGGCACTTTACATCAACACTGTAGCGCCGTCAATGGCCGCACTTCTTTCAAACATTCTATGCGAACAACTTCGAGCACTTCACGGCAGGCAGTGAACTTTATTAAGGTCCTGAGGAGCGACTCCGAAACCCCCCTTAAGAGGAAGGGGGCCGCCGCGAGCCGTTCCGACGTTGGGACGGGCAGGCCGTGCCTGACCGCCTCCTCCCACTCTTCTTCCGTGGTGAGATGACCGTGGTCCCGTAACGAGGGACACCGCCAGAGCATGTGTTCTAAAGTGCAAGTGGATCTCGGCAATCCGGACACCTGCCCCCTCACGGACGCGGCGTTAGGTTGCCCCCTGAGATCCACCACGGCCGCCGCAAACCGGTCGGGCGAACCGTATTGGGCGACGTCGACGAACGCGACCGATCGTGGATCGTCGGCGACGGATCCGAGAAGTGCGGCCGCTCGGGCCCGGCGTGTGCCTACATTGCGTTGCGCGTGCACGTTGCGCGGGAACGGCGAGACCGTGACGGCCTCCCGCGACCACGCGTCGAGCACCCACCGCCTTTCCCTGACGGGTTAAAGTCCAGCGCCTCCAGGATCCGCCTCCCCGCAGGCGAGGAAGCGAGCCTGACAACCTGGACTAACTTCTGTGACCCAACCTCATCGAAGGTGTTGTGAACTCCCAGCTGCATGAGCTTCTCGGTGCTGGCGCCTATGGGGATGCCAAGCACTTCACGGACCACGGTATTTTATTCCAGTACTGTCCACAACACCACGTGAATTTTCACGATGTCAGCAACTTCCGTGCAGTAATGGAATACATTGATTGCACACATACGGATCGAACGACCGCAACGGGTACTTGTCCATGAATGTACAATCTTTTGCGTATGTACTGTAACACCTATGATGATTATAATAAAGGAAGAAAGTTCACTCTAATGGAAGGGGAACGGTAAAAACACATTAGAAAAGGCACGGCACATGTTCCTGCTTGTGTAGCACCAGACAATGAATATTCTACTGAATTAGGAAAAAGAAGCAGCGGGTAATTGATCGCTTACAAGACCGATAAACATGCAGTTCGATGAAATTTGAGAAATAATGATATTGAAGCTTCCAAGACTTTAGAAGAAAAGAAAAAGAAAATTAAGACTGAATCATCGCGACGGAACATATCACAAGTCGCTGTAGGCGTCGAAGACCCTAGCTATAACGAAATTATTTTTGAACAGCTCCGATAGTGTAAATGCAGCAATGGTTGCTTGCGTGCTGTCAAATGTTCATATGCTGCGGCATAAAGCTCACGGCACGGTGCGAAAATGTGCTCGGAGCGAAAGCGATCGACATGCATGCAGACGCGAAGTCGGTCACCGCGAACCCGTGCGATCTCTGCATTGCAGCTTCATTCTGTTATGCTATATTTAGTTACACAGACAGCCATCTCACTATAAGAACATATTCGACATAGTTTTCTCAGCGATTGCTTACGTTTCACGCAAACCGGTTCGGTGGAATCGCTTGCGGCGACCGCTCTCAGTGTCCCAGCTTACTGTACGTAGTAGGCAAAGAGATAGCGTTTGTAAACCATTCTGTGCTTTCTGTTTGTCCAACATGATTATTTTAAAGGTAAAATACTGCCATTTCGGGAGTACTTGCAACATTGTTCAGGAGGGCTGCCGCGTAGTATGTTTATTTAGCCTTTATTTAACGCCGACGCATGTGAGGCGCTTCCGACAGATGGCGACTCCGTAAGTCGTCCTCGCCATAGAGTTTCCTACAAGAATTTTGTAGGAAACTCTATGGTCCTCGCCCCCAATACCGACATCTTTATAGTGATGGCCCTGTCGGTGTAGTGTTGTTGTTAAAGCGACGGGCCCCGTCACCGTAGTGTGGATGTTGAAGTACCGGGCCCCGTCACTGTAGTCACTACCTTTTGGGTAACCATGGTTGCGTTGTTATGGTTTTGAGTGCTCACGCGTGTTGCTCTGGTAGGTTTCGTGCCGTGGCAAAGGCGCTGTGTTACCTGCACCGTGCTCTGCCGGATGTTGCTGTGGCCATGTGGGACAGGAGGAACTAAAGCTCGTGAAATGAACGCGCATATGTAACGCTGCACGCAATGTACCGCGCCACGGCACTGACAACGGACGAAGGAATATCCGCGGGAAATTCTGCCTCCACTTCAGCGGAATCATGCTAACGAGCCATCGCAGACCGAAACCGATGCGTTTCAGAATCTGTAACAGTGAACGCCTTGCAGGGGTTCCTGATTTTGACAGCGCATGTTGCATTTAATTGCGGCACGAACGGTGTCACCGGGAAACCTGATAATGAAGAATCACGCGCATATGTATTAGATGATAACTTATACTGTGAGAATAAAATGTTTTACTGGTATACTAAACTATAGAATCATTATCGCTATGTGAATGCGTGTATCATAAATTCTAGTTTTCCTCCGATAAAACACCAACCACATCAGGAAATTTACTTACACGTGAAAAGATATGGGCGGTCCACTTTTCGGCGTGCGCGACTTGCATCCTGGCACACAACTAGGCATTGGATGAGCGGATACCTAGGCAAGCGTCCGCACAACTCGTGCGCGGAACGAAAACTGAAAAAACGGTGCCTTTCGCGCATCGTTCGCTGGGAAAGAAACGCAGAAAAAGCAGTCATGGCCAGTCGACTCTTCATCCGGGACGGCTGCTTTGACTTATTAAGGAACGAATCCTCCCTACCACAAGTTTATCTGTGCGTGTGAGAAGCGCAGGGAAGTGAAGGTTAGCGGATGCGCTGCAAGAATATGCAACGCTCCACAGAACGTACACCTGCGAACACGTCGAACGGCTGGCTATTCCATGCTCCCACGTAGGCCGGGTCCACGCGCGTATTGTTCGGCACCGTGCGCCAGCCAGTCGACTCTTCATCTGGGAAGATGGGAAAGAAGCGGCTGCTTTGACTTATATTAAGGAAATTATCCTCCCTACTGCAGGCGTACCTTATCTGTGCGCACGCGAAGCGCAGGGAAGGTCAGCGGATGCGCCGCAAGAGTGAGGAAGGCTCCACAGAGCGTACCTGCGAACACAGCAAACGGCTGTTCCATGGTCGCAGGTAGGCCGGTTCCACGCGCGTACTGTTCTGCATTGTGCGCCGGCTATCGCAAAACTTTGGTTCCGTGACGCTTCACTTACCGTGCGAAGAAGGCACCTCAAGCCGCAGTCAATGAACCTAAACGCGGAGTCAGAAATGACATTCTGCCTCCTCGCCGGCGCTGTCGAAGTGATGCGCGGCCACCCGAAGTTTGTTCAATAAAGCACAACGATTCCTCAAGCGAGAATGTGTTTGTGCTCATAAACTCCAAATGGATCGCAAATGGGTTGGTGTGTCGTACGTGTCTCCAGTGCGTTCTTGCAGTGCAGTGAGAATGCGTACATCTTTTTTCGCATCGCCAGACGTCTAGCGCAAGACCGTATGAGAGCCCCAGGAAGCCCAAGCAGAGAAAAGCAAGTAGAAGGCAGCGATAAAGGGGACCTTTTTTTAAAAAAAACATGCAAGAGCTGGGTAGCGGCCGGTACCTGCGGTTAATGAGAACAGTTCAGTTGGTTGGCCTTATATTTAAGGCATGTTTATTTTCATAAAAGCCGGTAAAAGCAGTCGATTCGACCTCACGGCTGTTGGAATCGGACCGCTGGCGCCCGTTGTTGCAAATGGGTCGCAAGCCCCAAGGGTAGCGTTGGCCTGGCGGCCTGGGGCACAACTGGAAGCATCCGAAGGTCCTGGCAAAGCATGAGTCGACTGCTAACAGAACAACTTGTTTATTCTAGCATCGCAAAAGAGTGGCCGGTCAGGTAGACCGAAATGGAGAGACGGGAGAGCACGTTACTCAACAGAAGAAATCGGAGCCCCTCTCTTGGCGTCCGGGGGCAGCTGCTTTTATATTCTCGGAGTCGAGGGCAAGAAGGAAGGTCACGGGATGAGGCCACGTGACGGCGGGGCACGGACAAGCTGAGATACATGTTGAGACGAGTGTAGTGACTCATCCGCCGGGCCGGCGCCGGTCAGACCTCCTCGCTTCACACTTGGGGAGCTCCTATCCCCGGCTGCCGCGCTTTGACAAGCGTGGGCACCAACATGCTCACACACACACACGCACACATGAATACACGTGGCATCGAAACATGCCTGGACGCGCTTGGCGGGGAGGCGTCGCGGCAGCGCTGAACGGGCCAAAATGTCCGCCGCTTTGAATGAAGCCCCGGCGTCCGTTGCATCCGCGCCGGCTATACCGTGCGTCGTAGGGGAAACGTAACAGACCGCCCCGCCGGGGGAAGGAGATCCCGATGGTCAGGAGACTGCATCCGCTGTCCGGAGGGACGTTGCTTGATGATGCTCATAACCGAAGTCGGTCGTCCCTCGGCGTTTCTTGAGCGCAGCGCACAGAGAAGGCCTCGTTCTCACGTTCAGGTTCACACAGGACACTGCAAAGTGACTTCGGGAAAGTTGCCATTTTTCTCTCGTTCCCAGCAAGCGTTAGAACTACGCCGAAACTCAACCGCTCAGTCAGCAAGCACGAAACAACCCTCACTAAGCCATGCCAGGCTCTTTCCCCCTTTATACTACTGCCTAGTTCCTTACATTAGTCTAGCAGCACCCAGAACACGTCCACAAATTGGAAAATTGCACTAGAAAGCACGTCATCACTTTGAAACACTAAACAAAAGCA